>NC_054380.1:140336656-141002906 GCF_017654675.1 Xenopus laevis | reverse complement strand
TGATGGTCCCAGATACAAGGTCATACTTGGCCCATAGAACATTATGACGACAGTCAAATGGGAAGCACAGGTGGAAAAGGCTTTAGTTCTCCCCTCTGTAGAACGGATCTGTAGAACTGATTTTAGAATATAAATATAGGACACCACAATGAAACTGAAAGGTACCAACGTGCTAAATATACTTGTTAAAGTGATTGCTCTTTCATAAAACAATGTGTCTCCACAAGCTAGCTTTACTACAGCCAAGAGCTCACACACAAAATGATTCAGTTTGTTTTCTCTGCAGAAAAGCACAGGTTTTGACAAAATAGGAAGAATACTTGAAAGAAAACTTAGAACCCAAGTAACAGCTGTGACACATTTACAACATTTCCAGCTCATAATGACTGAGTAGCGCAGTGGAACACAGATGGCTACAAAGCGATCACAGGCCATTACTGCCAACAGGATACATTCTGTCTGTCCTAGGAATAGGCCAATACACATTTGTATCATGCACCCGACGTAGGAGATTCTTCCTTCCACTAATAATAAATCCACTAACAGTTTGGGAACTGTACTTGTAGAGAAGACGGTATCCAGAAAGGCCAAATTACAGAGGAAATAGTACATCGGGGTGTGTATGTTAGAGCTTCGAGCAATTATAAAGATTAAAATGCCATTTCCAAATATGGTAAAAATGTACACTGGGAAAAATAACGCAAAAAGGAGAGTTTTGATTGTCTGATTTCTTGATAACCCAATGAATATGAATTCTTGAATAACTGTTTGGTTGGTACTCTCCATCCTAATGAATTGCAGTAAATGTTAGAAAAAACAGAAATAGAAAAGACAAATAGCGCATACTGCAATGCATCATATTATAGTAAGGATCAAAATCCAAAAATCTTTAAAAAAATTATAAAGTCAAATCTGTCTTAATAAGCATATGAATCAAATTGGTAATTAAACAAAAAATAAATCATTGTTTGTTTCCACAGGAAATTGAACTGCTGAATTGCCCAAAAACTCAAATTTATTGGATTATTGAATGAAAACCAGAGCAAATAGGCAGACGCTATTGAGAATCCTGAAGGTAAAAAACATGTTACAATTATTAAATGGACCATCTGCCATTGACTTGATTTCGAGAGCTGAAATATTTTTGTATACTAATTTTTAGCAGCTTCATAACATAACAAATCTCAAAAAATTTGTTTTTTTACTCTAAAAATTCAAGGTTTCCCCCTTAAAAACTCAACCAGAAAAATTTGAGGTTTAAAATTGAATAGGCCCCTTAATGTCAGTAATATATACAGTAGATTGAATCAAGAGGTGAGAGGAATGCATCTTAATCCTTTGCTTACAGTATATTTCCCTGAAATCATAATTATAAATCGCACTTTGCTGAGAGTTGCTGATTCAAAATGAAGTAAACCAACTAGAAATACAGTACATGTATAATATAAAAAATTACTCAAGAGGAATGTTTTTTCAATTGTTTACTTCTTTTTTCTTTATAATCATCATATGCTAATTCTGGTTAAAAATGCTTTTCCACAAAAAATTTTTTTACCAAATGAAGGGTTTTGAAGTACTGCCTGATTCTGTCGGATCAAATGAGATGTACAGATTGGAAGTTCTACTGGATAGAAGGGGGTTGCTGTGAAGCTTGAGAATGAGGTTGAGCTTTCCTAGACGGGTATGTGAAATAGCCTATAGCATTCTGTTTGTCTGCATCTGACCCTCTATATGTCTGTAAAAAAATAATATAATACTGTACCTGATGAATCTTTTATGCTCTTAAGTCTTTTTTCATCTTTTACGAAAAAAGCCCCATTAGAATATCATATTGGGAATTTGGAGACCTCAGAGAGTCATCACATCAATCCTCAGTTGAAATGTTTCCACTTTGTTTGGTCTATGATTATTCGTAATAGTCATGTCCGCTCTGCATCTTTTTTTAGCTCCTAACATTTTCTAAACACTAATTAGTACAGATATAAAGTAAAATGACTTAGGGAGCAGTTTAATTATATGTAACTATTTCATGCAATGTTGTTTAAAAATCAATAAGGGTATTAAACTTACTAAACTAACCCATAGATTTAGCAGTCTTAGATCAAGGCCTTCAACGTTCTCCACATCAGCTCCCCATCCTGGATCTTTTAAGGCCATCTCTTGGGTGGCAATGACATGGCTCATGCTCAGTGTTCTCACGGCTGCTGTTAAGAAGCTTAGGGGTCATCAGAAATCATCAAACCATAAGCACTATTTTATAAAAGATAGTGCAACAGGGCTTTTTATCGATCAATCAATTCTGAAACAGAATGCTTTGGTTGTAATACTGCCATGTAATCCAAATCTGAATGATTGACATAATCCTTGTAGAGCTTTTGTTCTCCACATTTTTGTGGAATGATAGGTGTCTCATGATATTATATTTTGTCACTCAACTTGATATACATAACACCAGGCATGTGCTTGTTTGAGATGCAAGTGAGGGAAGGTTGGCTGTCCCACAGCTATGTCACACTAAAGAGGTTATTTACTAAAATGCTTTTTTTCTTATATTTTACCAGATACAAACTCAACCTAACTCCCATTCATGAATTTGGCTAATTTGTAAATAATTAAACTCAGGAAAAATCAGATTGGAAAAAAACTTGAAAAATTTGAGTTTTTATGAATATCTCATACTTTTAGGGGCAGATTTATCAAGAGTCAAATTTCGAAGTGTAATTCGACCATCGAATACTTCGATATTCAAAGTCGAAGTTTTTTTTAATTTAATTTGGCCATATTCGGTCGAAGTAAAATCATTCAATGAAATCCTTCGAATCAAACGATACGAACGATTTTACTTCGACTTCTAAAAACTTTTAGAATTTGTTGTTGAAAATTGAGTATGCACAAGGCATATATATACTGTAGGTTAAAAGATGTTTCATTTATGTACTCCAACTTGGCCACCACACATCCATTCACTCCATTTTTTCCTTAAAACTAGAATGTGACTACACACATACTCTGGGTAATTTTCAGTAGGCTGTCAATGATAAATTTGATTGGCTTAATATTCTGTACATTTTATGTGATCTCTTTAACTTTATTTCCATTCACATTGAAAGATGATACTCAAAATATCACATTTGAGTGGTCCTTTGTCTAGATAATGTACACAAATATATTAGTGATAAAGAACAATTTACATTATGGCGAGTCCATTTAGATTATAGATGCAAATTTTAAGATAGATGAAGGAAAGCCATTTTCAAAAAATGTTAATTGTGAAAAAATTGGTAGGAGAGATAAACTCTCACTCTCTGGCTAAGGAGATTGATAAGCACAACTGAGAGAAATACAATCAATTTTGCAGCCTAATATCCCGGTTTCTATAATTAAAAAGGAACAGCGATCCATGTTTGTTCTGGATTTCGATAACACAGGCTAAGAATGTGATCAGAAATTAAAGATTCAAAACTGCAAAATATATTGAAATGTGCTGTACGGCTAATAGATTTATGGATGAAACATGTGACTGGGCTGTGAATTTAAATGGTTACACACTTTTTAGGAGGAACGGGGGGAATTTATCTTTATGTAAAGTCTGAATTAAAGCCATGCTCTAAAAAAAATAACTATTGCTGAACTGGGGAGGGGGTAGAATCCCTATAGGTAGAGATTCAAAGAAAATGATCATTGGTGTATGTTATAAACCACCTCATATAAATGACTAGTATGAAGCACAGCTACTTTTACAAATAAAAGCGGCATCACAACTAGGTCAAGTTTTTATTATGGGTGACTTTAATTATCCAGATATTGACTGGTGTTAATACAATTGGCAAGTTAAATTAGCAGGTTAAATATTCAAAAACTGATCCATAGTATAATTTCGAAGGTCACCTGCACAGATGTGGTGAAAGACCCTATAACCTTCCTATTGGGAAAACCTATTGAGGAGATTTTTAGTTCGTCACAGGTTCTGGTTAACCATATATTAACAGTGGCTCGTATTACGTTAGCGGCAAAATGGAAATCGGTTGAATCCCCATCTGTTCAGGAGGTCCATAGAAGACTTATTTCGAATATGGCTTTTGAAAATATGATTGCCTATACTCAAAACAGAACACATAAGTTTCTAGCTATTTGGGCACCTTGCGAGATGTTGGCAAAGACACAAAATTCCTAACTACTTTTACATTTGACTAGGTGGCAAATGTTGAGATACAAGTAGTATAGATTCTTGATTTTTAGTTAACTCACGATGCTTTCTTAAGATGTGGAATTTGCTCTGGTATCTGAGTTACTATGCAATGTACTGTACAATTTTTTGCTAATCAATATAGAGATTATTTCATGCAAGGTAGAATTTTATTTTTTATTTTGTTTTCTGTTTATATGTTAATGTTTTAACATGTATGAGAATATCCAGAACGATCTCTGCTTGTAATACAGACTTGCGGCAATGTCTAATTCTAATGTATTGTCTGGCACCTACTTCTGTAATGTATACATGTGATATCGCAAGCTTGGAATGCTTTATATTTCTTTTCTTCTCTGGAGAATTTTATTCTTAATAAAAAAATTTAAGTTACAAAAAAAAAATATTCAAAAACTGAAGAAGAAATAATGTATAGAGCACACATTCTCAAAAATGATGTCGACGCCGGTGACGATTAACGGACGGCCATTGATTTTAATGGGCGTCCAATGTGGCTGGCATTAAAAGTTGCGTTTCGCTAAATTTTAACCCGTTACGCGAATTTCGCATATTTGTGGCAAAGCGAAACAGGACAATTTCACACTACAGGGCATGTACTTAACTTATTGAGTACTATATCCTGGACTAGTGACTATCGTTGGGTTACTTTAGATGTCAAATCTCTTTACTCATCTATTCCTCATAACAAGGGTATTTATGTCAATGTAGAAATGTTAAAAGGTACTAAGGATTATACTTATAGTTTTCTTTTGTTTTTCACTTTAAATCAATAATCCGTTATTGGCACAATATAGCTCCTATACCATCCACCTTTAGCACCCTACAAAACTAAAATGGTATTCAATCAATTAAAAGAAATTTATTGGTATTAAGACCACATGCAATTATACAATCTAATAAAATTGGCTGGCCTTATCACGCTTCAAAAGCTGTAATTCATAATTTAAATTAATTCAAATTAATTATGGAGGAATTCATACATCTTTAATTTCAATTTATTCTATAGTTAATATAAGTTCATCAGTGGAGGTTGGTGATTTGATACCCAATACCAATAAAGTTCACAATACGTTGGTGCGTGTTGCTGTATATTTATATAGATGCCCAGTGCCAGTTATGTTTAGAATTGACATGGTGCGGGCTGCTTTTTTTTTTTTTTTTCACAGATGGGTTAGTCCAAGGAGAGCTGAATAAAAAACCCTGTGGGATAGAGTCAATTCTATAGTGTCCAACTGCGCCAGTGACACATACGGGGCATCCCCCTATCGCTCTATCTGCACCAGACAGCTTTTACGAAAAAAACAGTACAATCTCACCCACAGCAGAGATCTCCACTTCAGACTTTCTCCCAGCTCTTCCAATTGTACATGGCCTTCCAACATTCTGCACTGGTTTTCACGGGTCCCCATTTACACCCAGTTCTCAACCTCCTTTCCTCAATGGTGTCAACTGATTTTTTGTCATATGTTCCACCATCAAATGCTTCGTAAATTACAGCTCTATTATTTAATCGCTACAATATTAATTCACTTGATTGTGCTAGGCATTTTGCTCACTTTAAGCTTCCTCAGGCATTTCAAATAAAATATAAAAACATACACCCTGCCACCTACTAATACATTTATAACTTGGTTTACTCATTCATTTGTTGAACAATCACATGACATAGGCATTTAGTGATAGAGTCATAAAGAGAGCGTAATCGGGGCTTGGTTAACCCTAAACATATACATCACCTTCTTTTCAAGAAAGTCCTTCATTTAACCCATATCAAAATCTTCCATTCAAAAATATATTTTTCCTCCACTTCAACAGTAGATTTTTCATATCACACCCCTTCTTTCCTATCACATCCCATGTCTTTTGTCACTCACTTTGCAGCATACTATTCCAGTGGACTTATTTATCAGCTATGCAAAATAATTTACACCAAAAGATGGTATAAAATTGTTGTATAATAAATAGTATATTAAAGGGCACCTGTTGGGCAAAAATATTATCTCCAATCAAAGGTGCAATGCTAATAGAGCCCGCACTCCATTTGGGGGCAACAGTAGTTTTTTTTTTTTAAAAATTGCCCCCTACCTGTGCTAGGCCACCCTTGGCCCAGATGGCCTTCCCTACAAATATTATAAAATGTATCAACACATATTGGCACCTAATTTGATAAAACCATTTAATCAATATCCACAAGCCATTCCTATCCCTACTTCAACCTTGATGGGCAGGCATGCAGCCGATAACACCAGGTGCACCATAGATCTGATTGAGATTCTCCAAAGATGAGGTGAACTGCCTAAGTATTTCAGTAGTTTTTTTTCAAAATAATTTTTATCATTTTCATACAAACAATCACATACATCAACAGTGACATTGTACTTAAAATTACAGCACAGTATGTAATAACAAGCACATAGAAGACAAAACATAGGGGGGAGGTACCGTTTCCCATTACTCTTCCCTAATTCTCGTGATGAGATTAGTCTACTAATCCTTCCTGTGTTAACCATGGCTCCCAAATCTTTGTAAATTTAGTCATGTTGCCCCTTTTTTCAAATGTTAGCTTATATAATGGAAGTACCATATTTACCTGTCTCCTCCACTTTTTCATGGTGGGATTATCCCTACCCATCCAGTGCATAAGAATTGTTTTCCTGCCATAATGGTGTAAAATTTTAATCAAAGTACGAGTGCCCTTACTTGTATTTGGGAGATCACCAATGGCATCCAGTAATACCTGCTGTGGGTCTGTCGTCGGTGGTAGTCCCAGATCATTAACCATGTACCTAGTTATTTTATCCCAGTACTTTTTAAAAAGTGGGCAATCCCACCACATATGTATCCAGTGAGCAGGGGTCTGATTGCATCTATGACAAGCATCATTTTCCCTTCTCCCTATTTGATGTAATCTCTGAGGTGTAATATATACTCTGTGTAGGAGTTTGCATTGAATAAGTTTATCTCTCCCTGAAACCAAATGACAGTATGGGTCTTCAGTAGCCTCTTCCCAGTCGTCTTCAGTTAGATTAGGTATATCCGCCTGCCACTTTAGAAATAGTGTTGGAAATTTTGAGTCCTGACTACCCATAAGTGCCTTATAGATTCTGGATACCACTTTTGTTGGGGAAGCATTCCATGCCTGCTCCTCAATTTTGTTGGAGTGTGAGGGCAAAGATAATGTGCCAAATTGTTCCCTGAAGTCATGCCTTAACTGTAAATACCAATATTGCAGAAGTCGGGGTGGTGACATATTTTGTTGTAATTGAATGAAAGTGGGGAAGGTATAGTTCACTTGTAGTTGTTCCAGATATTTAATACCGTGTTGTGGCCAGTATAAGAAATCTGGAAAATGCCGAAAGTGGGATAGGCTATTATTAGCCCATATTGGTTGTTTAATGCTTATATAGGCTGTCTTTTTCCCCATGTGTTTCATCACCAGCTGCCATATTTTAATTGGGGTAGTTATAGTGAGAGGTTGATCTAGCATATTTGCCCCTAACCTATATGGGTCGTTACGTAGGGATTCCCAGGATCCTGCCACTAAAGCTTGAAGGACCAATAGTGGATAATTCGTGTCTGGATTAAACCAAGCATGAAGGTAGGAGATCTGTGAGGCCACATAGTACTGTTGCAGATTTGGGAGCGCCAGACCGCCCATATCTTTAGGCAACGTGAAGGTGTGCAGAGCAATCCTAGGGGCCTTATTTGACCGCAAGAAAGGCCTGACTATAGCGTCAATTCTACGAAATACCTTATTGTCAATGTACATGGGGCAGTTCAGAAGGATGTACAGAAACTTGGGTAAATATATCATCTTGATAACATTGGTGCTCCCCCAGAGTGTCAATGGTAAGTTGGCCCATTGTGTGGTAGCTAGTTGCAATTTCCTGATTACCGGTTCTAGGTTATTAGTCACATACTTGGTCATATCCACTTCCACCTCTACCCCTAGGTACTTCAGTTTGCTAACCCATTGGAGATCTGTTATTTGCAATCTAACACTTTCTGGGATCAGGTCTATGGGGAGCAGGGCCGATTTATCCTTATTTATTGTAATACCAGCGTGTCTCCCATATTCCGTTATTACCTGTAGTGCATTAGTTAGAGAGGGGCCTGCATTCTCAAGATAAAGTACCACATCATCGGCATACAACAATATTTTCTCCTCTATAGTCTTGTAACGTAGCCCTGTTATTTGAGGAGCCTGCCTAATTAAGAGTGCAAGGGGTTCAATACATAGCGCAAACAGTAGGGGGGATAAAGGGCATCCCTGCCTGGTACCCCTCCCCAGCTTCACACTTGGTGAATTCACCCAATTTACAAACACATATGCTGTGGGTTTCTTGTACAACAAACGGATCCATTTTACAAAATTCACCCCAAATCCAAACCTTTGCAGGACTGCCCACAGAAATGCCCACTCAACTGTGTCAAAAGCCTTATTGGCATCTAGGGACACCAGAATCCTGGAGCCTGCATTCTCGTGTCTTAGCAGTAAGTTTGTGAATAAGCGTCTAATGTTTCCTGTCGTGGTTTTCCCGGGCATGAACCCAGCCAGATCCGGGTGTATGATGTCTGAGACGACCTTGGATAGTCTTGTGGCCATTATTTTGGCCAGGATTTTTGCATCAGCGTTCAAAAGTGAAATAGGTCTGTAAGAGCTGCATAACTGTGGGTCCCTGCCAGGCTGGGCATCGTAAAAGGATGGCGGCAGTTCTTCCAGTGCATATGCGGTGTTGTAAGTTTGTTCTAATTTGGGGACTACTGTTTTGATAGCCTGTTTGTACTAGTCTACTGGTAGGCCATCTGGACCAGGGCTTTTGTGAGGGGTCAGCTGTGTTATGGCCTCAGCAATCTCTAATTGTGTCAGTGGATTATCTAAGTAATTTTTTTGCTGATTAGTCATAGAGGGGAAATGGATAGTATCCAGGAAAGTGTTTGTTTGCTCAGTAGAAGTGTCTAACTGTTGCATATAGGGTTTGATAATAGTCAGAGAAGGCACTGGCAATGCTCAGTGGGTCAGTGATTATTACTCCTGAAGGCATCTTGATTTGTGCTATTGTTATGTGTGGTTGGTCATTTTTAACCAGGAATGCTAGTGTTTTGCTACATTTTTCTCCACTTTCGAATATATATTGCTTTCTGTGCAGTAGTTGTTTGTTTGTTAGTTTAGTTAACATAAGTTCCAAGTTTTGTTGGGTTAATTTAAGTATTCGTTTGTTACCAGGAGTGGGGTCCGCTCTATATTGCTGCTCGGCTTCCTCTATTTGCACCTCTAGATTGGTCCTATTATCCGCATAGCTACGTTTTTAAAGCTAATGGCCTGAATGAAAGACCCCCTGAGTACTGCTTTAGCAGCATCCCATATCATGTTAGGGTGAGCACCCTCACAGCCAATGTCCCAATATTGTTTGAAATCTGCTGCTACTTTTTGCCCAACCTCTTCCTCTTTAAGCCAATGAGGGTTCAGTCTCCAGTTCATGTGTTGTTGCATTCCTAGTTTAAGCTGTAGTTGTATTGGGGAGTGGTCCGATAGGGCCCTTGTGAGAAATGTTATGTCTTGTATATAAGGTAAGAAATCTTGTGTCGCTAATGCGTGATCTATCCTTGACAAGGTGTGGTATGTGGCTGACTGACACGAGAAAGCTTCTGAGGAATCCCAGTAACCTCACAAGAAAGACACTGAGGAGACCTAGATAGAGAAATAGGAGAGATGTGTGTGGCCTTGAGCAGGCACAGGTCATTGGGAAGTAGAGTGTTTTTTGGCACTCCCTCTCTTAAACAACTGTTAACTCTTTGAAATCCAGGGCCCTCAATTCGCTTCTACGCCTTCCCTGTTTTGGCAAATTTTTGCTAGCAAATTTTTAGTAAATTGGCAATTTCCTTGTTTTGGCAAATTTTCGCTAGCAAATTGTCTTCTACGCCATTTAGTAAATTGGCAATCTCCCTGTTTTGGCAAATTATTGCTAGCGACTTGTCTTCTACACCTTTTAGTAAATTGTTAATCTCCCTGCTTTGGGAAATTTTTGCTAGAGGTGGCCACTTCACCCTTTAGTAAATTTGGCCATGTCTGAAGCTCAAATTCTTATTCAAAGCAGAGCACACTGCAGCCCTTTCTCAGCTTTCCTTGGGCACTTGCACTTGACTGGCTACTGCAGCAGGGGCTCCTTTATAAGTCCTCTGTAACCCTGTGCATTTGGTTCCAAAGCTAGGCACTCCCCTGGCTCCTCCTCCTCTCCCAGGGATGCACTTGGGAGCCCAGCGAATCGGATTGTTCTCTAGCCTGTAACCAGGTTGGATGATGTCACAGACAGAAAAACAGGGGAAAGATTTGTCTGATCCCCTACACTAACTTACTATGTTACTATGTAAATCAGTTATAGTCAGTAGGCTTCCACTTTCATAGATGTCTTTCAAAAATACTATAGAATAAAATAATTTGTCCTTGAAACAATATTTTTTATTTCCAGCTTCTCATTCCCTACTGACCAGTATTTCTGACCAAGTTTGTGAAACAATCCCTTTGTGGTTAGATATAAAATATATAAATACGGTGGGACTGAAGGATACGTATTGTCTGTACCACTCCAGCCTTGTACTGAGGGAACATGTTACTGTTACTATTCTTCTTCTTATTATTAAACCTGCACCCAGTGGCCCCTGACAATGATCTCCATGACTGGCCCGGATGTTTTTTAAGAAAAGATCTACACAGAATCAGCTCTAAAGAGGGAGACTTTTTTATTGCAGCTTTTCTCCAGTTAAGCGATCGCTCCTCTCAGAATGACTTTGTCTTTAAAAATGGCCCTCGTTCTGACATCAAATGTGTATTGTAAGTATATTCATTATTCTATAGCAAAAAGGGAAAGTTGTGCTCCCACTAAATGTTACATCATTATTCTGGGGTGCAATGAGGCTGTGACCACAAAATTCATGCAAAGACAAGAGGGCATTTTACGTAGCTTAATACAAATCTTATGGGGAATGTAATGTGTTTTGTTAGCGCAAACGCCATTTGTAAAGATTAGAGACCATGTCCGCGCCCTTTTTGACTGATTACAGACCTCAACGATTTCCTTGCAATATTTTGAGAACAAACGGCTTTTGCTAACATGTATGTGATAAAATTCCACTATCGCAAAGTGTTTTTTGCGACACAATATCTACAGAAACTCTAGAGCAGGTGTTAACACTAAACTTTGCTTAGTGTTCTGCTGCACAGATCCTATCTGATCCCCATTGTAAGCAGCAGTCCTGCCCTGCTTTATGGCAGCTGAGATTCTAGCTATCTGTATAACAGAACATTCTGTCCCAGTGGCTGCACAGATCCTATCTGATCCCTATTGTAAGCAGCAGTCCTGTCCTGCTTTATGGCAGCTGAGATTCTAGCTATCTGTATAACAGAACATTCTGTCCCAGTGGCTGCACAGATCCTATCTGATCCCCATTGTAAGCAGCAGTCCTGTCCTGCTTTATGGCAGCTGAGATTCTAGCTATCTGTATAACAGAACATTCTGTCCCAGTGGCTGCACAGATCCTATCTGATCCCCATTGTAAGCAGCAGTCCTGTCCTGCTTTATGGCAGCTGAGATTCTAGCTATCTGTATAACAGAACATTCTGTCCCAGTGGCTGCACAGATCCTATCTGATCCCCATTGTAAGCAGCAGTCCTGTCCTGCTTTATGGCAGCTGAGATTCTAGCTATCTGTATAACAGAACATTCTGTCCCAGTGGCTGCACAGATCCTATCTGATCCCCATTGTAAGCAGCAGTCCTGTCCTGCTTTATGGCAGCTGAGATTCTAGCTATCTGTATAACAGAGCATTCTGTCCCAGTGGCTGCACAGATCCTATCTGATCCCCATTGTAAGCAGCAGTCCTGTCCTGCTTTATGGCAGCTGAGATTCTAGCTATCTGTATAACAGAACATTCTGTCCCAGTGGCTGCACAGATCCTATCTGATCCCCATTGTAAGCAGCAGTCCTGCCCTGCTTTATGGCAGCTGAGATTCTAGCTATCTGTATAACAGAACATTCTGTCCCAGTGGCTGCACAGATCCTATCTGATCCCTATTGTAAGCAGCAGTCCTGTCCTGCTTTATGGCAGCTGAGATTCTAGCTATCTGTATAACAGAACATTCTGTCCCAGTGGCTGCACAGATCCTATCTGATCCCCATTGTAAGCAGCAGTCCTGTCCTGCTTTATGGCAGCTGAGATTCTAGCTATCTGTATAACAGAACATTCTGTCCCAGTGGCTGCACAGATCCTATCTGATCCCCATTGTAAGCAGCAGTCCTGTCCTGCTTTATGGCAGCTGAGATTCTAGCTATCTGTATAACAGAACATTCTGTCCCAGTGGCTGCACAGATCCTATCTGATCCCCATTGTAAGCAGCAGTCCTGTCCTGCTTTATGGCAGCTGAGATTCTAGCTATCTGTATAACAGAACATTCTGTCCCAGTGGCTGCACAGATCCTATCTGATCCCCATTGTAAGCAGCAGTCCTGTCCTGCTTTATGGCAGCTGAGATTCTAGCTATCTGTATAACAGAGCATTCTGTCCCAGTGGCTGCACAGATCCTATCTGATCCCCATTGTAAGCAGCAGTCCTGTCCTGCTTTATGGCAGCTGAGATTCTAGCTATCTGTATAACAGAACATTCTGTCCCAGTGGCTGCACAGATCCTATCTGATCCCCATTGTAAGCAGCAGTCCTGCCCTGCTTTATGGCAGCTGAGATTCTAGCTATCTGTATAACAGAACATTCTGTCCCAGTGGCTGCACAGATCCTATCTAATCCCCATTGTAAGCAGCAGTCCTGTCCTGCTGTATGGCAGCTGAGATTCTAGCTATCTGTATAACAGAACATTCTGTCCCAGTGGCTGCACAGATCCTATCTGATCCCCATTGTAAGCAGCAGTCCTGCCCTGCTTTATGGCAGCTGAGATTCTAGCTATCTGTATAACAGAACATTCTGTCCCAGTGGCTGCACAGATCCTATCTAATCCCCATTGTAAGCAGCAGTCCTGTCCTGCTGTATGGCAGCTGAGATTCTAGCTATCTGTATAACAGAGCATTCTGTCCCAGTGGCTGCACAGATCCTATCTGATCCCCATTGTAAGCAGCAGTCCTGTCCTGCTTTATGGCAGTTGAGATTCTAGCTATCTGTATAACAGAACATTCTGTCCAAGTGGCTGCACAGATCCTATCTGATCCCCATTGTAAGCAGCAGTCCTGTCCTGCTTTATAGCAGCTGAGATTCTAGCTATCTGTATAACAGAACATTCTGTCCCAGTGGCTGCACAGATCCTATCTGATCCCCATTGTAAGCAGCAGTCCTGCCCTGCTTTATGGCAGCTGAGATTCTAGCTATCTGTAAAACAGAACATTCTGTCCCAGTGGCTGCACAGATCCTATCTGATCCCCATTGTAAGCAGCAGTCCTGTCCTGCTTTATGGCAGCTGAGATTCCAGCTATCTGTATAACAGAACATTCTGTCCCAGTGGCTGCACAGATCCTATCTGATCCCCATTGTAAGCAGCAGTCCTGTCCTGCTTTATGGCAGCTGAGATTCCAGCTATCTGTATAACAGAACATTCTGTCCCAATGGCTGCACAGATCCTATCTGATCCCCATTGTAAGCAGCAGTCCTGTCCTGCTTTATGGCAGCTGAGATTCTAGCTATCTGATCCCCATTGTAAGCAGCAGTCCTGTCCTGCTTTATGGCAGTTGAGATTCTAGCTATCTGTATAACAGAACATTCTGTCCCAGTGGCGGCACAGATCCTATCTGATCCCCATTGTAAGCAGCAGTCCTGTCCTGCTTTATGGCAGCTGAGATTCTAGCTATCTGATCCCCATTGTAAGCAGCAGTCCTGTCCTGCTTTATGGCAGTTGAGATTCTAGCTATCTGTATAACAGAACATTCTGTCCAAGTGGCTGCACAGATCCTATCTGATCCCCATTGTAAGCAGCAGTCCTGTCCTGCTTTATGGCAGCTGAGATTCTAGCTATCTGTATAACAGAACATTCTGTCCCAGTGGCTGCACAGATCCTATCTGATCCCCATTGTAAGCAGCAGTCCTGTCCTGCTTTATAGCAGCTGAGATTCTAGCTATCTGTATAACAGAACATTCTGTCCCAGTGGCTGCACAGATCCTATCTGATCCCCATTGTAAGCAGCAGTCCTGTCCTGCTTTATGGCAGCTGAGATTCCAGCTATCTGATCCCCATTGTAAGCAGCAGTACTGTCCTGCTTTATGGCAGTTGAGATTCTAGCTATCTGTATAACAGAACATTCTGTCCAAGTGGCTGCACAGATCCTATCTGATCCCCATTGTAAGCAGCAGTCCTGTCCTGCTTTATGGCAGCTGAGATTCTAGCTATCTGTATAACAGAGCATTCTGTCCCAGTGGCTGCACAGATCCTATCTGATCCCCATTGTAAGCAGCAGTCCTGCCCTGCTTTATGGCAGCTGAGATTCTAGCTATCTGTATAACAGAACATTCTGTCCCAGTGGCGGCACAGATCCTATCTGATCCCCATTGTAAGCAGCAGTCCTGTCCTGCTTTATGGCAGCTGAGATTCCAGCTATCTGTATAACAGAACATTCTGTCCCAATGGCTGCACAGATCCTATCTGATCCCCATTGTAAGCAGCAGTCCTGTCCTGCTTTATGGCAGTTGAGATTCTAGCTATCTGTATAACAGAACATTCTGTCCAAGTGGCTGCACAGATCCTATCTGATCCCCATTGTAAGCAGCAGTCCTGTGCTGCTTTATGGCAGCTGAGATTCTAGCTATCTGTATAACAGAACATTCTGTCCCAGTGGCTGCACAGATCCTATCTGATCCCCATTGTAAGCAGCAGTCCTGTCCTGCTTTATGGCAGCTGAGATTCTAGCTATCTGTATAACAGAGCATTCTGTCCCAGTCCAGAATATCACTTTATTTCATCATGGCATGCATATGGTAACACATTTTTAATAGTTTATTAAATGTTAATTAGCATTATCGTTTAAAACAGTTTTATCATTATATTTTTTAAAACAAATAAGTCAAAGAACTCTTTCAGCAGATCAGGACAGAGGGGTCTTGAAGATTCTTTACTCAGCGGTTACTTTTATTCATTCTAAACAGGATCACAGATCATTCATTGATGCCCCATATTTAAATAGATTTGGTCATTAGTGATTTTCCCCCCACACAGCTACAATAGAACAGTGCCAGCACTTGTTATAACATATATAGAAATATACAGTAGTAACTGACGGTGAAAAAAGGACACACTGACTTCAAGTTCAACCAGCTCCTCCCCCATAGTGTCCTGCTGCGAAGACTGGGAACCTGCTGTCATCAGTCCATCCAACAGGTAACACAAACACACAATACACATGTATGCAGTTTATTTCCATTTTTAGTTTCATGTGCACATACACAAATACATACATGGTTCATTGGACACGGGGGGATCTATAATGAGATTTTGTGACTCTGACATTAATGCCCAGACATGTAAATTTAGTGGTAATTTAGTGGAGGTAATTGTTTAGGGAATATCTGACCCACCTACTGGTCAACCAGAAAACTAATTTTGAGGGTCTTGATTGCTTAAAGGGATCCTGTCAATGGAAAACATGTTTTTTTCAAGACGCATCAGTTAATAGTGCTACTCCAGAAGAATTCTGCATTGAAATCCATTTCTCAAAAGAGCAAACAGATTTTTTTATATTCAATTTTGAAATCTGACATGGGGCTAGACATATTGTCAGTTTCCCAGCTGCCCTCAGTCATGTGACTTGTGCCTGCACTTTAGGAGAGAAATGCTTTCTGGCAGGCTGCTGTTTTTCCTTCTCAATGTAACTGAATGTGTCTCAGTGGGACATGGGTTTTTACTATTGAGTGTTGTTCTTAGATCTACCAGGCAGCTGTTATCTTGTGTTAGGGAGCTGCTATCTGGTTACCTTCCCATTGTTCTGTTGTTAGGCTGCTGGGGGGAGGGGGTGATATCACTCCAACTTGCAGTACAGCAGTAAAGAGTGACTGAAGTTTATCAGAGCACAAGTCACATGACTTGGGGCAGCTGGGAAATTGACAATATGTCTAGCCCCATGTCAGATTTCAAAATTGAATATAAAAAAATCAGTTTGCTCTTTTGAGAAATGGATTTCAGTGCAGAATTCTGCTGGAGCAGCACTATTAACTGATTTATTTTGAAAAAATTTTTTTCCCATGACAGTATCCCTTTAATAGACGCTCTGAGAGTGAGAGAAGGCACAAAGAATGAAAATGGTACTTAAGAGAGGACTAAATCCAATATGGAAATACAGTAGGTACCACTTTAATGAGAGGAGGGTAAAATGGTTGATGAGAGTAGGGAAAAAGCAGAGATTCTAAACTGTTGTTTACACAACTAATGAACCAACTATTGAAAACTTCTTTTAGATCCAGTTAGAATAATATAATTACTGATGGCTGGTTGACTCAGGATGAAGTTCAGAAGAGACTAGAACATGTAAAAGTAGAACCGGATCCAGAAACGGATGTTATTCAACCCAGGCTACTGAACAAGCTCAGCTCCATGACTGCCAAACCCCTTTACTTAATTCTCCAGAATTCTTTGAGGTCTAGAATGGTGCCGAGAAGCAAATTACTTCTGTGCTGCCACTATTCAAAGAGGGATCCTGTTCTCAGCCCGTGTGACATCATTTGTAGGAAAGCTTTTGTAGGAGATAATAAAGGATACAATACTTGAATAAATTGCAAAATACAATACGATGGGGCAGATTTATCAATGGTCGAAGTGAATCAGGCTAATACAGAATCAGGGTTGTTTGAGTAGACAGAGGCTCCAAGGATAAGGCTAATTAGAGTTAGTACCCTGTGGTGCCAATGCTGCCAGTATAGGGACTCAAGCAGTCGGCTCAGGAAGAGATAGATTCTTGGAGTAATATACTTCTTATTGTACTAATGAAACATTAAACATGATACATTATGTTTTCCTTCAAGAGAAGTGAGAGTTTATATAGAAGGGGTATTGGTGTCCCAGAAACACTGACATACTTACATGAGAATGTATATGGCTTTCTGTGGTTCCCCAACTTGTGGGAGGCCTTTACAGCACAAATAATATACTTTTTCAGTAGTCAAACTGTCAGCCATCAAAATTTCTATGCACTTATTTTATTTTGCGATCTCTACATGGCTGAGATGTTGGTAATCCAACTACAACAATGCATATTGGGCATCACACTTTGTACATATTTAGGATGTTTTACCTTGGTAAGATGATACCAATTATGAGCTGATTACATGTGGTTACATGACTTTTAGGTGCACACATACATACACAGACATTTTTTTTATAAAAATCTATTTATTTTACTATTTCGATTTCTACAGAAAGACTGTTTATTATTAATTATTAAAAAAGGTATATTTACCACTAATCAAGTTGTCCAACAATTGTTTTGTTATTTCATTTTACTTGATTTTTGCATTTTTACTTGATTATTGCTTTTTATCCCTGCGTAATAATGCAGAAATAAAATAAAAATAATACAGCTCATTACGGGGCACATTTACTAAGGGGCAGATTTATCAAGGGTCGAAATGAATTAGAGGGAATTTTCGAAGTAAAAAATTTGAAATTCAAAGTAATTTTTTGGATACTTCGACCATCAAATAGGATAATACGACTTCGATTCTAAGTAAAATTGTTCGAATATTCGACCATTCGATAATCGAAGTACTGTCTCTTTAAAAAAACTTCGACTTCAATACCTCGCCAAATTAAACCTGCCGAAGTGCTATGTTAGCCTATGGAGACCTTCTAGAGCAGTTTTCTAAGTTTTTTGAAGTAGAAGAAAAATCGTTCGATCGATGGATGAAATCCTTCAAATCGTTCGATTCGAAGGATTTCATTGTTCGATAAAACAATTTTACTTCGACTGCAAAACGGTCAAATTTGGTGAAAAAAACTTCAACTTCAATATTTGAAGTCGAAGTAAAAGTATTTATCACTTCGAAATTCGACCCTTGATAAATCTGCCCCTAAGGGTCGAATTTAGAAGTGAATAAAACTTCGAAATTCAACCATCGAATTGCAATACTTCGATATTTGAAGTCAACGTTTTTTTTATCGAATTTGGCCATATTCGGTTGAAAGTTTCTATGAGGTCCCCATAGGCTAACATAGCGGTTTAAGGCGGCGAAGTGGCGTAGTCGAACTTTGTTAAGGAGACAGTACTTCGGTTATCGAATGGTCGAATATTCAAAGTATTTTTACTTTGAATCGAATTAGAAGTTGAATTTGGCCTATTCAATGGTCAAAGTACCCAAAAAATTACATAAAAAATCAAAGTTTTTGAATTCGAAAATTCACTTCGACCCTTAGTAAATGGGCCCCTACATGTTGGCACTACTGCAAGTTTTTTTTTTACCTATTCAAGTTCCATGAAACTACACATACAGTATTTAATATTGGTGATTTTAGGAGACAAGGGGCTTTCCAAACAACTTGTATGATCATCCAACGTTTCCAATTTATGCATTTATATTAAGGAAAATAATTTTTTTTTTTTTTTTACATTTAAGCCTATCTCTTGTTCCAAAAGTAGAATTATATAAACATTCCAAAATATTTTAAAAGATAAGGTTTTCTTGAAAAAAAATAATATCTAGTTCTCTTTAGCAAAGTCAAAGTCCTCGCAGCCACCAAAGTGACTCTAAAGTGAAGGAACACAAAATATTCAACTGTCTGGCAGTAGCTGTACCTAAAGTGCAAAAAGGTTAAACCATTACTTTTATTTTGTTTGTTTTTATACATAATATTATGGCTATAAAAAAATTAGGACTTTAGTTCACGTCACATTTGTATACTGATTGTATCCTACAGTCCAATGTTCCAATACTTCCGCCATCGCTTGGTCTTCATTTTTGCTATTGAGGAGATAAACAGAAGTCCATGGATTTTACCTAACATGACATTGGGGTACCAGATATTTGACTCCTGTGCTTCGGAAGTGAAATCTGTCTCTGATATGCTGAATATAATGTCTGGAGCAGAGTATAAAATTCCCAATTATAACTGTCAGACAAATAGTCAGCTGGTGGGTTACTTAGGAGACTTGTCATCTAGTACCACCTACATCATTGCTCAGCTGGCAAAAGTGTTTGGATACCCTCAGGCACGTATTTATTTTATTTCATCAGTTTATTGCGTTTGGGAAACTTAACCACAGAATGTACATTATGCCTTTCAAGAACATTCAGTTGTACTTTAAGAGTTCTGAAAAGTGTGGCAGCCAATAATCACTGCAAGCTGGTTTCCATATAGACAATTATTATCGGTCCTGCTATGGAATGCTGGGTTGCCAGACATGTGCCATGCGAACTGCAAATATGAGAAAAACATTGCTCCATCTATAGGCATTTATATGCACATTAATTAAAGGGATAATGGTCCTTCTCAGGTTTTAGCATAATTCTTCATCAAAATATGCCTATATGCCCTTTACCATTTTCCTCAATGTGACCTCTTTGTATGTAAATTGGACATAGGTCACTTCTCTGACACATTCTTATGGCTTGTCAATCAGAGCTTGCATGGCCGGAAATAAAATGCTTGACTGACAGGGAGAATCTGGCAGTACAGTTAAATGGGTTGTACTATGTTGGCTTATAATATGTGAGCAACACAGGGCCAGGATTTACAGCCTCCTTATCACGGTGCTGCTGCTTCCTTTCATGTTCACGTATGTGCAGGGTCATGCATATATTGTACGGGCTGAGCTACACAATCATTTCCTTAAAGAATTAGTAACATCAATAAAAAAAATGTACATTTTTTTTTGTATACTACGAAAAAAACACCAACACATATAAAACTTTTAAATCGCAAAGTCTTTATTTAGAAATAGCTTAAAGGGATTCTGTCATGGGAAAAAATTTTTTTTTCAAAATGAATCAGTTAATAGTGATGCTCCAGCAGAATTCTGTGCTGAAATCCATTTCTCAAAAGAGCAAACAGATTTTTTATATTCAATTTGGAAATCTGACATGGGGCTAGACATATTGTCAATTTCCCAGCTGCCCCAAGTCATGTGACTTGTGCTCTGATAAACTTCAATCACTCTTTACTGCTGTACTGCAAGTTGGAGTGATGTCACCCCCCTCCCTTCCCCCCCCCAGCAGCCAAACAAAAGAACAATGGGAAGGTAACCAGATAACAGCTCCCTAACACATGATAACAGCTGCCTGGTAGATCTAAGAACAACACTCAATAGTAAAATCCAGGTCCCACTGAGACACATTCAGTTACATTGAGAAGGAAAAACAGCAGCCTGCAAGAAAGCATTTCTCTCCTAAAGTGCAGGCACAAGCCACATGACATGGGGCAGCTGGGAAATTGACAAAATGTCTAGCCCCATGTGAGATTTCAAAATTGAATATAAAAAAACCTGTTTGCTCTTTTGAGAAATGGATTTCAGTGCAGAATTCTGCTGGAGTAGCACTATTAACTGATGTGTTTTGAAAAAAACATGTTTTCCGATGACAGGATCCCTTTAACACATCTCTGTTTGCTCTCCTCTTCAGAAAAGGCGATTGGGTGCGGCGCTCAATTTCTCCTCCCTGCCTTCCTTATAGGAGATACCCAGGGAGGAGAAATTGAGCGCCGCACAATGGATCGTCGCCCTGTCGCCTTTTCTGAAGAGGAGCGCAAGTGGAGAATTTGGTAAATCATTTCTAAATAAAGGCTTTGCGATTTAAAAGTTTAATATGTGTTGGTGTTTCTTTTCGTAGTATACATGTTTGATGCTACTGGTCCTTTAAATTGTAAGGTCTTGCAGATTGTCAGGGGTGACTTTGTGTAATTCAGAAGGTGTATAACTCCACTCTTGCACAGAAGCCAGTGTTAGGTCAGCGTTGGGGATTCTTGTTCTTCAGTATAACACTATTTTTGTGTATGAATCACAAGAAAATCATTCGGAAAGCTTTGAGATACGTTTCGCAACTACGCCAGACGCTATGACTAAACGTATTCAACGCAAAAAATCGGGGCAAATGAACGCTTGCGTAAATTTGCTAGCAAAAATTTATCAGTGCAAACATTTCTTACTGAATTTTCTCTAGCGTTACTTTCTTTGTAGCATAAAATAATTACGCTTAAGTAAATTTAAATATGGCGGCTACATAAAGGTCATAATGTAGGTATTGATTAGTGTTGGTAAAATTGCTGGAAGTGGCCAATTATTATTAAAAATGTCCAAGGAAATAAAGTAAAGACAAAAGAGATCCTCTATTGTCCTAGACATGAACCCACCCTAAAACAAATGTGGCATGAGCTTCAAATGGTTAAAAAAGTATAAATAATATATATTTAACATTACAACTCTTAAACATAAATCCTATTATAAAATATGAAAAAACCCAGTGTTTTTAAATTTTTATATTATTTTTTTGTAATACAGGACATGATGTCACTGACATAGCAATGTTGAGGATGTCGCATCATCTTAACAATTTGCCAGGTAGAACTAGGCCCCAAGTAGACTTTGGCAAAAAAAAGGTTGGAAAGTTTACACTTTGATACATTTGTGGCTTAACCATCATTTGCCAAAATTCCCCTGGTGAAACAATGTGAAAGATCTCTAGCGCTGAGGTTTTTCCCTAGCGAATTGTCTTCTTCACCATTTAGTAAATAGATGTTTTGGCGAATTGTCATTTTGGCAAATCGTCGCTAAACATCCACGATTTGCCCTTTAGTACATGTGCCCCTTTGTGAATGTACAAGTATTTTAAAAAACCAGGATGTTAAGGGGCAGATTTACCTAGGGTCAAATTGAAATCCTTCGACTTCGAATATCGAAGTCGAAGGATTTAGCGCTATTCATACGATCGAAGGAATAATATTCCTTCGATCAGAAAATTATTAGGAAGCCTATGGGGACCCTCCCTATAGGCTAACATTGGCCTCGGTAGTTGAGTTGAAATTGAATAAGCACTATGCACTTTAACAATTACAACTCACCATGAATTTATAAGATTTTCACTTTATTTTCCACTCAATGAATACAAAGGACACGTTCACAAAAATCACAGTATTTATTTTGTACAATCATAATTTACAGTTGATCACTTCAAGATTGAAAGATACATTATTAATACAAGGTTACCATTAGATTGTGCGACGCCATGTACTCCGATTTTTGTCTCTCCCTTGAGCATTGAATCAGTTTTCACATTTAAGACCTGCTTGAAGGTGGCATAAACTTTTGGAGCAAACGTGACAACTTTTTTTATGAAGAAGTTACAGATCAATATTACATTCCCCATAAGAACTTTCTTAAGCTATATTTAATCAATACATTTATGACATAAACGAGGTGCCATCATTTTTATTTAAGATTGGTTACGGCTCCATGGATCCAGTCTTCAATGACAGAACCCAGTTCCCATCATTCTACAGGACTGTCCCCAATGAGGAGGCAGAAATCGATGGGATTGTGCAGATACTGAAGCACTTTGGCTGGAAATGGGTCGGACTCATTATATCAAATGATGACACTGGATACAGAGCTCGGGAAAGGATAATTAAGGCACTTGCTGATATTGGGGGATGTTTGGCCTTCTCTGCTGTAATTAAAAAGCAAAACATAGATTATGACTATTATGTGATTACTGGAACCATTATGGAGACCTCCGCTAAGGTTATTGTTGTGTTTTTAACCACAAAGTTTACTTCCACCTTTGCAGAGTATTTTTGCATTCAAAAAATGCCAAAAAAAGTTTGGATCATGACATCCTTCTTCCCCAGTCTTATGTTTTTTAGACAAAATGAACTAGGAATAACATTTAACGGCTCTCTGTCATTGTTAATCCAGGAAGGAGACATCCCCGGCTTTCAACATTTTATCAACACTTTTTCTCTAAAAAGCTATCCCAAAGACTACTATATAAAATTTGCCTGGGTGGGCTTTTTTAAATGTTCTCTTAAAAACTGTACAGGAAATGAATCCCTCCTCGATGCAGATTTGTTTGTGTATGGGACCACCAATTACAGAGTCACTTATAGAGTTTACACCGCAGTCTATGCACTGGCGCATGCCCTGCACAATCTCTACTCTGCTCAGCCACCAGCCAATCACTGGGAAAGATCAGAATACCTGAAAAGGAAAGTGAAGCCCTGGAAGGTATTTAAGAATTATCCTTGAGTTTCTTTATCTGGATATATGTAATCTAATGGGTTATAATGTATAGGGGAAATTAGATATACAGTAAAGTTCTATAGACCTTCATAATTAAATACATACAAGGAAATGAAAACAGATACGTCAAAACAGAAAAATATCTCAATTTGCACCAATAAGAATAAAAATCCACATCTCGCAATGTAATATTGGTCCTTAAACAGTTATTGCATTGTGAATTTTAATTGTGCACTCTTCAGAAGTGCTTGAAGGTGTCGTAATCTTTTGGAGCAAACATAACGACTTTTTCGGTTAGAAGTTTTATTGCATTTACTGCACATTGGCGCAAACTATAACATTTGCAAACGGTCTTCCACTGTCGGAAGCGGTCGCTAAGCTATATTGAATTCGCACAAAAGCATAACTTTTCGTGAATAGTTTTTCCGTTACCTACTTTAATTACATTCCTCCGTAGGGTTCTCAATACAATAACAGAAATTATGTAAAGAGGTGAAGGTTTATGCTTAAAAAAATCCTATAAGCATTTACTCCATAGAAAGTTAAGTAGTGATGAGAGAATCTGTCTCTCCGAAGCAAAAAAAATTTGCAAAACTGAGTTACATTTGCGGAAAAAAATTGTGACAAATTTTGAAACGCATTGAAGTCAACGTCCGAATGCATTAAAGTCAATGGGCGTTTTTTCTAATGGCAACTTTTTTGTCTCTCCGACAATTTTGTCTGGGTGACTTTTTTGTAGGGGTGGGTTTTTGATGCAGTTTCGCAAAACAATTTACAGATGGCGGAATGCAGAAATTCACCACGAATCCATACCTGTCGAAAAAATTCACTCATCACTAGCGTTAAGGATGGAAATTAACAATTTTTTATGGAGGATTATGGAACTCAACACTGCAAAAAAGTGACCAAATCCCAAGTCCTGGAATCAGTGCATCCTTATGGTGCCCATACAAAGGGAGATAAAACACAACATAGCCCCTCCAGACTGCTGAGTTGGCAGCATATTGGCTAGTGTATGGGGACCTTTCCAAAGGTATGTCTAATTGAGCTTTTTTCCCCAAACTTGTCATATACTGTATGTATTGGGCATGTTGAAAATCCCACCTGACAAGGACCATATTGGTGCATTGATATGGCCCTGGCCAAATGGCAATCCAATGGCCTGCATTATGAACCAGTCAGGGGCCAGAGGCCAAAGTATTAGACAGCTTAATTTGGTCTAGTGCAGAAAATTTGTAGAGCTTTGGGTGGGAAGAAGCCTCTGTTCCTAGACCCATTTTGAACGTTGTAGCCAGTCCTCATATTTGGTTTCAGATGTCTTTTCTCTTGTCTGTCTCTTGGTTCCCAGAGTGAACTGGTTCCTGTGTGAGAAAGAGAGAGTATTTCTCTATAGAGCTGAAACTTAACATTGTCATCTGAAAAACTTACTATTTACTTTTGTGAAACATTGTGTAATTGTAATGCAGGTTCTGCTGTCAGTTGTCCAACCTACTGCAGCAAGAGACCACAGCTCAAACGTTGTGGCAGTTATCTGAGACATACTGTACCTGGCCACCTTAAAGGAACAAACATCTAGGGCTTTTCAGGGTTCCTTCATTTTAGCAATTCTCGCCATAATAGCAATGGTTTCCTGGTATGTAAACAGGTAAACAATAAACGGCATTTGCTGATTGGCTGTTATGCATTACCAAGTCTGATGAGAATTGTGCAGAATTGGGAGACTATTGTATAGTACTTTTATTTAAGAAGTATTTCGGTATATTATTCCTTAATATCCCTCTAAAATCTGTCTTAGATGTCAGATTCAGGCTGACAACAGGATTCCTTTGAATAATAGCACCACATTAACAATTCAAAAAGCTCTTTGCACAAGGCAGAAACATTTGCCCAGTGTTGATAAATGACCACCATTGTGTTCTTTTTAGATAAATAATTATCTACGCAGAGCAATTTTCACTATGTCTTCTGGTGACACCCAATATTTTGATGAACATGGAGACCCACCAGCCCGTTTTGACATTAATAAGTGGCTTTTCTTACCAAATAATCTGATTAATATAAGAAAGGTGGGATATTTTAATGTGTCAAAGAATGAGAGATATTTACACATCAACAACAACGCTGATTTGTGGAAACCATACTTCAATATGGTAAGATTAAAATTAATGGATGAACCAAATGATATGTGCTGAGTCTCTTATGTTTTATCCATCATGTCCCACAAGTTAATGAGGAAACTATTTTCCCATCTTCCCCTATAAAACTTCTGTGATTTCGGGGATGTTTGCAGATCATTAACAAATAGTGATCATGCAAAAGAGGTGTAAATGAGCTTGGGAGCTTATGGAACTCTTTTTAAAAGTGCAGCTGGAAGTCCTTATTACTTATGCATAGAGTTATTAACACTTATTTTAAAAACAGTTAAGCTGAAGCCAGAATTGGGATAGTTCCACATGAATAACTTCTACTTTCACAAATTCTTGAAAGACAAATTCTGCACAGCTGTAGGACACTTACAGTTTGAAGCTACTGATTGTGTTACACTGGGTTGTGTGGGGTCCACTGTTGTTGCCACCTCAGGGGCCTCCACACCAGTTGTGAGCTCCTTGTCAAACCCTGCACCACCCACCAAAAAGCCCTTACATTCCCTTCCCCTTTATGGTCGCCATTGGGAAAAAACGGGGAGCGCCCAGGAGTGCCCGCAGTTCCTGTTGGCTGTGGGCCATGAGGGCTGGAGCTCATCAGGTGTTTTCCCATTGTCCTACCAGCCCAGTCTGACCCTGAATACTGAGCTACATTAAAGGGTCATTTAGGTTCTCTAGTTTGACTGGTTCCAAAAGTTGAGCAATAGAATTGCTTAACGAGGAACTTTCGTGAAAATAAAAAGTTTCATCATACTGAAATAACAAACTTTGTAAATACAATCAGTTAAATTAAATCAATAATCAAGTTTATCTTCACTATTCCTCTCTCAGCATCTGTTTCTCTTCATTATGTGATAGTCATTGACAGTTAGACCTTCCACGTAGGCATGCCTCTTTCACCTGTTGTTAATCTGCTCTGAGTTAGTCATTATTCTGGCTATAAAACCTCCTGCTCTACACTGACTCACTGCTCATTAATGTAATGTAATGAGGAGTCTTGCAGAATAGTATTGCCTGAGCATTGCTTGCGCTACAATGTGGAGACCACTGAGTTCCCCAAAACAGTGTATAAAAAATCCAGATAGTGAATAGAGCTAGAGTGGAAGTCTTTGGTGAATCTTAAATTCAAATCATTATTATTTACGTAAATAAAAAACACATCAAACTGTTGTTGTGTACCTTTCCAAATAAATAGTAGATGTCAATGTATCTACTAAAGTAAGATGACACATTTGTAAGTGTTTTTATCATAATAAATATGTGTATTACCAACATGTAATGGTTGGCATAGGAAGGGGTGAACTTAGCACCCATGACAGTGCCATACTTGTAAGCAGAATTTTTTATTGGAAAGAAAAATATTGTTAGTAAGAAGAATTTTGATAGCTCTTAATAAAATTTTTAAAGGGGGGAGGGGTGTAAATACTGCAATCCAAGTTTGTGGGGAGTACATGAATAAAGAGATGACACGTCAATTGTAGCCAAATAATGGGTATCTCTCCATACCATTTCTCATAGTGTTCAGGATATGCCCAAGGGGCTGTAGGTGAAAATCCACAAACTCTGATAGGGGTCTCCCATGGCCCATGCATTAATGGTGGGAGCGGTGGAGCAGGAGATGGCTGTGGCTGAGGCCCAGCGCCAGTATTTTGCCTCACCAAAGTAGCAAGAGAAATTGTAGTTTATGGCTGAGGAACAGACTCTATGGTAAGATTGTTATCAGCAGGTTGTCTGGCAACAACTACATTGCTACTTCTACTAGTAGGCATAGAGGTAGTACTATGATCAGTGCGATCAATTGGGTTGACATGTATTTCGGCACTAACCAACATTTTATTAGAGACCATGTGACTAAATTAGTTCACTATAAAAAAAGCAACAAAAGACACCCTTGGTAATAGATTTAAAATTATTTTATCCTTTAGATTGTAGCAAAAGTCTGACCTTGGTCAATATAATATGTTTAACAATATGGTAAGAAGAGAAAAAGAACCCTGCCCTCTGATTAACTCAAACGGGTCACTCCCATCAATTATAAATACAACTCAATCAAAGGTTTGAGGATCAAAGATTTAGAGAATTCTTTATATATAGCCCAATAATACTATCAATCTGTATCAACTTTAGTATCCAACACTTAATAAATTATTTATGTTTCAAAGTGCAGTGCAGAAATCAATTAGTCCCAATAAATTGATTACCATATGAATTTGATTAAATAATTAATTGGAAATTGCCCACAATTTTAAAAGTAAAAAAGGTCCCCTAAATGGGTTCTATACTCGTGGTACAAACAAGTTCCTTAAATAATTAATTACAATTCAATTAATTAATTACACACTAAGGATAACTTTAAATAAAAATTATAATGTGTTGAAAATTTATAATAAAATAGTGCTATTAAGTGCGGTGCTATTAAATAGAACAAAAAATGACCAAGTTGATTAAGATAGTAGAATATAATATAGTATATCATAATATAAGGTAACCGTAAATTGATTAGGATAAAATATCCCACTGCTCGATTTCATAAAGTAGGAAAATGAAAAGAAAGGTAGTTGGAGTTGTCCCAGTAACTACCACCTATTGATTTCCATGGGACACCACAAAGAGGAAGGAGGCAGAGTAACCGGAACTGTGGTCGCAAATTTTAACGGTAAACCCTGATCTTGTAGAGAGCTGTTCTAATCTACAAAACCACAAATCCATTCTTGAGAATTGTAGTAAAAATAAAAAATAAGAATAATTATATAATTTAACATAGATGGTAATTTTTTAACTTGAAAGAGATCTGCAAACAATACTATAGAGGGCGGTGGTTAAACTTTTTTAGCTTGAATATATTTATTCTTATTTTTTATTTTCACTACAATTCTCAAGAGGCAGTGGATTTGTGGTTTTGTTTAATTAATTATCTAATCAAATTCATATGGTAATCAGTTTATTGGGACTAATTCATTTCTGCACTGCACTTTGAAACATAACAAATAATTTATTAAGTGTTGGATACTAAAGTTGATACTGATTGATGGTATTATTGGGCTATATATAAAGAGTTCTCTAAATCTTAACCTTTGATTGAGTTGTATTTATAACTGATGGGAGTAAACTGTTTTAGTTAATCAGATTGGGCAGGGTTCTTTTTTCTCTTCTTACCCAAATTACTAACTGAGTTCATGTCATCTCATCTTTCACAGTAGGACGTTCAACCCCAGAATCATCAAAATTCACATCTGTGATATATGCATTATCAACAATATTGGCATTCACATTGGTTTCCTCAGATATCTTAGTGCTATGTGAACTCTGCAGAGAAAAAGTCTTCTGCTGCCTGAGTGATAGGCTGCTAGAGAGTGTTGACTGGTGTCCATCCTGAGCTGAGCAGCTAGGGGATGATGTCTCAGTTGTCCTTTATCTAGAGAGATAGGATCAGTTGGAACAATCATAGGGAGTCCAGGGGAACTGGACAGGAGCAAATGGGCTTGTGCTAACAGCCATCTCTGGAACCGAAGTGGAACGTGGCAGCCCCATCTGAGGTGTCACCAAACTAAAGGCTTTGCCACAATTGTAGCAGATCCCCCTAATGTTTCTGTCATAAAAAACTTCTCCCAAAAATAAAATTTTCATCATTGCTAACAAAGTTCTCCGATCAGAAATTTTACAGGGGAACATGTACATTACTTTACAGGGGAACATGTACATCTTCCATAGATCTAGTCAAACATCAACTCAGATATGCTTTAGGGGTAGAAGTCCTGGTCACTAGTAAATGTTTAGACTTACAGTAGCTGGCTTCATGACTGAGCAGTGAGTACTTGAAGCTGTAGGCATCAAAGCCTGGGCCTTAATTGTGGAGGTCCCCGAGCACAGAAAAACATCTTTTCCATTACAATACTGACAAATTCTGATGCTGTACTTACAGGAGGTTGCAAATATCTTCAGCAAGGCATGTGACGATTCCTGAGTCCCTCTAGGATCAGGGGTTCCCTTTTTCCTACGATCCATACAGGAGCTCCAATAATACAGGACCTGTTAGGGTTAGAGTTTCAGTTAGGGTTCATCTATTAGGTTAAGGGTATATGAGAAGATATTTCTACTGAGATTGGGGGGGATGCAATCAATCTCAGGTCTATTTTATGAGAAGGGGGGTATTTGTTTTAACTTTTCTTAATGGTATTAAAAAAGGTTGTGTTTATGATATGTATGTGTATATACTGTTGGTATGTATCAAATGTTCAAACAGGGGAGGAAGTCAGTAAGAACTACAGTTATTTTTAAATAATCGGTTTTATAGTGGGGATACAATGTGCTTAACCCTTACTCCAACAGTTAAGCGAGTAAGTAGTCTGTTTCCTAAAACCTCATAAAAGGTTAAATTTTGTTTGTTTTCCAAACTTCTACTGGGAGCAGTATCCTCCAATTATTTTCTTTCATTCTAATGTCTTTTTTTTTTTATTCTTAAAATACAGGCACCCGAGTCTCTGTGTAATGCAGCCTGTGCCCCAGGATACAGGAAGTCTAAAATAGAAGGGAAGCCATTATGTTATTACACCTGTGTCCAGTGTTCAGATGGAGAGATGTCTAACACCACAGGTAAGTGATTCTGATAACAGGAGAAGAGGTTTGATCATTGCAAATGGACAATTAATGATATAGTCTATTAATTACTGACATGAAGTTGCGAGTTTTCATTCCTAAGCCAGATGTACAAATATATATACATGTTACCATGTCAATTCATTGTTTGAGAGAATCAAAAAGTCAGATTTTTTTTTAAGTTCCTTAATGTGGTCATATATCAGAGGGGTAACAGTAGATAACAGATAAGTACTACTATAGTTTATATAAACAAGCTGCTGTGTAGCCATGGGGGCAGTCATTCAAGCACAGGATACACAGTAGATAACAGATAAGTACTACTATAGTTTATATAAACAAGCTGCTGTGTAGCCATGGGGGCAGCCATTCAAGCACAGGATACACAGTAGATAACAGATACGTACTACTATAGTTTATATATGCTGTGTAGCCATGGGTCAGCCATTCAAGCAAAGGACAAACAATAGATAACAGATAAGTACTACTATAGTTTATATAAACAAGCTGCTGTGTAGCCATGGCGGCAGCCATATAGTAGTACTTATCTGTTATCTACTGTGTACCCTGTGCTTGAATTGCTGCCCCCATGGCTACACAGCAGCTTGTTTATATAAACTATAGTAGTACTTATCTGTTACCTACTGTGTATCCTGTGCTTCAATGGCTGCCCCCATGGCTACACAGCAGCTTGTTTATATAAACTATAGTAGTACTTATCTGTTATCTACTGTGTATCCTGTGCTTGAATGGCTGCCCCCATGGCTACACAGCAGCTTGTTTATATAAACTATAGTAGTACTTATCTGTTATCTACTGTGTATCCTGTGCAAAACAGAGCATTGTTCACGAGGAATTTCCAAGATGGCTGACGAGACTACACTTGAAACATCGCAAGTACACATAAATCCCTCTGATTTAAAGTTGCAAGACATAAATTACAAACAAATGGCTTTGGAAGTTGCTAAATTGATAAAACCTACTATAGAAAAGTCAATTGAATCTGCTGTAAAAAGCCTCCAAGCTGATATTAACAAGATAGCAGTTCAAATTACCTCACACGGTGATTCTCTGGCAGAGCTGGAGGAAAGGGTTTCATGTATTGAGGATAATTATTCTACAATTAACACCAAAGTAAGGTTTCTGGAAAAAAAGGTTTTAGAGCTGGAAAATAATACTGAGGATCTTGAAAATAGATCCAGCAGAAACAATTTACGTTTCATTGGCATTCCTGAACATCATAATCAGGAGTCTCTCATTAATCTATTCTCAAATTGGCTCCCTAAAGCTCTTGGATTACAAAATGATATTCCTAAACTAAAAATAGAGAGAGCCCATAGAGTAGGTCCACCAAATGACTCCTCTAAACGAAGACCTCGTACAGTTTTGGTGAAATTCTTGGATTACGCTGATAAAATCTTAATTTACCAAATTTTAGAAAAGGATAAAATCCTTGTTTTTCAGGACTCTCTGCCAAACTCTGTTTCAACATGAGGTAATATTTGCCATGATTTATCCAACCATTTTGAAAATTTTCTTGCCAACAGGCACTCACACTTATGAAGATATTAAGGGGGCTGAAAGATTCACTTTTCAATTATTTTCACAACCAGGGATTCAAAATTCTCAAACTTCATCTTCCCATGGGAATTCTAGGGAGAAATCTCCCAATAAAGCTTCAGATCACACTAGAGCTTCATATGGAAAATTAAGAGAAGAATCCCCCTATAAAGGATCAAATCACTCTTCAAAAGCTGGAGATAGTATCCCTCGCAACTCAAGAAAAGTCAGTCCTCATAAAAAAAGTGAAAACAAATATCAAAATCTTGAGCAAAAAAGTGAAAACAAATATCAAAATCTTGAGCAAAGATCTAGATCTCCTCATTTCGAAGAATAACTCCCCCTCGGATCAGTTAGGGATGGAGACTTAAAGTGAAACTGACAGTAAAAAATGAATTTTAGCATATGAATGTACATTAAATGTTACCTATAGGTCATGGTGATCATTTTTTGCGGAGAGGTTTGTTTTTGTATATAATTGTTAGTTGAAGTTCCTAAGCCTGACTCTCTGACACTCTGACTTTGCCAACCTGACTGTCCCATCTCATCCTGTTAGTTACAGTTTCTAATGCTAACGGACTCCTGCTGCACAAATATGGCAGCCCCCTCATACAGGAACATGGGGGATCAGACAGGTAATGTAAAAGCATCATGCAAATACTTTATGGCAAAGTTAAAAATAGCTTGCAAAGCCAATATTAAAATAGATGTAAAAAAAGGTTTAATTTCAGGTGTCAGTATCTCTTTAATCACTTATTAGTGAAGATCATATTCTATTGGAAAAGTAAAAGCTGACCTAACATTAAATAGGAGAGCACAGATATATATTTTGCCTGGTTAAATTCTTATAAAGAATTTATTTAGTGTTGTATCCACTTTAGGAAAAAAGTGAAGTCATTAATTTGTTTTTACAATTTGTTATTTGTATTGATTTTATTGATTTTCTTCAATTATATGTTTATTTTAAGTGTCACAATGTCATTTACATTTCATTCTCTCACTAGTGCGGACTTTTACAAAATATTATATAAGGCTAGTTCTGATATTCTGTTAATTTTCAGACTATATATGATTTATCTAAATTTATTTAAATGGATAATATTAAAGTTATTTCCTAGAACGTTAATGGTATAAACTCCCCAATTAAACGAAAAAGAATCTTGCAGGAATTAAAACAATCCAAGGCAGATATTGTCCTCCTCCTGGAGACGCACCTCAATGAAGAGGAAAATAGGAAATTATGTTGTTATGGATTCGTTGAGAATTTATGTTCTCCTGTAACAAACAAGAAAGGAGGTGTCTCAATATTAATCAATAAAACGTTAAACTATCAATTAGTTAAAATATCTAAGGACAAAATAGGAAGGTTTATACAAGCTGAGATTTTATTCCAAAATCAGTCATGGAATATATGTTCTGTTTATGCCCCTAATAGTAATAAATCAGAATTCTATCAAGATCTAATGCATAGATTAAATTCTTTACATTCTACTAATTTAATAGTAGGAGGTGATTTCAATGAGTCACATATTTGGTCTATTGACAAATGTTGTCCAAATATCAAATATTCTCAGGCTAAATCCAAACTATTTTCTGACCTATTAGACCAAACAAGGCTAAATGATGTTTGGAGGATTTTAAATCCATCTAGTAATGAATTTACCTTTTATTCCCATTCACATGGTAATGGAACTAGAATTGATTATATAGTTACTTCCATTAATTTAGTAAAACAGATAACCGATGCGACTATAGGAAACTTTTCTTACTCTGACCATTCTCCCATAAGTATTTCAATTACTACTAAATTTATTCCTAAATCATACATTCCCTGGAATTTTCCTACTTTTTTGGCTGGACTTTCAGAAAATGCTTAAGGACAAATGGAATACCTTTATATCTAATAATTCAGTCCATGCTAATAATCCAACCCTACTGTGGGATTCATGGAAAGCTTATATCAGATGGGAAATTACTTCATTCAAATCACATTTTATTAAAAAACTAAATTCCAATATATTAGAATTAAGCAATAAACAAAAAGAGGCATATGTTGCTTTCAAAAATAGTCCTTCACAGTCAACTCACCATAAATTTAAAAATACTATCAAAGAATTTAAATCCTGGTTAAGCATTAGAGATAATATAAATCAAAGATACCTCAAAGCCAGATATTTTAATATGAGCAATGAAGCTAATAGACTCCTAGCAAATATTACCAGAAATTGGTCTAGATCACATAGGATACCTTCCATCAAATTGTCAACCAACAAAATAACCAATAATGCACAAGAAATAGTTGAGATCTTTAGAAAGTATTATGAGGATCTTTATTCCCCCATCTATTATTAATAATTCTTTAAGACAAGATATGTTTAGCAAAATAGTCTTTCCTAAAGTTTCTCAAGTAGAGTTGGATGATCTTAACTCACCAATCACAGAGGAAGAAATAAGATCAACTATATTATCTTAAAAAAAATATAAAGCAGGGGGTCCTGATCGGCTTAGTAGCCCATTCTATAAATGTTTGGTTGATGAAATCTCTCCCTTTTTAACTCATTTATTTAATAACATTGTTACCCAAAAGCAGTTACCATATTCCAGCTTAAACTCATTTACTAAAGTAATACTTAAACAAGATAAAGATCCTATGGTTACTTCTTCTTATAGACCTATAGCCTTAATAAATCAGGATCTGAAAATCCTTACTAAAATAATTGCAACTCATTTATCCAAGATTCTCCCAAATCTTATCTCACCAGAACAACAAGGATTTATTAAAGGCAGATCAGGTACAAATAATATCAGATCTTTAATTAAAGCTGTTTATTTAGCAAGGTCAGATAAGATTCAATCTGCTTTGGTGGGAATGGACATTGAGAAAGCCTTTGATAACGTATGGTGGGATCACCTTATGGACTCTTTAAAGGCTTTTGGTTTCAGTGGTCCTTTTATGGGTCTAATTCATATATTATATCATTCTCCTACGACCCAAGTTATCGCAGCAGGTGAATTATCTAAAATTATAAATTTTAAAAAAGGAACTAGACAAGGTTGCCCACTTTCACCCTTACTATTTAATTTATCTTTAGAACCCCTGATCAGAATTTTGAAGAATGCAGATTGTTTACCTGGATTAAATCTAATAAAAACCTAAGGAATATCTTCAAAATCATCCAGCAGTATGAATCTATCTCAGGTTTTAAGATTAATATTAAAAAAACAGTACTCATGGATATCTATGGTCAAACATCTTCTAATATACTTAAATACCTTGGTATAGACAAGAGTCAATCCTTTATTAAACATCTAGGGATCAATATACCTGCTGATCTTCAGAGATTATATTCTCTAAATTTTCCACCAATGATAAAGAATATTTTGAATCTATGCAGCAAATGTATGAATACTCCTTTAAATTTAAAGGGTCAGATTGCTTTTTATAAAATGTTGATCTTTCCTAAATGTATTTATCCCATCATTAATCTTCCATTACTCCTCAAACACAAAGATATTTCTCGTTTAAATTCTGGACTCCTACAATTCTTATGGAAAGGAAAACCTCCTAAAATAGCTGTTCATAAATTGAGTAGTTCAAAAGCAAATGGAGGTTTAGATGTTCCTAATTACAGATCCTTTCGGCTATCTCACGTTATATTATTGAATGGATATCTGAGAAAGAAAAATATACCAATTTACAACTAGAACGATCAACAAACTCTGTCAAAAATGTAGTGGATTCACTACATAAATCTTTCAAATTACAGTCAACAGAAGTTAAAGACAACCCATTATACAGAGATACAATGGCAGTCTGGAAACTATTGTTCAAGTCAAATAAATTGAGTTATAATTTGACTCCTTACTTACCTATTGTAAAGAACTCTAGCTTCCAAAGCGCTTTCTTCGCACCATTTACTACTTCCTGGAAACGAAAAGGAATACATTATTTAGAAGACCTCTTTTCTTCAAGTTTAGGAAATACTATCAATTGGAAGGATTTCAGTGAAAAATTAAAAATTCTAGAGAATGAAAAATGATCCTATTTACAGGTTTCTCATTGGTTCAAAAGCTTAAAATGGAATGATTCATTCAACGTTCAATTCCCAACTTAGTCTTTCGCTAAAAAAGTTAATTGCTTCACCATATCCCAACAAAATCAGGATGATTCAATCCCTTTTATGGAATACAACAAACTTCAAACAACATCCCATGGAGGCTACTGCAAAAAAAATGGTCTAATTAGCTACAATCTGAAATTTCCCCCAGAAAACTTGGTGGATTGTATAAATCGATTTGATAAGCTCATTCTTACAGAAATTTGGAGGGAGCAAAATTATAGATTTGTCCATTTGGCTTATAAAGGTTTTAATTTTGTCTCAAAAAACAAAAACCTGCTAAACAAATGCCCTAAATGTGATATTCAACATCCCAATTTTTTTCATCTGGTATGGGAATGTTCCTCTCTTAAAACATCCAAAAAAATTTAACTCTAATTTGTCTTCCCAAATTAAATTGACTCCACAATTAGCTCTATTAAATACCAAAGAGGATCTGGATAAGATATCAATTCTATTACATCCTATATTTGGACATACACTTTATTCGGTTAGATATATTGAACTAATTTTATCAGCAACTAGAAGGTCTATCTTCAAAAAATGGATTGATTTCAAACCGGCAACTGTAAAGGATATGTCCTCTGAATTGAATGCCCTTTGCTTTAATGAAGCAATTCTCTTTAACTTAGACAACATTAAAAACCGTTCAAAATTCTGGTTTAGATGGAAACTTTTTATATCTACACTTTCTCAGACTGATAAAGAGCAGCTGGAAAAGATTCTCTACTCTTCTTAGTTCCAAAGACTTCAAACAGAAGATCTTAGACAAATCTAGTTAAGCATTTGTAAACTACAATTTGAACTCATATATTTTGTTTTGTTTTCTCTTTTTATTTATTTTTTCATTTTTATAGCCTAAATCCATTGTATTACATTGTTACTCAAAGTTTTATAATATTCAAAATCTATGTTTCATGTATTACTTACCTTTTTATCCTATTAAAGATTTTTCTTTCAATCCTCCATTGTAATTATCAAGTTTCAAAATAATAAAAAATAAATAAATAATAATAAAAAAAGATTTCTCAACCTTGGTGAGACCTCAAAAAAAATGAGGGAAAACTTGAAATCAGTATGTAAACTGGAGGTTTTACTGTATATATGTATTAGGAAACTGTTCTCTCTGTAGCCTCATAATATGATTTTAGGATTAAATTACTAAAGGGCAAAATTATTAAGGTTCGAATAGTAAATTGTAATTTGAATTTTTAAAAAGATTTTGGGTCATAACTCACAAATTCAAATTTAAAAGCACCAACTCAAATGTGAATTCGAATGTGAGATTTATCACCCCTCGACCATGGAATCAGTTCTAATTCAAATATTCGCCACCTAAAACCTGCAGAGTGTACAAGTCAATTGCAGAGGTCCATTGAACCATTCAAAGATGTTAATTGCCTTCCTGATATTCACGTTTTTTTTCCGGAGGAAAACAATTCGTCTTTGATTCGTATCGAATTTTCGGCTCTTTCATATTTGATCAAATGTTTTGAGGTGTGAGTTTTTTCTTAAATAACCTCCCATTTGAGTTGGAGAACATTTGAATTTATTAAAGATAAAAAAATTCACAAAAATTTGAAATTCTACCTTCGATAAATCTACCCCTTAATGTACAGATGGAGCAAACTTTATCTTGACGACATATTGCTAACATAATACTTCTCTGCATATCATCACAGCATTCATTTTAATGAAACAGATGTGTCAATGATCTTGTTTGACATAGTGGGTAAAAGCACCTAGATAGTAGTTGCTCCAGAAATACATAGGAAATGGTTAAAACATAACCGTCAAAGTTGTTTCCACTTTAAAAATTTTATTGTTTCAGATGCAGTGACCTGTGTGAAATGTTCTGATGATCAGACGTCAAATAGGCAGAAAACAGACTGTGTCCCTAAAGTTATAAACTACCTTTCTTATATGGACACCATGGGGGGCAGTTTAACTTCTATTGCCTTCATCCTCTTCATCACAACTTCTACAGTTTTGGGAATCTTTGTGAAACATTGGGACACTCCTATTGTAAAAGCCAATAACCAAAATCTCAGCTGTATCCTCCTCATCTCTCTCATGTTGTGTTTCCTCTGCACCTTATTATTTATTGGCCGCCCAACAAAAATATGTTGTCTCCTTCGACAAGTAACATTTGGGATTGTATTCACCATTTCTGTCTCATGTTTGTTGGCTAAAACTCTCACAGTTATTATTGCCTTCAATGCCACAAAACCTGGGAGCAAGCTGAAGAAGTATGTAGGAACCCAACTGTCCATAATATTAGTCATTGTATGTTCTTTGGGTGAGACTGTGATCTCTGCTGCATGGATGGCCTCCAATCCTCCATTTCAAGAGGTTGATAAAACTGAAACTGACACCATTATCCTGCTGTGTAATGAAGGCTCTGTCACTTTCTTATTTTCTATAATTGGATATATGGGATCCTTGGCCCTACTGAGTTTCATTGCTGCATTTCTAGCCAAAGATTTCCCTGACCGATTTAATGAGGCTAAAAACATCACTTTCAGTATGTTGGTGTTCTGTAGCGTGTGGGTGACATTTGTCCCTGCATACCTGAGCAGTAAGGGGAGTAGAATGGTGGCAGTTGAGATATTTGCCATTTTATCTTCCAGTGCTGGATTATTAGGCTTTATATTTGCCCCTAAGTGTTACATTATATTTCTCAGGCCTGAACTGAACACGAGAGTAGCTGCTAAATGAAATCCGTAAACTTATTACTAGATGCACTTAATCTTTCTGAGTGAAAACTGCTATACCTATAACTTTTTAAATTAGATTAATTCATAAATAGGATTCTAGCACAGCCCCATGTTTTTGTAGAATGTACAAACTGAGAAGGGGGAAGTTTATTCTTTTTACTTTAACTAAACTGTGGGTGTTTCCCTTAGTAAACAGCTTCTTAAAAGTAATTTGTAGTGCTAGAGATATTGTGTGTGGGGTACTCGAGGGGTAGCTGCTCTCAATAGCAGAGCACAGCTTGTTCAGGAACACATATAGTAGTATAACACATTTTTGGACATTTGGGTACTTGAGTTTTACATTTTATTAGCAGAGGTATTAAAGAAAAACACATAGAAAAGCCATCCTTAAAGCATAACAGTTTGCTACTCAAGTATAGTAGATTAATATTAGATAAAATAACCTTACCATAAAAAGTAAAGATACCACTAAAAGTAAATGTGTTACAGAACTAAAACGTAAGACTTAAAACACATCAATGTTAGAAATCAATCAAACTGAAAAAGTAGCTACTATTTTTCAATTCTCAAGTCCATTTGGTCGGCACCCAACACCAGAACAAATGGCAAGCACCCTTGTCTCGGCTCGTGCTTCACCTGTAGTGTGACCGCCGTTGGCCTTGGGAGGAACCCTCAGCTACTTGGATGCCACCAGGTGCAAGGCGAGAGGTTCTGGATAAGCAGAGGGGCACGGATGTTAGCAAAGTCTTTGGGCAGAAGGTCGTGGTACAAGGTGTTAGACGGGATCGCAGTCGGAACTGGCCGGGTCAAGGCAGGCAGAAAGTGAGCGTAAACTAATCAGGCTGGGTCTGGGCAGGCAGCGTTCAAAGCGAGTTTAGGCAGGCAAGGGTCAAAACCAGAAGATCAATCAGAGGGATACGGCAGAAGAGGTAGTTGAAATTCAGGCAATGGATTAGGATACAGAGGTCAGAATCGTCAGGAACAGGCAGTCAGAACAAGTTCAGAATCAGAATAGCAAACAGCTAAAGGCACCAGGAACAAACCTATAACGGGCAATGAGAACTAGTGGAACGGCCCTTTAAATATTTGAATTTTCGCGCCGTTGCGCTCTGACGTCATTTCGCCAGCGCGCATGCGCCAATAAAACGGCAGGAGCGCGCCACGCACCACTAATAGTTACCGGCGCCTAGAGATGAAGAACACGACGGGCGTCCCCGTCGGGGGGCGGCAGGCGTCCCTGCCGTCCCCCCACTACACCACTCTAGTCAAAATAAGACCTAATGCATTGGTATTATGTTTAAATGTATTCTTTAAATGCTTAGACCCTTCTAGAGGAATCAGAATATTTAAGAATATCTCCATACTATATTTGCAAATATTTTTTGCCTTCAAAACCTTCTACAACATTCTACATTATGGTGATTTTTAATTTTCAGCTTTTATTTGCTTTCATTATATTGCCATACAGGGATGATTTGGCAAGGGCTCATTTCAGTGCTACAATATAAAACACATGGAAGTCAAGACTCTCGGGGGGTTATTTATTAAAGTAAATTTTTTCCTTCAGGACTTCATAATCTAGAAAGGATAAATTCAATCATCTGCATTTATTTTAATTTTAAAAATAGAAAATTACAGGTTTTGACGAATTTGTACAGGAAGGATAAATAGAAGCTGCTCTGTGATGATGAAATCTATTGGAGAATATTCTACCAGGTGCTGTTCTCTGCTGTGCTGTATCCACTAAAGGAAACATGTTACTACTGACTGTATTTCTGTCTGTGTATTCAGTGGTGTCTGACACTGGTCTCTCCCCAAGCTCTGCATGTGAACTAACGAATGAGAGATACACAACCAATGTACAAACAGGTGACTTGATTATTGCCGCTTTCCTTCAGTTGAATGACATCTTCATTATCACTAAATCTCTGATTTTTGTTCTAAGAAATAGAGTTTTATGCTCAGTGTAAGTTCAAGACTTTAATCAATTTTTTTTGTATTTATAACTGTGCTTTATATCAGTTACCCAGAATTGTAACATGTAATCCACAGGATCTAACACCCATAATAAGCCTGAGATGTATTTTACCATTATTGATGCTATTATCTTCCCCTCTTCCAAGCCCAATGTCTTGCAGTTGCATTTCATTCTGCCCTCTCATACACTCATTTTTAATAAATACCAAGTCATGTCAATGTCACAAGTGGAACACTTTTAAACTGCTATTTATTATTATTTATTTATCATACAAGATGCCATCAAAATTCCTGCTGTCTCTCATCATAACACCTATTGACAAGTTCAATTCTTTATTGATTGGCTTCCACATTGTCTTTCTCAATCCATAATAAATGCACTAAGGGACCCAATTACTAATAGAATTGTGATTTTTTTTTTCACTATTTTTATAACATTTTTTTTTTCTTTCTGTTTTTAAAAAAGCTCTAAAAAATTAAAGCCGATGAAGTGCTATAGAAGTCCATGGGAGGTGCACTAATCCTATTGGACCATATTTAATACAATCAGAATTTAGAGGTTTTCAAATTTCTCCAGAATACTAGAATTTTAAGAGGTTTTAGAGGCATTTATAGTTTTTTCCAGATCGTTATGCATTTTTTTTCAATCATACTTTTTATAATCAGAACTTTTGTAAGTTTAGTTGTGGTTTCTAAAACCACTAAAATCTGACCTTTAATAAATAATCCTTCACCAGTCCCCATTTGCTTCCACAATGTTTCAGGATTATAACTACTGTCCCTGACATAAAGTGCAGCACATAACTCTGATGCAAGTACTCAACAACTCACATATTATGTTCTTTTAATTATCTACTCCACAACCTCTCACTCAAGTACTATTCCCATACACACATTCAACAGCTGTCCACCTGCTCTAGAATTCTCTTCCATGTTTTTCTTTGTAAATATGTGTTTAATCATAAAATCCCACGAGCAATTCTTTAAACATGAGAACTTTGTTTTTGGTTCCAAATCATTTCTGTCTGGGATTCCTATGTGGTTGGAAACTATCTAGCAAATTATTATAAAACAATGAAGTCATACGCAGAATGTAAAAACATCCATAAATTTTCAACATTTTAAAATATGATTTATATTTGGAAGGTAACTTCAAATTTTTCTATGTTTATTTCTTACTTATATACTACAGGGCAATGTTTCGATATTACCGCCATTACTTGGCCTTCATATTTGCAGTTGAGGAGATAAACAAGAATTCCTTTATCTTGCCTAATATTACTCTGGGTTATCAGATATTTGATTCCTGTGGTGAAGCAACAAAGTCTCTCTCTGGAACACTGGTTGCAATTTCTGGAAAGAGCCATAACGTTCCAAATTTCAGCTGCTGGAGGAACAGTACAGTGGTAGGATTTTTGGGAGACTTCTCTACCAGTACAACATATACAATTGCACAACTTGTAGGAGTCTTAAGCTACCCACAGGCATGTATTCATGTTTTTACATAAACACAATAAATGTTTCTGTTTTGCAAGTTATGTATTTATATGTTAATACCCACAAGATTATATATAAACTAAATTTTAAAAGCAAAGGGACAAGGACAGATCCCTTCAGTGTCAGACTGGCCCACCGGGATACCAAGAAAACTCCTGGTGGGCCCAGGTGTCAGTGGACCCTTGCTTCTAAAAATTTGGCCAATTTCATGGTCATTCTCTATTTCTTTATGGGGCTTAATAATGAAAGAATAGAGTATAGTATGTCGAGATAAAAGACTAGGAGAATAAAGAGGTTGACTGAAGAGAAAAGAAATAATAGTTTCAAAGTGGGCCCACAGTCTAAGGTTTTCTGGTGAGCCCCTGGCATCCCACTCCGACACTGGATCCTGAAATACTCTACTTACATCATTGGTCCAGTCAGAAAATGTTCCATTTACCCACACTCTGTCTAGTGTTTATTGTTTCATCAGTTCTCTATACAAGCATCAATATTATGTTCCAGGCCAATATTTCTTTTAATTACACCTGTCTCTGTGGTACTATACAACATGTGTTTGCAAAATCTAAGTTGATCCCATCCACTGCCATTCCAGAGTTTAGGTTTCTGCTCACCTCCTCATAGATGGCAATTAGATTACGTAAAGCAGCTATCAATAACATAGCAATGCTGCTTTTGCAGGGCCAATTTTTATATATAGGCACCCAATGCCTGTATCTACCGTATCAGGTTTTGGAGGGTTGCCCCTGGCGTTCAAATATAATTGAATACATTTTTAAAAGAATTTTAAAAAAAAGAACCACCCAGCCACTACTGGACACTTACTTCATAGATCCACTGGTGGAGCTTAGGGGTGAGGGGTACATGCCTCAGAGTGTTTGCTGCAAGCTTGGAATGACATAGACCAGAAGTGGCCTTCATGCACAACTATGCACAAAATGTTACTACAATACATAAGGGGCTCTGTAAGGTCCAGTTCCTAGGGTGGCACAAGACCGAAATGCAGCCCTGACCATTGGGTGCTTTTTTTTTTTAGTTATCTGTACCTAGTATTCATTGAAATGGTAAAAGAATTGAATGTATACTGATAATAAATGTGAGCCCCAATAATTTCAGATGAAATAATTATTATAAATATTAATAAATAAATGTTTAATGTCCATATACTGTATGATTGGAAGTAAAAGGAGAGTAATAGGAAGAGACTGTAGCCATTACAGATTTCCAGCTGTAAGAGACTGTAGCAAAGCTAATGGAACCAGAAAAGCTAACGGCCCAAAAATCACCTGGATAAAAATAATCACATGGAGGTTACAGTAATCACTAGTTTTTACATTTTATTTTTCTAACCTCTTGTGCACTTCAATAAAAATAAGGGAGAAACATATGCTCCAGTGCTGTTTGCAAAAACACAATAACATTAAAGGGATACTGTTGTGGGAAAACATGTTTTTTTTCAAAATAGATCAGTTAATATGTTTGTGAAGATTCTAATTCAGCCAGGTCATGGTATATCTGTAGAAATAAGTCAAATCAACTGGACTTGCTGTGTTTTCCTTGAAGACATTTCATCAATTATCCAGCGGGTTTTCTCAATTCAGAATCAGAGAAAGCCAGTTGGATGACTGCTGAAATGTCTTCAAGAAAAACACAAGTCCAGTTTATTTGACTTATTTTTATAGATGGATCAGTTAATGGTACAGCAGAATTCTGCACTGAAATCTGTTTTTATAAAACAACAAACAGATTTTTTTATATTTAACTTTGAAATTTAGCATGGGGCTAGATATGTTGTCAGGTTCCCAGCTGCCGCCAGTCACGTGACTTGTGCTCTGATAAACTTCAGTCACTCTTTACTGCTGTAATGCAAGTTGGAGTCATATCATCTCCCCTCACGTCCCTCCCCAACAGCCCATCAGCAGCCAATCAACATCAGCATTGCTAAAGGTGCTCCCTAGCCCCACCTAAAAACCCTGCTTTTTCCTGCTTGGGTGCAATTCTCATGTCTACCACTAAGTGCGAGGGCTAGTGAGCCATGGTAAATACAATGGGAAGGGGAGAAACAATAGCTGTCTCAAAGCAGTTCCATCCTGGCTCCTTCTCAAAGCTCAGCATCTCTACACAAATATTAAAGCTAAAAACATACATTTGTTGGTTCAAGAATAACATTTTAAAGGAACAGTTCGGTATAAAAATAAAAAGTGGGTAAATTAATAGGCTGTGCAAAATAAAAAATGTTTCTAATATATTTACCGTAATTAGCCAAAAAATGTGATCTATAAAGTCTGCAATGACTGGATGTCTAACATAACAGAACACTACTTGTTTTTCAGCTCTCTAACTCTGAGTTAGTAAGTGACTATAAGGGGGGCACATGGGACATAACTGTTCAGTGAGATTGCAATTGATCCTCAGCATTCAGCTCAGATTAAAAAGCAACAGTTATGACCCATGTGCCCCCCCCCTCAAGTCACTGATTGGTTACTGCCTGGTGGACACCAAGAGAGCTGCAAAGCAGGAAGTAGAGTTCTGGCTATTATGTTAGACATCCAGTCATTCCAGCCTTTATACATTACATTTTGGCTAACTGACTATATCAGATACATTTTTTATTTTACGTAGCCTATGTATTTGACCACTTTTTAGTTTTACACCCAAAAATTCCTTTCAATGGTAGAGTGAAATATTTGAAATGCAAAGAGTATAATTTAGAAATAAAAAGTAAACCATAAAAATCATGACAGAATACCTTGAAGCACTTTTTTTTCTTGCCTCGATGCAGATATTAATGTCAGTCATCCCAGGGTAATTAGCAAGCTTAGCTCTGTGATTGCCAAACCTCTTTACTTAATTTTTCAGGATTCATTGAGATCTGGCATTGTGCCGAGAGACTGGCGAATTGCTAATGTGGTGCCTCTATTCAAAAAAGGATCCCGTTCTCAGCCTCAAAACTATAGGCCAGTTAGTCTGACGTCAGTATTAGGAAAGCTTTTCGAAGGGTTAATAAAGGATAAGATACTGGACTTCATAGCAAATCATAATACTATGAGTTTGTGCCAGCATGGTTTTATGTGTAATAGATCTTGCCAGACTAACTTAATTTCTTTTTACGAGAATGTAAGTAGAGACCTCGATTCTGGGATGGCAGTGGATGTGATTTACTTAGACTTTGCTAAAGCATTTGATAGAGTGCCACACAAAAGGTTACTGGTTAAATTAAGGAATGTTGGCCTGGAACATAGTATTTGTACCTGGATAGAGAACTGGCTAAAAGATAGACTACAAAGAGTGGTGGTAAATGGAACATTTTCTAATTGGACCAGTGTTGTTAGTGGAGTACCGCAGGGCTCTGTACTAGGTCCTTTGCTTTTCAACTTGTTTATTAATGACCTGGAGGTGGCCATTGAAAGTACTGGTTCTATTTGTGCAGATGAGACTAAATTGTGCAGAACTATAGGTTCCATGCAGGATGCTGCCACTTTGCAAAGTGATCTGTCTAAACTGGAAAACTGGGCAGCAAACTGGAAAATGAGGTTCAATGTTGATAAATGCAGGTTATGCACTTTGGCAAAAATAATATAAATGCAAGTTATACACTAAATGGCAATGTTTTGGGAGTTTCCTTAAATGAGAAGGATCTTGGGGTCTTTGTAGATAACACGTTGTCTAATTCAGGCAGTGTCATTCTGTGGCTACTAAAGCAAATAAAGTTCTGTCTTGCATAAAAAAGGGCATTAACTCAAGGGATGAAAACATAATTATGCCTCTTTATAGGTCCCTGGTGAGGCCTCATCTGGAGTATGCAGTTCAGTTTTGGACTCCAGTCCTTAAGAGGGATATAAATGAGCTGGAGAGAGTGCAGAGACGTGCAACTAAATTGGTTAGAGGGACGGAAGACTTAAATTATGAGGGTAGACTGTCAAGGTTGGGGTTGTTTTCTCTGGAAAAAAGGCGCTTGCGAGGGGACACGATTACACTTTACAAGTACATTAGAGGACATTATAGACAAATGGCAGGGGACCTTTTTACCCATAAAGTGGATCACCGTACCAGAGGCCACCCCTTTAGACTAGAAGAAAAGAACTTTCATTTGAAGCAACGTAGAGGGTTCTTCACAGTCAGGACAGTGAGGTTGTGGAATGCACTGCCGGGTGATGTTGTGATGCTGATTCAGTTAATGACTATAAGAGGGACTTGGATGATTTCTTGGACAGACATAATACAAAGGCTATTGTGATACTAAACTCTATAGTTAGTATAGATATGGGTATATATCATTTATGTGACAGTAGGGAGGGGTGTGTGTATGGGGCTGGGTTTTCCTTTGGAGGGGTTGAACTTGATGGACTTTGTCTTTTTTCAACCCAATTTAACTATGTAACTATGTAACTATGTGTGGCAATAGACAGAGGGGCTGCTCTCTACTTTACACCTTCCATTAGGCAGGACTGGTTTTACATTTTAGACAATATTTTATTTATTTTCTTTTTTTTAATATACCAAGATCAGTTACGGTGCCATGGATCCAGTTTTTAATGACAGAACCCAGTTTCCATCATTCTACAGAACTATCCCCAATGAGGAGGCAGAAATTGATGGGATTGTGCAGATACTGAAGCACTTTGGCTGGAAATGGGTCGGACTCATTATATCAGATGATGACACTGGATACAGAGCTCGGGAAAGGATAAGTAAAGGACTTTTCAGTAATGGGGGCTGTGTAGCCTTCACTGCTGTACTACAACATCCTTTTGGAATAAGGAACTTTCATGAAAATAGGATTGTTGGTGAGATTGAGAAGACCACTGCTAATGTGATTGTCCTGTTTATAAGCGCAGCATTCAGTTACAGTATTGCACACTTATTTACATTTTACAACATCCCCCCAAAGTTATGGATCACTTCTTCTTTTATCCCCAATATTATAAGATTTAAACAAAAGGAAGTTGATATCAGATTAAATGGCTCTTTGTCCCTCTTGATCCAGGAAGGAGAGATCCTCGGCTTTGAGCAGTTCTTCTATAAATTTTCTCCCAACAACTATCCCAATGATGCTCTGATTGCAGAAACATGGCAACAGTTATTTGAATGTTATTTTATAGACTCTCCCAGTTTTATAATGAAAATACCAGGAAAAGAAGTGAAAACCTGCACAGGGAATGAGACTCTCAGTGATGAGGATTTATCAGTGTTTGGGAATCACAATTACAGAGTCACTTATAGAGTTTACACTGCAGTCTATGCACTGGCGCATGCCCTGCACAATCTCTACTCTGCTCAGCCACCAGCCAATCACTGGGACAAGTTAGAAAATCTTAAAAAAGAATTTAATCCCTGGCAGGTAGGTACATATAGTATTAAAAGCTGCAGATTTCATATATTTTTGTAATAAGTGTCTTCGAACAATGTTACATAGATACATTCATCTGGTTGAAAAAGAACAATGTCCATCAAATTCAACCCCTCCCAATGAAACCCAACATCCATACACACACATACACACACACACACTCACACTGACCCTTTCATACACATAAACTATATATACCCATATCTATACTAACTATATGTCACGGTCAGCACCCTAAATTCAGAACCAATGCTGAGCACCCTGTTTTCGGCTCTTGCTTCTGCCTTTAACAGCCGCCTTTCACCTCGGGAAGAGCCCTCGGCTAATCGGATGCTGCCAGGTCTTATTAAGAGAGGTGCCAAGCGAAGGGTTCTGAACGAGCAAAGGGGCACGACAGGCAAAGTCAGTTGGGCAGAGGGTCACAGTACAAGGCGTAGACAGGACCTGTAGTCAAATCTGGCAGGGTCGGGGCAGGCAGAGTACAATCGGAGCCAGGCAGGCAAGGGTCAAACTAGGAGATCAATCAGAAGGGATACAGATGAGTCGGTTACCAGGCAGGAGTCAGGATACAGAAGTCAGAATCGTCAAAAAACAGGCAAGGGTCACAACAGGGTATCAGAAACAGACAGAATACAGGCTCAGAAGCACCAGGAAATCACTAGAAATTATCCTATAACTAGCAACGCAAAATTCCAAAATGTCTCTTTAAATACTTTAAGTTTTGCGCCATTGCATGCAGGCGTATTGACGCCAGCGTGCATGCGCCTATAAATAGAAGGAATGGGTGCCGCGTACGCCCTAAGAAGCCGGCATTCGAGAAGAAAAGGAGCGGCGCAGCGGGCATCCCCGCTGCACCAATAGGCCACCAGGGAGGTGAGTTTTCACACCATAGCTTTCTGTATCACAATAGCCTGGGATTTTCTGCTTGCCCAAGAAATCATCCAAGCCCCTCTTAAAGGCATTAACAGAATCAGCATCACAACATCACCCGGCAGTGCATTCCCCAACCTCATTGTCCTCACTGTGAAAAACCACCTACGTTGCTTCAAATGAAAGTTATTTTCCTCTTTAAGGGTAAGGGCTATTTGTCTATAATGTCCTCTAATGTACTTGTAAAGTCTAATCATGTCCCCTCTCAAGTGCCTTTCTTTCTACAGAAAACAACCCCAACCTTGACAGTCTACCCTCATAAGGTTTCTTAGTCAGCACCCGTAACCTCAAAATTACTTGAGCCTGGTGAACGTCCAACGGTTTCCATCTTGCGTTCGTTTAGTCACAATTTTCCAATTATTGACAGCACTAATCATGGGTTTCTTTTCTTAAAATGCCTTTATTGAGACATGGTCTTGGTCTCAATAAAGGCATTTTAAGAAAAGAAACCTATGATTGGTGCTGTCAATAATTGGAAAATTTAGTCTACCCTCATAATTTAAGTCTTCCATCCCTCTAACCAGTTTAGTTGCATTTAGTCTCTGCACCCTCTCCAACTCTTTATATTTCTTTTAAGGACTGGAGTCTAAAACTGCCCCCATAATCAGGTGAGGCCTTACCAGGGACCTATAAAGAGGCAAACTTATGTTTTCATCCATTGAGCTTATGCCCTTTTTTATGCAAGACAGAGCTTTATTTATTTAGTATCCACAGAATGACACTGCCTGGAATTAGACATCTAGAAAAACTCCTAGATCCTTCTCAGTTAAGAAAACTCCCAACACACTGCCATTTAGTATATAACTTGCATTTATAGTATATATTATAAGTGCATAACCTGCATTTATCAATATTGAACCTCATTTTCCAGTTTGCTGCCCAGTTTGTCAATTTAGACAAATCACTCTGCAAAGTGGCAGCATCCTGCATGGAAACTATAGTCAGGGCAGCCATCAGGGGGGGACAGGGGGGAGAGCTGTAGGGGGCCCGAGGGTAAGGGTGGCCCGGCCACGCCACATTTACTTGATTAGCTGGGCCCCCCATCTTTCTGAGAGCTGCTGAATTCGGGAAGGCATGGACGTTTAAGAGGCCCTGGCCACCAATTTTCTCATAATGGGGGGGGGGCCCTGGCCACCAATTTTGCCCACCTCATATAATTTTAGCCAGTTCCCTATCCAGTTACAAATACTATGTTCCAGGCCAACATTCATTAATTTAACCAATAACCTTCTTTGTGGCACTGTATCAATTGCTTTAGCAAAGTTTTAGTAGATCACATCCACTGCCATCCCAGAGTCGAGGTTCCTACTCACATTCTCATAAAAAGATATTAACTTAGTCTGGCAAGATCTATTATGCATAAAACCATGTTGCACAAATTCATGGGGTATATTTATCTAAGAGTGAAGAAAGAGATCACCACAATACGCTAGAAAAAAATTCTGCCACTCTCCATTCATTTATATGGGATTTTTGCCAGTCTCTCTGCACCATGCCAGCTTACTAACAGGCTGCTCACTGGTAATATGTTACCATATTATGTGATAGAACTGAACTGTAACTTCTAAATTTTTTAAATGACACATTCATGTCTTCATTTATTAATATCTTTTAGCGAGTTGTTTTCGGTGCCTCTTCAATCTTACTGCCCACAGAAATGGCTGTTACAAACTTTGGTTTTTCCTATTGCCTGTACTTTTCTTTACCTGACTACTCAGTTAAGCCATTTGCCCAACCTTGTCCCCTTTCTCCAGGTCAAACTCTAAGTCATTTTCTTACAAGGACTATAAAGAAGCCAACACCTTGTTTGAATATACATAGCTAAAGCAAGCCTTACCAGAGCAGAAAAAAATGCTGATTTTCAATCAAGTCCAATGTAAATTCATCATGAGGTCAGTCAATTGCACAAAGTCCCATGGAATTTAATTAGTCCAAATTCATTACTGTTTAAAAGCACACTGAGGTAGGTATTGGCCCAAACTGGATCCACTTGTGTTACATTTGTAGCTAATGTTGGTGTTATTAGTTTAATTTATAAACAGGACACGGACACATAAATATCACAGGTTTTTTCTCCCCCTCCATCCTCTCCGTTTATATTAGCAAATTGAGGGCATGTAAATGAGAACAGACATATATCAAACTTGCAATACAGGGTCCGGTAATTGTTAAGAGAGCTTTAAAAGCATATCGCTATGTGTTGGACCAGCATTCTTTTTAAGTGACTCTGAGTGGGAGTCAGATATCAATGAGGTATTTGACAATATGTCAGAGAATGAAAGCACCTCTGAAACAGAACTACAATCATTGGTTGCAGAGTTTAAGATTTACAAAAAACATTAATTCAACAAATGAGACTGAGATGGGAGATCTCAAGTCTAAAAAATGTTCCGTTTCAAAAAAAGTTCTGGTACCAACCTAACAAAAAGTGGGGGGCAGGAGGAATCCATTGACAAATGGAATCTGTACTGTCAGTGTTCCTTTAAGCTAATGCAACTAATGATAGACAAAAATGGAAAAAATATAATTAAAATTAATAAACAGGTAGAGGAGGAAAAAAGACATCTTGAAGAAAAAAGAGAGTGTCACGACCGGCACCCGATACCAGAACAAATGCCAAGCACCCTGGTCTCGGCTCGGCTTCACCAGTAGTGTGACCACCGTTGGGCTTCGGGAGGAGCCCTCAGCTTACTTGGGTGCCACCTGGACTTAACGAGAGGTGCAAGGCAAGATGTTCTGGCTGGCGAAGGGGCACGGCAGTTAGCAGAGTCTTTTGGGCCGAAGGTCACGGTACAAATGGAGCAGGCAAGAGAATCGTCAGACAAGCAGAGTCAAGGCAGGCGGATATCAGAATCGTCAGGCAGGCAAGGGTCAAACCGGGTTGTCAATCAAGGGGTAAAGCAGGAAGAGTTGTCGTAGGCAGGCAAGGGTCAGGATACAGATTTCAGAATAGTCAGGATACAGGCAAGGTCAAACACGGATAATCAGACAGACGAGATTCAGAACAGATGCACAAGGCTCAGGAAACCACTAGAAACAAGTTCTATCACGGGCACTGGCTGGGAGTCAGAATGGGCTTTATATACATTTGAAATTGGCGCCAAAACTAGCGTCAATACGCGATGGCGCAATTACGCCAGCGCGCCTGTACCTTTAAGAGGCGCGCAGGCGCGCCGCGCGCGCCCTAGAAGAATCAAGATGGTGCCGGACCAGGAGTGGGCGGCGTGGCGGCCGTCCACGCCGCCGCACACCAGGTAATTTTATTACATTACCCCCCCTCTAGGGGGGGCCACTGGACCCCCAGGCTTCCCAGGAAATTTTTGATGGAATTTCTTCCTGAGTTGATCAGCCTTGATATCATCGACTGAGACCCAGGAGTTCTCCTCAGAGCCATAGCCCTTCCACTTAATAAGGTACTGAAGCTTACCCCGTACCAGACGAGAATCGAGGAACTCCTGGATCTCAAATTCAGGCTGACCTTCGACTAACACTGGGGGAGGAACAGGAATATGTCGGACTTGAGTGGCTGGTTTTAGAAGAGAAACATGAAAAGAATTAGATATTTTAAACTCTGCAGGTAATTGGAGACGAACAGAAGAAGAATTGATTATTTCAGTTATTGGGTATGGACCAATAAACCTGGGCCCCAGTTTGAGAGAGGGGACCTTCAACTTAATATTTTTGGTAGATAGCCAAACAGAATCTCCCACTTTGTATTGAGGAGCCACTCTACGAGATCTATCTGCAGCTTTCTTTTGAGCAGAGGAAGCTGCAGAAAGAGAATGATGAACTTGAGCCCAAACCTTAGAAAAATGATTGACAGAAGAATTAGCAGAGGGTACAGAGGAATCTAAACCAGAAAAAGAAAATGCTTTTGGATGTAGCCCATTTACAATAAAGAAAGGAGACTCCCCAGAGGAGGAGTGAATGGCATTATTGTAGGCAAACTCTGCCCAGGGCAACAATTCAGCCCAAGAGGACTGGTTATCAGAAATGTAACACCTGAGATATTGCTCAAGGGATTGATTCACTCTTTCCGTTTGTCCGTTGGTTTGGGGATGGTAAGCAGTTGAGAAGGATAAATCAATCCCAACTAACGAGCAGAAAGCTCTCCAAAACTTTGAGACAAACTGAACTCCTCTGTTAACAGGGAACCCATGTAACCTGAAAATATGAGAGATAAACAGATCGGCTAAGGTTTTGGCAGAAGGGAGGTGTGGAAGGGGAACAAAATGGCTCATTTTACTAAACCTATCCACCACCACCCAAATTACAGTTTTACCCTGGGAAGGAGGCAGGTCTACAATGAAATCCATCGAAAGATGGGACCCTGGCTTCTTAGGGATTGGTAACGGATTCAATAGACCTTGTGACAATTGACGAGAGGATTTAGACCTTTGACAAATTGGACAAGAATTTACAAAAACCTTAGTATCCTGTTTAAAAGAAGGCCACCACACATGACGGGCTAACAAAGAAATAGTTTTGGAAATGCCAGGATACCCAGCCATTTTTAACCTCTTCGAGAACTTGTTCCCTCAACTCCTCAGGCACAAACATTCTCCCAGAAGGAGTGTCTGCAGGAGCAGAAGATTGGACAGGGGACAACAAGGTGGAGAGGTCAGAATCCAATGCGGCTACAATCAACTCCCTAGGAATGATGGGGATGCACTCACTAGAGTCAGAGGAGGTAGATTCAAAACTCCTAGAGAGTGCATCAGCTTTGGTGTTTTTAGATCCAGGCCTATATGTTAAAGAAAAATTAAACCTGGTGAAGAAAAATGCCCATCTAGCTTGCCTAGGGTTTAGCCGTGTGGCTGATTCAATGTAAAGCAGGTTTTTATGGTCTGTATATACGGTTACCATATGTTTAGCACCTTCAAGTAGATGCCGCCATTCCTCAAACGCCCACTTGATAGCCAACAATTCCCTGTTCCCAATATCATAGTTTGCCTCTGCAGGCGAAAACTTCCTAGAGAAAAAGGCGCAGGGATGTAACTTGTTGGTAATCGGGTGCCTTTGGGAAAGGACTGCTCCAGCACCCACTTCAGAGGCATCTACCTCCACAATGAATGGTAAAGCAGTATCAGGATGCTGCAAAATAGGGGCAGAACTGAACTCTTTTTTGAGGCATTCGAAAGCTAAAACTGCCTCTGGGGGCCAAATACTAGGGTCAGCACCCTTTTTGGTCAAGTTGGTGATTGGGGCAACTACCAGGGAAAAATTCTTGATGAATTGGCGGTAATAATTTGCAAAACCGAGGAATCTTTGGGTTGCTCGTAAAGAAAGGGGTTGGGTCCATTCCAGGACTGCTCTCACCTTCCCTGGATCCATCTCAAGACCCCTGTTAGAAATGTTAAAACCCAAAAATTGAACAGAGGTAACTTCAAAAGTACACTTCCCGTTTTGCATACAGATTATTTTCTCTCAGTCTACGTAAAACCTCACAAACATGATTCCTGTGTTCAACTAGATTAGAAGAGAAAATAAGAATGTCATCAAGATAGACCACTACGAATATCCCCAGCAGGTCCCGAAAAATGTCATTGACAAATTCCTGGAACACTGCGGGGGCGTTACAAAGACCGAATGGCATTACCAAATACTCGTAGTGGCCATCCCTGGTGTTGAACGCTGTTTTCCACTCATCCCCCTCCCTGATTCGAATCAAGTTATAAGCCCCCCTAAGATCAAGCTTGGTAAAGACTTTTGCATTTTTAACTTGATCGAAAAGTTCAAAAATTAGAGGGAGAGGATAGAGATTTTTTATGGTAATCTTATTAAGCCCCCTATAATCAATACAGGGGCGAAGACCACCATCTTTTTTCCCTACGAAAAAGAAGCCTGCCCCCGCAGGGGAACTAGAAGGTCTGATGAAACCCCTTTCTAGGTTCTCTTTTATATACTCTTTCATTGCCTGGGCTTCGGGCAATGAAAGAGGATAGGTTCTACCACGAGGAAGAGTTGACCCAGGGACCAGATCTATTGGGCAGTCATACTGCCGGTGTGGGGGTAAGGTTTCTGCTGCCTTTTTAGAGAAAACATCAGCGAAGTCTGCATATGCAGCAGGTAACCCTTCAAGTGAAGTAGTTGCAACTACAGAGGGAAAACATACCCTACCACACATAGTACCCCATTGAACCACCTCCCTTGAGACCCAGTCAATCAGAGGGTTATGCCTCTGGAGCCACGGTAACCCCAAAATAAGCGGAGAGGAAGCACCCTCTATGAGGTAAAAAGCTATCTCCTCACAATGCAAGTTATTAACACACATGGAAAGAGTTACGGTCTCCTTAGAGATTACACCTGACCCTAAGGGTCTTCTGTCCACAGCCATTATTCTCATGGAGGCACTTAGAGGAACTACAAAAGCAGTATCCAGAAAATTACCCTCCGCCCCAGAGTCCACAAATGCGGACAGTTTAACAGAGCCCGTAGGCCAAGTTAGTTTAATTGGTAACAAAACTTTAGAGGCAGATTGGGGAGAGGAAACTCCTGCGCCCAAATGGAGCTCCCCTTCTCCATTTAGGTTAGGGAGCCTCCCTTTCCTCCTAGGACATAGGTTCAAGAAATGACCCTTCTCACCACAATAAATACATAAACCTTGGGAGCGCCTGTGTACCTTTTCCTCAGGAGTTAGATGAAAAATGCCTAACTGCATAGGTTCCTCCTGAGGTAGAGGCACAGAGAGGTCTGAAAACTTAACATTGGTCACCATATTAGACTTCACATTAGTAACCCCAGAATAAGTAGAAACACCCCTCTCACCCCTTCTCTCCCTTTGTCTCCTATCCACCTGGATGGCCAGAGACATAAGATCGTCCAGGTTGGAAGATAGGGGGTAATTTACAAGACTATCCTTTACTGAGTCAGATAACCCCAAACGAAACTGACTCCGTAGAGCCAAATCATTCCACCCCGTTTCCACTGCCCACCGGCGGAACTCGGTGCAATACACCTCCGCATCCCTTCTCCCCTGGCGCAACTTACGAATCGCGGAATCGGCTGAAGATGCACGATCCGGGTCATCGTAAAGAATGGCCATGCTGTTAAAGAAGGTGTCTAGGGAATAACGAGCAGGGTCTGAAGAAGGCAGCCTGAGGGCCCAAATTTGGGGGTCATCCAATAACAGGGTCATTACAAACCTTACCTCCTCCTCACCAGATGAGAATGAGTGAGGATGGAAACTAAGGTACAATTTACATGCCTCTTTAAAGACAAAAAATTTAGTTCTGTCCCCGCTAAATTTCTCGGGGAATACGATTTTGGGTTCATGGGGCCTAGTAGTGTTGCCCCACATGGCAGAAGAACCCACAGGAGGAGCAGGATCAAGGACTGGCAGCTGCTGCGGAGTTTGCGGAGTCTCCAGCTGATGGGTTAGATCATGATAACCCTGCAGAAGGAAGTTCTGCTTCCGCTCGTGGTCCTCCAAGCACTGTAACAAGGTGGAAAGAAGCGCTTCGGTGGAAGTTGGGGAAACTGAAGCGGTAGGAGAAGCAGCAGCAACATCGTCATGACTTTCGACCTCCATGGCCCGTGATAATGTCACGACCGGCACCCGATACCAGAACAAATGCCAAGCACCCTGGTCTCGGCTTCACCAGTAGTGTGACCACTGTTGGGCTTCGGGAGGAGCCCTCAGCTTACTTGGGTGCCACCTGGACTTAACGAGGGGTGCAAGGCAAGATGTTCTGGCTGGCGAAGGGGCACGGCAGTTAGCAGAGTCTTTTGGGCCGAAGGTCACGGTACAAATGGAGCAGGCAAGAGAATCATCAGACAAGCAGAGTCGAGGCAGGCGGATATCAGAATCGTCAGGCAGGCAAGGGTCAAATCGGGTTGTCAATAAAGGGGTAAAGCAGGAAGAGTTGTCGTAGGCAGGCAAGGGTCAGGATACAGATTTCAGAATAGTCAGGATACAGGCAAGGTCAAACACGGATAATCAGACAGACGAGATTCAGAACAGATGCACAAGGCTCAGGAAACCACTAGAAACAAGTTCTATCACGGGCACTGGCTGGGAGTCAGAATGGGCTTTATATACATTTGAAAATGGCGCCAAAACGAGCGTCAATACGCGCTGGCGCAATCACGCCAGCGCGCCTGTACCTTTACGAGGCGCGCGCCCTAGAGGAATCAAGATGGCGCCGGACCAGGAGCGCGGCGGCCGTCCACGCCGCCGAACACCAGGTAATTTTATTACAGAGAGGACCCCAAGTTTTGTCTATTAAATGAATACTAGGGTCTAGGAGACCCAAAAAAACATTAGTGATAATGAACAGGAGTATGGAAAGGAGACAAGGAGTCAAAAAACATAGAAAGAGGCAGACAAGACGAGTGAGGAGGAAAGTCAGGTACAATTGAGAGACAGATCCAGATGGGGATACTTTACTTAAAAAAAAGTTTTTGTACAAAAAAAAAAAGGTTTGATAGATTCACGGCCGTAAAAGGTTTACAATTAGCCCTTAGATTTACAACCAGACCCCAGAAAAAAACTATTTTAACCACTAATGACAATGTGAATTCCACATCAAGGCTTTTGTTCAGAGAGTAGAGAAAGAGCTTTTATCACTCCCAGAAAAATCGATCAATTCAGATAATTTAACTAAACAGGAACTTCAGACTCTTACGGAATTACGTAGTAAAAAAGGTTTAGTTATAAAAGTGGCAGATAAAGGGGGAAATGTAGTACTTATGGACGAAACAAAATGCATACTGATGTCTATCGTTTAGTTGTCTCTTAACTTCCTGTTTATAAGACTCAAGTCATTTCCAAAAGTGGAAACTAGGAAAAGATTAGAGCGACTCCTTCTAGAAGCAAGAGATGATGGGGTTATATCCCAGAAGGAATTGGAATTTATAAATGTAAAAGATCCAGGGATTCCAAAAATTCATAAAAGTTTGGATAACCCTCCTGAACGTTCGATTGTGTCCGGTATAGGGAGTCTGACTGAACCTCTAAGCAAATTTGTAGATGAGAGTTTAAGAATCTTCTGGCCAAAACTATCCTCTTTTGTTTGGACACAGCAGACGTTATTAAGAAAATCGACCAAATACCAATCTCAGACGAAGTGTCGCTAGTAACTTTAGACGTAGAAGGTCTGTACTCATCAATTCTCCACAAGGTGGGAATTGATGCATGTAGCGACTATTTGAACAGTAGGGGCCAGAAATACCAACTTCATACAAATTTTCTTTTAAGGAGTCTAGAGTTCATCCTCAATAACAATATTTTTGTCTTTGATAATAGATTCTATAGACAAATTAGGGGTACAGTAATGGTGGCCACGTGCGCCCTGACCTATGCATGTTTGCATTTAGGAAGCTGGGAAGACATTGATGTTCAAATAATTATGAATGCATAGGCCAGGAAACACGTACTCCTGTGGCTTAAATATGTGGACAACGTCTTAGTGCTTTGGGAAGGAACCATCCACTGTCACCATCCACTGTCGCTCATAAAGGGCCTATTGGTCAATTCCTGAGATTGCACAGAAATTGTTCAGAGGAAAAAGATTTTGAAGTTGAGGCAAACAAGCTGTCACAGAGATTGACCAGTTGAGGTTATGACCAACGAGTAATTAATAGAGGATATGTAAGAGCAAAAGAATCAGGTCATCCAGAGTTGGTATTTAAACAGCATAAAAAAACAGAGAATACAGTATTGAGGTTCATCACAGAGTTCAATAGCCAGTGGAGTGATATACAACATATTAAAAAATAACCGGGATCTCGTATTAGTCGGTCCAGATCTACAAGACATAATAGGTCCCTTTTTCCAGAATGACTGTGTCAGGGGGCCTATCGGCTCCCAGCAGGGAGTAGTTGGGACCAAGGAGGAAGCTTGGGGGTTAAAGACCTAGTTTGCGGTATAAGAAGGGAACAGGAGTAATCGTGGTCAATTCAAGGCAAAAGTTCAGTAGGCAGGCCGTAGAGTAGCAGAATCCAAGTTCAGGCAGGGTCAGGAAGTTCGGGAATCAATAAACACAAATTATAGAAGCACCCAGGAACCAAACAGGAAATCCTACAATCGAGCATTGAACCCGTGACCTGGAAGTCCTTAAATATTTGAATTTCGCGCCGGGCGTGTGACACCGGCATCGGAATATGTGGTCATGGGCGCCGCCATCTTGGAGGAGGCGCCGAAGAGGAGCGGAGCGCAATCGGGTACTCCTGACAGTACCCCCTCCCTCAGGGGGGGGGGCACTGGACCACCATCACATTGTTTCTTTGGATATTGCTTGTAAAATTCCTTCACCAGACGAGGAGCATAGACATCGGTATGTTTCTCCCAGGAACACTTTTCAGGACCAAAACCCTTTCAGTGAATCAGGAATTGTAGCGACCCTCTGGAGATTCTGGAGTCCAAGATCTTCGCTACCTCGTATTCCTGTTGGCTATCTACGGAGATAGTAGAAGGAGGAGATTGTTCAGAAGAGAAGTGATTAGAGATGACTGGTTTTACCAAAGACACATGGAACACATTAGGGATTCACATCTCGGGGGAAGCTGAGGTCTGACAGCCACAGGATTGACTATCTCCGCAATGGAGTATGGGACCAACACATTTCGGACCCAACTTGGGGGAAGGAATCTTGAGACGAATGTTCCTCGAAGAGAGCCACACTTTGTCCCCTACTTTATATAAGGGAGAAGACTTCTGTCCTTGATCAGCATACTTCTTGTGGGACAAGGAACTTTTCTTGAAGTTGGTTTTGGTTGCCGACCAAATGGCCGACATGTGAGCTGCATGATCATCGGCCACTGAAACGTCGGATAAGAGGAAGTCCTGAGGAAAAGCTTAAGGATGTTGTCCATACACAGTCAAGAAGGGTGATCTACCTGTGGAGGCATGGCAAGCGTTGTTGTCAGCTACCCCATCGGATTATGGGTGATAGGCAGAGGAGAATTGAAGAGCGATACCCAAGTCTTTACACAATGAGCGCCAGAACTTGGGCACAAACTGGGAACCTCTGTCTGATACAATCTCTGCCGGGAAGCAATGAAGACAGATAATAAATTGAATTAACAACTGAGAGAGTTCAATGGCAGAGGGAAGTTTGCGAAGAGGGATAAAGTGTGCCATCTTGCTGAATCGGTCAATAACTAACCAAATCACGGTGTTCCCCTTGGAATTCGACAATGAAGTCCATAGCCAAATGAGTCCAAGGACTAGAAGGAATGGGTAGAGGTTGTAACAGCCCGCTAGGGCGAGAGTGAATGGGTTTAGTTGAGGCACAGATGGCACAAGCCGCCACTAAGTCTTTCACATCCTTCCTAAGGGAAGGCCACCAGAGTAGTCAACTGACAAGCTCAAAGGTCTTTCAAGTACCTGCTTGAGTGTCCAGCTTGCTTGGAACAGTGGCTTTGCTGAAGAATGGGTATGTGGAGTTCGGGTCACGTAAACCATACCAATGGGGGTATCAGCAGGAGCAGATGACTGGACAGATAGGATCTGGCAGGCCAGTTGAGTGAATAGGGAAGAGATGGTCTTTGTAGGAGGAACAATTGGCACATAGTCTACACTGATGTGCCCCTCAGGGAAAATACTTCTGGATAGGGCATCCGTCTTACAGTTTCTGGAGCCAGGACGATACACAAGGACAAAATTAAATCGAGTGAAGAAGATTGCCCAACGAGCCTGACGGGGATTTAGTCTCTTGAGAGTCTGGATGAACTCTAAGTTTTTGTGATCGGTGTAAATGGTCACAGGCAGAAAGCCTCTGAAAAAGAATGGCACCAGCCCCCACATTGGACACATATACTTCAGTGAAGAAGGGTTGCAAAAGGTCAGGATGTAGAAGGACAGGAGCCGAAGCAAACAAATCTTTCAATGACTGGAAGGCCTCCAGAGCATGAGGAGGCCAGGCATTAGGTTTTCCTCCCTTCCGGATGAGAGCCAGGACAGAAGTAGTACGGGAGTAGATAAATTGTTGGTAGTAGTTAGCGAAACCGACAAATCTTTGGATGGCCTTGGTACTTGTGGGGAGAGGCCAGTCTTGGATTTCCGTGACCTTGGAAGTAACTATATCGAACCCCTCATGAGAGATAATGTACCCCAGGAATGGAATCTTGGGAACCTGGAAAACACACTTCTCCAACTTGGCAAAAAGCGAGTTTCATCTCAGACGAGAGAGCACCTCTTTCACCCGGGTTCAGTGAGTTTCCAAGTCTTTGGAGAAGATTAGAATGTCGTCCAGGTACACGACTACAGATTGCCCCAAACAATCTCTGAAGATGTCATTCACAAAATGGAAGAGTCTCAGCAGACAATCGGGCATCGAACCTGTGACCTGGAAGTCCTTAAATATTTGAATTTCATGCCGGGAGCGTGATGTCATTGCGCTGGCGTCGGACCACGTGGGTCATGGGCGCCGCCATCTTGGAAGCGGCGCCGAAGAGGAGCGGAGCACCATAGGACGCTCCTGACAGACTGCTAGAAGAGCTCCTTCATTAAAGGATAAGCTAATGTGCAGCCATTTTATAAATACAACAGACTACTTGAGCATGTTGGTGATATTAGGCGCAAGTCAACCAAAAGTTCAGTAGCAAGACATTTTAACTCAACCCATGAGAGCAATTTAAAGTGCCTGAAAATTTCAGAATTGAGCATGTGTCCCTGGGAATTCAAGGAGGGAACATAGATATGGTATTATTGAGAAAGGAGTTAAGATGGATATATGAATTGAACACACTTTGGCCCCATGGTTTAAATAAAGATACTAAAATCAGAGTTTTTCTTTTAAAAAAAAATGTGCATTATATTATAAATATTGATGGGCGAATTTATTCAGGCGCAAATTCATGGTGAATTCCCACGATTCGCAGCTGGCGAATAAATGCGCAAAACTGAGGCAAAAATTCGCCCGCGTCAAAAAAATGGATGCCGGTGTCCGTTTTCTTGGACGCCGTGCATTTTCGCCGGCGAATGTGTGCCGGCATCCAAAAACGGACACCGGCGCCATTTTGTGAATTTTTCGCTGTTTCACAAATTTCGCAATTTTTTCGGCGGAGCGAAACGGTCCAAATTCGCCCATCACAAATTATAAAGAATATGATCCAAGACTATCCTTTTCTATCTGTTCATGGTTACAGAATGTATATATTTCAAGGTCCAAGATAATCACATGTTAAAATGTTTATATGGATGTGAATGTAATAAGAGATAATACAAAATAACTTGTATTTCGTTGCTACAGCAACGAGACGTAATTCACCACTAAGGGGCTTTAAGAGGCAATCAGGAAGTGACATCACTATCCCCTGATGAAGCCTGACCAGGTGAAACATGCGTACATGGCTCTCTATTCATCCTCTGGTGATGAGACATACGGCCGTTCGTTAGCAGGACGGAACCACTAATGGAAGCAATCACCACAGTAATAAAAGGAGCGGTAAAGTATATGGAGAACTTTTCCATGCAGAAAAGACACAAGAAGCCGAATTAAAAAACCTTGTTAAAGGCTTCACCAAAATGAATACAAGCTTGTCCAACATATAGGGGCCGATTCACCAAGCTCGAGTGAAGGATTCGAAGTTAAAAAACTTCGAATTTCGAAGGTTTTTTTGGGCTACTTCGACCATCGAATGGGCTACTTCGACCTTCGACTACGACTTCGAATCGAAGGATTCGAACTAAAAATCGTTCGACTATTCGACCATTCGATAGTCGAAGTACTGTCTCTTTAAAAAAAACTTCGACCCACTAGTTCGCCATCTAAAAGCTACCGAAGTCAATGTTAGTGTATGGGGAAGGTCCCCATAGGCTTGGCTAACTTTTTTTGATCGAAGGATATTACTTCGATCGTTGGATTTAAATCCTTCGAATCGTTCGATTCAAAGGATTTAATCGTTCGATCGAAGGAATAATCCTTCGATCGTACTATCTGCGCTACATCCTTCGACTTCGATATTCGAAGTCGAAGGATTTTAGTTCCTAGTCGAATATCAAGGGTTAATTAAGCCTCAATGTTCGACCCATAGTGAATCGGCCTCATAGTGTTTTTTTTTTTTATTTCCCGGACCCTGTATTGCAAGTTTGATATATGTCTGTTCTCATTTACATGCCCTCAATTTTCTAATATAACTGGAACGGATGGAGCGGGAGAAAAAAAACGGTGATATTAATGTGTCCGTGTCCTGTTTCTAGATGAAGCAAATAACAACAACATTAGCTTGAAGTGGGCTACACATTTACAGTAACACAAGTGGAGCAAGTTTAGGCAAATACAGTACCTACCTCAGTGTGTTTTTTAGGAGTAATGAATTTGGAGTAATTCAATTCCATGGGACTTTGTGCAATTGACTGACGTGATAATGAATTTCCATTGGACTTGATTGATATTGAAAATGAATGTGATTTATCTCTTCAGATTTGATGTATTAATAATGAACTAGAAAACGTTTCCATTTGATGAATTTCCCTAAAGAAAAAATGCACTTTTTATCATAATAGTTATTTAATGAGCAATTCAATATGTGTTGTAATTATGTGATTGGTGTATATTAATTGAATAACTGATTAATTGGGTGATCTCAAATTTATTTATTCAATAAAGGTTTAATATACTGTATTTGAAGCAGGCCCGGACTGGCAATCTGTGGGTTCTGAGGGGCTGCTATAAGGTGCCATAGAAAGTCAGTATTTAGTGGGCTGGTGGCGGCTGTTTGAGCCTCTGTTGGGCTGATTGGGCCTCTATGTACCTGAAATGCCAGGGCCTATTTTAATTCTCAGTCCCAACCTGATTTGAAGTAAAATTACAGCGGGGGGACTAAGAGATACTTTTTTCATAGCTTCAATTAAATTTTGTATATCTCACACACCACCCAATAATGAGGGTAGCGTAAATCTTCAGAATTACTAGTTGTGTGCACCGCCATTTATAAATTTAGATTTGCATACAAATTTCCTCTTACCAATGTGCACATTTATTCACAAAACATAATGGGAGTTGTAATAAAAAACTAAGTTTGCAAAGGAGCAGTAACCCAAAAGCAACCAATCCACAGGTGGAATTTATTCGTCCCTTGTTTAGAAGCAAACAAAAAGACAACCATACACTAATTGTTGTGCACCAAATGAGATTGCCACATGTCAAAAAAGATTGTCGCCTGTAGACTACAATGTATTTGGCACATTTTTTGCCGTTTCACGAATTTTCTGTGAAGCAAAACAGGTCAGATTCACCCATCACTAGTTATTTCTCTTCTTTCTTTTCTAGCTGTGACCTTTACCACTTCTACTGGCCGCATCCCCTCCTTCAACAAATATTGGGACCCACTAGTACATTTTGACATTATGAAGTGTTTTTTCTTCCCAAGACATCATATTGTTAGTTGGAACGTTTCATGCATTAGATCATCACAAACATGGCAGTAAACCCAACATCATCAAAATTGGATATTGCATTAAAGTGGAAACCTTAAAGCAAAATGTCAGATCCTTCCCAGAATTCCTATTGTTTTGCTTACTAATGCCTTGATCAGTATTTGAGCTTTCCTCATACCAATTTATTCATGTATTTACAAAACATAATGGCGGTTGTAATAAAAGGCACTGCGTTTGCCAATTATATCACTTCTTTCTTTTCTAGCTAAATACATTTCTTCGTAATGTGACCTTTACTACTTTTTCTGGGGACACTCACTCCTTCAACAAATATGGTGACCCACCAGGACGTTTTGACATTATAAAGTGGTATTACCTTCCAAGGCATCATATTGTTAGAACAAAAGTTGGAACATTTAATGCATCAGATCACAAGACACAATTTTATATCAATAGCAGCGCCGACTTGTGGGGCCCATACTTTAAAATGGTAAGGCAAACAGAACTATGGTCTTCTATCAAAGGGGAGAAAACTAAAAATCTTTTTACGGGCAACACTTTTTTACACGTTTCTTGCTCAAAATCAATAGGTGTTTCTTGTGGCAACTTTTTTGTCTAGGAGACTATTTTGTTGCAGCAAAATTTTCTACAGTCGATTTTTTCTGTAGTTTCACAAAGTAAATGGGAGGTGCGCTAATCCTCTTGGACCATTTTTAAAACATCAGAATTAGGGATGGGCGAATTTGACCCGTTTCGCCAAAAATTCGCCACCGGCAAAATGTCATTAAAGTCTATGGGCATAATTTTTCCTGCGAAACGAGGCGAAAAAATTTACCCATCCCTAATCAGAATTTTAGAGGTTTTCAGGGGTTTTTTCGCTACAAAAAACTTGAAAATTCATATTTTGTCCAATCATTCAGCACTTTTTTACTTTGTATTTTTTAAAATCGAACCTTTATATAAATTCAATGACAATCAGATATAAAAGCAGCTACATTTTTTTTGAAGGGTCCTGAGTAAAATTAAGAGTTATAAACTTAAAATTCTGTATACATTATAATTTTTTACTTGCTATGTCTTTGTATATTACAATACAGATCCCTCCGTCTCTGTGCAATGCACCTTGTGTCCCGGGATATAGAAAGTCTAAAAGAGAAGGGGCACCATCTTGTTGTTATGACTGCGTCCAATGTGTAGATGGAGAAATGTCCAATACATCAGGTAAGTGACAAATCTGGCTGATAAAAATGAATGGCTGATACTCCTAAAAGCTTATTTATCAACATTTTTATATGTGTCATTTTATAGGTTTTTCTCTGCTTTGAATAAACTCCTAACTGAAAGGTTTGCTTACTTATTAAAAATTATAATATAAAAAGTGTCATTGAATAAAGTTATGGGAAAAACATAAATACCACAAATTCATATTTTACTCAAAATACAAGTTCAAATTTTTTTTAAAAAGAACAACTCATTTATTAGTTTACAATTAGGGTATAATCTAAGATTGCCACTAGGGATGGGCAAATTTTTTCGCCTTCTTTTGCCACGGAAATGACGCCCATATACTTCTATGGCGTTGTGCGTCAAGAAAAAAAAGACGTGCAGCAAAAAAATTTCGCCACACGTCAAACACTTTTCATGCCTATAAACTTTAATGGGCATCAGTAACATTTCACCAGCGGCAAATTTTTGGCAAAATGAAACGGGGCAAATTCGCCCATCCCTAATTGCCACCCTAACATCTCCTATTGAATTCAAAACAAACTTACATGCTTTTAGATGCCAACATTTTTTAGTTTTTCTCTTAATAAACAACCAGAATTTGTGTTTTTGAAAAAATATTAAAATCTATAATTTTTCAGTGCAAAAATATTGTCAAATAAAATGTGACCATTAATAAACGAGCAGCATAAAGCTTATCAGGTGAAGACTATAGTTAAGAAAATGGAGGCAACTCTGATATTCCTAATTGCTCAGAATCTTATAAATCAATGTAACCGAGCTACAATAGTGTGAAATCTCTCAGTATTCTAAAACTTCTTGCAGATTTAGAGATTTTGACTATTGGGTTATGTCTGGTGTGTGTGATGGAAGACTCTGGAAAAAAGTATGTTTAGATCTCTAAAATGAGAGAATATTAAATAATAATAAAATACTATAACATATTTTACATTTCAGATGCTCCAAATTGTTTTAAATGCACTGATTATCAATTGTCCGACATACAGAGAACTGGTTGTATCCCCAAAATGATAAACTGCCTATCCTATGAGGACATTCTGGGATCTAGTTTAGCTTCCATCGCCTTGATGCTCTTCATACAAACCTCTGCAGTACAGGCAATTTTTGTGAAACATTGGGACACTCCTATTGTGAAAGCCAATAACCAAACTCTCAGCTGTCTCCTCCTCATCTCTCTCATGTTGTGTTTCCTCTGCACTTTATTATTTATTGGACAACCAACACAGATATGTTGTCTCCTCCGACAAGTAACATTTGGGATTGTATTTACTACTTCTGTTTCTTCTGTGTTGGCTAAAACTCTCACAGTTGTTTTTGCCTTCAATGCCACAAAGCCTGGGAGCAAAATGAAGAGGTATATAGGAACCCAAACATCCATCCTAGTAGTCACTGTGTGCACTTTGGGTAACTTTGGAATCTCTATTGTGTGGATGGCCTCTAACCCACCATTCCTGGAAGCCGATATGTTTTCTGAGAAGGACACCATTATTTTATTGTGCAATGAAGGATCAGTTGCTTTCTTCTTCTCTATAATTGGATACATTGGAGCTTTGGCTGTGCTGAGTTTGATTGTTGCCTTTCTAGCCAAGGATTTCCCTGACAGATTTAATGAGGCTAAAAACATCACTTTCAGTATGTTGGTGTTCTGTAGCGTGTGGGTGACATTTGTCCCTGCATACCTGAGCAGTAAGGGGAGTAGAATGGTGGCAGTTGAGATATTTGCCATCTTATCCTCCAGTTCTGGATTATTAGGCTGTATATTGTTTCCCAAATGTTTTATAATATTTTTTAAACCTAAACTAAACACAAGAGAAACTGTTGTTCTAATGAGGTAAAATAGCCAATAAGTATGTTTAATTATGCAAGATATAACAAAGAAGTACAGAGAAAAGATCAGAAAGTTTGGTTTTATTATGCAACCAAGAAGGATATTTAACTGTCTTCTAAAATAGAAAAAAAATAAAAATAATAGATGAAATTCCATGAAAAAAGCATGATTAAATGTTGCTCTGAGTCAAGGTCTTATATTTGGATGTCTGAATCCATAAACCAGTCACGGTTTTATTTAGAAGTTGTCACCATGATCACATTTGTTATCCCTGTGTGTTCTTTCATGTTGTGCAATTGGTTGAAATGTGTTACATTTCAATCTCTTGAGAATTACGTATTAATTAATTTATTTCTTATTAATTATCAACTGCAATGGGGACCAACCTGGGAATCAGAAAAGTGCAATGCAAATGTGTTATTCCCACACAGCCAGTTTAGTCTTATCTCAAATAAGTAGTAGCCAACCTGACTATTCCTCAACTCTAGTTGTATTATAGAGTATGCATAAACCCTTTTTAATACAAGGATGGGGTCTGTTATGTGGAAATCTGTATCCAGAAAGTTCTAAATTACAGGAAGGTGTCTCTTTTTAGAAATGTTTAATTTTCCTCTGTAATAATAAAACATTACTTGATCCCTACTAATATATAATTAATCCTTATTGGAGGAAAAACACACCTATTAGGTTTATTTAATGTTTACATTATTTTTAGTGGTTTTAAGGTATGAAGATCATGGAGAGATCCATTATCCAGAAAAACCTGAGGTAACAAGCATTCTGGATAACAGGTACCATACCTGTAGTACTATTTATTTTATCACACCAGCTTTAAAAGCCACCCTCACCACTGTAAGAAATATATTATTACAAAAAGGTAACAAAAAGAATTATCATTGGTGTATGTTATAAACCACCTGGTATAAGTGTCGAGTATGAAGCCGAGCTACTCTTGCAGATACAAGCGGCTTCACAGCTGGGTCAAGTTGTTGCTATGGGTGACTTCAATTATCCAGACACTGACTGGGGTAATGGGGTTGCAAAGACAGAAAAAGCGAGTAGGTTTGTAAATATGCTGAATGACAACTTTTTATTCCAGCTCGTTCAAGAACCTACTAGGAATAACTCTCTTTTGGACCTTGTAATAACTAACAATACTGAACTCATGTCTAACATTTGTGTGGGTGAGGGGCATTTAGGGAATAGTGATCATAACATGGTCTCCTTTGAGATTCTGTTGCAGAAGCAATTCTATAAGGGACCAACTAAAACACTAAATTTCAGACGTGCAAACTGTGACAGTATAAGGGCATCTCTGCAACATATTAAGTGGGAAATGCTTTTCACAGGGTTAAACACAGAACAAAAATGGGAAGTCTTTATAATAAATCTACTTGTCAGTATATTCCACTTGTAAGCAAGGAACGTCGTTGCAAAGCAAAACCTTTTTGGTTCAATAGAAGCGTTGGTGTTGAGGTGGGTAAGAAAAGACCTGCTTTTAAGGCTTTCAAGTTAGCTGGTACAGCCGAAACATTTATAAGGTACAAGGAGGCCAATAAATCATGCAAAGAAGCTATAAGGCAAGCTAAAATTGCTATAGAAAAGGATATTGCAGGAAGCAGTAAAAAAATCCAAAATTATTTTTCAAATATGTTAATAGTAAAAAAATGAAGCAGGAAGGGGTGGGACCCTTACTATCAGAGGGGGGTCAGCTGGTTGATGAAAACAAAATAAAAGCGCAGATTCTGAACTCATATTTTTCATCTGTCGACACAAATGAGGAACCGGTAAGTGAAGGTTTCCTTCTTAACAGTCCCAATTCTAGTAATACAACTAATGATGCATGGCTCTGTGATTGCCAAACCTCTTTACTTTATTTTTCAGGATACATTGAGATCATTGAGTGCCGAGAGACTGGCAAATTGCTAATGTGGTGCCTCTATTCAAAAAAGGATCCCGTTCTTAGCCTCAAAACTATAGGCCAGTTAGTCTGACGTCAGTGGTAGGAAAGCTTTTCGAAGGGTTAATAAAGGATAAGATACTGGACTTCATAGCAAATCATAATACTATGAGTTTGTGCCAGCATGGTTTTATGCGTAATAGATCTTGACAGACTAACTTAATTTCTTTTTATGAGAAGGTGAGCAGAGACCTCAATTCTGGGATGGCAGTGGATGTGATTTACTTAGACTTTGCTAAAGCATTTGATACAGTGCCACACAGAAGGTTACTGGTTAAATGAAGGAATGTTGGCCTGGAACATAGTATTTGTACCTGGATAGAGAACTGGCTAAAAGATAGACTACAAAGAGTGGTGGTAAATGGAACATTTTCTAATTGGACCAGTGTTGTTAGTGGAGTACCGCAGGGCTCTGTACTAGGTCCCTTGCTTTTCAACTTGTTTATTAATGACCTGGAGGTGGCCATTGAAAGCACTGTTTCTATTTTTGCAGATGATACTAAATTGTGCAGAACTATAGGTTCCATGCAGGATGCTGCCACTTTGCACAATGATTTGTCTAAACTGGAAAACTGGGCAGCAAACTGGAAAATGAGGTTCAATGTTGATAAATGCAGGTTATGCACTTTGGCAAAAATAATATAAATGCAAGTTCTACACTAAATGGCAATGTGTTGGGAGTTTCCTTAAATGAGAAGGATCTAGGGGTCTTTGTAGATAACAAATTGTCTAATTCTGGGCAGTGTCATTCTGTGGCTACTAAAGCAAATAAAGTTCTTGTATAAAAAAGGGCATTAACTCAAGGGATGAAACATAATTGTGTCTCTTTATAGGTCCCTGGTGAGGCCTCATCTGGAGTATGGGGGCAGTTTTGGACTCCAGTCCTTAAGAGGGATATAAATGAGCTGGAGAGAGTGCAGAGACTAAGTGCAACTAAACTGGTTAGAGGGAGGGAAGAGTTAAATTATGAGGGGAGACTGTCAAGGTTGGGGTTGTTTTCTCTGGAAAAAAAGGCGCTTGTGAGGGGACATGATTAGACTTTACAAGTACATTAGAGGACATTATAGACAAATAGCAGGGAACCTTTTTACCCATAAAGAGAATCACGTACCAGAGGCCTCCCCTTCAGACTAGAGGAAAAGAAGTTTCATTTAAAGGAACAGAGTAGGGGGTTCATCACAGTGAGGACAGTGAGGTTGGGGAATGCACTGCCGGGTGATGATTCAGTTAATGACTATAAGAGGGACTTGGATGATTTCTTGGACAGACATAATACAAAGGCTATTGTGATACTAAACTCTATAGTTAGTATAGATATGGGGATATATCATTTATGTGACAGTAGGGAGGGGTGTGTGTATGGGGCTGGGTTTTCATTTGGAGGGGTTGAACTTGATGGACTTTGTCTTTTTTCAACCCAATTTAACTAGGTAACTATGTAACTATTATTAGATATTTACAAGATCTAAAAGAACACCTTTGACTTGGCCTCCCCATTAAGGTGTATGGATAACTGAACCTGCCCAAAATCATAAACCAACCTATGTATAAAGCTTTTTCCATTTATGATAAGTGGTTTATCATGTGTTCATATCATCTACACACTTCCCAGTGCTATGCTTGGCAATATCTTTATGGGGTTATTTACTAAAATCTGAAATCTTCTCATTATTTTATTAAAACGTTTATCAATAAAATAATTCAGAAAATTTGGTGCGGGAAAAGACTCAGATTTGATGCTCGAAAATAACAAATTTTTTCGATACAAAATCCAGAGCAGATCATAATATCTTCCAATTGTAAAAGGGACATCTGGCATTGACTTCTACATGACCTCAGCCGGTTTAGGATGGAGTATTTTGGATTTAAAATTTTAGCAGCCTCGGGATATAATAAATCTTGAAAAAGTCAAGTTTAACCTTTAAAACTCCAACCAGAAAAATTCAGACTTTAGTAAATAACCCCCTAAGTGTATGACTTTAATTCAGATTTTAGATTAAAATATACCAAATCACCATCAATTCCCTATCCCTTGCCTAAAAAAAGTATAAATGTCAAAATTTACAGCCCAGACACATGCTGTATTCATGTCTCTGGAATATCAATTATATCAGAGTTCATTGTTCATCTTGATTGAGGGAATATAACTAAAATCCCTAAAAAAGCAAGATAGACTTTTGCTGTCGGACATAAATGAAATAAACACATAACCAGGAATAGATTCACCCATGCAAGAACAAAGAGTGGCAATAAAGTTACATTTGTGCTCTAAAACTACACTAACGTTAACAATCTGTCACATTATTTTCAGGCAAAATTAGGCACTGAGTATTTCTTTAACTTTAATAAGTAGCCAGTAATAGTGATGGGCGAATTTGCGCCGTTTCGCTTCGCCGAAAAATTCCCGAATTTCGCGAGAAATTCGTGAAACGGCGAAAAATTCGCGAAACGGCGCCGGCGTCTCGTTTTTGACGCCGGCGCCCGTTTTTCCGACGCCGGCGCTCGTTTTTGACGCTGGCGCCCGTTTTTGGCGCCGCCGTCCATTTTTTCTATAAAAAATTTTTATTTGACGCCGGCGAATTTTTGACGCGAATTTTCGCTGGCGTTTCGCAAATTTATTCGCTGGCGGCGAAACGCGCAAATTCACCGCGAATTCGCGCCTGGCGAATAAATTCGCCCATCACTAGCCAGTAGTGGTGAGTGAAATGTTTCACCAGGTTGTGACGAAATAGACATCCATAGACCTCAATGGATGGGAAAATTGTTGCACATCAAAAAGTTATCACCCATAGACTTCAATCCATTTGGCGAATATGTCCTAGTTTCACCAATTTTTGGTGAAGTGAAACAGGTCAGATTTACCCATCACTAGTAACCAGTTGTTATTTTGTGTTGCTTGTTTATTCTAGGTGTCCTTTAAGTCTAACAGCAACTAATTGTACATGTGTTTTCTTTCATAAAACAAAAACAAGTGTTTTCTATTTACTAACCCTGTACCTCAGGTATTATTGATATTAAAGTTGGTAATGATTTACCATTCGACTGCCTTGTGCCAGAATCGCTTAATACTGAGACAAACCGCTAATCGGAGGCCGCCAGGTCTTAATAAGAGAGGAGCCAAGCAGTTCTGGACTGGCAAAGGTGTCATTAGCAAGGATTTGGATGGAAGGTACAGTTCTAGGAATAGACAAAAGCGTAGTTAGGCAGGCCGGGGACGGTGGGGGCACAGTTCAAGTTAGGGCAGACAGGCTGGGTCGGTGCACTTCCCGACTGGTGTTTTAAAAAACCGTTAGAAGTTTGTGAAATTTATGCCTATGACTACGTATCCTTGTATACGAAACGCGTCAGGTTTTGATGGTTTTTATCTGTTGAAATAAAAGTAGTTTTTACCTTAAGTGAGGAATCCGGAGTGCTTGCCATTTCTTCTCTACAATTTGCACAGACACCTCCTGCTACGGGTTCGGGGCAATGCAACCGGGCCACTCGACAAATTGGGTGAGTGCTTTTCCCATCTAATTTCCAGCCAAAATGTGTTCCATACCTAAGCGGAGGACCTGGGGTTTATACACTCAGGTCATAGTATTTACAGGGTGAATGCTTTTGTGCTTTGAGACGCATAAATTGCCATTAAATATAATTAATTCAAGCAGCACCTATTTAAGTAAAAAAGGAAACAGGACAGAGCAGCTTATATTTATGGCTCATGTTACAGTTCTAGAAATAGACAAAAGCGTAGTCAGGCAGGCCGGGGTCGGTGCGGGCAGAATTCAAGCAAGGTCAGACAGGCTGGGTCGGTGCAGGCGGAGTTATAAGAATCATCAGGCAGGCAAGGGTCAATACGGTAGAACAGAATAGTCAGGCAGGCTAGGGTCAGGATTGGCAGAATAGTCAGGCAGGCAAGGGTCAAAACAGGAATCAAACAGGACTAAAATCACACCCACGAGCTAACAAGTTAGACCTAACAACAGGCAATGAGTTTGAGCTCAAAGCACCTTTAAATATTTGAATCTTGCGCTACTCAGCGTGATGACATCACGCGCCCAAGGTGTAAACTCTCAAGTGAGCGGCCGTGCGCCCCATAGAGAACCGGTGCTTGAAGAAGCAAAATCAACGTGGCGGGCGCCGGCCCGCGAGACCACCAGGGTGAGTCTTTACACTGAGTACCTACGGTATTTTTATCTAAGCTTCCAAAGCCTCTCTTAGTGTAGAGGCTGAAGGAAAGTCCACACACTTTTTCAAAGATTGGACCTCTTGTCTAGATACATAACTACAGTCTACTGTGTGTCTATATAATAAATAGAAAGATCCTGGAATCCAAGGTAGTAATGTGTAAGTATTGTAATGTTGAGTATTTTTCATACTTTACTACTGTTAATACTTGAGAATATTTATTGTTCTATACCTATAAAATATTAAATATGGTAAATCACTGGGAATAAATGTATGGAAAAAAATCTTAATCTTTCAGGCAATAAAATATTATTATGTGATTATTGAGACAATACAAGACATGCAGAAGCATTAAAGTGACCCTAATACTCTGTAGCAGTTAATTCTTAGAAAGTGGCAGATCTTTTTCACTATTGTTGTATTCTATTTCAATTAAGTATCGTAACTTCAGGCGTAGGCATTCTCTTCTTCAGGTTCCTTCAGGAAACAGGATTGTGGAGAAAAAAGAATAATTGTTTTGACCAACTATAATATGACTTTCCAGCTCTTACCTCAGTCAAGGTTTAATTTGCACTGGACAGTTCTTTTCCAGCTATGTATACATATAATTACCAAGGCCACCAGCTGAATGTTTTGTACATTTCTCAATTGGGAAATGTTGCCTCTTCCAAGGGAACGCTACCTCCCAACATTCCTAACCTTGAGTTTTTTTTATTAACATTGATTTACATGAATCATTTTGTTTGGTGTACTGCAGGTTTATCTTGATTGGGACCTTGCTACTGTACATTCAGCAACATTATTCTCCAGGGCACTAGTGCTTCATAAATGATTACCTTTATTTCAAACAGCTGATGTTTCAGAACAGCTATGTGTCCCTTTCTCATACAAAAGACATACTTTGAGAAAGGTACGTGCAGCTGTTCTGAAACATTAGGATTATCTTGTGAAAGAGACTTAACCATACCAGTGGCAAAGATATCAATTAGTCTAGGCAAAGAGAATCCATACAGCCTCTCAGTTCAAAAAGCATGGCAACCAGTGAATTTTTTGAAGCAGGATTCACTAAGAACTCTTGAGCCAAAGAGCCCTTACCTCTGCAGTGGACAAAGCCAAGGTCCTGGCTTTAAAAATTCAGTGGGAATGTCTGTTTTTGACACCCACGCTATTTGGTGGGCCACTGGAGTCTATAGGGAACCCTGCTCCACCACTCCCAGCAAGAGAAAGAATGACCAAGAAATGAGGTGTTTCATTGTATTAGATACCTGATGCAATTGTTCTCTTTCTATATAAAGTGTATTGTTGCTAGAAATCTCTGTGTCACACTATAACCATGATCTGTCTCCTAGACCCTGGTTTGTATGAGTGCGAACAGGTGAACAAAGTATGCAGGACCAGTTAATCTCTGTAGTTATACCTATAACGTTTATACATGGTAAGCAGACACAGCAGGCAGACTTTCATGTGGGGGCCACACAAGGGGAAGGGTCACCAGTTGGACACCCTGTTCCATATCAACAGCACAGTATCATACATAGCAGTATTCAATGGTGTATTCCGCCCCTTCTTAGGTCTGAAACCAATCCATGTGGAAAAGAAATTTGGGGATGGCAAGTTCGAGCAAGGAAATGGCCCCCATTGGCACGGGACTCAATTGATCCATCGGCCTAAGGCTGGCACTAAGAATATGAATACCACAAAAATATGACTATGAAGATTTTCATTCATCCAGGTCATGGTATATCTATACATAGTTACATAGTAGTTACATAGTTAAATCGGGTTGAAAAAAGACAAAGTCTATCAAGTTCAACCCCTCCAAATGAAAACCCAGCCCCATACACACACCCCTCCCTACTGTCACATAAATGATATATACCCATATTTATACTAACTATAGAGTTTAGTATCACAATAGCCTTTGATATTATGTCTATATAGTATAGGTAAATCTAAAAAAACAACTGGACTTGCTGAGTAATCATTGAAGACGTTTCACTACTCATCCGAGCAGCTTCTTCAGTTCAAATGACTGGGGTGGGAAGATCTCGGCATACAGGAAAACCACTCATACGGATCAATATCTGTTGTTTGATTCCCACCATCCGCTGGAACACAAACTGGGTGTCATTAGAACTCTGTATCAGTTGCCACATATTCCAGAGTCCAAAGACAAAGAGCAAAAACATCTCAGAGGAGCTTTGAAAGCGTGTGGCTACCCAAACTGGGCCTTTGTCAAAACAGCAGTAACCAAGCCCAACAGGAACACCAATAGAAATAACCGCCCGGAGACACATAGTAGGCGAAACATAGTCATCCCATATGTAGCTGGAGTGTCAGAGAAACTCAGGAGGATTTTCAACAAACACCACGTCCCTATGTTTTTCAAACCTAGCAACACACTGAGACAAAAACTGGTACACCCAAAGGATCCAACTCCAAAAGAAAAACAAAACAATGTGGTATACAGAGTCCAGTGTAGCGAGGAGAGCACAGATCTATACATTGGGGGACAAAACAACTGCTCTCCAAGCAAATGGCTCAGCCTAGGAGGGCAAACTCTACAGGGCAAAACTCAACTGTCTTTCTACACCTAAAAGACAAGGGACACTCCTTTGAAAATAGAAAGGTCCAAATCTTGGATGAAGAAGATCGCTGGTTTGAACAAGGCGTGAAAGAGGCGATTCAAGTCAAGGTGGAGAAACCATCCCTGAACAGAGGCGGGGGGGCCTTCAACACCACCTGTCTGCTACATACAATGCTGTTATAACATCTGTACCCCTGGTGGTTTCAGAACACTTCACACATCCATTCATGCAACTCTCACAAGTAACACCTGTATCTAGGAGTTGCATGACACATTGAATAATCCTATCACAGTAACTACACAAAATCTACACCTCTGTGAATTTCTTCAGATGTCACCTCTCTGTAGAGTTACAATGTGCCACTGTGATTGGATTAGTGGAAGAGTTTATATGCTGAGAACTTCCCACACCAGTCAAATGACCTGAAGAAGCTGCTCGGATGAGTAGTGCAAGGTCTTCAATAATTACTCAGCAAGTCCAGTTTTTTTTTAGATTTACCTATACCACAAAAATAGCACTTTTGGCCACACATGACTCTGGATGTGGCTGGAGTTACCCACTTACACCAGCAGGGGATTTGACTTTATGAGTCCCTAAAAGATTTTTGTATATCCCAATACAGACCATCAGCCACTGTGCAATGCACCTTGAGTCCCAGAATAAAAAAGTCAAAAGATAAGAGGCACCATTATGTTTCTATAATTGTGTCATATGTATAGATAGGAGATATCCAAAACATCAGATGAGAAACGTATCTGGTTGCATAAGGAAACGCATCTCAGAGTATGTGCTTATAGAGTACACATGATACAGATCAATTGCTCTATGATGAATTCTGCATCAGGTGGGAAGTAGAGCAGGAGGCAAAGGAACTGTACACTAAAAATGCCAGTGACATTGGCATTCTGAGCAGCGATGCCTGAACATGTCTGGGTATGAAAGGGGAAAAAGAAAATATGGAGGTGTATTTCATTGCATTGCATGTTGGGAAGGCATCAAAGTAGAAATTAGTAATGTTCTAGGGTGAATATTTTTAGTAGCAGTAAAGTTTGAGAAGCAAGATTGTACATTTAACCCTAGCTGGGATTTACAGTGCAGTGCCTCCACCTAGTGGCCAATGAAGAATTAGACCAACTTTATATAAAGAATTAAGGAAAGAATAGGTGAAAAAGTGCAATTCAATAATATTCCCACTCCCGGTGAACAACACAGTTCAGTTCACATGAAATGTCCCTTTTCCACAGAGCTCTTTATTCCCCAAGTAGTGCTACCAGCCCCAATGTACCTCTCCTTTAGGATATAGGCTGTGGCAGGCTCACAAGAAACACCTGTCCTTACACAGGGGACAAACAGGGGTTGCAACTGGTATCCAACCCTATATGGAAAGCAGGGCAACCTTTCCTTCTAGGCTGCAGCTCAGATCTGTCCAGCTGAGCACACAACACTGTTTCACTTAGTACTCCAAAGTCAGGCATTGTCCATGGATCCTCCTCCTTTCCGAGGATGAATTAGGTCTCCCAACCAAACAGATGGCTGTACAGCCTATAACCAGGTGGGTTGTCACAGACAGAAAAACAGGGGAAGGACATGTCTGATAACCTACATTCACATATATTGTAACTGTATTTCTATTTATATGCTTTTTTTTACTGATCATAAAATAACACCTGGAGTTATGTGACCTGTATAAAAGCACTCGACATGTGGCCTCATACTTTCATATGATGACGTAACTCCTCTGTGACTAATCATATCTTTATAAATTACAGTAGGGGGTACATTATCCACTGTATAGATAAAACAGATTTATTTGTATTTAGAAATATTTTACTTTTCAGATGCTCCAAACTAGTGATTGGCAAATCTGACCTGTTCTGCTTTGCCAAATATTTACAAAACAGCAAAAAAATTGCCAAACAGATCAAAGTTAATGTGTTTTTTCATGCAACAATTTTTTAAACTGTGTAACTACAGTGGAACCTCAAATTTACATTTGAGTTCTCCCTCATTTTACATTGTTGTTTTGTGGTCCCACCTATATATTATGAATAATACATTTCCCTGATTTTACATTGTCATGGAATTTACACCAATTTTGCCAGGTCCCCTGAAAAACGTAAAATGGAGGTTCTATTGTATCTATTAGATTCTATGGGGGGAACAAAATTAAAAATTGCAAGCATTATTTAATGTAATGTGAAATCATAGGCTGGCGAATATTACATCACTCCTTATCACTAAGCAATGGTTAGCATTAATACCTGCTCTGGATTTTCGTTAAATATTTTGTTGCAAAAAACATTTTACGATTGTGAAATTTAATTACATTCATGACAGTGGCGGAACTACCGGGGGAGCAGGGGGTGCGAGCGGGCCAGGACCCGCACCCCCTAAGGGCCCCCCCAGTAGCCCGTGCGCTGCTGAAAATGCTACCGTAAGGAGGGGGCGGGGCATAGCTCCAGGGCCTGCCACTCTCTAGTGACGCTACTGATTCATGATACATGTTCACAATAGCCATTTGTTCACAAACATCGCAACTTCTGCAGAAGAAGGAATTTGGGAAATATTAGGACACTCCTTTTGTGAAAGCCAATAACCAAAATCTCAGCTTCGTCCTCCTCATCTCTCTCATGTTGTGTTTCCTCTGCATTTTATTATTCATTGGGCGACCAACACAGATATGTTGTCTCCTCTGACAAGTAACATTCGGGATTGTATTTACGATAACTGGGAGCAAGTGCAGTAGATAAGGGCCAAAATGTTCATTCTATGAATCATTGTGCAAAATTGGAATCTCTGCAGTTTTGATGACCTATAATCACCATATCTGGAATTTGGTAAGCTTTCTGAATGGAACACAGTTATTTTACTGCTAACAAATCTGACACTTCCCGTTTCTCTATTATTGAACATTAGGGAACATTGGCCCCGTTGGCTGCATTTCCCTGACTAATTTAATGAGACTAAAAACATCACTTTCAGTATGTTGGTGTTCTGTAGCGTGTGGGTGACATTTGTCCCTGCATACCTGAGCAGTAAGGGGAGTAGAATGGTGGCAGTTGAGATATTTGATATTTTTGTCCGAGGTTGTATATTTGTTCCTAACGGCTTTACTGTTGCTAAACAAGTGGACAATAAAGCATTTTATTTAACTGGACTACTGTAGAAAGTCACAGTGCATTGCAATTTTGCAATTTAAAACTATCAAAAAATAACAAATTAACTTTTTTGAATTCTGGTAAAGAAGGTTAAAACACATGCAAATTTTAAAATGTATATCACACACCAGGCACAGACATGGACTCATACTTCTACCAAACAATAATGTGCAAGAAATGTCATATACATAATCCAAGATAGGGTCACTATGCTCCACTACAAGTAATCAAGATATCGTAGGCACAATAACAAAATAACCACGTAAAAATATAAATTCTTTTTCAACCCATTAGGGGATTCTCACCAACGTCATAGTAAAGTTTAGCATAAGTCCAGGTGGTGAAAACTCAGTGCGCAATTTGTCCCTAGAAACAGGGTTTTCTCACAGGCGCTGAGCGAGTGAATGGGCCCATTGGTCCTATGATATCTTGATTACTTACTTAGTGTTGCATAGTGTCATGGTCGGCACCCAACATCAGAACAAATGGCAAGCACCCTGGACTCGGCTCATGCTTCACCTGTAGTGTGACCGCCGTTGGCCTTGGGAGGAGCTCTCAGCTACTTGGATGCCACCAGGACTTAAACGAGAGGTGCAAGACTAGAGGTTCTGGATAAGCAGAGGGGCACGACTGTTAGCAAAGTCTTTGGGCAGAAGGTCTTTGTACAAGGTGTTAAACGGAATTGTAGTTGGAACTGGCTGGGTCGAGGCAGGCAGAAAGTGAGCGTAAACAAATCAGGCCGGGTCTGGGCAGGCAGCATTCAAAGCGAGGTTAGGCAGGCAAGGATCAAAACCGGGAGATCAATTAGAGGGATAAAGCAGAAGAGGTAGTCGAAATTCAGGCAATGGTTCAGGAAACAGAGGTCAGAATCGTCAAGAACAGGCAGGGGTTACAACAGATAATCAGGAACAAGCTCAGGATCAAAATAGCAAAATCTAAATGCACCAGGAACAAACCTATAATGGGCAATGAGAGTCTATACAATGGGCCTTTAAATTTTCGCGCCATTGCGCGCTGACGTCATCACGCCAGCGCGCATGCACCAATTTATACAGCAGAGACGCGCCGCGCGCGCCTTAACAGTTCGGCGTCCTCCCACTAGACCATCAGGGTAAGCCCTCACACATAGTTTATGTATATGGGAATCCTTGCACACTATTGTTAGGTATGAGTAAGTTTGGATGTGCCCTGCATTGCACACATGAATCACAGCCGGCTCACAGATTGTGTCTGCAGTTTAGGCCACATCCTATGCGTACCCAGGTACTTTTAGAGAGGTTGGGATAATTATCCAGACATAGGAAGAATTAACATTATTTGATTTATCTCAGAGTCCATTTCTGTGCTTGGTGTGTGGTATACATTTTAAAATGTGTGTGTGTGTAACCTTCTTTGCCAGGCTTCAATAAGGCAATTTGAAATAGGAGCTACACCTGGACACAGGGTGAAAAATATCAAAGGGTGCTGTAATGGAAGATGGAGAACTTACCCCACGGGACGTCCAAGATGGCGACCTCCTGCTTCACCATGCGGTTCTTCCTGGTCGTAATATGGCTGCGTCTGAAACGTGTCGCCCCAGGATTGGTCGCCGGCGACGGAATGGACGTCGGCGTCAGAATGTGCGTCGGCGTCAGGACGCCAACTTGAGGACACCGGCGTCGGCGTCATGACGTCACCGCGTCAAGTTTGGCGCCAACTTTGGACTATTTATTCCTGACTGCCCTTTTCATCCTTGCCCAATTATAGGTCTATCTTGCATAGTTCCTGGGTGTGATTTACTGCTTTTCTGATTATCTGTGTACCGACTTCTTGCCTGTTTTACGACTCTGATCCTTGCTGCCTGTATTTGACCATTTGCCTGTTTACGACCACTCTCTTGATAAATCCTTTTGTACCGCGAACTTGGTGTTATTGCCTCCTCCTTGGTCCACACTACAACAGAGCCTTCGGGCCCCGACAGTATAATTGGGCCATGGACCCCTCTGAGGAGCCTCAAGTTCCAACCGATGTCGGCAGAGCCGTTCGTGGATTGGCTTCCAGCATGCACTCCTATGAAGCCCAGCAAACCCACTTCGGCCAGGCACTAGAAGCAATCCTGGAGAAATTGTCTGCTTTATCTCCTGTGGCTCCAGTTCCTATGCCAGTTCCTGCAACTCCGCTCCAGGTTTCCGAGCCTCGCATCCCTGCACCTCCTCTCTACAGCGGTGATCCGGAATCATGCCGTGGTTTCATCAACCAGTGTGAGATCCAATTCACCCTGCTTCCAGGTCAGTTTGTCTCGGAGCGAGCAAAGGTGGGCTATATTATCACCCGCCTGCAAGGGAAAGCTCTGGAGTGGGCTTCTCCTCTTTGGGAGAAGGAGGATCCGGTAATCGACGATGCCAGGGCCTTCATCCGGGACCTTCGCACAGTGTTCGATGCTCCTGGTCGTGCTACTTCTGCCTCGGCCCGTTTATTCCAGCTGCAGCAAGGGACTCGTTCAGTTCCTGAATATGCCATTGAGTTCCGAACTCTCGTGGCAGAAACCTCGTGGAATAATGATGGATACCATGCTGCCTTTTACAACGGTCTGGCGATGCGCATCAAGAACGATCTCGTATCCCGTGAGATTCCTCCTCGTTGGGAGGACCTTGTTGCGTTGGCTGTGAAGGTTGACAGACCGACAGAGGGAGTTCCAAGTCGAACTTGACAGGGATCGTGCTAGGAAGTTTTCCAGGTTCCAACCCACCCTGGCTCCACGCTTCCAAAGTAGCTGTAGAGGAAATCGCACACCCACGACCGACGTCCAATGTAGTGGTACCTGGTGCCCGGTGATGAAGGAATCGGCAAACCTCTCAAGTGGATACGAAAAAGCACACCGGCACACAGGATTTGAAGCTGCAGGGCAAGCCCTTGCAATTTTTTAATGCAGTGCAGGTGCAACGTTTCGGGGTCACGCCCCTTTGTCAAGCATGCTTGACAAAGGGGCGTGACCCCGAAACGTTGCACCTGCACTGCATTAAAAAATTGCAAGGGCTTGCCCTGCAGCTTCAAATCCTGTGTGCCGGTGTGCTTTTTCGTATCCACGCTTCCAAAGACCCCTACTCCCCAGTCCGGCTTCTAATCTTCTGCCTCCTCCTCCTGTGGAACCTGCTACTTCTTCTTTGCCATCTGAAGAACCAATGCAGATCGGACGGGCACGCCTATCCGAACAGGAGAAGCTCCGGAGAAGGGCTGCTGGGTTATGCCTCTACTGTGGGGGAAAAGCTCACTTCGCCCAGGAATGACCAGTGAAGCCGGGAAACTCCAAAACCTAGGTAAGCTTGGGGAGACTTACCTGGGTGGAATTTGTTCTCCTCCCCATTCCTCTGCTCAACGTTTTCTCCTCCCTGTTCAAATCCAGTTCGGCTCCAAGAAGATTTCTTCTCAGGCCTTCCTCGATTCTGGTGCTGCAGGCAACTTCATGGATCGTGCCTTTGCTGATAACCATGTCATTCCGCTTCAACCTTTGGCAACCCCTCTTCAAGTCCTGGTGATTGATGATCGTCCCCTTTCTTCTGCCATCATCTCGCAGTCTACTCAAGAACTTTCCTTCAAGGTGGGCACTATGCATTTGGAAAGACTGTCTTTTCTTCTTATTGATTGCCCTTCAACTCCTGTGGTCCTGGGACTGCCTTGGCTGTGTGTCCATAACCCAGTCATTGACTGGTCCATCTCACAAATTTCCCGTTGGAGTCCATTTTGTGTACACAACTGTTTACCTGCTGCTCCTGTTATCAAAGTTTCTTCAGTGTCTTCGAATTCTTCTCTCCCTCCTGCGTACCAAGCCTTTTCCGATGTCTTTGATAAGAAGTCCGCTGAGACTCTCCCACCTCATCGTCCCTATGATTGTCCTATCGAACTTTTACCCGGCTCAATGCCTTCCCGAGGCCGCACTTATCCGCTTTCTCCCTCCGAAACTTCTGCTATGAAGTCCTATATCCAGGAGAATCTTCAAAGAGGTTTTATTCGTCCTTCTACCTCCCCTGCTGGAGCAGGGTTCTTCTTTGTTGAGAAAAAAGACGGTAGTTTGCGGCCCTGCATTGACTACAGGGGGTTAAATAAAATCACCGTAAAGAACAGATATCCCCTTCCTCTCATCTCTGAACTTTTCGATCAGCTCAAGGGGGCTAGTTTCTTTACTAAGTTGGATCTACGTGGGGCCTACAATCTCATTCGGATCCGCGAGGGAGATGAATGGAAGACCGCTTTCAATACTCGTGATGACCATTACGAGTATCTCGTCATGCCATTTGGCCTTTGCAATGCTCCTGCGGTCTTCCAAGAATTAGTCAATGACATTTTTCGTGATCTTTTGGGACAGTGTGTGGTCGTGTACTTAGACGACATTCTTATTTTTTCCAAAAACCTTTTTGATCATCGTTGTCAAGTGCGTGAAGTTCTTTCCAGGTTGAGGAAAAACAATCTCTTCGCCAAGTTGGAAAAATGCACCTTCTAAGTTTCTTCCATTCCTTTTCTTGGCTACATCATTTCTCCTCAAGGTTTTAAGATGGATCCCGCCAAAGTTTCTGCAATTTTGGATTGGCCTCTTCCTACCAGCGTTAAGGCAGTCCAGAGGTTTATCAGTTTCGCCAACTATTATAGACAATTTATCAAAAACATCTCTTCCAAGATCCATCCAATTCTTGCCTTGATCTGTAAAGGGAGTAAACCTCAACTCTGGCCCCCTCTAGCTCTCGAAGCCTTCAAGACCCTCAAGGAAGCCTTTTCTTCTGCTCCTATTCTTCGACACCCTGAACCCTTACAACCTTTCTTCATTGAAGTCGATGCCTCCGATGTGGGAGCTGGAGCAGTTCTGTCTCAAAGATCTTCTTCTGACGGTAAACTCCATCCGTGTGCTTTTTTCTCTAAAAAATTTTCTTCCCCTGAGCAGAACTACGATGTGGGCAATCGGGAGCTACTTGCCGTTAAGTTGGCCTTGGAAGAATGGAGACATTTGCTTGAAGGTTCTTCTATTCCAGTGACAATCTTTACCGGCCACAAGAACCTTGAGTTTATTCAATCCCTCAAGCGCCTCAATCCCTGGCAAGCCAGGTGGGCACTTTTCTTTTCTCGTTTTAATTTTATTATCACCTTTCGTCCTGGCTCCAGAAACAGGAAGGCTGACGCTCTGTCCAGAAGCTTTGCTCCTGAAGATTCCTGTCCCAAAGATCCTGTACCCATTGTACCCTCTACCAAGATTATTGCCGCCTTGTTTCCCTCCTGTGCCTCTCAGTTACTTGCTGCTCAGTCTTCGGCTCCTGTAGAGACCCCTCTTGGTGTTGCCTTTGTCCCTCCGGAATTTCGTCATGACATTTTATCCCAAGCTCACAATTCCAAACAGGCTGGTCATCCAGGGATTAAGAAGACAACCGAGCTCTTGTCTCGTTTGCTCTGGTGGCCGACCCTAAGGAAAGATGTCAAAGACTTTGTTTTGTCCTGTTCCACCTGTGCTGTTTCCAAGTCCGGACATTCTCCTCCCAAGGGTTTACTCTTGCCTCTTCCCATTCCATCTCGACCTTGGACTCATTTGGCGATGGATTTCATTGTCGATCTCCCTGTTTCGTCTGGTCACACTGTCATCTGGGTGGTGATCGACAGATTCAGCAAAATGGCTCACTTCACACCCCTCCAGAAACTGCCTTCTGCTCCTGAACTCTCTGAACTTTTCATCAAACATATATTTCGTCTCCATGGTTTTCCTACCGAGATTTTGTCCGATCGGGGTTCCCAGTTTATTTCCAAGTTCTGGAGGTCTCTTTGCAAAGCCCTTAACATTTCTCTTCAATTTTCTTCTGCCTACCACCCACAGTCTAATGGAGCCGCTGAACAGGTCAATCAGGCCTTGGAACAGTTTCTTCGTTGCCATGTGTCCTTGTGCCAGGATGATTGGTCGGATCTTCTTCCCTGGGCTGAATTTGCCCACAACAACGCTCTGCATTCTTCTTCCCAAAAGTCTCCTTTCTTCTGTGTTCATGGTCTCAATCCTTTGGCATTTTCTCAGGATCTTCTTCTTACCAATGTGCCTGCGGCCAATGACCAAGCTGCTCACATGTTGGCTATTTGGCATGCCACTGCGGCAAACTTAGAGAAGAGTTCCCTGGTGCAGAAAAAGTTTGCTGACAAAAGAAGGATTTCTTCCCTCCATACATTCCTGGTGATAAAGTTTTTCTTTCCACACGCGACATTCGTCTCAAGATTCCTACACCCAAGCTTGGTCCTAAATTCATCGGCCCCTTCCCTATCATCGAAATCATCAACCCTGTGGCTGTTCGTCTTCAACTTCCTCCTGAACTGCGGATACCTAATGTTTTTCATGTTTCCCTGCTTAAACCTGCTATGTCTTGCCCTTCTTCTTCTTCTTCTCCAGCTCCTGTTTTGGTTGACGATCATATGGAATTTGAAGTCAAAAGAATCCTGGACTCTCGTATTTCTCGGGGAATTCTTCAATATCTTATCGAGTGGAAGGGGTTCGGTCCTGAGGAGTGTTCTTGGGTGAGAAGTTCCGACGTACATGCACCTGTCCTGGTTCGTAAGTTTCACAGACTCTTTCCTTCTTCCCCTAGCCTCGGTGGTCCTGAGGCCCCCCCTAAGGAGGGGGGTACTGTAATGGAAGATGGAGAACTTACCCCACGGGACGTCCAAGATGGCGACCTCCTGCTTCACCATGCGGTTCTTCCTGGTCGTAATATGGCTGCGTCTGAAACGTGTCGCCCCAGGATTGGTCGCCGGCGACGGAATGGACGCCGGTGTCAGAATGTGCGTCGGCGTCAGGACGCCGGCGTCGGCGTCATGACGTCACCGCGTCAAGTTTGGCGCCAACTTTGGACTGTTTATTCCTGACTGCCCTTTTCATCCTTGCCCAATTATAGGTCTATCTTGCATAGTTCCTGGGTGTGATTTACTGCTTTTCTGATTATCTGTGTACCGACTTCTTGCCTGTTTTACGACTCTGATCCTTGCTGCCTGTATTTGACCATTTGCCTGTTTACGACCACTCTCTTGATAAATCCTTTTGTACCGCAAACTTGGTGTTATTGCCTCCTTCTTGGTCCACACTACAACAGAGCCTTCGGGCCCCGACAGGTGCTCCCTTTCTTCTATGCTAGTTTAATTGCTATTTTTGACTCAAGGAAGCTCCCACCCATTTGGAGTTTAATGGACAAGGCTCTTTTTGGAGGTCAAAGTAGAATTTGGATGGTTTGTCATATTAAAAAGCTAAATTTGTTGAGTTAATTTGGAAACTATGAGTAAAAGGGTAAGAAGCAAAGGTTAATTGAAACATTTTGTGTCCTAGTAATGTCTTCAAATACCAACATCTAGCTAGATAAAGGTGCTACTAACGGTCATATAATATTGCAAATTTCAGAAAGAATAAAATATATAATATTTCTGGGCAACTGTGCTTTCCTAGGCATCACTGGTTTGAGAAGAGCAATTCAAAAGTGTGATACAAATAGGGATCACAAAATAGCCACTATAATTGTCTCTTCTGTCCATAACATTGTATTATTTCATTAAGTCACTTCTTCAGGCCTTCATTTGCTAGAAAAGAAAACTCTGAAAAATAGAAATAGAAAATTACAGGTTTTGACGAATTTGTACAGGAAGGATAAATAGAAGCTGCTCTGTGATGATGAAATCTATTGGAGAATATTCTACCAGGTGCTGTTCTCTGCTGTGCTGTATCCACTAAAGGAAACATGTTACTACTGACTGTATTTCTGTATGTGTATTCAGTGGTGTCTGACACTGGTCTCTCTCCAAGCTCTGCATGTGAACTAACGAATGAGAGATACACAACCAATGTACAAACAGGTGACTTGATTATTGCCGCTTTCCTTCAGTTGAATGACATCTTCATGATCACTAATTCTCAGATTTTTGTTCTAAGAAATAGAGTTTTATGCTCATTGTAAGTTCAAGACTTTAATCAATTTTTTTTGTATTTATAACTGTGCTTTATATCAGTTACCCAGAATTGTAACATGTAATCCACAGGATCTAACACCCATAATAAGCCTGAGATGTATTTTACCATTATTGATGCTATTATCTTTCCCTCTTCCAAGCCCAATGTCTTGCAGTTGCATTTCATTCTGCCCTCTCATACACTCATTTTTAATAAATACCAAGTCATGTCAATGTCACAAGTGGAACACTTTTAAACTGCTATTTATTATTATTTATTAATCATACAAGATGCCATCAAAATTCCTGCTGTCTCTCATCATAACACCTATTGACAAGTTCAATTCTTTATTGATTGGCTTCCACATTGTCTTTCTCAATCCATAATAAATGCACTAAGGGACCTTATTACTAATAGAATTGTGATTTTTTTTTTTTCACGATTTTCAAAACATTTGCTTTTTTTTCTGTTTTTAAAAAAGCTCTAAAAAATTCAAAAAGCCGATGAGGTGCTACAGAAGTCCATGGGAGGTGCACTAATCCTATTGGACCATATTTAATCCAATCAGAATTTAGAGGTTTTCAAATTTGTCCAGAATACTAGAATTTTAAGAGGTTTTAGAGGCATTTCTAGTTTTTTTTAGATCGTTATGCGCTTTTTTCCATTCATACTTTTTATAATAAGAACTTTTGTAAGTTTAGTTGTGGTTTCTAAAACCACTAAAATCTGACCTTTAATAAATAATCCTTCACCAGTCCCCATTTGCTTCCACAATGTTTCAGGATTATAACTACTGTCCCTGACATACAGTGCAGTACACAACTCTGATGCAAGTACTCAACAACCCACATATTATGTTCTTTTAATTATCTACTCCTCAACCTCTCACTCAAGTACTATTCCCATACACACATTCAACAGCTGTCCACCTGCTCTAGAATTCTCTTCCATGTTTTTCTTTGTAAATATGTGTTTAATCATAAAATCCCACGAGCAATTCTTTAAACATGAGAACTTTGTTTTTGGTTCCAAATCATTTCTGTCTGGGATTCCTATGTGGTTGGAAACTATCTAGCAAATTATTATAAAACAATGAAGTCATATGCAGAATGTAAAAACATCCATAAATTTTCAACATTTTAAAATATGATTTATATTTGGAAGGTAACTTCAATTTTTTCTATGTTTATTTCTTACTTATATACTACAGGCCAATGTTTCGATATTACCGCCATTACTTGGCCTTCATATTTGCAGTTGAGGAGATAAACAAGAATTCCTTTATCTTGCCTAATATCACTCTGGGTTATCAGATATTTGATTCCTGTGGTGAAGCAACAAAGTCTCTCTCTGGAACACTGGTTGCAATTTCTGGAAAGAGCCATGACGTTCCAAATTTCAGCTGCTGGAGGAACAGTACAGTGGTAGGATTTTTGGGAGACTTCTCTACCAGTACAACATATACAATTGCACAACTTGTAGGAGTCTTAAGCTACCCACAGGCATGTATTCATGTTTTTACATAAACACAATAAATGTTTCTGTTTTGCAAGTTATGTATTTATATGTTAATACCCACAAGATTATATATAAACTAAATTTTAAAAGCAAAGGGACAAGGACAGATCCCTTCAGTGTCAGACTGGCCCACCGGGATACCAAGAAAACTCCCAGTGGGCCCAGGTGTCAGTGGACCCTTGCTTCTAAAAATTTGGCCAATTTCATGGTCATTCTCTATTTCTTTATGGGGCTTAATAATGAAAGAATAGAGTATAGTATGTAGAGATAAAAGACTAGGAGAATAAAGAGGTTGAGTGAAGAGAAAATAAATAATAGTTTCAAAGTGGGCCCACAGTCTAAGGTTTTCTGGTGAGCCCCTGGCATCCCACTCCGACGCTGGATCCTGAAATACTCTACTTACATCATTGGTCCAGTCAGAAAATGTTCCATTTACCCACACTCTGTCTAGTGTTTATTGTTTCATACGTTCTCTATACAAGCATCAATATTATGTTCCAGGCCAATATTTCTTTTAATTACAACTGTCTCTGTGGTACTATACAACATGCTTTTGCAAAATCTAAGTTGATCCCATCCACTGCCATTCCAGAGTTTAGGTTTCTGCTCACCTCCTCATAGATGGCAATTAGATTACGTAAAGCAGCTATCAATAACATAGCGATGCTGCTTTTGCAGGGCCAATTTTTATATATAGGCACCCAATGCCTGTGTCTACCGTATCAGGTTTTGGAGGGTTGCCCCTGGCGTTCAAATATAATTGAATAAATTTTTAAAAGAATTAAAGAAAAAAGAACCACCCAGCCACTACTGGACACTTACTTCATAGATCCACTGGTGGAGCTTAGGGTTGAGGGGTACATGCCTCAGAGTGTTTGGTGCAAGCTTGGAATGACATAGACCGGAAGTGGCCTTCATGCACAACTATGCACAAAATTTCACTACAATACATAAAGGGCTCTTTAAGGTCCAGTTCCTAGGGTGGCACAAGACCAAAATGCAGCCCTGACCATTGGGTGCTTTCTTTTTTAGTTATCTGTACCTAGTATTCATTGAAATGGTGAAAGAACTGAATGTATACTGATAATGAATGAGAGCCCCAATAATTTCAGATGAAATAATTATTATAAATATTAATAAATAAATGTTTAATGTCCATATACTGTATGATTGGCAGTAAAAGGAGAGTAATAGGAAGAGACTGTAGCCATTACAGATTTCCAGCTGTAAGAGACTGTAGCAAAGCTAATGGAACCAGAAAAGCTAACGGCCCAAAAATCACCTGGATAAAAATAATCACATGGAGGTTACAGTAATCACTAGTTTTTACATTTTATTTTTCTAACCTCTTGTGCACTTCAATAAAAATAAGGGAGAAACATATGCTCCAGTGCTGTTTGCAAAAACACAATAACATTAAAGGGATACTGTTGTGGGAAAACATGTTTTTTTTCAAAATAGATCAGTTAATATGTTTGTGAAGCTTCTCGTTCAGCCAGGTCATGGTATATCTGTATAAATAAGTCGAATCAACTGGACTTGCTGTGTTTTTCTTGAAGACATTTCATCAATTATCCAGCTGGCTTTCTCAGCAAGTCCAGTTGATTTGACTTATTTTTATAGATGGATCAGTTAATGGTACAGCAGAATTCTGCACTGAAATCTGTTTTTTAAAACAACAAACAGATTTTCTTATATTTAACTTTGAAATTTGGCATGGGGCTAGATATGTTGTCAGGTTCCCAGCTGCCCCCAGTCACGTGACTTGTGCTCTGATAAACGTCAGTCACTCTTTACTGCTTTAATGCAAGTTGGAGTGATATCATCCCCCCCTCACGTCCCTCCCCAGCAGCCCATCAGCAGTCAATCAACATCAGCATTACTAAAGGTGCTCCCTAGCCCCACCTAAAAACCCTGCTTTTTCCTGCTTGGGTGCAATTCTCATGTCTACCACTAAGTGCAAGGGCTAGTGAGCCATGGTAAATACAAGCCATGGTAAATACAATGGGAAGATGAGAAACAATAGCTGTCTCAAAGCAGTTCCATCCTGTCTCCTTCTCAAAGCTCAGCATCTCATCACGAATATTAAAGCTAAAAACATACATTTGTTGGTTCAAGAATAACATTTTAAAGGAACAGTTCGGTATAAAAATAAAAAGTGGGTAAATTAATAGGCTGTGCAAAATAAAAAATGTTTCTAATATAGTTAGTTAGCCAAAAATGTAATCTATAAAGTCTGCAATGACTGGATGTCTAACATAACAGAACACTACTTCCTGCTTTTCAGCTCTCTAACTCTGAGTTAGTCAGTGACTATAAGGGGGGCCACATGGGACATAACTGTTCAGTGAGTTTGTAATTGATCCTCAGCATTCAGCTCAGATTCAAAAGCAACAGATATGACCCATGTGCCCCTCCCCTCAAGTCACTGATTGGTTACTGCCTGGTAACCAATCAGTGGAAAGCAAGAGAGCTGCAAAGTAGGAAGTAGTGTTCTGGCTATTATGTTAGACATCCAGTCATTCCAGCCTTTATACATTACATTTTGGCTAACTAACTATATTAGATACATTTTTTATCTATTTGACCACTTTTTAGTTTTATACCAAAAAATTCCTTTCAATGGTAGAGTGAATTATTTGAAATGCAAAGAGTATAATTTAGAAATAAAAAGTAAACCATAAAAATCATGACAGAATCCCTTTAAGCACTTTTACATTTTGTTTCTTGCCTCGATGCAGACATTAATGTCAGTGTGGCAATAGACAGAGGGGCTGCTCTCTACTTTACACCTTCCATTAGGCAATGCAGGACTGGTTTTAGATTTTAGACAATATTTTATTTATTTTCTTTTTTTTAATATACCAAGATCAGTTACGGTGCCATGGATCCAGTTTTTAATGACAGAACCCAGTTTCCATCATTCTACAGAACTATCCCCAATGAGGAGGCAGAAATTGATGGGATTGTGCAGCTACTGAAGCACTTTGGCTGGAAATGGGTCGGACTCATTATATCAGATGATGACACTGGATACAGAGCTCGGGAAAGGATAAGTAAAGGACTTTTCAGTAATGGGGGCTGTGTAGCCTTCACTGCTGTACTACAACATCCTTTTGGAATAAGGAACTTTCATGAAAATAGGATTGTTGGTGAGATTGAGAAGACCACTGCTAATGTGATTGTCCTGTTTATAAGCGCAGCATTCAGTTACAGTATTGCACACTTATTTACATTTTACAACATCCCCCCAAAGTTATGGATCACTTCTTCTTTTATCCCCAATATTATAAGATTTAAACAAAAGGAAGTTGATATCGGATTAAATGGCTCTTTGTCCCTCTTGATCCAGGAAGGAGAGATCCTCGGCTTTGAGCAGTTCTTCTATAAATTTTCTCCCAACAACTATCCCAATGATGCTCTGATTGCAGAAACATGGCAACAGTTATTTGAATGTGTTTTTATAGACTCTCCCAGTTTTATAAAGGAAATACCAGGAAAAGAAGAGAAAACCTGCACAGGGAATGAGACTCTCAGTGATGAGGATTTATCAGTGTTTGGGAATCACAATTACAGAGTCACTTATAGAGTTTACACTGCAGTCTATGCACTGGCGCATGCCCTGCACAATCTCTACTCTGCTCAGCCACCAGCCAATCACTGGGACAAGTTAGAAAGTCTTAAAAAAGAATTTAATCCCTGGCAGGTAAGTACATATAGTATTTAAAGCTGCAGATTTCATATATTTTTGTAATAAGTGTCTTCAAACAATGTTACATAGATACATACATCTGGTTGAAAAAGAACAATGTCCATCAAATTCAACCCCTCCCAATGAAACCCAACATCCATACACATGCATACACACACACACTCACACTGACCCTTTCATACACATAAACTATATATACCCATATCTCTACTAACTATATGTCACGGTTAGCACCCTAAATTCAGAACCAATGCTAAGCACCCTGTTCTCGGCTCTTGCTTCTGCCTTTAACAGCCGCCTTTCACCTCGGGAAGAGCCCTCGGCTAATCGGATGCTGCCAGGTCTTATTAAGAGAGGTGCCAAGCGAAGGGTTCTGAACGAGCAAAGGGGCACGACAGGCAAAGTCTTTTGGGCAGAGGGTCACAGTACAAGGCGTCGACAGGACGTGTAGTCAAATCTGGCAGGGTCGGGGCAGGCAGAGTACAATCGGAGTTAGGCAGACAAGGGTCAAACCAGGAGATCAATCAGAAGGGATACAGATGAGTCGGTTACCAGGCAGGAGTCAGGATACAGAAGTCAGAATCGTCAAAAAACAGGCAAGGGTCACAACAGGGTATCAGAAACAGACAGAATACAGGCTCAGAAGCACCAGGAAATCACTAGAAATGATCTTATAACTAGCAACGCAAAAATCCAAAATGTCTCTTTAAATACTTTAAATTTTGTGCCATTGCGCGCAGGCGTATTGACGCCAGCGTGCATGCGCCTATAAATAGAAGGAATGGGTGCCGCGTACGCCATAAGAAGCCGGCATTCGAGAAGAAAAGGAACGGCGCAGCGGGCATCCCCGCTACACCAATAGGCCACCAGGGAGGTGAGTTGTCACACCATAGCTTTCCGTATCACAATAGCCTTGGATTTTCTGCTTGCCCATCCAAGCCCCTCTTAAAGGCATTAACAGAATCAGCATCACAACATCACCCGGCAGTGCATTCCCCAACCTCACTGTCCTCACTGTGAAAAACCACCTACGTTGCTTCAAATGAAAGTTATTTTCCTCTTTAAGGGTAAGGGCTATTTGTCTATAATGTCCTCTAATGTACTTGTAAAGTCTAATCATGTCCCCTCTCAAGTGTCTTTCTTTCTACAGAAAACAACCCCAACCTTGACAGTCTACCCTCATAAGGTTTCTTAGTCAGCACCCGTAACCTCAAAATTACTTGAGCCTGGTGAACGTCCAACGGTTTCCATCTTGCGTCCGTTTAATCACAATTTTCCAATTATTGACAGCACTAATCATGGGTGTCTTTTCTTAAAATGCCTTTATTGAGACATGGTCTTGGTCTCAATAAAGGCATTTTAAGAAAAGAAACCCATGACTGGTGCTGTCAATAATTGGAAAATTGAGTCTACCCTCATAATTTAAGTCTTCCTTCCCTCTAACCAGTTTAGTTGCACTTAGTCTCTGCACCCTCTCCAACTCTTTATATGCCTTTTAAGGACTGGAGTCTAAAACTGCCCCCATAATCAGGTGAGGCCTTACCAGGGACCTATAAAGAGGCATAATTATGTTTTCATCCATTGAGCTTATGCCCTTTTTTATGCAAGACAGAGCTTTATTTATTTAGTATCCACAGAATGACACTGCCTGGAATTAGACAACTTGTTATCTAGAAAAACTCCTAGATCCTTCTCAGTTAAGAAAACTCCCAAACACACTGCCATTTAGTATATAACTTGCATTTATATTATATATTATAAGTGCATAACCTGCATTTATCAATATTGAACCTCATTTTCCAATTTGCTGCCCAGTTTGTCAATTTAGACAAATCACTCTGCAAAGTGGCAGCATCCTGCATGGAACCTATAGGGGGGGACAGGGGGAGAGCTGTAGGGGGCCCCGATGGTAAGGGGGGCCCCGATGGTAAGGGGGGCCCGGCCACGCCACACTTACTTGATTAGCCGGGCCCTCCATCTTTCTGAGAGCTGCTGACTTCGGGAAGGCATGGAAGTTTAAAGGGCCCTGGCCACCAATTTTCTCATAATGTGGGGAGGGGGCCCTGGCCACCAATTTTGGCCAGTTCTCTATCCAGGTACAAATACTATGTTCCAGGCCAACATTCATTAATTTAACCAATAACCTTCTGTGTGCACTTTATCAATTGCTTTAGCAAAGTTTTAGTAGATCACATCCACTGCCATCCCGAGTCGAGGTCCCTGCTCACATTATCATAAAAAGATATTAACTTAGTCTGGCAAGATCTATTATGCATAAAACCATGTTGGCATGGGGTATAGAGATCACCACAATCCGCTAGATAAAAATTCTGCCACTCTCCATTCATTTATATGGGATTTTTGCCAGTCTCTCTGCACTATGCCAGACCTCAGCTTACTACCAGGCTGCTCACTGGTAATATGTTACCATATTACGTGATAGAACTGAACTGTAACTTTTAAATTTTTTAAATGACACATTCATGTCTTCATTTATTAATATCTTTTAGCGAGTTGTTTTCGGTGCCTCTTCAATCTTACTGCCCACAGAAATGGCTGTTACAAACTTTGGTTTTTCCTATTGCCTGTACTTTTCTTTACCTGACTACTCAGTTAAGCCATTTGCCCAACCTTGTCCCCTTTCTCCAGGTCAAACTCTAAGTCATTTTCTTACAAGGACTATAAAGAAGCCAACACCTTGTTTGAATATACATAGCTAAAGCAAGCCTTACCAGAGCAGAAAAAAATGCTGATTTTCAATCAAGTCCAATGTAAATTCATTATCAGGTCAGTCAATTGCACAAAGTCCCATGGAATTTAATAAGTCCAAATTCACCAGCATCAGAATATGTGGTCATGGGCGCCGCCATCTTGGAAGAGGCGCCGAAGAGGAGTGGAGCGCAATCGGGTACTCCTGACAGTACCCCCTCCCTCGGGGGGGGGGGGGGGGGCACTGGACCACCATCGCATGGTTTCTTTGGATATTGCTTGTAAAATTCCTTCACCAGACGAGGAGCATGGACATCGGTATGTTTCTCCCAGGAACACTTTTCAGGACCAAAACCCTTTCAGTGAATCAGGAATTGTAGCGACCCTCTGGAGATTCTGGAGTCCAAGATCTTCTCTACCTCGTATTCCTGTTGGCTGTCTACGGAGATAGTAGAAGGAGGAGATTGTTCAGAAGAGAAGCGATTAGAGATGACTGGTTTTACCAAAGACACATGGAACACATTAGGGATTTACATCTCAGGGGCAAGCTGAGGTCTGACAGCCACAGGATTGACTATCTTCGCAATGGAGTATGGGACCAACACATTTCGGACCCAACTTGGGGGAAGGAATCTTGAGATGAATGTTCTTTGAAGAGAGCCACACTTTGTCCCCTACTTTATATAAGGGAGAAGACTTCCGTCCTTGATCAGCATACTTCTTGTGGGACAAGGAACTTTTCTTGAAGTTGGTTTTGGTTGCCGACCAAATGGCCGACATGTGAGCTGCATGATCATCGGTCACTAAAACGTCGGATAAGAGGAAGTCCTGAGGAAAAGCTTAAGGATGTTGTCCATACACAGTCAAGAAGGGTGATCTACCTGTGGAGGCATGGCAAGCGTTGTTGTCAGCTACCCCATCGGATTATGGGTGATAGGCAGAGGAGGATTGAAGAGCGATACCCAAGTCTTTACACAATGAGCGCCAGAACTTGGGCACAAACTGGGAACCTCTGTCTGATACAATCTCTGCCGGGAAGCAATGAAGACAGATAATAAATTGAATTAACAACTGAGAGAGTTCAATGGCAGAGGGAAGTTTGCGAAGAGGGATAAAGTGTGCCATCTTGCTGAATCGGTCAATAACTAACCAAATCACGGTGTTCCCCTTGGAATTCGACAATGAAGTCCATAGCCAAATGAGTCCAAGGACTAGAAGGAATGGGTAGAGGTTGTAACAGCCCGCTAGGGCGAGAGTGAATGGGTTTAGTTGAGGCACAGATGGCACAAGCCGCCACTAAGTTTTTCACATCCTTCCTAAGGGGAGGCCACCAGAGTAGTCAACTGACAAGCTCAAAGGTCTTTCAAGTACCTTCTTGAGTGTCCAGCTTGCTTGGAACAGTGGCTTTGCTGAAGAATGGGTATGCGAAGTTCGGGTCACGTAAACCATACCAATGGGGGTATCAGCAGGAGCAGATGACTGGACGGATAGGATCTGGCAGGCCAGTTGAGTGAATAGGGAAGAGATGGTCTTTGTAGGAGGAACAAATGGCTCATGGTCTACACTGATGTGCCCCTCAGGGAAAATACTTCTGGATAGGGCATCTGTCTTACGGTTTCTGGAGCCAGGACGATACACAAGGACAAAATTAAATCGAGTGAAGAAGATTGCCCAACAAGCCTGACGGGGATTTAGTCTCTTGAGAGTCTGGATGAACGCTAAGTTTTTGTGATCGGTGTAAATGGTCACAGGGAGAAAGCCTCTGAAAAAGAATGGCACCAGCCCCCACACTGGACACATACGGTATACTTCAGTGAAGAAGGGTTGCAAAAGGTCAGGATGTAGAAGGACAGGAGCCGAAGCAAACAAATCTTTCAATGACTGGAAGGCCTCCAGAGCATGAGGAGGCCAGGCATTAGGTTTTCCTCCCTTCCGGATGAGAGCCAGGACAGAAGTAGTATGGGAGGAGATAAATTGTTGGTAGTAGTTAGCGAAACCGACAAATCTTTGGATGGCCTTGGTAATTGTGGGGAGAGGCCAGTCATGGATTGCCGTGACCTTGGAAGTATCCATCTCGAACCCCTCGTGAGAGATAATGTTCCCCAGGAATGGAATCTTGGGAACCTGGAAAACACACTTCTCCAACTTGGCAAAAAGCGAGTTTCATCTCAGACGAGAGACCACCTCTTTCACCCGGGTTCAGTGAGTTTCCAAGTCTTTGGAGAAGATTAGAATTTCGTCCAGGTACACGACTACAGATTGCCCCAAACAATCTCTGAAGATGTCATTCACATAATGGAAGAGTCTCAGCAGATAATCGGGCATCGAACCTGTGACCTGGAAGTCCTTAAATATTTGAATTTCATGCCGGGCGCGTGATGTCATCGCGCTGGCATCGGACCACGTGGGTCATGGGCGCCGCCATCTTGGAAGCGGCGCCGAAGAGGAGCGGAGCACCATAGGACGCTCCTGACAGACTGCTAGAAGAGCTCCTTCATTATAGGATAAGCTAATGTGCAGCCATTTTATAAATACAACAGACTACTTGAGCATGTTGGTGATATTAGGCGCAAGTCAACCAAAAGTTCAGTAGCAAGACATTTTAACTCAACCCATGAGAGCAATTTAAAGTGCCTGAAAATTTCAGAATTGAGCATGTGTCCCTGGGAATTCAAGGAGGGAACATAGATATGGTATTATTGAGAAAGGAGTTAAGATGGATATATGAATTGAACACCCTTTGGCCCCAATGTGCATTATATTATAAATACATTTTTTGACTCAGGTGGTATGATAGAAAATACTTTTCGTGAATTTTTTGCTTTTTCACAAATTTCGCTGGAAATTCGCGAATTTTTCGGCGGAGCGTAACGGCCCAAATTCGCCCATCACTAATTTTAAAGAATATGATCCAAGACTATCCCTTTCTATCTGTTCATAGTCACAGAATGTATATATTTCAAGGTCCAAGATAATCACATGTTAAAATGTTTATATGGATGTGAATGTAATAAGAGATAATACAAAATAACTTGTAATTCGTTGCTACAGCAACGAGACGTAATTCACCACTAAGGGGCTTTAAGAGGCAATCAGGAAGTGACATCACTATCCCCTGACGAAGCCTGAGCAGGTGAAACACGTGTTGGCATGGAGGTATCAAGGTACAAGGCCCTCTATTCATCCTCTGGTGATGAGACATAAGGCCGTTCATTAGCAGGACGGAACCACTAATGGAAGCAATCACCACAGTACCAAAGGGAGTGGTAAAGTATATGGAGAACTTTTTCACAACAAAACACACAAGACCGTGTGTTTAAGAAGCCAGATTAAAAAACTTTAAAGGCTTCACCAAATTAATACATGCTTGTCCAACACATAACGTTTTGTTTTTATTTCCCGGACTCTGTATTGCAAGTTTGATATATGTCTGTTCTCATTTACATGCCCTCAATTTTCTAATATAACTGGAACGGATAGAGGGGGAGAAAAAAACGGTGATTTTAATGTGTCCGTGTCCTGTTTCTAGATGAAGCAAATAACAACAACATTAGCTTGAAGTGGGCTACACATTTACAGTAACACAAGTGGAGCAAGTTTGGGCAAATACAGTACCTACCTCAGTGTGTTTTTTAAGAGTAATGAATTTGGAGTAATTCAATTCCATGGGACTTTGTGCAATTAACTGACGTGATAATGAATTTCCATTGGACTTGATTGATATTGAAAATGAATGTGATTTATCTCTTCAGATTTGATGAATTAATAATGAACTAGAGTTATTTAATGAGCAATTCAATATGTGTTGTAATGATGTCATTGGTGTATATTAATTGAATAACTGATTAATTGGGTGATCTCAAATTTATTTATTCAATAAAGTTTTAATATATTTGAAGCAGGCCCGGACTGGCAATCTGCGGGTTCTGGCAAATGCCAGAGGGGCTGCTATAAGGTTCCATAGAAAGTCAGTATTTAGTGGGCTGGTGGGGGCTGTTTGAGCCTCTGTTGGGCTGATTGGGCCTCTATGTACCTGAAATGCCAGGGCCTATTTTAATTCTCAGTCCCAACCTGATTTGAAGTAAAATTACAGCAGGGGACTAAGAGATACTTTTTTCATAGCTTCAATTAAAATTTGTCTCACACACCACCCAATAATGAGGGTAGCGTAAATCTTCAGAATTACTAGTTGTGTGCACCGCCATTTATAAATTTAGATTTGCATACAAATTTCCTCTTACCAATGTGCACATTTATTCACAAAACATAATGGGAGTTGTAATAAAAAACTAAGTTTGCAGAGTGCACCTGATGAAGGCCTGTGTAGCCGAAACATGTTGTGCAGTAAATGTCTGCAAATAAAGAAATGACCTTTTAACTAAAGAAACAAGTGCTCTCCGGCTACCTCTTTTTGTATAAGTTTGCAAAGGAGCAGTAACCCAAAAGCAACCAATCCACAGGTGGAATTTATTCGTCCCTTGTTTAGAAGCAAACAAAAAGACAACCATACACTAATTTTTGTGCACCAAATGAGATTGCCACATGTCAAAAAAGATTGTTGTCTGTAGACTACAATGTATTTGGCAAATTTTTTGCCGTTTCACGAATTTTCTGTGAAGCAAAACAGGTCAGATTCACCCATCACTAGTTATTTCTCTTCTTTCTTTTCTAGCTAAATACATTTGTTCATAATGTGACCTTTACCACTTCTACTGGCCGCATCCCCTCCTTCAACAAATATTGGGACCCACTAGTACATTTTGACATTATGAAGTGTTTTTTCTTCCCAAGACATCATATTGTTAGTTAGAACGTTTCATGCATTAGATCATCACAAACATGGCAGTAAACCTGTAATGGAAGATGGTGAACTTACCCCACGTGATGTCCAAGATGGCGACCTCCTGCTCCACCATGCGGTTCTTCCTGGTCGCAATGTGACTGCGTCAGAAACGAGTCGCTCCCGGATTGGTCGCCGGCAACGGAATGGACGCCAGCGTCAGAATGTGCGTCGGCGTCAGGACGCTAACGTGAGGACGCCGGCGTCAGCGTCATGACGTCATCGCGTCAAGTTTTGGCGCCAACTTTGGACTATTTATTCCTGACTGCCCTTTACTTCCTTGCCCAATTATAGGTCTATCTTGCATAGTTCCTGGGTGTGATTTACTGCTTTCTGATTATCTGTGTACCGACTTCTTGCCTTTTTTTACGACTCTGATTCTTGCTGCCTGTATTTGACCATTTGCCTGTTTTCGACCATCCTCTTGATAAATCCTTTTGTACCGCGAACTTGGTGTTATTGCCTCCTCCTTGGTCCGCACTACATCGGAGCCTTCGGGCCCTGACAGTATAATTGGGCCATGGACCCCTCGGAGGAGCCTCAAGTTCCAACCGATGTCGGCAGAGCCGTTCGTGGATTGGCTTCTCGCATGCACTCCTATGAAGCCCAGCAAACCCACTTCGGCCAGGCACTAGAAGCAATCTTGGAGAAGCTGTCTGCCTTATCTCCTGTGGCTCCAGTTCCTATGCCAGTTCCTGCAACCCCGCTCCAGGTTTCCGAGCCTCGCATCCCTGCACCTCCTCTCTACAGCGTTTCATCAACCAGTGTGAAATCCAATTCACCCTGCTTCCAGGTCAGTTCATCTCGGAGCGAGCAAAGGTGGGCTATATTATCACCTGCCTGCAAGGGAAAGCTCTGGAGTGGGCTTCTCCTCTTTGGGAGAAGGAGGATCCGGTAATCGATGATGCCAGGGCCTTCATCCGGGACCTTCGCACAGTATTCGATGCTCCTGGTCGGGCTACTTCTGCCTCTGCCCGTTTATTCCAGCTGCAGCAAGGGACTCGTTCAGTTCCTGAATATGCCATTGAGTTCCGAACTCTCGTGGCAGAAACTTCGTGGAATAACGATGGATACCATGCTGCCTTTTACAACGGTCTGGCGATGCGCATCAAGAACGATCTCGTATCCCGTGAGATTCCTCCTCGATGGGAGGACCTTGTTGCGTTGGCTGTAAAGGTTGACACCCGACAGAGGGAGTTCCAAGTCGAACTTGACAGGGATCAGGCTAGGAAGTTTTCCAGGTTTCAACCCACCCTGGCTCCACGCTTCCAAAGACCCCTACTCCCCAGTCCGGCTTCTAATCTTCTTCCTCCTCCTCCTGTGACACCTGCAACTTCTTCTTTGCCATCTGAAGAACCAATGCAGATCGGTCGGGCACGCCTTTCCGAACAGGAGAAGCTACGGAGAAGGGCTGCTGGGTTATGCCTCTACTGTGGGGGAAAAGCTCACTTCGCCCAAGAATGCCCAGTGAAGCCGGGAAACTCCAAAACCTAGGTAAGCTTGGGGAGACTTACCTGGGTGGAATTTGTTCTTCTCCCCATTCAACGTTTTCTTCTCCCTGTTCAAATCCAGTTCGGCTCCAAGAAGATTTCTTCTCAGGCATTCCTTGATTCTGGTGCTGCAGGCAACTTCATGGATCATGCCTTTGCTGACAACCATGTCATTCCGCTTCAACCTTTGGCAACCCCTCTTCGTGTCCTGGCGATTGATGATCGTCCCCTTTCTTCTGCCATCATCTCGCAGTCTACTCAGGAACTTTCCTTCAAGGTGGGCACTATGCATTTGGAGAGACTGTCTTTTCTTCTTATTGATTGCCCTTCAACTCCTGTGGTCCTGGGATTGCCTTGGCTGTGTGTTCATAATCCAGTTATTGATTGGTCCATCTCACAAATATCCCGTTGGAGTTCATTTTGTGTACACAACTGTTTGCCTGCTGCCCCTGTCATCAAAGTTTCTTCAGTGTCTTCGAATTCTTCTCTTCCTCCTGTGTACCAAGCCTTTTCCGATGTCTTTGATAAAAAGTCCGCTGAGACTCTCCCACCTCATCGCCCCTATGATTGTCCTATCGAACTTTTACCCGGCTCAATGCCTCCTCGAGGCCGCACTTATCTGCTTTCTCCCTCCGAAACTTCTGCTATGAAGTCCTATATCCAGGAGAATCTGCAAAGAGGTTTCATTCATCCTTCCACCTCCCCTGCTGGAGCAGGATTCTTCTTTGTTGAAAAGAAAGACGGAAGTTTGCGGCCCTGCATTGACTATAGGGGGTTAAATAAAATCACTGTAAAGAACAGATATCCCCTTCCTTTCATCTCTGAACTTTTTGATCAGCTCAAGGGGGCTAGTTTCTTTACCAAGTTGGATCTACGTGGGGCCTACAATCTCATTCGGATTCGCGAGGGAGATGAATGGAAGACCGCTTTTAATACTCGTGATGGCCATTACGAGTATCTCGTCATGCCTTTCGGCCTTTGCAATGCTCCTGCGGTCTTCCAAGAATTAGTTAATGATATTTTTCGTGATCTTTTGGGACAGTGTGTGGTCGTGTACTTAGACGACATTCTTATTTTTTCCAGAAACCTTTTTGATCATCGTTGTCAAGTACGTGAAGTTCTTTCCAGATTGAGGAAAAACAATCTCTTCGCCAAGCTGGAAAAATGCACTTTCGAAGTTTCTTCTATTCCTTTTCTTGGCTACATCATTTCTCCTCAAGGTTTTAAGATGGATCCCGCCAAAGTTTCTGCAATTTTGGGTTGGCCCCTTCCCACGAGCGTTAAGGCAGTCCAGAGGTTTATCGGCTTCGCCAACTATTATAGACAATTTATCAAAAACTTCTCTTCCAAGATCCATCCAATTCTGGCCTTGATCCGTAAAGGGAGTAAACCTCAACTCTGGCCTCCCCTAGCTCTCGAAGCCTTCAAGACCCTCAAGGAAGCCTTTTCTTCTGCTCCTATTCTTCGACATCCTGAACCCTTACAACCTTTCTTCATTGAAGTCGATGCCTCCGATGTGGATGCCGGTGCTGTTCTGTCCCAAAGATCTTCCTCTGACGGGAAACTCCACCCGTGTGCTTTTTTCTCTAAAAAATTTTCTTCCCCTGAGCAGAACTACGATGTAGGCAATCGGGAGTTACTTGCCGTTAAGTTGGCCTTGGAAGAATGGAGACATTTGCTTGAGGGTTCTTCTATTCCTGTGACTATCTTCACCGACCACAAGAACCTTGAGTTTATTCAATCCCTCAAGCGCCTCAATCCCCGGCAAGCCAGGTGGGCACTTTTCTTCTCCCGTTTTAATTTTATTATCACTTTTCGTCCTGGTTCCAGAAACAGGAAGGCTGACGCTCTGTCCAGAAGCTTTGCCCCTGAAGATTCCTGTCCTGAAGATCCTGTACCCATTGTACCTTCTACCAAGATTATCGCCGCCATATTTCCCTCCTGTGTCTCTCAGTTACTTTCTGCTCAATCTTCGGCTCCTGCAGAGACCCCTCCTGGTGTTGCCTTTGTCCCTCCGGAATTTCGTCATGACATCTTATCCCAAGCTCACAGTTCCAAACAGGCTGGCCATCCTGGGATTAAGAAGACAACTGAACTCTTGTCCCGTTTGCTCTGGTGGTTGTCCCTAAGGAAAGATGTCAAAGACTTTGTTTTGTCCTGTTCCACCTGTGCTGTTTCCAAGTCCGGACATTCTCCTCCCAAGGGTTTACTCTTGCCTCTTCCCATTCCATCTCGACCTTGGACTCATTTGGCGATGGATTTCATTGTCGATCTCCCTGTTTCATCTGGCCACACTGTCATCTGGGTGGTGATCGACAGATTCAGCAAAATGGCTCACTTCACGCCCCTCCGGAAACTGCCTTCTGCTCCTGAACTCTCTGGACTTTTCATCAAACATATATTCCGATCGGGGGTCCCAGTTTATTTCCAAGTTTTGGAGGTCTCTTTGCAAAGCCCTTAACATTTCTCTTCAATTTTCTTCCGCCTACCACCCACAGTCGAATGGAGCCGCTGAACGGGTTAATCAGGCCTTGGAACAGTTTCTTCGTTGTCATGTGTCCTTGTGCCAGGATGATTGGTCGGATCTCCTTCCCTGGGCTGAATTTGCCCACAACAACGCTCTGCATTCTTCTTCCCAAAAGTCTCCTTTCTTCTGTGTTTATGGTCTCAATCCTTTGGCATTTTCTCAGGATCTTCTTCTTACCAATGTGCCTGCGGCCAATGACCAAGCTGCTCACATGTTGGCTATTTGGCATGCCACTGCGGCAAACTTAGAGAAGAGTTCCCTGGTGCAGAAAAAGTTTGCTGACAAAAAGAAGGATTTCTTCCCCTCCATACATTCCTGGTGATAAAGTTTTTCTTTCCACACGCAACATTCGTCTCAAGATTCCTACACCCAAGCTTGGTCCTAAATTCATCGGCCCCTTCCCTATCATCGAAATCATCAACCCTGTGGCTGTTCGTCTTCAACTTCCTCCTGAACTGCGGATACCTAATGTTTTTCATGTTTCCCTGCTTAAACCTGCTATGTCTTGCCCTTCTTCTTCTTCTTCTCCAGCTCCTGTTTTGGTTGACGATCATATGGAATTTGAAGTCAAAAGAATCCTGGACTCTCGTATTTCTCGGGGCATTCTTCAATATCTTATCGAGTGGAAGGGGTTCGGTCCTGAGGAGTGTTCTTGGGTGAGAAGTTCCGACGTACATGCACCTGTCCTGGTTCGTAAGTTCCACAGACTCTTTCCTTCCTCCCCTAGCCTCGGTGGTCCTGAGGCCCCCCTAAGGAGGGGGGTACTGTAATTGAAGATGGTGAACTTACCCCACGTGATGTCCAAGATGGCGACCTCCTGCTCCACCATGCGGTTCTTCCTGGTCGCAATGTGACTGCGTCAGAAACGAGTCGCTCCCGGATTGGTCGCCGGCGACGGAATGGACGCCGGCGTCAGAATGTGCGTCGGCGTCAGGACGCTAACGTGAGGACGCCGGCGTCAGCGTCATGACGTCATCGCGTCAAGTTTTGGCGCCAACTTTGGACTATTTATTCCTGACTGCCCTTTACCTCCTTGCCCAATTATAGGTCTATCTTGCATAGTTCCTGGGTGTGATTTACTGCTTTCTGATTATCTGTGTACCGACTTCTTGCCTTTTTTACGACTCTGATTCTTGCTGCCTGTATTTGACCATTTGCCTGTTTTCGACCATCCTCTTGATAAATCCTTTTGTACCGCGAACTTGGTGTTATTGCCTCCTCCTTGGTCCGCACTACATCGGAGCCTTCGGGCCCTGACAAAACCCAAAATTGGATATTGCATTAAAGTGGAAACCTTAAAGCAAAATGTCAGATCCTTCCCAGAATTCCTATTGTTTTGCTTACTAATGCCTTGATCAGTATTTGAGCTTTCCTCATACCAATTTATTCATGTATTTACAAAACATAATGGCGGTTGTAATAAAAGGCACTGCGTTTGCCAAGGAGTAGTAACCCATAACAACCAAACAGCAGGTAGAATTTACTGGTCACCTGTTTGAAAGCAAACTACTTATTGGTCACATTGGGTTACTGCACCTGGTAAAATGTAGTGTCTTGTATAACATATGGGGAAATGAAGTTTAATCAATTATATCACTTCTTTCTTTTCTAGCTAAATACATTTCTTCGTAATGTGACCTTTACTACTTTTTCTGGGGACACTCACTCCTTCAACAAATATGGTGACCCACCAGGACGTTTATAAAGTGGTATTACCTTCCAAGGCATCATATTGTTAGAACAAAAGTTGGAACATTTAATGCATCAGATCACAAGACACAATTTTATATCAATAGCAGCGCCGACTTGTGGGGCCCATACTTTAAAATGGTAAGGCAAACAGAACTATGGTCTTCTATCAAAGGGGGTCTTCTATCAAAGGGGAGAAAACTAAAAATCAAAAGTAATGTAGGCATTTAGGCGTACATTTTGTTTACGGGCAACAATTTTTTACACGTTTCTTGCTCAAAATCAATAGGTGTTTCTTGTGGCAACTTTTTTGTCTAGGAGACTATTTTGTTGCAGCAAAATTTTCTACAGTGGATTTTTTCTGTAGTTTCACAAAGTAAATGGGAGGTGCGCTAATCCTCTTGGACCATTTTTAAAACATCAGAATTATAGATGGGTGAATTTGACCCGTTTCGTCAAAAATTTGCCGCCGGCGAAATGTCGCAGACACCCATTAAAGTCTATGGGTGTCAACATTTTTTTTACGTCTATGGGCGTAATTTTTCCTGCGAAACGAGGCGGAAAAATTTGCCCATTATATAAATTCAATGACAATCAGATATAAAAGCAGCTACATTTTTTTTGAAGGGTCCTGAGTAAAATTAAGAGTTAGAAACTTAAAATTCTGTAAACATTATAATTTTTTACTTGCTATGTCTTTGTATATTACAATACAGATCCCTCCGTCTCTATGCAATGCACCTTGTGTCCCGGGATATAGAAAGTCTAAAAGAGAAGGGGCACCATCTTGTTGTTATGACTGTGTCCAATGTGTAGATGGAGAAATGTCCAATACATCAGGTAAGTGACAAATCTGCCTGAAAAAAATGAATGGCTGATACTCCTAAAAGCTTATTTATCAACATTTTAATATGTGTCATTTTATAGGTTTTTCTCTGCTTTGAATAAACTCCTAACTGAAAGGTTTGCCTACTTACATAATATAAAAAGTGTCATTGAATAAAGTTATGGGAAAAACGTAAATACCCCAAATTCATATTTTACTCAAAATACAAGTTCAAATTAAAAAAAAAAAACCAACTCATTTAATAGTTTTTAATTAGGGGATAATCTAAGATTGCCACTAGGGATGGGCAATTTTTTTGCATCTTGTTTTGCCGTGGAAATAACGCCCATAGACTTCTATGGCATCATGTGTCAAAAAGACGCGCGTCAAGAAATAAAAAGTTGCCACACATGAAACACTTTTGACGCCTATAGACTTTAATGGGCATCAGTGACATTTCACAAGCAGCGGATTTTTGGCGAAATGAAACGGGTCAAATCCGCCCATCCCTAATTGCCACCCTAACATCTCCTATTGAATTCAAAACAAACTTACATGCTTTTAGATGCAAACATTTTTCAGTTTTTCTCTTAATTAACAACCAGAATTTGTGTTTTTGAAAAAATATTAAAATCTATAATTTTTCAGTGCAAGTATATTGTCAAATAAAATGTGACCATTAATAAACGAGCAGCATAAAGCTTATCAGGTGAAAACTATAGTTAAGAAAATGGAGGCAGATCTGATGTTCCTAATTGCTCAGAATCTTATAAACCAATGTAACCGAGCTACAATAGTGTGAAATCTCTCAGTATTCTAAAACTTCTTGCAGATTTAGAGATTTTGACTATTGGGTTATGGCTGTGTGTGTGTGTGTGATGGAAGACTCTGGAAAGAAGTATGTTTAGATCTCTAAAATGAGAGAAAATTAAATAATAATAAAATATTTTACATTTCAGATGCTCCAAATTGTTATAAATGCTCTGATTATCAATTGTCCGACATACAGAGAACTGGTTGTATCCCAAAAATGATAAACTGCCTATCCTATGAGGACATTCTGGGATCTAGTTTAGCTTCCATCGCCTTGATGCTCTTCATACAAACCTCTGCAGTACAGGCAATTTTTGTGAAACATTGGGACACTCCTATTGTGAAAGCCAATAACCAAACTCTCAGCTGTCTCCTCCTCATCTCTCTCATGTTGTGTTTCCTCTGCACTTTATTATTTATTGGACAACCAACACAGATATGTTGTCTCCTCCGACAAGTAACATTTGGGGTTGTATTTACTACTTCTGTTTCTTCTGTGTTGGCTAAAACTCTCACAGTTGTTTTTGCCTTCAATGCCACAAAGCCTGGGAGCAAAATGAAGAGGTATATAGGAACCCAAACATCCATCCTAGTAGTCACTGTGTGCACTTTGGGTAACTTTGGAATCTCTATTGTGTGGATGGCCTCTAACCCACCATTCCTGGAAGCCGATATGTTTTCTGAGAAGGACACCATTATTTTATTGTGCAGTGAAGGATCAGTTGCTTTCTTCTTCTCTATAATTGGATACATTGGAGCTTTGGCTGTGCTGAGTTTGATTGTTGCATTTCTAGCCAAGGATTTCCCTGACCGATTTAATGAGGCTAAAAACATCACTTTCAGTATGTTGGTGTTCTGTAGCGTGTGGGTGACATTTGTCCCTGCATACCTGAGCAGTAAGGGGAGTAGAATGGTGGCAGTTGAGATATTTGCCATCTTATCCTCCAGTGCTGGATTATTAGGCTGTATATTGTTTCCCAAATGCTTTATAATATTTTTTAAACCTAAACTAAACACAAGAGAAACTGTTGTTCTAATGAGGTAAAATAGCCAATAAATGAGACTTAGTAGACAAAGGTGGTATTAAAAAAAAATGTATTTTATAGTAAATGGCTAAAAATGTTTTTTTACACCAGACAGCTGGTACATCAAATACAACAGTATTAGCAGAAATATATACATACCACCAAGTAACAGGATCAAGGCAAAAAGAGACAAACCACAGGGAGCAGATACACTTGCCAAAAATGAGAACACCCCAACGTTTCGGCACTAAAGCCTTTGTCAAGGGGAATTCTGATGTGTCACCAAGCTATCTGAAGTATAAATACCCCATTCAATAAGACTCAAACAATCGCAGTTTTCGTGCGATTCCCGCACTCGTGACGTCACGTACGCCTGCGTTATTACGCTGGGTAAACGCCCAGCGTAATTACGCAGCTCCCTACCTACGCAGGCGATGAAACCAGTATCAGTGTACATTGTCCCATAGCAACCACAAGCAGCACATTATACAGTGAAATAAGGGTTTTGGTCAACAAATCTCTGTACCAACTACCGGGAGCAGCGCTTTTTAACACAATATGGAGATTTGGTCACCTAATTCTGCCAACAGATAAACAACATCTATAAACAATTATGGGTATTTATATCAAACATAATCCTACAGTACATAAGGATCAACCACATAGACCTATATGCTCGGGAGTCCTGTGTCCTTTACTCATCGCAGGATCGCAAAAAAATAGTTATCAAGAGCATTAGTTAGTCTTAGTAGTGCTCAATATAAAAACAATCACGCCATAAAAATCATTAAGAGACATACTAATATATTATCATCTTTAAAGGAGAAGGAAAGGTTAAAACTAAGTAAGCCTTATCAGAAAGGTCTATATAAATATACCAGTAAACCCCCAAAGTAATGTTGCTCTGAGTCCTCTGTCAAAAGAAACAGCACATTTCTTTCCTTCTATTGTGTACTCATGGGCTTCTGTATCAGACTTCCTGTTTTCAGCTTAAACCTCCAGGGCTAGGGCTTGAGCATGCTCAGTTTGCTCCTCTCTCCCTCCCTGCTGTAATCTGAGCCCAGAGCTATGAGTGAGCAGGGGGAGACTCAGGCAGGAAGTGATGTCACAACAAGCTAATATGGCAGCTGCTATCCTAAACAAACAGAGAGTTTCTAGAGCTTTTTACTCAGGTATGGTAAAACATTCTACAGAATAAATATAGCATTCTAGCTTGCACTATTGCAGCTAATCTATTGGCAATAAAATCCCTCCGTAGCTTTCCTTCTCCTTTAAAGTGACAGTGTGTTCTACTAAAAATCCCCATTCGTTGGAGTGACATATGTTACCACAGAAAAGTGCATCAGTGCAAAGATTCAGTTATATGCATTTAAAGTGACAGTGCTAAAACTCAGTGCATCATAAGGGCCAGATACATCTAATCATTTATACAATAGTCATCATACATTCACTAGTAAGTTAATGAAACATCAGCCTTATAAATAGTGTCAAGGAAACATCGTAGCAATGTATGCCCATGTCTCTATTCTGTAAAGTGTCCGTGCAATATAGTGAGGCGGCGTCACAAAATGCCGATATCCATTAACCATCTCTACCATAGTAAAGCCAACCGTTATCATTGGAGAAATTCATTAAAGGTGCCAGTGCCGTACAGAATTAAAATCCACATTAATTGTTTTGTGAGATCACCATCAGGATCCTATGGGGCAAATTCACTAAGCGCTGAACGCTAGCGTTACTGCGCAAATTCACGTCCGAACGCTGGCGTAGTTTCGCTAGTGTTACTTCGCACCCTTACGCCTGGCGAAGTTTCGCTAGCGACATAACTACGCAAATTCACTGACGCGCGCAGTGTACTGAACGCTACCTTTTACGCTAGACTTCCTTCGCCACCTCAGACCAGGCGAAGCGCAATAGAGTAGATAGGGATTGCTTCAAAAAAAGTCAAAAAATTTTTCTAAGTCCCAAAAAACGCTGGCGTGTTTTCTACATTATGGGTGATAGGCTGAAAAAGATCGAAAAAATTTTTGGGGCTCCCCTCCTTCCTCCCTACATTTCCTGACTCATGGCAACTTAACTAGACAGTGGGCACATGTGTAGGGCAAAATAACAATTTTATTTGATGTTTTGAAGGTTTTCTAGGCATTTGTAGTGCTGATACGTGTTCCTCCATTGAAATTTGAATTTGGCGCCGTATGCAAATTAGCCTTTGCTAGCGCAACTTTGCTTTATATAGCAAATCAACGCTAGCGCAACTCCGCAACCTTACGCTACCCCTGAGCGCAACTTCGGATTTTAGTGAATTTGCGAAGCGCCGGCGAAACTACGCCTGGCGAAGTGTGGCGAAGTTACGCCTGGAGCAACTACGAATCTTAGTGAATTTGCCCCATGTGATCTGTAAGAACAGCATATAATATTAAAATACATTCACCTTAAATTAAGTGTTTAAAAACATCAGAATTAATTAAAACCCCATTAATAACACAAGCGGTGTTGTGGTGTACTACTTTTGATCTTACTCCTCATACTGATTTCCCTTCCCTTTGTTTTCCACTTCCACGCAAGTTGCCCACAAGTTTGGGTATATGATAATGACTAACACATGTAATGATGGCTGATGTTTCAAATTTGGAATGCACGGTACTTACATGTGAATGGGTTAAATGAGCCAGTTAAAAGGGCTCAGATTTTTCACGAGTGTATTATGATTCAAGAAACTCACTTTAAAGAAAAGCAGGTACCAACTTTAAAACTAAAGCATTACCCCCATATTTTTATGAGCAGCAACCCTATAAAAAAAAAAAAATCTTTGGGAGTATAAAACCTTATCCATAAAGACTTCCCATTAGGCCCGGACTGGCAATGTACCCGTTCGGGCAAATGCCCGATGGGCCGCTCAATTTTTTATAAAAGTGGGCTGCTCCGAGGCACCTTCCTCCCTCCCTCAGTTGCCGTGCAAGAAAAAAACCAGGCACAACTCTAGACAGCCTGTATGTGCAGATCTGCTGCTGCTGCACGGAGCATGGGGGCGGAGCATGGGGCGGAGCATGGGGGCGGAGTCGGGAAGCGAGCAGGAACTTTCTGCACAGACTAAGGAACGAGGTAGCTGGGCAGGAGAGGAGCAAAGAACAGTAAGTCTGCTCCCATAGTGCATACAAGCCCCTAAACCATGGTGCTATTTTTCTGGTCTGTCACAGTAAACGATGACACAGTATTTGAATTTTAGTGTGTGTTGGGTCCCCATGTACAATTTCTATTTGCAACACACAAGTCCAGCTTGAAGGTGAATTCATGTGATATTTTGATTAAATAATGTGGTTCTGCACCATTGAATTATATGTTTTATTATGACTAGTGTCAAAATACTCATGTATTATAAGGGATAATGTACCCCCTACTGTAAATGATAAGGATATTAGAAGTCACTGAGGGGTTGTTCTGTGACCATATAAAGGCACAAGGCTGCAGGCTGAGTTATACAGGGAACTCTGAGTATCACTCATGTATTATAAGGGATAATGTACCCCCTACTGTAAATGATAAGGATATTAGAAGTCACTGAGGGGTTGTTCTGTGACCATATAAAGGCACAAGGCTGCAGGCTGAGTTATACAGGGAACTCTGAGTATCACTCATGTATTATAAGGGATAATGTACCCCCTACTGTAAATGATAAGGATATTAGAAGTCACTGAGGGGTTGTTCTGTGACCATATAAAGGCACAAGGCTGCAGGCTGAGTTATACAGGGAACTCTGAGTATCACTCATGTATTATAAGGGATAATGTACCCCCTACTGTAAATGATAAGGATATTAGAAGTCACTGAGGGGTTGTTCTGTGACCATATAAAGGCACAAGGCTGCAGGCTGAGTTATACAGGGAACTCTGAGTATCACTCATGTATTATAAGGGATAATGTACCCCCTACTGTAAATGATAAGGATATTAGAAGTCACTGAGGGGTTGTTCTGTGACCATATAAAGGCACAAGGCTGCAGGCTGAGTTATACAGGGAACTCTGAGTATCACTCATGTATTATAAGGGATAATGTACCCCCTACTGTAAATGATAAGGATATTAGAAGTCACTGAGGGGTTGTTCTGTGACCATATAAAGGCACAAGGCTGCAGGCTGAGTTATACAGGGAACTCTGAGTATCACTCATGTATTATAAGGGATAATGTACCCCCTACTGTAAATGATAAGGATATTAGAAGTCACTGAGGGGTTGTTCTGTGACCATATAAAGACACAAGGCTGCAGGCTGAGTTATACAGGGACCTCTGAGTATCACTCATGTATTATAAGGGATAATGTACCCCCTACTGTAAATGATAAGGATATTAGAAGTCACTGAGGGGTTGTTCTGTGACCATATAAAGACACAATGCTGCAGGCTGAGTTATACAGGGAACTCTGAGTATCACTCATGTATTATACGGGATAATGTACCCCCTACTGTAAATGATAAGGATATTAGAAGTCACTGAGGGGTTGTTCTGTGACCATATAAAGACACAAGGCTGCAGGCTGAGTTATACAGGGAACTCTGAGTATCACTCATGTATTATAAGGGATAATGTACCCCCTACTGTAAATGATAAGGATATTAGAAGTCACTGAGGGGTTGTTCTGTGACCATATAAAGGCACAAGGCTGCAGGCTGAGTTATACAGGGAACTCTGAGTATCACTCATGTATTATAAGGAATAATGTACCCCCTACTGTAAATGATAAGGATATTAGAAGTCACTGAGGGGTCTGTGACCATATAAAGGCACAATGCTGCAGGCTGAGTTATACAGGGAACTCGGAGTGTCACTTGCATATTAAAATAAGTAATGTACCACCTACTGTAATGGTAAACTATTGAATCCTTGTAATTTTTAAATAAGACGTTCAGCTTATAATAAATGGCAAATCAACAAAATGGTTAATAAGGACACACTAGATTTATGTGGTGCCAGTAAAGAATATTTTACTGTACTGTAACATAATAATAATAAATTAATATCTGTAATATTTTACATTAATTACAGTTCAGCGAGAAAGGCAGCTCTTTATGTACATAATTTTTGCAGTTTTACCCCAATATATGTGTGGATAAGTACAAAACTATTGTGTGTTTACATGTGGGCTGCTTTGATTTTTTTGCCCGGGCTGCTTTTTACTCCCAATCCGGCCCTGCCTCCCATTCAAACATTTAGATACAATTACTGATAAGGAGGGGCCCTTTATTATTTTAAATGGAACAACCTTGCACAATAGCAAATGTGTATGTACCTAATACGGGACAGATAACATACCTGAAACACTTTTTGAAAGTTCTAGGAAATTGCAAGGAAGGCCTCCTCATATTACAGGGAGACCTTAACCTAACACTTAACCCCCTAATTGATTCATCTTCTGGGAAAACAAATGTATCCTACAAGGGTTTAAAGGAAGTAAAAAGTTGCAATTGATTGATGTCTGGAAAGGACTCAATCCAGCAAAAAAGGACTATACGCACTTTTCAAAAGTCCATTCTGTTTATTTGAGAATAGATTATATATTTACATCACAATATTGGTTGAAATGGTTTCTAAGAGCAGACTCTGGGAATGCCATCTTATCTGATCACTCCCCGTTAACTTCTACATCCACAGTCCCCCAAACACGGAGAGCGGATTTTACATGGCGCTTGAATGAAAGGTTGTTTCATACAGAAGGTAGAAAGAAACAGATCCAATCTTGGATAGATTCGATAATGCAAAATAACACTGTGGGAAACTGTTAAATGTGTTCTGAGAGGCAGTCTGATTGCCATGGGGAGCAACCTGAAAAGAGAAAAAGATAAGGAGATTAATACCCTACTAAAATAAATAATGATCCTAGAACAATCCCATAAAGAAACTATGGCCCGAGGGACTTTAGTTGCACTTGAAAGCAAGAGATTACAATTGAAGGCCCTTCTTAATCATACAGTACAAAAAGCTTATATGAGGACGAAACAGCGATATTATGAACTAAGCGATAAATGTAATAAGCATTTTGATGGAATTATCAAAAAAAATCTAACCCCAAACGCAGATCGTGTCTGTTAAAGACAGGGATGATACATTACATCAGGACACAATAGGAATAGCAAGGGCTTTTCAAGACTACTACCAAGCACTCTATAAATTGAAATCAGGCCCTCCTAAAAAGGAAGAAATTAGCAAAATAGAAACATTTATAAAAGAGGCAGGCCTAAGCCAACTTACTCCGGAAATGACCCAAAAAATGGAAGCCCCTTTTGAATCTAAGGAAATAGAGGAGTCCATAGATTCCCTCACTCCAGGGAAATGCCCTGGACCGGACAGATACACTGCACTTTTCTATAAAGCCTTCAAGCATGATATAATTCCAGTTCTGCTTAAATACTTTATCATAACCAACGAAACTGGGTTTCACTCACAAGCCCAGGAGACCCACAAAACAATTATCCCCAAACCAGAAAAAGACCCCCAATTATGCTCTAGCTATAGACCCATTTCCCTGATTAACACAGATTTGAAGTTGTACGCAAAAATGATAGCTAATAGAATTAAGAGATACTTACCTGGACTGATTCACTCCGATCAAGCAGGGTTTGTGCCTAAAAGAGAAGGAAAGGACAATACGGCTAAGATTATATCACTAATTAAACAAGCCCAAAAACAAGGTGTCCCAGCTATTATACTTACCACAGATGCCGAAAACGCACTTGACAGGGTACCTTGGGTGTTTCTGGACAATACAAGATTTGGTATAGGCCCTATAACTAGACAAAGGATAATGGCTCTATATGAGAAACAAACAAATAATCATGTGCACACCCGAGCCCTTTGGAATACTTGACCCCGGTGCTCGGACCCTAGGAAGTCGGCACTTCCTCAACACAGCAGAAACAAAGAAAACAGGCACCGGCACACAGGGCGCAATTCAAGTAGGGGACTAGCCCCTTACGTGTTTATTTAGTCAACACAACGTTTCGGGGGCAGTTCCCCCTTCGTCAGGTGATACAACCACAGATGTGAATTAGGTTTTATATACCCCAAAAAAACTCCACCCCCAGGAACAATTGTCCAATATCCTGTAGGAATTCAAAATTGTCCGATCCTGGGGAGCTCCAAATTAAAATGTCCGAAAAAATTTGTGAAAAAAAAAACCTTGTCCCAAACAAAATTTTTTTTTTTGGAAAAGACCTAAATATAATGAAAAAACATATAGAATCTATACAAAATCAAGAAGAACCAGTTATTTCAAAAAACAAAGGAAAAAGATCTTTTATATAGAAGCTGTACATTTCTGAGAAAAAGGACTCTAATGAATAAGGAGAAAATGTTTCCCTAATAAAAGGGAGGAAGGTATTTTTGCCTCACCCTGGATGTAATTCTCTTTCTTTTGATTCTAATATCTGAAAAAGTAAAAAGAGTGGTATAATATACGGAAAATGCAAAAAAAGCTTACAGAAAAACACATCTATATGAGAAACCCACGGCACACATTATAGTAAATGGAACCTTGTCCTCAAAGGTGTCGATTTTAAATGGTACAAGGCAAGGATGCCCCCTCTCACTGGTCCTATTTATCATGGTGATGGAAACATTGTTGGCACATATCAGACAGGACCCCGATATCTCAGGCATAATTGCTGCAGGTCAGGAGTTTAAGTGTGTTGCCTTTGCATATGAACTTTTACTTTGTATAACCAAACCTGCAATTTCCCTTCCCTAAGATTATGCATTAATAGAGATAATTTGGTATGCTATTTAATTTCAAAGTTAAATCAGAGATACTCAATATAACAGTCCCGGAGGCAAGAACCAAAGTACTACGACAAAGCTTCCCATTTAAATGGGCTGATCCGACCATCAAATATTTGGGTGTTAAAATTAGAACTGACCTAGGAAAACTCTACCAAGATAACTATATGCCCTTATTAACATAATTTCAAAAATCAGTCTGCAATTGGGCGAAATTACAACTTTCGTGGTTTGGGAGAATACAAACTATTAAGATGTTTCTTAATTGATAGGGTACCCGCTGATGCACAACTTGTGGACAGAGAATGACTTTTCACCTAAGGAGGCAAAGCAACACCTCTTAGTGGGTGCCACATTGAAAGTGTGGCACAAAAATAAAAAAAGAATATAAATTAACATCTTCCCCCTATATACTAAAAGCTTTAGAATACAATCTAGACTTTAAACCTAGTATGGAGATGGGGTAAATGGGGTGACAGAGGTACCAGAGTAAAAGATCTTATTAAAAATAACAGGCTGATACTGTTGGCAGAGATTCAGAAAAGATGGGGCTGCCACCCCAGAGACCCCTGGGAGTATAACTCCGTTGAAGTTGAACTTGATGGATGTGTGACTATTCTTGGATGCCTGCGACTATTCTTGGATGCCTGCGACTATTCTTGGACGCCGGCGACTATTCTTAGACGCCGGCGACTGTTTTTGCGCTTGACACGAGTATAATCCGAGGTAGAGTTTTTCAGCATATTTTGGGGGCTGAAAAACTCGGCTTATACTCGAGTATATACGGTACTTGGGTTTTCTCACATGTGAGTTATGGCCATTAAACTGTTAGTGTTTTACCTTTTGTTTTTAAATAAGTTATATAAATGTAAAACCTTTAGTTGTACTCCACGTAATTGTTGATATAGCATTAGATGCTAAAAAATAAATGATAGATCAGCAAAGACCTGCACTTTCCTTATGTTTTTTCTTGGTAAATGAGCATATTGGTTTGTGTCCCTTTATTGGTCTTCAAATAGGAGCCACCCGGGGTTTTAAATCACCACTAAAGTCTTTTCATCTTATCTTTGATATTATTCATTGTATGTATTTAAAGTTAACTTAAGTCTAATTCACAGATAGAAAAATGAAACCTCACGAAAAATTTCAAAAATTTAAAGAAGACTATCTTAAAGGTACCTATTTATTTTTAAAATGTCCATAATTCACTTATATTAACCTGGATATATGTGTCCTGCCTGGTGCACTCACAGCCAATAAACTGTCTTGGTGCTGGTTAAATCAAATATTCATACATTACCAAAAAAGAACCACACTCCAGGAAGACGGCCCGAGTGATGGAGTCGAAACATTGAAAAAACCCTGCAAATTTTATTTTTTACTTAACAAGTCCTTGGAGTGCATTTTTTTGTGCGAATATATATATATATATAATTTTTTTTTTTACAATACAATAACCATATTAATTCTTTAAGGTTAATGCCACACATTGCAATTTACTCTGCTTTCAATCAGTCTTGTAATTTCTGCTGCCACTTTATTATGTACTATGCACAATAGTAGAGTGGATTTCCTCAGTTGAGGATATAAAACAATCGGAAGAAATTACTTATAGTAAGCATAATAAAAGTACTCAGTTCTGGGAAATTTGGTCCCCTTGGATACATTTTATGGAAATATTAAATAATATTTTAAGCACAACTGGGCAGACGCATTTTTTTTTTGAAACATTGAGGGTAATTGGAAACATAAGTGAAAGGGGACATTTAATACTCTCAAGAAGTGATTGTTGGTCATACCCTATTGTTAAGAAGCCAATTGTATTTTCTTAATTCTCTTATTTGTTAAGTATTGCATACTTATTTATCCCATTCTTTCTGTTCCCTATCGTTTTTCTGTACCCCATTTCTCCATGTGAAAATTCAAAATAAAGAATAATAATGATAAAAAAAATTGTAACAGATAAAAAGGTGTCACGGTCGGCACCCAACACCAGAACAGATGCCAAGCACCCTGGTCTCGGCTCATACTTCACCAGTTAAGTGACCACCTTTGGCCTCAGGAGGAGCCCTCGGCTTACTCAGATGCCACCTGGACTTAACGAGAGGTGCAAGGCGTAAATTCTGGCAGGCAATGGGGCACGACTGTTTACAAGGATGCTGTAAGATAGGAAGCCACCAGGAACAGGCAGGCCGGGACAGCACAAGCAGTAGAATAGTCAGACAGGCCAGAATAAGGATTAGAGATCGTAGAATAGTCGGAGGACAGGCAAGGTTTCAGGATTGGAGAGAACAACATAGTTTCAGGCAGGCAAGGTCAGGATTAGAGAGGTCACAGTAATTTTAGGCAAGCAAGGTCAGGATTGGAGAGGTCAGAGTAGTAAGCAGGCAGGCAAGGGTCAAACACAGTAGATCAAACAGGAATCACTCAGAACAAACACCCAGGAACAAGCTAATTGAACTTAACAACGGGCAACTTGCTGAAAACTAAATCCCCCTTTTAAACTGTTTGAATTTCGCGCCAATTGCGTGCTGGCGTCATCACGCCAGCGCCTTTAAATGAAGAATGTGCTTGCGGCGCGTGCCTATAGAGGAAGCCGGCACAGGAGGAGGAAACAGGAGCAGCGCAGCGGGCGTCCACGCAGAAGGAGCGGCGTTGGACCCCGCTGCCCACTACACCACCAGGGTAAGATTCCCTTACAAAAGGCTTAATTACTGAATGTTCCCTTCTAAAAAGCCAATTATGGAGTATAATTCTATACATGTATTTTAAAAAAAATATATATGAGGGTCAGTAAAATTGAATTTTTACTACAGAGTAATCTAGATGTGGAATTATGTATGAAATATGTTGCTGTTACAGGTTCTGTAATATTTTTAACATCACTATAGTCTATAAGGTAGACATAATGCAATATTATGTAACCTACCATGGTATTATGGTACAAGTAATAATTAATCTTACATTGAAATTTGATTTTCTTTAAAGGGGAGGTTCACCTTTAAGTTAATTTTTAGGGGATTATTTATCAAAATCCGAATTTATCTCAATATTTTCTGCTACAAACTCCGATCAAATACGCTCGGGTTTTTTACGCTTATTTATCATTACATTTTCCCGAAAATTTGCTTTGCGGGAAATTTCACATACTTTTCGGACTTCTTATACGATTTTCACTAGTTTTCCGTAATTTTCACCCGAAAACTCATTGGGACTTCTCCCATTGACTTATATGCAACCTCGACAGGTCTGAGATGCCGGATTTTCAGATTCAGACTTTTCCATCCTCGAGGTTTAATACATTTAGAAAAATTCGTGATTTTTTTTATGTCAGATTTTATATAAAAAAAAATTCACGAAGTTCACGATTCAAAGTTTAGTAAATAACCCCCTTAGTGTGTTATAGAAAGGCCAATTCTAAGCAACTTTTTAACTGGTCTTTATTATTTATTTATTTTTATATATTTTTTTGTTATTTGGCTTCTTTTGACTCTCTCCAACTTTCAAATGGGGGTCACTGACCCCATCTAAAAAACAAATGCTCTGTATGGCTACAAATGTTTTGTTATAGCTCATTTATATTACTCATCTCTGTATTCAGGCCTCTCCTATTCATATTCCAGTCTCTTATTCACATCCATGCATGTGTAACAGTTAATTTAAATATATAAATATTCGCCAAATATCTCGGATCTGCAAGAGGTTAAATTCCTGACAGGAAGAATCACTTGGACTGTACCAAAATACTGGACAATAATGCAGAATATACGTTTGAATGTTTTACTGTTTATTAGGTTCTAATTAGGAAATAAATAGTTCTAACAGAGCAGCTAACTTCTGTGGGAAAAAAAATCATAGCCACACACTGAGCAGAATCTTTACAAGACTATAATCCTTAATGGACTTTCCCTAAACCCCCATCTACATCTTATCATTTGGTCTGTCCCTCCTCAGTGCTTTAGCTCCACAGAAGAGGTAAGATGTCTGCCACTGCTCTAATCACCTCACAAGTTTTACAGTTGATTTTAAGAGTTATTTCTTTGCTGAATCAACTTGTCACACCTCCAGCTATAGCAACTTCAAGCTTTTAACAGTTTAGTAGTGTGTAACATATTCCCAGACGTGTGTAATGGAGACAGTCAGAGCTCATGGGATCTAAAATGTCTGCCATGGGAAAAACCTGTATGTTGTGATCCTCTCACGGTCACCTGATTGTTATAAACTGCTTATTGTACTGTGCTGAGGTTGTTATATGCTAATTAGGGATGGGCGAATTTTTTTGCCTCGTTTCGCCGAAAAAGTGACGCCCATAGACTTGTATGGCAGCGTGCGTCAAAAAAAAAAAAAAGACGCGCGTCAAAACAATTTCGGCAATTTTTTCGACGCCCATAGACTTTAATGGGCCGTCTGCGTCATTTTGCTTTTGGCGAAGCGAAACGGCTCAAATTCGCCCATCGCTATCGCGTCATGTATATCAGCCATGTTGCTTTTCCTTACACTTTTATAAATCCTCTAATATGTCAGTGGGGATGTATTGAATTAACTGCCTGTTGTAATGTAGGTGGGCTGGTGGCCTGTGATGTACCTGAAAGTGCCAGTGTTCTCCTTACTGTTTTACAGGTTCCCAGACAGGTGCACTCCAATAAAACATTATTTATACATAGGCCCTACCTGTCGTAGGACGTATGGGGTTAAGTTCACCTCTCTGGAGGCAGGACAAACTTAAGTGTTTTCAATAGGCTCCTCCTCTTCCTGTGTCTCCTTCCACCCTCAGTTTTTTTGTTCGTCCTGCTCGGAGGTGGACACATATATTATTCCTCCTCAAATTTGGGATTATGGCAATCTCTTAGATTAAAGGAACAGTAACACCAAAAAATGAAAGTGTTTTAAAATAATGAAAATATCATGTAGTGTTGCCCTGCACTGGTAAAACTGAGCTGTTTGCTTCAGAAACACTACTATAGTTCATATAAACAAGCTGCTGTGTAGCAATGGCGGAAATTGAAAAATGGCTACATGGCATAGGTTAACTAATGGATAATAGATAACACCATTAGACAGACAGAGCTTATCTGCTGTGTAACTTGAGCCTTTTCTCCTTTGAATGGCTGCCCCCATTGCTACACAGCAGCTTGTTTATATAAACTATAGTAGTACTTATCTGTTATCTACTGTGTATCCTGTGCTTGAATGGCTGTCCCCATGGCTACACAGCAGCTTGTTTATATAAACTATAGTAGTACTTATCTGTTATCTACTGTGTATCCTGTGCTTGAATGGCTGTCCCCATGGCTACACAGCAGCTTGTTTATATAAACTATAGTAGTACTTATCTGTTATCTACTGTGTATCCTGTGCTTGAATGGCTGCCCCCATGGCTACACAGCAGCTTGTTTATATAAACTATAGTAGTACTTATCTGTTATCTACTGTGTATCCTGTGCTTGAATGGCTGCCCCCGTGGCTACACAGCAGCTTGTTTATATAAACTATAGTAGTACTTATCTGTTATCTACTGTGTATCCTGTGCTTGAATGGCTGTCCCCATGGCTACACAGCAGCTTGTTTATATAAACTATAGTAGTACTTATCTGTTATCTACTGTGTATCCTGTGATTGAATGGCTGCCCCCATGGCTACACAGCAGCTTGTTTATATAAACAATAGTAGTGTTTCATAAGCAAACACAGCAATTTTACCAGTGCAGGGCAACACTGCATTATATTTTTCATTACTTTAAAACACTTTTATTTTTTGACGTTACTGTTCCTTTAAGGTGAGCCTTATTTTTTTTTGTGTGCTCCCTGATGAGGATCTCCTTTACATTTAGCCCCTAGCATGAGCCCTATAACAGCGTTGATCCGCTGGCTATAACAAGCACAAGATAACTGTGAGACCCTCCCCACTGGGATCAGTGTTGCTCCATTATCGCTCTGCTATATTCTCTGTTGTGAGCCCCTTAACAGTTCGTGCTCCATTAAGGATGGCCAGCGGTTTACTACCATTCCGTCTCCCTGATCGTGAGCCCCATAGAGTGTGCGCTCCTTTCAGCCTTACCAAAGGGTATTGTCTATTATATTGCCTAAAATTTGCACAAAGCTTCCCTGGCCGTACCGTACTCTATTCATTTGGGCTTCGGTACGTTCCCGGCCGAGTTTGGCGCCATTACCAGCCTCCACTGCAGTAAGCACGGATTCCGCCCTTACGTGACGTCACGTCTGCAGTGCCATTTTAGGAACGACGCCAAAGCTACCCACACTTCTCCTGAGCACACACTGTGACATCACTGCTCTATATATGCACGGAACTTCTCAGCAGGTAAGTACCTTCCTCTATTGATGTTATTGCACATTTTTGTCTCCTAATATGGTGCATTCTCTGTACCTGTTAGACCAAAAAGCCTGCTAATCCAGCCAAAATGAGAGCTAAAAAGAAAGAGATTGCTACATCTCCCTCTCCACCTTTTTTACATAAAATGGTTAACTCATCTTGTACAGCCCTAATTCATGCTGTACGAGATCCTGCCACACCACCTCATTTTTCTTCTGAACCTACTAGTCCAGTACTTCATGCTGCACAAGCTATCCCACCTGAGGCTTCTGCTTCGACTGACTCAGCCGTAACAACATTTCGTATTTCAAGCTTTGTCCTTCGGCCTAACGTCAGCACCAAGGGTTTTCACAAAGGTGCTAGGAGCTCTGGTAGCGACCATTCGCTCCCTAGGGGTGCATATATACCCTTATCTGGATGACATTTTGATTTTTGCAGATCCATACAACAAGGCCTTTCAAGCTGGGTCATCAACCATCAAAAGAGTATTCTCACTCCAAGCCAAACGCTACCATTTCTAGGCACGGTGATAGATTTACGCCTACAAAGAATTTTTCTTCCAACGGAAAAGATTTCCAAGATCCAAGTTCTGTTACCCGACTTATTACACAATACAGTGACAGCATACACCATTCTGCAACTATTGGGACTCATGGCCTCTACCATAGATGCAATTCCCGTTACAAAATTTCATAAAGGACCACTGCAAAGAAACTTTCTCAGAAAGTGGAACAAAGACCACCAGGATCTATCTCAACCAATCCCACTGTCCTCCGCAATGCGGAACAGCCTTCACTGGTGGTCGCAAGGGAGCAATCTCTCCAAAGGCAAGCAGTGGCAACTACCGACTCCGCAGGCACAACATCCGACTGCAAAGATTATACTCAAATATCAGGGACCCAATGGCAGAGGCTGTAGACACTCTGGCTACACCCTGGTCATTCCAGATGGCATATGCCTTTCCTCCCATTCTGTTGCTGCAACGGACACTAATGAAAATCAGACAGGATAGAATAACAACAATTTTAATTGCACCAGCATGGCCAGCATGGACTTGGTTTGCAGATGTGATCAATGCCAGCAGACCTACCGTTCCATCTTCCTCTAATGCCAGACCTTCTAGTACAGGGGCCATCGTGGTACCCAGATGTCCACAGGTTGAACCTGACAGCTTTACTATTGAATCCAGCATCTGGGCACAAAAGTGTTTTCAACCAAAACAAATCTCTACATTGTTGGCGGCAAGACGCCCTTCCACAGCAAAGACATATTACAGAATCTGGCGCATATTTTTTTCATGGTGTGCTACACAGGGTATATCATGGGACACATGTCATTCTCCGCAAATACTTCTTTTTCTCCAATCAGGTTTTGACATGCATCTGAGCATCACTTTACTTAAAGTTCAGACATCAGCCTTAGCTGCTCTTTTTCAGAAACAATGGGCAGTTCTGCAAGAGATCAGGCCTCTATAGACTCAATCCTCCTACTAGAAGTCCAGTCCCAACTTGGGATCTCAATACAGTCCTTGAATTTCGAAGGGATTCTCCCTTTGAACCATTAGACTCTGTGGGTTTGAAACTTCTAACTTTCAAGACTGTTTTCCTAATAGCCATAGTGTCACGGTCGGCACCCAACACCAGAACAAATGCCAAGCACCCAGGTCTCGGCTCGTGCTTCACCTGTAGTGTGACCGCCTTTGGCCTCGGGAGGAGCCCTCAGCTACTTGGATGCCACCAGGACTTAAATGAGAGGTGCAAGGCTAGAGGTTCTGGATAGGCAGAGGGGCACGACTGTTAGCGAGAGTCTTTTGTCAGAAGGTCGTAGTACAAGGCGTTCGGCAATAGAGTAGTCAGATCAGGCCGGGGTAGGCAGAGAATAAACATAGTCAGGCAGGCAAGGGTCAAACCAGGAAGTCAATCAGAAGGGTAAAGCAGAAGAGGTAGTCGGTATTCAGGCAAGGGTCAGGATCCAGAGGTCAGAATAGGTCAGTGGTCACAACAGGAATAAAAACAGGTTCAAAACAGGATTAGCAAAAGCTCAGAAGCACCAGGAACAAATTCCTATCACAGGCAATGAACAGCAAGCTAAAATCCCTTTTGTATTGTTTGAATTTCGCGCCATTGTGCGCCTCTGCGTGCTGACATCATGACGCCAGCGTGTCCATAAGGTGGCACAAGTCACATACTTTATGTGTACCAGATGCCAAACTAAAATTCCAGGGGGTCAGAGCGAGCCTCCCTGTAGACCATGCTCCAAGGAGCATGGAGTGGTGCCCATCCCTGGAAATAATCCATCTCCCTCAGTGAGTTGAATATCGCCAATCAAGAGGGCACATCATCAGAGGGTGCTACAGGCACTTCTTCAGACCCAGCAACCCCCCTTTGGGAAATTGCAGAGTTTACCTTGTAGAAAGGACAAGGGAGTATTACTTATCGCAATTTCATAGGCCAGAAGAGTCTCGGAGCTCAGTGCCTAATTGTGTGATCCAGCATTTCTAGATTTCCACAAGGACAAAGCGTTATTACATTCAGTTCCATCCTTCCTATCTAAGTTGGTGTTTGCATTTCATATGAATCAGGAGATAGTGGTACCATCTTTGTGTCTGGAACCCAAGAATTTTAAGGAAAGACAACTTTATAATCTGTATGTGGCCTGAGCGCTTCATTGGTATCTGGCCTTTTCTATGATCCCAAAGGCTTTTTTAATCCTGCCGGGCCTCAGAGGGGCATGGCGGCATCAAAGACTTCCATTGCACGATGGATCAAGGAGACCATCCGTCAGGCATACATTTCTAAAGGAAGACCGTGTCCCTGTGTCCCCCTGAGATGACAGAGAAAACAGGATTTTTGAAACTCACCGTTAAATCTGTTTCTCTGTAGTTGATAGGGGGACACAGGGCTGCCCGCCCTTCTGCGAGATGTTGACCACGTTGGTCCATGAGGGATGGTTCCCTGAGCTAAATGCTCTGTTATTAAAGTTACTCGAATTTTATTCTGATTTTACCTGTTCAGCAGTCTCTTTGGTACAAACTGATTAGGTTTGTTGGTGTGGGGCTAAGTCAGACCCTCTGGCATGGCCCAGATATCGATCAGGGGGGGGGTTTTGATTTTTTTGGGTGATCGAGGACAGTCTGAGCCCATTTGCTTTGTTATAATCAGATCGCTTGGGCCTAGGGCCGAACGATCTGATTAGCCCGATATTGCCCTGCCGTTGGTGAGCATATCGGGGAAAGATTGCTCAATTGGTGACCTTGCCAAATGAGTGGATCTTATAGTGTATGGTCACCTTTACTCTACTGTTCTTGCTAAAATGTCAAAGGAATTTAGATTTAAGGTAAGGAAATGCTGGAACTGCCCTCATACAATTTTGTTAGGTAGGAGGAAAAAAATAATTCTGCCAACCACCAAGTAAAATAGATTTTTACACACCCCCTAATGAAATACCTTTTTCATATTGCATAATAAATCCAGACATCACAATACATAGATGTAATTTGTTATGTGTTTGTAGGCGTTCCAGATTTATTCAGCAAAATGAGGCAAGAAGTATCTCAACAAATGCCCATAAAAAAACAAATGATTCCTCACGGAAGCTCAAAGGAACCATCCAAAAATTAGGTTAGGAAAATATTCTTTAATTTTCTTTATCTGTTTAATTTAAATGTCATTCATATTTATACAGGCTCTTTTATATCAATGAACCACTGTTTAATAATGGTATGTGTGCTCCCTCAGACCAACTAACATTAAAGGGGCAGTTCAGCTTTGTTAACTTTAAACAAGATAAAGAGTGGCAAATTCTAAGCACTTTTTAATTTTTTTTGCTGTTTTATAATTTTTTTAATTATTTGCCTTGTTTCTGTCTTTCCTGATTTCAAATGGGGGTCACTGGCCCCATTTAAAAATGCGCTGTAAGGCTAAACATTTATTGTTATTGCTATTTCTATTCAGGCCCTCTCCTATTTACATTATATTATAGGCTATTTTTAAAATCTTCTTTTAAAATGTGTTCATGGTTGATAGGGTAATTTGGACCCTAGCAACAGGATTGCGGAAATTGCAAACTGGACAGCTGCTGAATAAAAATCTATACAGGTATGGGTCTTATCCAGAATGCTTAGTCCCTGTGATTTTCTGATATGGAATATTTATTAAATTATGCCCCATGGAATGGATAGAAAAGATGAAATGTAGACCTGGAAGATATATAAAGATCACCTTAGAAGAAGAGCCTCGCAGATTTCTTTTCAAAAAAACATCCAGTTATGATGATATTCTAAAAACAGCCATAGAAAACCTTTGGCATAATGAAGGGAAATATAATGCATCATAAATATTATGTTTAAACGATGGCTGTCGATGGCCCAAAAGTGACTTTTTACTGGAACATGAAACTCTCTGTGAAGTTACAGACACATGGAAAAAAAACATTTTATATGAGCAGAAGAAATAAAGGTTTGCAAATGAATCTATATGTGTTCATGATAATGCTTTATTTAACAAATGTTTCGCAATTTTTTTTTTTATTATTATTATTCATAAGATCCACTACCAGCTACTACCATTTCTCACCAAAGAATAGCAACAAAAATATCTACAATGGTACAGTGCTCACTGTTAATTTTAAGTCCAATGTGTTTTTTCTTTTATATTTAATAAATATGTCTTAAATATAACTAAGCTCCACATTAGTCTTAATATATCAGTTACTGCTTATATTTTATGTTTTACTTTTCATTGTGAACACAATAATGGCCTTGTCTACCAAATTACATTTATTTTTTATAAATACAAGTATGGGATCTGTTCTCCGTAAACCTGTTTATCCAGAAAGCTCAGAATTACAGAAAGGTAGATTCCCCTAGACCCCATTATAATCAAATAATCATTTATAAAATGATCATTAATAAAATCAAATAAATGATTTCCCTTTTCCCGGTAATGATAAAACAGTAATTAATTCTTATTGGAAGCAAAACCAGCCTATTGGGTTTATTTCATGTTTATATGATTTTCTAGTAGACTTAAGGTAAACCCAAGGATAACAGGTCCCATACCTGTGTAATATAATTATTACTATAAGTTAAGTGAGTTAACAATTCATTTCCTTTATTTTTTAAAGTAGAAAGTTTTATATTCTCTAAAATGGATTTTATTTTTTCTAACCGACAATAAACTGATACAGATTGAGTGCAAAAACATCAAATTGACTCCTCCCTTTTTAAGCTACATCCATTGCCTAGCGGATCAATCCCTCAATATATATTTTAGAGTCCTTCGATGTAGGATTGATCATTAATACAGTTTCCACCCTGCAGCTGCTGTGGTTTTAATGTCTATAGCTCTCCCTATGTTCTTTTGTGCCCCTCCTAATTCCGTTTAGATTCATGTTCACCTGCTCTCTATTTTCAAATTTCAGCGTCACTCTGGTTGTTAGTGTTTAATTTAATCTAGCAATAAGGCAAGGATTAAATGTGAGACTGTAAAATAAAAAAATGTTTTAAATATAGATATCTGAAAAAAAATGTTAGAAGGCAGAGGCTAATAATTATATGTTTTTATGCAATTTAGTGCATGGTCAAGTCATATTCTGTAACATACTGTAAGTTTACTTAGGATATACCCCATTAATTACAATACTACATTGAGGGGCAGATATATCAATGGTTCGAGTTGAATTTTCGAATGAAAAATGCAAGCTATTTTTTGTGTACTTCGACTAGAGAATAGTCCAAATTCGATTCAAATTTGAAAAAAACAAACAAAAAAAAAACGAAATTCGAATTTTAATATGTACGGTCTCTTTAAAAATTCGACTTCGACCATTCGCCATCTAAAACCTGCTGAATTGCTGTTTTAGCCTATGGGGGAACTCCTAGAACCTATTTGGAGTCAATTGGTGGACTTTTGGGAAAAACTTTGAATCAAATTCGATTAAATGTGCTATTCCTTTGATTTGTAAGTTTTGAATTCAGCCTAATACTGACCTATTTGATCGAAAACTGTCCTATTCGACCAAAAAAAAACTTAGACATAATTTCGGGTGGTCTTTTTGAATTCAAATTTTGAAGTTTTTTCATTTCAAAATTTGACCCTTGATAAATCTGCCCCTAAATGTTGCAAAATATACCGTTTTGGAATAGGTTGTCTTATTATTGTTGATTAAGTGTTTTAATTACAGATATGTTGATTTAAAAAAAATAAATACAATTTTCTTTATTTTTTTCAATACAGTCCACATATATCAGTTCAATCAACACATCAATAGGTTAATAGAGCTACTACTTTTTTAACTATGAAGATTTGATTCATCTTTTGCAAAGGAGAAGGACAAGTCTTTTAGATCGTCCAAACAGTATAGACCCGGAAGGCAATATAATAGACAATCATCCTGGAGAACAGGTTGTCAGAACACTAGAGGCAATCAAAAGAGGTCTAGTGGTTTCTCTTCTTCCTCCTCTGCAGCGCAGCAACAATGAGGATGTACTGGCTCAGATGAGAGTAGGGGGCAGGCTGTCTCTGTTTGCACAAATCTGGTCCAGAAATGTTAGAGATCGCTGGGTCTGCGACACAATAAGAAGAGGTTTCCGTTTAGTTTGCAAAAACCCCAAGAGCGGATCGTTTTTTAGTTTTCAAAATATCGGAAGGGATCGAAGGCCTGGTCCAGGAGCATATGGATCAATTGGTCATATCAGAAGCAGTAGAAACAGTTCTTCCTCACGAAAGAGGGAGGGGGTTCTACTCAAGACTTTTCCTCGTAAGAAAGGCTTCAGGGGCAATGAGACCAGTATTAGATATGAGAATTCTAAGCAACTTCCTACAGAAGAGGAAATTCAAGATGGAATCATTAGCTTCAATAATTCAAGCCATCACAGTGGGAGACTGGCTTACAAAAATAGATTTAAAAGAAGCTTACTTCCATGTTCCAGTCTGCCAACAACACAGGAAGTATCTGAGGTGTGCGGTAGGAGAACGCCATGTTCAATTCAGATGTCTTCCCTGTGGCCTGTCACAATCCCCAAGGGTATTCACAAAAATTCTGGTCGCTTTGTTAGCCGAATTAAGGAAAGAAGGGATATCGGTTTTTCACTATCTAGACGATGTGTTAGTGACGGCCAAAACAGAAGAAGTGGCGGTTTCTTACACAAAAAGGGTGCTAAAGGTTCTGCAATCTCATGGCTGGATAGTGAACGAAGAGAAGAGCAATCTACGTCCAACAAGGTCCCTTATTTTTCTAGGTATAAAATTCCAAACAACAAGGAACTTAGGGGCAAATTCACTAAGCGCCGAACGCTAGCGTTAATTCGCTAGTGTTTGGCATTTTAGTTACTGCGCAAATTCATTAACGAACGCTGGCGTAGATTCGCTAGTGTTACTTCGCACCCTTACGCCTGGCGAATTTTCGCTACGGACGTAACTACGCAAATTCACTAACGCTCGCAGTGTACTGAACGCTACCTTTTACGCTAGACTTCCTTCGCCACCTCAGACCAGGAGAAGCGCAATAGAGTAGATAGGGATTGCTTCAAAAAAAGTCAAAATTTCTTCTAAGTCCCAAAAAACGCTGGCGTGTTTTCTACATTATGGGTGATAGGCTGAAAAAGATCGAAAAATTTTTTGGGGCTCCCCTCCTTTCCCCCCTACATTTCCTGACTCATGGCAACATACCTAGACAGTGGGCACATGTGTAGGGCAAAATAACATTTTTATTTGATGTTTTGAAGGTTTTCTAGGCATTTGTAGTGCTGATACGTATTCCTCCATTGAAATTTGAATTTGGCGCCATATGCAAATTAACCTTCGCTAGCGTAACTTCGCTTCACTTAGCGAATCAATGCTAGCGCAACTTCGCAATCTTACGCTACCCCTGAGCGCAACTTCGGATTTTAGTGAATTTGCGGAGTGCTGGCGAAACTACGCCTGGCGAAGTGCGGCGAAGCTGCGCCTGGCGCAACTACGAATCTTAGTGAATTTGCCCCTTAGTGAGCCTTCCTGTCGAAGAAGATTATTTTGGCAGTAGAAGAATTCAAAGAATTGAAGATGGTGACGGTTCAGCACTGTTTAAGAATCTTAGGTCTGATGTCCTCTTCAATCCAGGTGGTAAGATGGGCACGGTGGCATTCAAGGCCATTGCAAAATTTTCTATTAAGGAAAATAAAAAATCCTCTGGAAAATCTACACAGAAAATTGGTTCTGCCTCAAGATCAAAAGAACAAGCTAGGCTTGTGGTGCGTTCAAGACAATTTAAAGAAAGGTGTTCAAATAGAAGAACCAGAATGGACAGTCGTGACGACAGATGCGTCAGGTGTAGGTTGGGGCGCCCATCTGGGAGATTTATTTGTTCAAGGTTCCTGGGAAAAGAAACATGTTCCGGCAAATATCCTAGAATTGAGAGCAATAAGAGAAACATTATTGGCTCTGGCAGATCGTTTAAAAGGAAAGAGCGTGAAAATGTTTTCCGACACCACAGCAGTAGCTTACCTGCAAAAACAAGGGGGCACAAGAAGTTTGAGGTTGCGAGAAGAAGCAGAACCCATATTTCAGTGGGCAGAGAATTGGCTAAAAATCCTGTCGGCAGTGCATCTACCTAGTGTAGAAAACAAAAAGGCAGATTTTTCAAGTCGAAGAGAAGTAGATCCAGGAGAATGTAGTCTACACAATGATATATTTCAGGACATAGTAGATGCTTGGGGGATTCCAGAAGTAGATGCCATGGCATCTGTGGAGAACAGGAAATGTCAAAAAAAATTTCTCCAGACTCCCATGCAAGGAAGCCTTAGCAACAGACGGTCTAAGGCAAGATTGGTCAAAATATTTAATCTATGTGTTCCCACCAATTTCTCTCATTTGGAAAGTTCTAAGGAAGATAGAACGAGAGAGGGCAGACGCAATAGTAGTGGTTCCTTTTTGGCCAAGAAGACCATGGTTTCCACTTCTGCACAGGCTAACGTTGGGGGAGCCAAAAGTCATCCCTACATTCCCAGGTTGGTTATCTCAGGGAATGTTTCAATTCCAGATGGAGGACAACCTTTCCCTGATGGCATGGAGGTTGAAAGGAGGAGGTTGAGAAGTTTGGATTTTAAGGAAGAATTAGAATTTCTACAAAAGTCAAGAAAGAATTCCACGTCCTCCCAATACTATAATTTGGGAGAAATTCGTTCAATCTACAGTAGCAGAGGGTCAGGACCCCTGTACTCCAACAGCGTCCATGGTCATAAATTTTATTTTCTCCGGCTATGAGAAAGGTCTTAAAATGAGTACTCTCAAAGTGCAAGTTTCAGCTATTTCAGCTCTAACGGGAGTTTCTTGGGCTCTAGATCTGTTGATCCAATGTTTTTTTAATGCCATCATGAGAGTGAGGCCTAACGTTCGAAAATTCTCTCCTTGGGATTTGCCATTTGTCTTGGATATATTGACAAAGCCACCCTTTGAACCACTTGAGGATTGGTCATTGTGGAATCTTACTCTAAAAGTGGTATGGACTTGGAACTGTTTCTTCCCTCTTTTTGTCCATTTCCAAAAACAGAGAAGGAGAAACAATGGCATATGCTTGACTTAGTCAGAGCAATCACTATATATCGGGAAAGAACTGAGTCATGGAGAAAATCTGAGCGCTTGTTCATTATTCCTTGTGGATTCAGGAAAGGAAAAGCTCCTTCTAAGAAGACAGTGAGTTCCTGGATCGTGGCTGCAATTGCAAAGGCATATAATAAAGCAGGCAGGAAGGTTCCCCAGGGGCTGAAAGCCCATTCTACCAGAGCGTTGGTGAGTTCCTGGGCGATGGAAGCCAGAGCATCGCCGGAAGCCATCTGTAGGACGGCAAGATGGTCGTCTGTCAATACATTTATTAAACATTATAAACTTGATGTCCTTGCCTCCCAAGAAGCAAGATTCGGGAGGAAGGTTTTACAGTCTATTGTTCATGTGAATGAATAAAAGTGTGATCAACTGCATTTTGTCTGAATCCCTCCCTTCTTGTTTTGGTAGTTCCCGTTGGTGAATGCCATGGGTGACTTGGAAAACAGAAAATTGTTTCTTACTTACCGGAATTTCTGTTTCCTGGTCACCTTCCATGGCAGCATTCACCCAGGGATTTCCCACCCTGATGCGAGCTGTATAACTAAGACGATGAGTAGGGGTTGGGCTGATGGTTTTATTTTGCTTGGGGGAGGATCCTGTCTGTTGGCTCGTTGGGAGGATTAACCCGTTGGTGAATGCTGCCATGGAAGGTGACCAGGAAACAGAAATTACGGTTAGTAAGAAACAATTTCCTTTTTTTTGCTTTTACATCCCCTTTAATTTTTTTCCTGCCAAGCATGCATGTCTTACTTGCTGACAGGCAGGTGGTCTATCTGCTAAGAACTACTATTAACGTTCATATTCAGCAGTGTTTCTCTCTGCATTGGTGGCTTCACCCGCAGAAGATGAGCAGCAGTGTCAGCACCCTGGGCAACGATGCTTGGGTGTGGGGGGGGGCTGTCCTGTAAGTCCTGCAACTCAAGCGTTGCAGGCCTGACCTTCAACAGTAGCTCTGCAGGCACGGACCTCCATGACCCTCTGGCGATGCAATCATCCCTCCTGCTCCAGGAATGGTAAGTGGCCTTTATTTACACACATTTTAGTAAATACTTTTCTTTTTTTATTATGTACACGTATGCACACTTGTCTATAATTATATACACACACTGCAACCCAACTATTACAAATGCTCCCTCGTGTATACAAAAAAAGCTCACAATTTTTTTCCAATAATAGTTTTTTGGAGTTGCTGTGCTTTTTTGAAATTTTACCACACATAAATCTGGTGGTGTGTTTATGAAGCAGTGTAGATCCGACCCATAAAATTAGTATGCACAGGGTACATTTTGGGGCATTTACATATCCTTATACAGAAATACATATTATTGTGTTAAATACATAGTTTTGGACAATATTAGATGTGCTACATATATCAGCTATATAGAATGAGAGTAATAATTATAAGAGAAAAAAAACTGATGAATCCACACTATTGATTATATTGTAAGAATAGTTGAATAGCAGTCTTTAAAAATATTTGAATAAAAATTAGCGCACAACACTAATTAGATTACGACAAAGTTCCCCTGTGCATATATGAATTGGTTGAGATAGTCAAAGACAAACAAAATTAACTTTAAATGAACTGACCAATCAAATTAATAAAATAAATGAAAGATAGCATGATAGACATTGATAGCTTGCAAAAAAAGTTTGGGGTGGACACAGTTGCAATCTATTGATATTGAAGTCAAAAGAAGCAGAAAGTATTTGATAACAGTAAAGCTTGACTGCGTGTCTTTGGCATTGTATATCCACACTGTAGCAAAAACTTGCAAGATAAATTTCTAAACTCTTCACTAGCTACAAGAATAAAAGAGAAAACAAGAAATTTGATTGAAATAATTGCATTATAAACATTCCAAACCTGAAATGGACAGATTTATAATAAATAAGCAAAAATGTGTAAAGAAAACTAAGAATGGCTCATTTGCAATGTCACAATTGTAAACGGTCACTTTGCACACTGCATGGTGCACATAAACAAATGACTCTATAGAATGGAGATCTGAGGCTCCCTTACCTAAAACCATAGATAAGTTGTTTAGGTCTGTATTAGTAAGGGGCAGATATGTAAGAGGCACATAGGGGTCAACCCTACTAACTCGTACCTTTATTCTCATAGATGAGTTGTGCCTGCTGGATGGATGTGGTGGATGTGCATTACAGGAAACTATAAAGTTTAATATAATCTGCATGTGTGAAAACTAGTTTCCAGTAAATTAAATGTAAGTTGCATAAATTTTACCAACTCATAGTAATTTTTTTTATGTTTTTCGGCAGGGCTTTTCATTGAAAACTAAACCTGAAGGTAAAAAAACACTAGGCGTGCCAGTATTTTTTTTTTAATTAAATATAATTTTTGGATGTAGTTTATTAAACTGTTGGATCAGTGAGCAAGAGTTTAAAAAAGAAGACTCAATAATTACTGACAACATTAGCCTAATTCATAGTGAGCCTAGGAGCTTCTGCTGTCTAGAGTCTAGAGAACAAGGCAAAGATGAAGATTTTGAACCCTTAATTGAATTTTAAAACACAGAGACAACCTTTGAAGCAGATGAGGAGATACATGACAAAGATTTTATAAAGGAGCACAATTTATTAGTATTCAAATCTTGTTTAGATGCTTTGTTATTCAAAGTAAGGTGTGATTTCAGTACTGAATGCACTTCACCTATAGAAAAATTAAACAAGAAAATAATTGGATCTTCCCTCTCCATTACAACTACTTGCATTAGTGGCCATGAATTTCAGCTGTGGCAGAGACAACCAAGAATTAGAAATGTTCCTGCTGGAAATCTACTCTTATGTTGTGCAATACTATGCAGTGGAGCTAGCTTTAAAAAAGTGGATGACATGTTGAATATTTTAGGCTTGCTACATATTTCAAAAGCAACCTACTACAGATTTCAACAGGAATATTTGTTTCCAGCTATCAACAGACAATGGCAATTAGAACAGGAGTCTTTGAGCACCCGACTGTCTGAAAAGGCACTGTGTGTTGCTGGTGGTGGGCAGTATGGCAGCCCGGGACACTGTGCTAAATATTGTATTTATTCTATGATGGACGTAGTTTCAAAGAAGATTCTACACTTTCACATTTTACGAACTTTTAAGAAGAAAAAAATCAAGCAAACTGGAAAAAGAGGCCTTTTGCAAGTGTTTGAAAAAAATTCTAGACAATGGATTTGATATGCAGATAGTGGCAACAAAAAAATCAATTCAAGATGAGTTTAAAACTTTAATTCATCAGTATGATACTTGGCACTTCACAAAAAGTCTCAGAAAAAAACTTGTTGCTGCTAGCAAGAGAAGACTATGCAAACCACTGTCTGACTGGATACAGCCACTTGTGAAAAGTGGAATTCAGCTCTAAACCACATTCAAGGTATTCACAAATAGGAAGATGGACTCGGTGGATGTACAAACAACACTTTAACAGAGGAAGAGGAAAATAAAACCCAGCGGATAAAAAAAGCAGATCCAGCTTATGAAACCCTGCTTACAATATTTAACCATCGTCGATTTGACAAAGATGTAGAACACTTGCAGCGCTTCTGTCATAATGGGGCTATAGAGGTGTTACATAGCAAAGCAACATCATTCCGTCCAAAAAAGTTACATTTTAAAATGGATGCGATGTTGGCAAGAACAAAACTTCCAACTTTATCCCACAATAGAAATGTCAATCAAAAACAGGTAACCATTAAAGACAGAAGAAGGTCAGCTCTTGATTTTGGACAAAATTTTTTTTTCATATGTGTGCCCAAAATGGAAGACTTGGATTGCAAAACCAATATATGAATCAACCAAAAATGACTTTATCTTTGATATATTTGAAGATGTCCTAGATATTTGCTTGGGCAATATCAGCAGCAGTTGGGAGTCTCAAGCAGCATCACTTCCAAAAAATATTGCACTATTGGAAAGACCACATAAAGAAAAGATTCTGAAGGAACACTTGTCAAGATTTAACAAGTAAAAAAAACGGAACAGTTACCTGCACTTATGTTGCATTTGTTGCAATTTCGTATAAGCCAAAAAGAAAATGAAAAACCCAAACATCATGCTTTGTCTCATTATTTGTCGAATACTACTATGAATAGTTACTGCAAGGTTGTGTCCGTGATTTTAAATTTGCATTGAATTGTTTAGTTTATTTTGTAAATTTGTCCGTTTCTTATTATTTCTGTCAATTTGATTAATAGGCCTAAAATCTTGAAAATTTTAAAAAGTCTTTTTTAAATTTTACAGGTAGTTTCTTTTAACTAAACCAATTTAAACTTAATAAATATTTTTTTATTAAAATTGTTTATTTATTTCTCTTCTCCTCTTTATGCACTAATAGAGATTCGATCACTATGATTAACGAGAGTTTAATAGTAAGGTCATAGAGACCCTAGAGACACGGGAGTTAGTAACATGGGCCCTCTTCGGGCCTTCACTTGGGCACGAGTTTGAACCTAAGCAAAAATTTTTTTTTTTTTTCTCTTTCTCACTTTCACTTTCTATTCTATTATCACATTTAATATAGATATGGGTCAGTTATATATGACCCTCTTAAGTTGTGGTTCCCTTTGTTATGATACCCATAATAATTGCTTAGGCTCCATATGACGTCATTAGATAGGGGAATATGGTAACGTCACGTTAACTTGGTATTTCACCTTTCTCTGTTCCCTTCCCCCTTCTTTTTTTTTTTTTTTTTGTTTTGTTTTGTTTTGTAAGATTAATTCAAGTATTATTCTGTAACCTACAGTATCGTGTCTTGTCCTGTTATTTGTGACTTAAAATAATAAAGAGATTGAAAGAAAATGGATGAATGAATGTGTCTGGTATGACTTATTTTTATTTTGAATTGTTTGTTTATTTGTATATTTCAGTGTTTTATTTTAACCCTTTAAGTGCCACAGAACGTAGAATCTACGTTCTGTGGATCAAAGGACCAAAGTGCCACAGATCGTAGATTCTACGTTCTGCAGCACTTCCGGGTTTGCGAGCGGAGGAGCGGCTGTTAGAGCCGCTCGCTCCGCTCCTTCACGATCCCCTGCCCCTAGACAACGAGCAGAGCAGGGGATCGTGTGGCCCCTGGGGCGCGATCGCCCAGGGGCCCCAAAGCAGCAGCAGGGACGCGTTTCCTATGCGTCCTGCTGCTGCCTGCGCCGCACTTCCGCCCAGCTCCGCCCCCACATGGCTGATGATCGTTGGAGCTGGAGATCTGCTGCGTGGGACCCTTTCTGATCGATCTGCAGCATCTACCCCAGGTAAGTGTAACATTTACACACACAAAAACACACAAACACACCAACACACACTTATTACAGTAATATACACTTACATTCACACTTACACACACTCACACATAGATTTTTGGGGATTGGGGGGGTCACACACACTCACAGCACCCATGTACACTTGCACACGCGCACATGCGCAAATAACATGCAATTTACCCGTTGTGCACACGCATATGTACATATATGGCTTTGTGGCTTTTTTTTTTTTTTTTCTTATCGCATCGTCTCTTTTTGGGCTAAAAAAAAATGTTTTATTGCCGTTCCGAATAGCGTATTCGCTAACCGTACTGTGCAATAGCTTTTGTATGTTATTTTGGTGGTTATATTGCAATTTTGGGTATTTTGGTGCATTTTTAGCCATTTTATTGAATTTTTAGCCATTTTATTGCATTTTCAGCTCTGCATTTGTGTTGTTCACTTGTTTCTGCCCGTATAATCGATTTGGCCCAGCTAAAATATTCAAACGGTAATTCTGGTGGCCGATTACACTAGTGTGAAAAAAAAAAGCATTGATTTTTGTGGTTTTATTAGTTTTTGGTGATTTATTTGCATTTCACACTGTTCTGTGTTATTTTGTTTTGCCTATGTAAATTTTATCTACTATATATCCATTTGGGGGTCTCTGTGCGCCACATAGTTTGGTATATCTATGCATATTGGGCATCAAAGTGTTCAGTAGACCCCTGTCATTCATATTTAGGATGTTTTATGCTGATACGTTACGAAATGTGGGGCACATAATGGGGTAAAATTCAAGCTTTGTGACGATTTTCAGAAATTTGATAAAAACCGTTATGTTCAGCATTGCTTTGCAGTTTGGCAGTTTGCTGTAGAAACACTTATTTACCCATTTTGGATTCGTCAGAATGTGTACTTTTTGAAAATATATGGTTTTCTGGGGTCTCTGTACTGTTAGGGGGGTCTAATGTCGCATAATACACACACCAGGTGCTTATATTGCAGCAGCCAGCGCGTCAGCTGTGAAAATGTCTATACATATTGTCATTTGGGGGTCTCTGTGCGCAACATAGTTTGGTATATCTATGCATATTGGGCATCAAAGTGTTCAGTAGACCCCTGGCGCTCATATTTAGGATGTTTTATGCTGATAAGCTACGAAATGTGGGGCATATAATGGGGTAGAATTCAAGCTTTGTGACGATTTTCAGAAATTTGATAAAAAACCGTTATGTTCAGCATTGCTTTGCAGTTTGGCAGTTTGCAGTAGAAACACTTATTTACCCATATTGGATTCGTCAAAATGTGTACTTTCTGAAAATATATGGTTTTCTGGGGTCTCTGTGCTGTTAGGTGGTCTAATGTCGCATAATACACACACTGGGTGGTTATATTGCAGCAGCCAGCGCGTCAGCCGTGAAAATGTCTATACATATTGTCATTTGGGGGTCTCTGTGCGCCACATAGTTTGGTATATCTATGCATATTGGGCATCAAAGTGTTCAGTAGACCCCATGCGCTCATATTTAGGATGTTTTATGCTGATAAGTTACGAAATGTGGGGCATATAATGGGGTAAAATTCAAGCTTTGTGACGATGTTCAGAAATTTGATAAAAACCGTTACGTTCAGCATTGCTTTGCAGTTTGACAGTTTGCAGTAGGAACACATATTTACCCATATTGGATTCGTCAAAATGTGTACTTTCTGAAAATATATGGTTTTCTGGGGTCTCTGTACTGTTAGGGGGGTCTAATGTCGCATATTACACACACCAGGTGCTTGTATTGCAGCAGCCAGCGCGCATCAGCCGTGAAAATGTATACACTATTGTCATTTGGGGGTCTCTGTGCGCCACATAGTTTGGTATATCTATGCATATTGGGCATCAAAGTGTTTAGTAGACCCCTGGCGTTCATATTCAGGATGTTTTATGCTGATAAGTTACGAAATGTGGGGCATATAATGGGGTAAAATTCAAGCTTTGTGACGATTTTCAGAAATTTGATAAAAACCGTTACGTTCAGCATTGCTTTGCAGTTTGACAGTATGCAGTAGGAACACATATTTACCCATATTGGATTCGTCAGAATGTGTACTTTCCGAAAATATATGGTTTTCTGGGGTCTCTGTACTGTTAGGGGGGTCTAATGTCGCATATTACACACACCGGGTGCTTATATTGCAGCAGCCAGCGTGCGTCAGCCGTGAAAATGTATATACACTATTGTCATTTGGGGGTCTCTGTGCGCCACATAGTTTGGTATATCTATGCATATTGGGCATCAAAGTGTTCAGTAGACCCCTGGCGTTCATATTCAGGATGTTTTATGCTGATAAGTTACGAAATGTGGGGCATATAATGGGGTAAAATTCAAGCTTTGTGACGATTTTCAGAAATTTGATAAAAACCGTTACGTTCAGCATTGCTTTGCAGTTTGACAGTTTGCAGTAGGAACACATATTTACCCATATTGGATTCGTCAGAATGTGTACTTTCTGAAAATATATGGTTTTCTGGGGTCTCTGTACTGTTAGGTGGTCTAATGTCGCATAATACACACACCGGGTGGTTATATTGCAGCAGCCAGCGCGTCAGCCGTGAAAATGTCTATACATATTGTCATTTGGGGTCTCTGTGCCCCACATAGTTTGGTATATCTATGCACATTGGGCATCAAACTGTTTAGTAGACCCCTATGTTTATATTTAGGATGCTTTATGCTGGTAATGATACATGGACAATACGATGCTGGAAAGTTGAAGCTTTGAGGCAATTTTCAAAATATTTTACCAAAACCGCCAAATTTGGCAAAGCCTTGCGACTCAGTAGTTTGGGGCAGAAAGGCATGGGTACCCATTTTAGATTCTGTATAATGTGTACTTTCCAAAAATATATGGGTTTGGGGGGTAAACATATATTTCTGTGTTTTTACCCCACAAAAATGCAGTCAATGTGTTGATTTTTCATTAGCTGAAGTTACCCACAGGACTATTTGTATGCGCTAACTTCATTTTGGGGCCTCTAACTGCCATATACTTTGGTAAACCTATGCACAGTGGGCACCAAACTGTTTGGAAGACCCCTGGCAATCATATTTAGGGTGTTTTTTTTTGGTGCGTAACGATACGTGGGTGATATGGTGCTGAGAAGTTGAAGCTTTGAGGCAATTTTCAGATATTTCACCAAAACCGACAATTGTGGGAAAGCCTTGCGACTCAGTAGTTTGGAGCAGAAAGGTATGGGTACCCATTTTAGATTCGGTAGAATGTGTACTTTCCAAAAATATATGGGTTTGGGGGGTAAACATATATTTCTGTGTTTTTACCCCACAAAAATGCAGTCAATGTGTTGATTTTTCATTAGCTGAAGTTACCCACAGGACTATTTGTATGCGCTAACTTCATTTTGGGGCCTCTAACTGCCATATACTTTGGTAAACCTATGCACAGTGGGCACCAAACTGTTTGGAGGACCCCTGGCAATCATATTTAGGGTGTTTTTTTTTGGTGCGTAACGATACATGGGTGATATGGTGCTGAGAAGTTGAAGCTTTGAGGCAATTTTCAGATATTTCACCAAAACCGACAATTGTGGGAAAGCCTTGCGACTCAGTAGTTTGGAGCAGAAAGGCATGGGTACCCATTTTAGATTCGGTAGAATGTGTACTTTCCAAAAATATATGGGTTTGGGGGGTAAACATATATTTCTGTGTTTTTACCCCACAAAAATGCAGTCAATGTGTTGATTTTTCATTAGCTGAAGTTACCCACAGGACTATTTGTATGCGCTAACTTCATTTTGGGGCCTCTAACTGCCATATACTTTGGTAAACCTATGCACAGTGGGCACCAAACTGTTTGGAGGACCCCTGGCAATCATATTTAGGGTGTTTTTTTTTGGTGCGTAACGATACATGGGTGATATGGTGCTGAGAAGTTGAAGCTTTGAGGCAATTTTCAGATATTTCACCAAAACCGACAATTGTGGGAAAGCCTTGCGACTCAGTAGTTTGGAGCAGAAAGGCATGGGTACCCATTTTAGATTCGGTAGAATGTGTACTTTCCAAAAATATATGGGTTTGGGGGGTAAACATATATTTCTGTGTTTTTACCCCACAAAAATGCAGTCAATGTGTTGATTTTTCATTAGCTGAAGTTACCCACAGGACTATTTGTATGCGCTAACTTCATTTTGGGGCCTCTAACTGCCATATACTTTGGTAAACCTATGCACAGTGGGCACCAAACTGTTTGGAGGACCCCTGGCAATCATATTTAGGGTGTTTTTTTTTGGTGCGTAACGATACATGGGTGATATGGTGCTGAGAAGTTGAAGCTTTGAGGAAATTTTCAGATATTTCACCAAAACCGACAATTGTGGGAAAGCCTTGCGACTCAGTAGTTTGGAGCAGAAAGGCATGGGTACCCATTTTAGATTCGGTAGAATGTGTACTTTCCAAAAATATATGGGTTTGGGGGGTAAACATATATTTCTGTGTTTTTACCCCACAAAAATGCAGTCAATGTGTTGATTTTTCATTAGATGAAGTTACCCACAGGACTATTTGTATGCGCTAACTTCATTTTGAGGCCTCTAACTGCCAGATACTTTGGTAAACCTATGAACAATGGCCACCAAACTGTTTGGAGGAACCCTGGCAATCATATTTAGGGTGTTTTTTCTTGGTGCGTAACGATACATGGGTGATATGGTGCTGAGAAGTTGAAGCTTTGAGGCAATTTTCAGATATTTCACCAAAACCGACAATTGTGGGAAAGCCTTGCGACTCAGTAGTTTGGAACAGAAAGGCATGGGTACCCATTTTAGATTCTGTAGAATGTGAACTTTCCAAAAATATATGGGTTTTGGGGGGTAAACATATATTTCTGTGTTTTTACCCCACAAAAATGCAGTCAATGTGTTGATTTTTCATTAGCTGAAGTTACCCACGGGACTGTTTGTATGCGCTAACTTCATTTTGGGGCCTCTAAATGCCAGATACTTTGGTAAACTTATGAACAATGGCCACCAAAATGTTCAGAGGAACCCTGGCAATCATATTTAGGGTGCTTTTTCTTAGTACGTAATGATACATGGGTGATATGGTGCTGAGAAGTTGAAGCTTTGAGGCAATTTTCAGATATTTCACCAAAACCGACAATTGTGGGAAGGCCTTGCGACTCAGTAGTTTGGAGCAGAAAGGCATGGGTACCCATTTTAGATTCTGTAGAATGTGTACTTTCCAAAAATATATGGGTTTTGGGGGGTAAACATATATTTCTGTGTTTTTACCCCACAAAAATGCAGTCAATGTGTTGATTTCTCATTAGATGAAGTTACTCACGGGACTGTTTGTATGCGCTAACTTCATTTTGGGGCCTCTAAATGCCAGATACTTTGGTAAACTTATGAACAATGGCCACCAAAATGTTCAGAGGAACCCTGGCAATCATATTTAGGGTGCTTTTTCTTAGTACGTAATGATACATGGGTGATATGGTGCTGGGAAGTTGAAGTTTTGAGGCAATTTTCAGATATTTCACCAAAACCGACAATTTTGGGAAAGCCTTGCGACTCAGTAGTTTGGAGCAGAAAGGCATGGGTACCCATTTTAGATTCTGTAGAATGTGTTCTTTCCAAAAATATATGGGTTTGGGGGGTAAACATATATTTCTGTGTTTTTACCCCACAAAAAATGCAGTCAATGTGTTGATTTCTCAGTAGCTGAAGTAAAGTCCTGAACAATTTGGATGCGCTAACTTCATATTTGTGTCTCTAAATGCCAGATACTTTGGTAAACCTATGCATAATGGATATCAAACTGTTCAGTGGACCCCTGGCAATCATATTTCAGGTGCTTTTTCTTGGTACGTAATATAGTTTGGGATATGCGGAGCAGCAAAATAAAACCTTTGAAATGATTTTTCAAAATTTTGAATTTTATTTTGAAAAACCGCTATGTTCAGACAAGCTTTTCTGTTTGGTAGTTGGGAGTAGAGAGACATAGTTACCCATTTTGTAATCGGCAGAATGTGTACTTTTCAAAAATGTATGGTTTTCTGGGGTAAACCTATGGTTTCAGGATTTTTTGCCTTGGAATCTAAAGCATGCCGTTTTCTGCCTTAGTGCTTTCAAAATTCAGTAATATACTGCCGGGAGTTTTTGCTGTACAGAAATCCTAAATCTCCCTAAAACTATACATATCTGGTATTGGCACGTTCGAGAGACATAAGGCTTTCCAAATCAGTTGGATTTTCATCTGTAAAATGAAATATTTTTCTGGTATAAATTGATATACAATGAAAAATGGTAATTTTTCATTTTTTTTTGTTATTTAGCACTATAAATTTTTTTGCACAGGTGGAAATACATGAAAACTCAGGCAGATTTAGAAAGCTCAGTTTCTACCGAAAAAAACAATGTATAGTTTTCCTAGGTAAACTATAGGTTTCCCCTCAGAAAATGCCCCTAAAGTGAGAGAGCACAAAATGCTTAAAAACGGCTGGCATTTCGCGTAACCAAAATGTGAAATTCTGCTGGCACTTAAAGGGTTAATTAGTTTTATTCATTTTATTTTTATTTGTTTTTTATTGAAATTGTTTTAGAATTATCTTATTAGAATTGTTATAATTTAATTTCTGTGAGTTTCCTTGAACGGATGTAGTGTGTTCAGTAACAGAGGTTGAAGCCTTGGCGTGGTGTTACTGTTCACATGCTACATGCACGTGCTAATGCAACCATCTTTTTTGTGAGTTATATACACAAGCCCATCAAGTTCAACCTTGTAACTCTATTTTAACTTGCTTTAACTGCTAGTTGATCCAGAGGAAGGCGAAAAACCCCATCTGAAGTCTCTCCAATTTGCCTCAAAGGGGAAAAATTCCTTCCTGACTGCAAGATGCAATGGGACCAGTCCCTGGATCAACTTGTACTATGAGCTATCTCCCATATCCCTGTATTCCCTCACTTGCTAAACACCATCCAAGCCATTCTTAAAGGGGTGGTTCACCTTTCAGTTAACTTCTAGTATATAAAAAACAATTTTAGGCAACTTTTCAACTGGTCTCCATTTTTTCTTTTTTATACTTTTGAATTATTTGCCTTCTTTTTCTGACAAATGGTGGTCAACATCTAGAAACAATTGTTCTGTAAGGCTACAAATGTATAGTAATTTGCTACTTATTACTTTCTTTCTATTCAGACTCTCTGCTATTCGAGTCTCTTATTCAAATCAGTGCATGGTTGCACAAATATATATATTATATTACAAAAATAATATATTACTATATACAGAGAAAGCAACAGGGCTATTTCAAATCATAAACAGGATTAATGAAAAATAATTGATCTTTTATGCCACTATATGTTAGGCAATATTAAAATAAATGTAAGTTTGATGTTCAATTTAAGTGTGAATGTCAGATTCATTTGTTGTAGACTACTTTATTTCTGATATAATATTTCAAAGCTATAACAATCCAGCTCCTGTTAAAGATAAAACACACAAATTAGAAATAATATGTGGGGAAGCAGAGCAGAGCTCTAAATCATGCTTTTTGGTGCAAAAAAGGTAAACTCATAATAGCTTGAGAGTACTAATAAGTAGCAGATATAGGCCAGCAAATGTATAAATGAACACTGTTGGACTAAAATGTGTCCCCAGTGAGTACTGACAAGCTGATGCTGTGCCTGTCATTGCTCACACACACCTGGAACCTGGAATGTTCCCTGCCATTATTTTTGTTATAGTATGAAAAATATAAGTATACGGTTAATGCAAGGCCAGGCAGTTTCTCTGTCCAATGGATAGCACTTTGCTTATCACTCACCCAAACCACAGTGTTTAGCCAGTCCACGCCAAGTTCTATATTAACCGGGTTTTGGGGACCGCAGCTCCCAACCGGAACCTCTTCACAGTCAGATATTTTTCCCAAGTGGAATGGAGGGGTCCTCAGTACCTGTCCCACAATACTCTATTCCATTGTACAGCTTTTTGGACTGGATGGGCCCGCAGCACCCATCCAGCTCCTTGCTCAGGGATGAAACAACCCCAACCCCCTTGTTAACCTTTTTATCCCATCTTTTACTTGTAAAAAAGCATAAATTGGAGCTGTTGGATTATGACACTGTTGAAGACTGCATGATACTGTACCTGTCTATTCCTCCTCAAAGTAACATGGTGAGATGTACTGTTCAACCAGCTGAATATTCAAGCTCACAGTATTTGGTTCTTTTTTATTTAGTGAGATGTTCTTCTGCTCAGATATTTAATACATGCTAATGCTTTGCATGCTTTTTTTTTGTGTAGAGGATAACCCTGGACTAATACTTAAAAAAACAAGTTGTAAAAAAAACTAGATAACAAAACGGGCCTCGAATTTTGCCATGATTTTTGAGAATCTGAATAGGTCTGCACCTTGAAGTTATATTTACTTTTATATTGAAAATTTTATTTTATTGCTTATTTGAGCATTGGTTTCGGCACATTGGCACTTTTTCCAAAATAAATTGCTTATTAGCAAGCAGCCTCCTAAATATAATTATTAATTAAAAATACAGGTATTGGACCTATTATTCAGAATCCTCGGGACCCAGGGCTTTGGGTCTTTCCATAATTCGAATCTTCATGCTACTGGACTACTAGAAAATAATTTAAATATCAAATAAACCCAATAGGCTGGGTTTGCTTCTGATAAGGATTAATTATATATCAGTTTGGATCAAATACAAGGTACTTTTTTATTATTACACAGAAAAAGGAAATCATTTTTTAAACTTTAGATTATTTTATTATAATGGAGTCTATGGAAGATGGCCTTTCTATAATTCTAAGCTTTCTGGATATTGGGTTTCCGGATAGCAGATCACATACCTGTACTATATAGATTAAAATGTAATTTCAAATAAATGGATTATTGCAAAAAAAATTTTTTTGAAGGGATCACACTTTTGTTTTGCTATTTCTTACTACAGTATAATGTTTATTTGATTAATCAAAACTAAATATATCTCACAGGACATTGATAGAATATTATCGGCATTATTTGGCTTTCCTGTTTGCTATTGAAGAGATAAGTAGAAGTTTAAGGATTTTAACCAATATTTCCCTGGGATATATGATATTTGACTGTTGTCTGGAACAACATATCAAGTACCGAATTATGATTGCTGGGAGAAGGCAAAGCTGATGGGATACGTGGGAGATAGGGGATGGGTGAATTTGAGCCGTTTCGTCAAAAATTTGCCGCTTGCGCGTTTTTTTTTTTTTTTTACGCTACCATACAAGTCTATGGGCGTCATTTCCAAGGCGAAAAAATTCACCCATCCCTGGTGGGAGACTCTTCTAGCACAAAATTCTCCTTGGCCCAAGTAATATCAGTGTTTAGATATCCACAGGCACGTAGATCTAGAATTTTCTTTTACTCCTGAAAAATCTCAGTCTAAAGGTCCCCATAGACGCGACGATTCTTCTTGCCGAACGACCGATTTTAGGGAAGCCCGACCAATCCTTCGAAATTATTGTGCGGTTAGTGGTATTCGAACGATCGTACATCTTACGATTTTTCGGCCGACATCTGTCGGGAAATTGATCGGCCAGGTCAAAAAATCTTTGTCGGTCCCAGTGCAATGTATCTATGTTTGCAGGGCCAAGCAGGCAGCTCCCCTTTGTTTTCCTGGTAAATTGGTCTTTTTAGTTGATGGTAGATTCGTACGATCGTACGATCGTTCTGAGAAGATCGTGGTCTCACGATCAGGATCTGATCTTTTAAAAATCTCAACATCTATGGCCAGCTTTAGTTTGTATATTTTTTGTTCCTGGTATGCTTTCAGATCATGCTACATAGACCTTGTCCTTCCAGGGCCTTTAGTTATGCTGATGTTATGTGTGATATAGTATATATACAGATACAATACACCCATTACGATACACTGGATAGAAGAATAATTTAACGAGTGTCGTTATTCAATGAGGTGTTATTTATGCCAACATTAAAAAGCCATTGTATAATTCTTATACATGAATATAAAGGGGAATATACAATAACAATTCATAGATGCCCACAGTTCACAAGAGAAAGACTCTAAAAGTTGTGAAGTTGTACTGTGGCCAGTTGTCTGTCTGATAAATATGTACCAAAGAGAGTAATTTAGTCTTTAAAAGGGGATGTCAAAGTTTAGCCTCTTTCAATGATTCTTCGAAGATGGTGGTGGTGCTAAAAATCCTAAGGCAGGAAGACTGGTGAGAAGAAGATGTAAAGTAGGACTAAAATAAGTAAGAGTCTGAAACTTCACAGGGAACAGCATAAAGGTAGGAATTCTTGTGTACAGGATCTCCATTGTTTCTTCTATGTGTTGGAAGCATTTCTTTGTCTAGCTATTGGAAACGTATCAGTAAGTTGTGGTAACCCTCATGACATCATCTATGAAACATAGAAACCTAGGTTGAAAAAAAAAAAAAAAAGACGTCTATTGAGTTCAACCTTTTATCTCTAAATGAAACCTGCCTAACTGTTAGTGTATGTGTTAGCCTTAAGAGGGATACAAATGAGTTGTAGAGAGTGCAGAGACTAAGTGCAACTAAACTGGTTAGAGGGATGGAAGACATAAATTATGAGGGGAGACTGACAAGGTTGGGGTTTTCTCTGGAAGAAAGGCGCTTGTGAGGGGACATGATTAGACTTTACAAGTACATTAGAGGACATTATAGACAAATAGCAGGGGACCTTTTTACCCATAAAGTGAATCACGTACCAGAGGCCTCCCCTTTAGACTAGAAGAAAATAACTTTCATTTGAAGCAGCGTAGGGGGTTCTTCACATTCAGGACAGTGAGGTTGTGATGCTGATTCAGTTAATGCCTTTAAGAATGGCTTGGATGATTTTTTGGACAGACATTATATCAAAGGCTATTGTGATACTAAACTCTATAGTTAGTATAGATATGGGTATATAGAATTTAATTAAAAGTAGGGAGGGGTGTGTGTATGGGGCTGGGTTTTCATTTGGAGGGGTTGAACTTGATGGACTTTGTCTTTTTTCAACCCAATTTAACTATGTAACTATGTTGGGGGGGGTTTCAACCTTGTGCAACCTGTAGGTGGTGGGTCAAACTTGTGTTACCTGGAGGTGGAGAGGGCATAGTCTTACACATGCCAAATAATTACATCACAGAAGCATCATTAATTAATAGAGATATATAGAACCTATAATAATGACTATATTTTGGCCAGTGTATGGTTTAAAGGTTCCATTAATGCTGTATATAGTAATTAACTCTGTGCACTACATCTTCACATTTATCACGATTAAACCAGTTTTCAATGTCAATATTTGCAGCAATAAGAATATTAACCTTACTGATGCATTAGGTTTAGCCTGATACCAATGCAATACATTACATTTATAGATTTCTTTATTTTTAAGATCAGTTGCAATAACATGGATCCAGTGCTCAGTAACAGAATCCAGTTTCCATCACTCTACAGAACTATCCCCAATGAAGAGGCAGACATTGATGGGATTGTGCAGATACTGCTTCCGAAGAGATTTTACAGCAGATCAGGAAAAGCTCTGCTTATGTTATTGTCTTGTATATTCCGACCACTGTGGAACTGCAACTCCCCACATCACAACATTTTCTTTTTTTTTCTTGTATATTAGTGCAACATATGCTTCTGGCTTTGAATTACTAATTTCAGACCCATTTGGAATGCTTCAAATTCCACCAAAATTTTGGATAACGTCATCTTTCTTCTCCCAACTTACACTTTACAAAAAAAGAAAACACTAAAATTACATTCAATGGTTCTTTGTCATTGTTGATCCAAGAAGGAGAGATCCCTGGCTTTGAGCAGTTCTATTCATTACAATAATGATTTAACTAAAGACAACTGGGAAATTATATTTGGCTGCAAATTTCCAGAAAGTCCTTATGTTAAAACTCTTCACCAAAGGAGCTTTGGTAAAGTGCCTTAAAACTGTACTGGGAATAAAACTCTCATTGATATGAACTTATTATTGTATGGAGATCACAATTACAGAGTCACTTATAGAGTTTATTTGAATCAAGTAAAGAAAAGAGAGGTATATTGGATCTTTCACCTACAAACCAGGTTGCCACTAGGCCTCAATTATACATTTGATGTGACTTGCTATATTTAATTATTTTTCTATGACTATCTGTGAATTATATTTCTGTATATGCCCTGTAACATGTATTATCTAACATATAAATCATTGTATCTGAACAAAGCCAGTAGTCCATTGGATGATATATGGCATTTGTAACATATGTGTGTGATTGGTTTTATTAAGGGGAGGGACTATACAGATGCAGCCACTTTGGTTTGCCTGTTTGACACAGAATAACTAAACACAGATATCCCACTTATCCCATTTAACACAGACAATTGTGTCACAGCATCCCATCTAATTAAAGCATTCCCCATTGTGAACAATGGTGCTTTGGTATGCTAATGAAAAGGTTAAATGCATTAAATGAGTTAAGATGACTTTAGATAACACAGTTTCTTTAATTAACCTTGAGTCATGACGCATTTAACTCACAAATCCAAGTGGCTTCATCTGTATGTGCTAGTACTTAAGGAACTGAGCAAGAGAGACTAGTTGGATTCTGCCTATGACTAAGTGCTGGGTAAGCATGAAACGCGTTAGGCGTTAGAGGGAATACTATACATGTTTTTTAACTACTGATGTGAATAAAATATATTTTTTTACTTAATAGCATGTTTTGGAGAAATTATTGAGATTGTACTTATAGAGTTTACACTGCAGTCTATGCACTGGCGCATGCCCTGCACAATCTCTACTCTGCTCAGCCACCAGCCAATCACTGGGACAGACTAGAAAGGTTAAGAACAAAATTAAAACCATGGCAGATAAGTTGACATTGAAGGCACTTCTATAATTTTTTGCTGTTTCAATTTTTAAAGAGCATAATCTAGAAATGCTAAAATCCAAAACATCTAAAGTGACTAAATAAATATCTCTAGAAGATTTACTGAAAACTGCATTTCAAACTTCATATTAGGAATTATGTTCATAAGGACATGCACAGAATCAGCATATTCACGTATACCCAGTCTACTTGAAAAATATCTCTTCCATTTCCAAGATCAGTAGTTTACTGGGCCAGTCCAGTCTTTCTTATACTATGACAAATGCCTGTCTGTATTTTTCAGTGTGATTATTGTTCACACCAACTTGACACAGTTATGGTACAAGAACTTTCTAACTGGATATTGGAGGACAATAGATGGTGTGGGGATTTGCTCAAATTGCCATTGGTAGAGTTGTGCCTATATGATTTGTGGCAAGATGGCAAGGCAAGGTAGCCAACTGTAAAGACATTGGGGGTCATTTATCAACACTGGGCAAATTTGCCATGGGCAGTAACCCATAGCAACCAATCAAATTGCTGGATTCGTTGTTCTACTGGCAGCTGGCTTCAAAATGCTAATCACTGATTGGTTGCTATAGGTAACTGCCCATGGGCAAATTTGGTGCTACATGGTGCTACAACCAATTACACCATTACCTCAGTAGTCTCCAATGACAACCAGATGTGTCCCAATCCACAATGTGGGAGAATATACTTGAGGCAGAAAAGCCACCAAACAGGTCGCTTTCTAAGTAATAAAAAGCTGAATTACCCTAACTATTTTGATGCCTGGGAAAGAGATCTAGAAATTACTCTACCCCCCCACCCCAGATAAGAAAGAAAAAAAATTTGACACAAACACACAAAGCCTCTAGGGCAGTTAGAGTCAGAGAGATGTAATTTTACAGGTACTGTATAATATAAGTTTGTATAACATCGTTTTTTCCCATCCGCTTCTAAGAACTGTTGGAGATGCAACTCAGATTGTGGTACGTTCAAGCATATATGGTTCACCTGGCAGGATATTATTCCCTACTGGACTAGAATCTGTAAAGTTATCAGCAGTATAACAGGAAAGCCACTTCATCATACAGACATTTCTATACTACTATTTCATATCGACAGTTCCAACAAGAGGCGGGTGTTGGATAACCGAACTAGACATCTCCTTCACGCGGTGCTAGCCGTGATTCCGAAAAGATGGAAATCTCCAATACCCATATTAGAAATAGAGTGGACAAATTTAGTTGAGGAAACAAGGAAGCTAGAGGAAATCACAAGCTTATTACATAACACGTCGCTACACAATCATATCTGGAAGCCTTGGCTGGACCACCTAAAGCTGGTACGATAAGGTTTAGGCACATACTGTACTGTATTGTATGGATCTATGATATATGCAAGTATATGTATAAATAACAAAACAACTTCAAAAAGGTGTATATTTCGTAGGAATAACTTGCTATGGACCCTGTAAAGTCTATCTTGTTATGTTGTTGTACTCAATGAGCCTACTCAATGAGCCTACCCCTCCCTCCCCTTCTCTTCTGAAACAATGCATGGCAAAATTCTAGATTCAGAAATTTGTATTAGGTAAAAAAAGTATTGATATAAAAAATGTTTCGCCCAAAACTATATGTTCCATGCAGGATGCAGCCACTTTGAAGAACAATTTGACTAAATTAGAAAACTGAGCAGCAAACTGGAAAATGAGGTTCAATATCAAAAAGAGCAATGTCATGCACTACAAATAACATAAATGCAAGTTATAAACTAAATGATTGTCTTTTGGGGGTATCCTTGATTGAAATTTTTTTGTACAAGTTCTGTAACACAATGACACAGGCAGTGTTATTCTATGGCCACTAAAGCAAATAAAGTTCTGTCTTGTATAAAAAATGTCATTAACTCAAGGGATGAAACATAATTTTATCTTCCCTGGTAAAGCCTCACCTTGAGTAGGGAGTGCAGATTTGGGTTCCAGTCTAAATTATTTATGAGATGGAGAGTGCAGAGACTTGCAATTGAACGAGTTAAACGGATACGGGATTTAAGATATGAGGGTAGACTGTCAAGGTTGGGGTTGTTTCCTATCAAACAAAAGGTTCTTGCGAAGGGTTGATTACTTTATAGATCAAGTACATTAGAGGACATTATAGACAAATAGCAGGGGACCTTTTTACCCATAAAGAGAATCACGTACCAGAGGCCTCTCCTTCAGACTAGAGGAAAAGAAGTTTCATTTAAAGGAACAGAGTAGGGGGTTCATCACAGTGAGGACAGTGAGGTTGGGGAATGCACTGCCGGGTGATGTTGTGATGCTGATTCAGTTAATGACTATAAGAGGGGATGAATACTCAAGTATAATATCAAAGGCTACTGTGATACTAAAATAAGAATAGGTATTGAGATATATAATGTATATGTGTGAATGCATAGATAGCTTGGTATGAGTGTGTGTGTATGTGTATGTATATAGACACTCATTGGGGTTTGCTTAACTAAGTAGTAGCAGGGCTCTCAAATAGAAAAAAAACCCCAGTTTTTCAAAACCCAACATGTTTTGACCCTTCATAGAAAGGGGTCTTACTCAGGGATGAAAATGCATTGGGTTTCGATATGTAATTCTAATAAAGTACTGTTTTTTTTCTATTTGAGTGCCCTGCTACTACTTTATTACTTGGGGATCATACACGTGACCCCAGCAGTGAGCACCTCACTAAATATTAATATTGTTATATGGGTGTGCACCACCAAATACCTAAACCATATAAAGTATTAAAAAAAAAAAATAAGGTTTCCATGATGGTTCACAAGTAACATGCTTCAAACTCCATAGTTTCCAGGCTTTTAGTTACAATTAGCCAATATCAAGATTACATAAAGTATGGCCCTATCTGCGATTTGGTCACTTTATAAGCATATTTAGGCTAGTGTGTGTGAAAAGAGTGTACAGTCTTGCTTCTTATAACTAATACACCCCATAAATGTGTTTATACATAAACTTAATGCCAAATTGCTAAGCGATCTGGCATTAAAGCTGAGTTTTTAGAAGCTACAGGGAGGATCAGATAGGTGATTCCTGTTAAATTATGCAGTGATCTTTTGTTTTAGCAACACTGAGTTACAAGTCATTTAAAACTTCTTATTTTAGCTAAATAAATACATGCGTAATTTGACTTTTACAACATTTACTGGTCACACTATCTTCTTTAATGACAACAGAGATCCACCTTCTACTTTTGATATAGTCAAGTGGTTTTTCTTACCGAAGTTTCAAGCTCTGAAACAAAAATCGGACATTTTTATCAACTACAAAAACAGCTTTTTATAAATGACAGAGCTGATATATGGGGTCCTTACATCGAAAAGGTAACAGATACAGATTGTTGTATTAATGAGTGAGTGTGTGTGTCCTTCTATAGTTGGAGGCAGGCTTGGTGGGAATAAAAGGGAAAAAGTCTATACAAGGAGCAAAGACACTTGAAGTCAACATGGTATGATTCACTGCATAGGACTTACAACATCCCATTAATCCATATCATTTCCAAAGAAAATGATCTCCCACAAAGACCTCTATGATTTTGACACATTCTGGTCTCTTCATCTGAGCCTCTGAACTAACTCCCCTAGCCTTTCACACCCAGAGAGAGCTATTACAAGTGTTTCCTAATTCTATCTTGACAAACTGAGGCATAACTTCACCTCAGACTCTCCAGCACACCATCCCTCCATCAAGTGGCGCCCAAAGTGACCAAGCATATGGTACATTTCTTTTTGGATAGCTTTTTAGCACGTGAGGGAATACAGGGATATGGAAGATAGCTCATAGTACAAGTTGATTCAGGAACTGGTCCTATTGAATGTTTCCCTCTCTGGATCACCTAGCAATTAGGCAGGTTGATGAACTTGATGGACGTGTGTCTTTTTTCAACCTAACTTACTATGGTTACATATAGTGATGGGCGAATTTGCGCCGTTTCGCTTCGCCGAAAAATTCGCTTCGTCGAAAATCTCGTTTTTAATGCCGGCACCTGTTTTTTTCAGTCACCAACACATTGACAATTATCGAATATGTTCTGATAAACTTTTCAGAAAATTCATATTTCTTCAAAGGCAATAGAAAATAACTTTGTGATGACGCAATACCTACTGTCCTGTTAGACAATACTTTCACAGTTTCTGAATCCTGGATGACAAAATGACCAATACAGATTTTTACAAAGGAAGTTCAACCCTCAAAGTCTACAACATCATCCCAACCCTGTCAATGCAATTGTCATCGGAATCAAAATTTCAACAGCTAACCAAGGAACACAAACAAGTCCCACAATATCCAGTACCAGCCATAAACTCACATTCCAGAAGATCACGCATTACATTATGCAGAAACTTGGAAAGTCAATCTGGATCACTCTTATGCCCGTCAATGTACAATACCTGATGTTACTCACTCAACTCCACATAAAGGCAAAGCAAGAAAGCCTCTAAATCTGGCAATAACCCCAATACCTTTGATTAAAAATCTTGTACCTATAGAAGACAGTGATTACGAATTGTTACCAATCGTTATTGCTGATGAAGAACGAAATGAGGATATTCTTACTATTTTTCCACAAAGTTCCATTCATCTATCCTTTAGAGATGACTTGCAGACAACATTTGATCACTCAACTATTTTAACCTCTAAAAAGATTTCACAAGATGAAAGCTATTATCCAGACACTACCCCATCAGAAACTTCATTTTGGTTCAACCTGAGGAAACCAGTGCTCATAAATCTATGTCCATTGAGGAACATATGGTCGATGAGCAGAAATTTATCGTTTTTGAAAGTTGTCTCAACAATCTTATGAGGATGATAACCTGCCGGTCTTCATTGCATTGTACAGCAAGAATAGAACACATAATAAAGAGATTTGAAGGATCATTGGTAAAAATGTGTGGTGTGTGTTTTTAAGGGCACAACTTTCCTTTATGGCAAAGTCAGCCTATGGTAAAAAATATTTCAGCTGGAAATCTGCTATTGGCTTCATCAATAGTTCTTAGTGGCTCAAGTTTCCAAAAGGTGCATGACCTATGTAATATTTTTGTTTAGATTATTTCTCTGAAAGCACATTTTACCGTTACCAGCTTAGCCTAGTTTTTACTGTTATCGACTTACATTGGTTGAATGAGAAGAGGAAAGTGAAAGAAAAAATATCTGGAAAGGTCCTCTGTTTGGGAGGAGATAGGCAATGCCATAGCCCGGGGTACAGCGCAAAGTACTGTGTCTAGACAATGATTGATTTAAACTCTAAAAAAAGTTATTGATTTTGAAGTTGTCCAAGTGTCCCAGTGTTCATCTTCTATGGAAAAATTAGCTTTCAAGAACTGCTTTAAGAGAATTCTGAGTAAAAAATTTGAGGTGCATATCCTTGCCACAAACCGTCATCCAAGCATACGTAAATTGATGCAAGAAAAATACAACACCATAAACCATCAGTTTGACATGTGGCATTATGCAAAGTCATTGAGGAAAATAAATTGCAGCTGCTAGTAAAAAACGTGCCTGTGGGGATTTGAAATTGTGGCACAACCTCATTATAAATCACTTCTGGTGGAGTCGCGGGTGCTGCAAAAGCAATGAGGAGGATCTTAAAGAGAAATGGCAATCCTTACTGTATCATGTGATACAAACATAAGTGGAAGAAAGGAAAAAAGTATCACAAATGTGTCCATGCACCTCTTTCAAATGATGAGATCAAAAACACCAATTGGCTTGATAAATTCTCTCCAACATATGCCAATTTGTAAAAACAATCAGATTGACAAAGATCTGAAAAACCTGACATATTTTTGTCACACTGGCATTTTAGAAAATGATAACAGTCTGTCTCTGAGATTCAGAACTAAAAGAATACACTTTGGAATTGATTCCATGGAGGCGAGAACCAAACTTGCTGCTCTCACCCACAACTTCAATGTGGGAAGACAACAGGCTGTTGTGAAAGTTCAGATGGAAAAAACTGAAGCATTGGGAAAAAGCAAACCAAAATGTAGTTCTGAAAATGTAACAAAAGGACTATTCGAAATGTGTACAACACAATGTCCATTGAACATTTCTCAGTAATTTCTGCCGACATTATTAGAATTGCTCAGGGCAAACTTTCTACTTCATGGATTCCTAGGGCTCAAACCGAACCATCAAACATAGCATCTGTTCCTAGATCAGAAAAAGAAGAGGCAGTTCAGGAGCTTTTCTTTCGATTCACTTAATATTATCGAAGTACCTAATATGTGAAACATGTAAATTAATAAAAACTTCTTATGTTAATTAAAATGAATACTGAAACATTTAGATATTATATATATAGATTTTTTTTATTTTTCAGGTATCTAATCGAGAAATGAAAGAAAAGCCAGGCAATCCATGACAGCTGGCAATATTGTGCAGTACAGCATATGCAGTAACCATGTGGGCCACTACACTGGGGCTGTACATGAGGCTTCCTCCAGATTTATTGAGACATCGGCAGCGGCTCTTCAGAACCCCAAATGTTCTCTCAATTACCAACGGTGCTTTCACCTGTGCTTCATTAAAAGCAGATTCACCCTTGTACTCGGTCTGGATATTGGAGTCATTAGCCATGTATAACATAGGTAGCCAGCATCTCCTGTAATACAATAAAATGAAATGAGCTCCAGAAACAAAATTAGATGAAATAAGCTTCTTTCAGTCTCCCGCTGTAAAATCAGGGTCTACTTGCAATGTTACAGTGTGAGACTGATAGCTGCCACTACATTAGCTGCTTGAAATAAAGCTGCTTGAAATAGCAACCCATACTTATGGCAGGCAGGTCCTGGTTTTACAGTAGGAGACTAGGAGCAAATATTTACAATGGAAACTTGAGCTAAACATGACACAGATATTTACCTAAAAGCCATCCATCAGGCATTTTTCCACTTTCAAAATCACCATATAATCCGGACTGCCTCAGGATGACAAGTCAGGAAATCCAGACAATGCTCATAATATTCATCCTGCTGTCACCACTTGAATATTTAGGGAATGGTAGCTTTTTCCAGATAATATGCTCCCAGTTTAGCAGTGGATTAAATGCAACATGAATGCAGTCTATAGCACCTAAAATATTGGGAATGCCACTGACAGAGTAGAATTCTCTTTTTAAAGAGTTCTATTCATTCCTGTTCCTAGGAAACTTTATATAATTCCTTGACAACCTGCGTAGAGCATTTACTACCTGCCCAAGGCACCGTGAAAATGTGGGCTGCAACACTCCACCATATATCCCTCCAACTTTTTGGAAACCGCCATTTGCAAAAAAAAAAATGAAGGGAGCACAGAAGTTTTACCATGCCAGGGACAGCATGGCTTCTGTGTTAGTGGTTGTAGGTAAGGCTCCAGCTCCTCATAAAGGCCTTCAATTGCTGCCCTGCTCAATCGGTAGCGCCTCACCACTTCTTCCTCTTTTAATCCATCTAGAGTAGATCTTTCAAGGAAAACACAAGGGTGCATCACTGCAGGGCGCTCACAGACTTCATTCTCTTCATCACATTCCATCAAAAAAAACAACTACCATCTCCATCTTATCACACAAACAATCACCACACCAAACAGGAACTGCTGTTATTTAGTTAAACCCAGTCCTGAGAGGTGTTAAATTTCACAGTAATTATGCCAATGTTTTATACTATTATTGCTTCAAGGATGTTTGTGAATTATGTGTTAGGATTAATTCTATTCTATTCTAAACAATTTGATGAATCATTCCATAAACATTGTTTTTTAACGCACAAAACTGTGCTTTAAGGAATTATGACCTTTAGTGAATCAGTCCCATAGACTCCATTATAATCAAACAATCCAATTTTTTTAAAAAAATATTCCCCTTTCCCAGTAATCATAAAACAGTAGCTTGCACTTGATCCCAACTAAGATATAATTAATCCTTATTGGACGTAAAACCAGCCTACTGGGTTTATTTAATGTTTACATGATTTCCTAGTAGACTTAAGGTATGAAGATCCAAATTATGGAAAAATTATCTTGAAAACCCCAGGTCCTGAGCATTCTGTATCCTGTATCTGTTTTCAGAATCAGTTTCAATCTACAGTCTATTACAACAATAAATGGCTGGGGAAAGCATTTAGCAATTTTACAATTTCACATCTGCATTTCCATTCCTATAAGTTGTATTTTCAAGTTTCAATATCATGTCGCCATATTGAAGCTTTGTTACTGAATATATAAGCAGTAAAAGTTCTAAATGCAATATGTTTGCCTTTGTTTTTTTTATCGAAATAATTTGTGTGAATATGGCGATGGCAAGGTGGGGGACAGTTTGTATAGGATGAGGAGGTCCCACCTACTGAATCTCTGCCCTTAAAACGGCCCTGGCGAAAGGACATTTTTTAATTCAGAAAGTAATATTGTAGCACATGCTACAATGCATTTTCATGTCACTTAAGTCCACAGTTGTAAATTTAGACGTGATGATATAGTCTTTGAAAAAAAAAAAAAATTAATAATTAAAGTGAAATTATAGTCTTTGACAAAAGTATAGTAGTCACTGAATATGAGTGGACTTCGAAAAGTACTGTTCCTTTAGAAAATTGTGGTTCATTTTAATGGAAACATTCTAGCACATTCTGTAATGCATTCCGACGACACTTGAAGCCCACAGGTGTCCAAAGAGAGTGAAATTTAGTTCTAGTGAATGTGCAGTCATAGTGTCTTGCACGCAGTCTTTTACAAGATGCTATGTCTCCAGCATAAGTTTCACCATATTATGATGATATTCTCATGATGATATTATAAAAATGGCAATTGGCAAACTTTGTAATGATCATGGGAAGCAAAGCAAACTATAATTTTTGTCTAAATGATGGCTCCCGATGGCACAAAGGTGACTTTTTGACAGAGAATGCAACATTCTGTCAAATTCCAGACGTCTGGAAAAAAAAAACTTTTACGTGATCGTAGAAATATTGGTATTATAGCTAGTGATGGGCGAATTGGTCCCGTTTTGCCACAAATTTCCCGACACTGGCAATTTTGGCGCAAGTGACAATTTGGCTAAATCAGCAAATTTATTCACAGGTGGCAAAACGGGCAAATTCGCACCTGGCGAATAAATTCACCCATCACTAATTATAGCAACTGTATATATTTTCTATATAATTTTTAATCAGCTAAATTTTTTTTATACTTAAATAATATACCCCCTGCCTTTTATAAGAAAAGAACACTGAAGGAAATGTTATTGACAATGGTAAATTTCTCACTGTACAATTGCATTACTGTGTTTAAGTCTTGCATTATATATTTTACCTTTATTCCTAATCTTCTATAATATTTCAATAATATCAAATTTAAAAGTTATAATCATACTGTATATCAGTTTTTAATACAGTATAACCTTCAATCAATTTGAACTTAGAGAGATCATATAAGTAAGTGCTGGTAAGCTTACCCAATATAAAATGTTTAGACTGTGCTTTCTGGTCTCGCGTCTGGCTGTTAATTATACCATACCATCTTACCCACCCTTCTGACTTCCTATTAAAATGTTACGGTTAAACAAAAATTCACTGTGCATCAAAAAAAAAAAAAAAAAAAAAAGTGTCACCTATAGACTTTAATGCATTTCTGCAAACTTTTGTCGAAGTGAAACGGGTCAGATTTGCCCATCCCTATATATATTGCGTAATTCTGACAAATGTATTTATTAATTGTATTTTCTATGTGCTTAATTGTTTAGGATATCAGTTGCAGACTGTAAAAAGTTGTTACTTTGCATCTTCAGTTAGAGATATCAGATGATGATTTTGTTCCTTTACATCTTCAGTGTAGAGATATCAGATGTTTAGATTAATACTTTATTTCAAATTTAAAGATTGTATAAAATGTATCTGGTTTAATCAATCTGATGATGAGATTTAATACGAAATATAGTTTTATGTCTATGAACCCTTGCATTCTGCTCTCCTGGTTTGCCTTAGACTAAAACCACATGTAGCGGATTCTTAGGTTGCCGATAAGCACAGGCTTAGAATCCACCATACTGCTTTAAAAATCCAGTAGTACAATGTGTACTTTGAAGTATTGCCTTGGTCTGGGGGCAGGCACACAAACTCAAATTCAGAGTGAAAATGCATACAAGAGCAGCTTAGTGTACCTGCAACCGGGCTGCAGCAATACTTCAAGAGGTGGTTCACCTTTAAGTTTACTTTTAATATGGTATAGATTGGTCAATTCTAAGCAACTTTTCAAAGTCATCAGTATTTATTTTTTATAAGTTTGAATAATTTGTCTTCTTTTTTAAATCGTTCAAGCTTACAAATGGTGATCATTGATCCCATCTAAGAAAATGATGTTAGGCTACACATTTACTGTCTTATAGACAAGCCCTATACTGTTGTAATCACTAACCTTGTATTGTTATTTTGCATTTAGCCAACAATGTATGTAAATAGAACATGCTTTAAAAACAGATATAAAATTAATTCTCTTGCATTTAAATTAACAAAAATGATAACATATACAGAGATATTGTTAATGTATTAGTGTGGAATTATCATACTTAAATTAACAATTAGTTTGATGCAGGAAGCTATATTCTAAAAAGAACCTTAAATTGGCCATCAGAAATGAGACATGGTCTTCGTTTCATTTAATTGTAAAATATTATACATTTAAAAGACACTTTTAATTTTAGTACAATATAATGATCTAAATCTGCTGTTAGTATTGCTATTCGTTCTTATAAGTAATGTATACAGTATGTAATTATAAATATGTATATTCAATAATATCTAATTATAATTCATAAATATATATTTATTTCATACAGACCACAGATACGGCTTCCAACCACACATCAACAGGTATTAAGACTCTTCATAGCCTTTTAAAATTATTTTTGCTTAATTATTTTCTAAACTCAGGATAGATGTTAAATCAATTTTTTTTAAGCTCAGTTGGTCCATATACTATCTTCTCGTAATAGTTTGCAATACAGAAAATTTTCAAAAAGGTTACTGGTAAATTATTTTCATTGATTTTTAATATTAATGTCTGTGTATGTTTTGGTTACATCTTAATCAGTAACAGTATCAGTTATTGCGTAGTGTATTCTAAACTTTATTTGTTGTTAAAATGTTTTTTACATTGATTATATTTATGACTAGAGTGCATTGTGTTGGTTATGGTGCCAGTCATGCTACAGACCTGTAAGGTTAAACAGGCCAAGGAATCATGAAAAAACATTTCTTTACCAAAATCAGATAAGTAACAGGCATCATCACCAAGGTCTGGAACTAGCCATGTGTAATGGTGTGATGCCCTGCTCCAAGCCCTGGCTGATAAGAGCCATTCATATCCCAAAGAGGGGGAACTTAATGTTCACAGCAAGGCCCCTGAAGTAAAGGTCACACTATAACTAGGGATGGTCGACTTTGACCTGTTTAGTTTCGCCAAAAATTTGCCACCGGCGAAATATCACAGACGCCCATTAAAGTCTATGGGCGCCAATTTTTTTTTTTTTTATATATATATATACCTTTGTCTTTGATGCTTTAAACAACCATATATCAGAAGTGTGTACCTGTGAGCCTTAGCCATCCGCATGCTTAATGGAAAGTCTAGTCTGTTTGTATGCATGCTAGTTTGTTAGGGAGTGGACTGTGATGGGTGCAAAAATGATTGAAATGTTTGCATGATAATTGGCTGTGTGTATGGAATTTTTAAAATTGTCTGACAATGTGAGTGAATTAATTTGTTAAATGTAATTTGGTGAAATCACCCAGGGTGTGGTCTTCGGTTCCTGCAGGTATAGATAGCTAGGTCTCCTAAGAACAGGCACTGGGTGCCTTATCCAGACAGGGCTAGATAGTATGGGTAGCTGGTACCCCAACAAGGAGGCAGTGGCTTAGAAACCATGTTTCTACCACAGATAGGGTGAAGTGTGAGTAAGGGACATTGTGGACAACCAGGCCAGGGTGAAGAAAATTCCTACTCGGAAAGGCCAAAGTGGGACACTGGCGTGGTGTCCAGATGGCTAAAGGAGGAAGGTGGCACAATATAAAATTCCTAGGTAATGACACTTCTATAAGTACCACGGTAAGTACTATATAGCCATTGTATATTACTCTTTCTAAAAGATGAATCATCTCATAAAAAATATTGAAAATATTGTATTGCCCTTACTAGCTGCAAATTTGATATCACCTTTTTATTTTTATTACCAGTGTAAGGCCACTATGCTTTCATCCACTTATCTTTATGGTCAAGTAAGTGACTCATAATATTCTTGTATTTTAAATTTTGTATTGTTTTATTTACTATATATTCATCAACGTATTACTTTTATCAATTATGCATTCCATGGAAGTCTTATCTTACTAATTTTAAGGACAGATATAGGACCTGTTTTCCAGACTGGTCGGTATCTGTTGTTTTCTGGACAAGGGGCCTTTCCATAATTTGTATCTATATAACTTAAATCTATTGAAAAATCATTAAACGTCAATCTGATTGTTTTGCCTCAATTAAGGATTAATTATATGTTATAAGTTATAATCAATTAAAAGATAATTTTTTATTGTTGCTATTTTAAACATCAGAATTAGTTGCTTATAATGTAGTCTATTAGGAGAAGACCTTCCCATTATTCAGAACTTTCTGGATAACTGATACCATACCTGTACAGATATAAAACACTTGAACAAAGCTTCAACAAGATTAAAGGCTCTCAATCTAGAAAGGCTCCACCAGCAACAAAGATGATAACTGCATGCTGGATCAAGAAGCCAGCAGAGTATGCCTATCTGACACAAACCACTACTCAACCCACTTTTTTTTTGTGGCATGAGTCTGTTATTCAATATTATGAAGTTTGTACCTCTGCTCTTTTCACACTTAAATTCTCTTATCACATAAACTCATATTCATGGTTCTCCCTTTTTTATTCATGTTTACTTGTTTACACAATTTCAACTATTTTCTTAAATCAGTACATTAAAGGAAATTATAAGGAAACACAGTCATCAGTTTCAGTAGCATTTATTTGTGTAATGATTTCTCATAGTAAAATGCACATTCACCCATGGCCAGTGTGTAATTGATGACTGCAGAGAAAATGATTGAACTACAAGTGTATATGTCAACAACAAAAAAACTCAATAGAAAACTTTGGATATGCATCATGTGAAAAGTAATTATGAAATGTTTTAACTGTTTGTCAAACTACTTTGATTTCATATTAATTTATATTTTTAATCTGCAGGTGCAATTATGAAGGCAAAAATGATTTTTTTTTGCAAATAATTAAGTTTTTATACGATCATGTCTGTGCTATATTAACACCGTATATGCTTGTTATTTTAAATGTAGCTTTGCTTATTTAAAATGTGAATTTACTGAAAAGTGAATTTACTGAAATATCCCTTATACTAAAAAGTCAAGATTAAACATAATCTGTAATATCATATGCCTGTATAGAAACAATCAGGTGTATTAACTTTTAATTTATAAAGAATTTGTTTACTCACCTGATATCAATATTTTGTAATGCATTGTTTATTGGAAAAATCTCAGATATTTAAAGCATTTGCTTATAAATTATCATTACTTTTAACATCACATTCTCTGTAAGATATTCTAATAGTTACAATACTATAGCCTATTCGCTAACAGTTATAATTATTTGATAAAGTGATTAAAACTAATTTAAACTTTTGTTTTCTATTAACTTTTTTGTTTTGAAGGATAACCAATGTTCAAACTCATGAAGTCTGCATCTAATATATTTAGATGATCACCCTACTCCACCTCACCTAACAAATCCTTGGGGAATGTATTGTTATACTGTAAGTAAATATAATTATTAATAATTATGAAACATTTTAATATTTAACTGTGAAAGTTATTTTAAGATAACCTTTTCAGGTGTTCTATTTAAAATTAACGGAACTATTATTTAATAGTATCACAAGCAGCATGTATACATTTACAATTATTAAATATTTTTTAATCTATTTATAATATGGCTTTGTATGGGTTATGAAGCTGAAATAATGTTATTCTACACTTGTACCGTTTTTATGGTTTGTGGCCTATTAAATAGCTTGTCACATTTATATTAATTATACAGTTTTTGACATGTTCAATATAATTCTAATATTGCAACTGCTGTAAACTTTAATAATAAATGAATATAAAGTACATAAAAATGAACCCAATAAGTTGACTTCTTGTGACTTCTTATTATAAACCCCATGACATAACATACCAGGCTCCTTAAAACAATTGCGTCTTAAGGATTTTAGCTATATAACTTAAAACACATTAATAACACAAAGAATTGATCACCAGACACCAAAAATACTATTAATAATACATTCATAAACAAAGACCAATTGCAATTTAAATGCCTTTTAACTCATATGGTTGATTGTTAAAAATTAGTGCACCAAGACAAACTGAGTGCCAGTTACTTTTGTAATAGTTTGTGTAATCTTATATGTAATACTTTTAATCTTGGACTATAAGTAATTATTTTTAATATTCTCTTAGGTGAATCACAATTACCGTTGTTTATATGGAGATCTGGCACAGAAAACTTATGGATTTATGAAGAGCCAAATCTGGATGGATATTTGAAATAAGATAAATGCCTTTAGTGTTACAACCCGCACAGTGAATGATATTAATAAAAACTTGGCTGGATGAAAGGAGAAGAGCTAAAGACAAAGTTACAAGTAACTATAAAGAAATGACCAAAACTGGTGGTGGATTACCACAACTGAACCAGTTAACTGAAAATAATGAACTAGTATTAGAGACAATAAATCCTGTGCATATAGTTGTATTATCAGATTTTGACACTGCAAGAAGAGGTAGTGAATGTAATCACTGTTTGAAGATGTTAAATGTGTACTTAAGCATACTGTGAATTTAGTTCTAAAGATGAAGAATAATATTGGAAGTATATTCAAGGGTAGAGCATTTTCGTTCTGCACTGTGCTTAAAATTACCTTCTAATTGGCTTGGGCTTTGTCTGTAACATTTTTGCTGCTTTTTGTTCCCCATTTTCATTTGAAGTAACAAATATCATACTGTTGTGGTATGTGTAATGTGGCACTTAGCTGCTACTTCAAAAACAAAAAAGAAATGGTTCAAAGGGAGCACACCCATTAATGGTGAGGTGCAATCCTACAGGGACTCCCCAACAGTCACCAGAGCGTTAAGTGCATATAAAAAGAAGATTGCACTCTCAAAGGAAAAAATAATTTATTTAACACAAAAGATTACAGAAAATACGAAAATCAAGCATTGGCCCTACGTGTTTCGACCAGTTAAGGTCTTCATCGGGGGCAAAAAACAAAATCAATAATGAAAAAATAAAAATGCAGAATGAGCATTCCATGTTGTACAAATCTTATACATGTGTCTAATCAGTGCCGCGGTCCCTGTCCAACCCGGCATGTGACGTCGCTTCTGACATCCGTGCTGCAGCATGAGGCTGAAGTTGTCTCGGTCTCTTGGAATGCATAAGCGTTTCAACATAAGGAAGTCTCCTTTGGGTTGGAACGCATATGCGTTTCAAGATACGGAAGTGAAACTGGATATAATATTTTTAACATCTAATGATTACACTAATCCTTAGTGCATAAATTCAACCAAATATCTGGTCGCAATAAGTAGCATCTGCAGCAGTATTAATATAAAATAAATATAATATATTAATTTAAATATAAAGGGAAAACAACATCTGTGCAAATGGATTATGAAACATCCATCAACATGCCATTCCTACCAATACCTCTTATCTAAAATTAAAACAGACATTTTGAAAACTGAATTGGAATTTGACAAAGTCTCAAACCAGGCAGAGAGAGATTGTTTTAAGACACAATTGTTGGAGAAATTAGATTCCTTTAAGAGTGCTTTATTAGCTTTCAAAAAGAAAAAGCTACTCAAGGTTATATAGGACTATATGATGGACAATACTTATAGATGGTTAAAGGCTGATAGGTTCATCAGAAGACCACGTAGGTTTGTAAAACGCAAAGGGAAGGCTTCATCCTTATCTGGTAGTGGGGCAGATTTGAATGATAGTGACTCCCCTGTGAACAAACAAGCAATTTTTAAGGCAAAAAACAGAAAGGCCTCCAAAGAAAAAAACAGGAGAGGCAAGCATAAGGCAAAGCCAAGCAGAGACAACCCAAATAGCCCAGGAGGATCAAATAAACAGAACTTTAAGCCCTGTGAAAACCCAAAGCAACACGAGGGACAAATAGTTTTCAATTTATCTTCTACTACTCTTTCCGAATTACTGTTACAGGTGTTAGGTAAGGGTGTAAGCTTTGTTCCCACAACCAATTTCAATCCTTTCAATTTTGTGGAATTATTTGTTTTGTTGTAAACTTAATTTGAATTCTTTTTTCGACCTCCAAACCTGTAGAGGATCAGATGAACACTGGGGTAGAGCAACAGACTTCCTCAATGGCTAATCAATTGCGTTTAAAGTCTACATTTATTCCTCCGGTGCAGAACAAATCTGTAAGTACTTTTGCCAATAACGTAAAATATGTCACTGGTTATGTAAAGCATAGACATAGATAATAACTGAATTTACAACATAAAGAAATGTTATCGATACAGGAAATCCAGAATTGTGAAACCAGCTGACAAGGGTGGAGGGATAGTCATAATGGACTATATCCAATATGGGACAGAGGCCCTCTGCCAATTATCTGACACATCCTATGAAAAATTATCTACAGATCCCACACATGAATATTTAAATGTGATACGGAACATGGTGAGAGAAGCTCTGGATAAGCATATTAACAGTGACAAAACAATTGAGTTATTAATCATGAATAATTCTCACTGGCCTTGTCTTTATTTACTACCTAAAGTGCACAAGTCATTAGTGAATCCACCAGGGAGACCGATTATTTCAGCATCGGGTTCAATTTGTCAACCTTTGACACAGTATGTGGATTCTTTTCTTCAACCTTATATTGCAGAAATTCCCTCCTTTATTAAAGATTCCTTTTATTTTTTTGAGCAAACTTGATAACATCAGGGCAGAACCCCAGATGCAATCCCAGGATTTATTGGTAACTATGGACATAAGTAGTCTTTACACTAATATTCCACATGAACTAGTGAAATTGACTATTCAACAATTATTATTGAATACATATCAGGGATGCCGTCCGCCCCATTTATTTTTGATTTATTATGCTTTATTCTAGACCACACTTTTTTTTTTTAGTTTTGGGAATCTTTTTTATAGACAAAAACAAAGGACGGCAATGGGAAGCAATGTGGCCCCGTCATATGCCAATTTATTTATGGCATATATATAAATCTTGAATTTTGGAAACACAAAATTGATATATTGATGACCTGTTTTTTGTAAAAAAAAAAACCTTGACCCCCATGAGCGTGACTAATGACGTTGCACTCATTCTTACTAAGCAACTTCTCATTACTGGCAGCACGAGCATCAGAAACCTGCATAAAAATTCCACTGCCCACCAATGATTCCGGCTACATTCCACTGGCCACTAATGAATATAAATTGGGCTACATTTCACTGGCCACCAATAAATACAAATTGGGCTACATTCCACTGGCCACCAATGAATATAAATTGGGTTTGGGATTTTTTTTTTCTTTACCTCGCCATTATTCTTATTAAGTGCTTGTGGAAAGGAGTGAATGTAGGTAGGTGATAGGACTCCAACTTGTAGTGCAGCAATTAAGAGTGAAATAACTGTATCTGTACAAAAGTTACTTTGATGAAACTGTGAAACTTACTAGATTTTTAGGGCCAAATATAAATATAAATAAATATAATAAATATTATAATACCTGCATGTGTTGTTCGGGACATCAGAGAAAAATTTCCAGACCCAAAAGGCAAATATACTGGATTTTTAAAAGCAAGAGACTACTTTGTGGAAGACATGGCCATACTGGAGTCTGACTAGATAATGATTGTAATATATTGTTTTCATTTTCTTTCAAACACTAAACCAGATTTTCTTTGAAATAAAAATTCTAAGATATTGTTTTTTTTGGTCTCGGTCGTAATTTTTCATATAAAAATGTATCTTTCTCCTTTTCTGTATGGTATGTTACTACTCTTAGCTTCATGGTTCACACATATAGGATTTCAATTTAAACATGGGAAAACATGTTTTTTTCAAAACGCATCAGTTAATAGTGCTGCTCCGGCAGAATTCTGCACTGAAATCCATTTTTCAAAAGAGCAAACAGATATTGTTATATTCACTTTTGAAATCTGACATGGGGCTAGACATACTGTCAATTTCCCAGCTGCCTCCAGTCAAGCGACTTGTGCTCTGATAAACTTCAATCACTCTTTACTGCTGTACTGCAAGTTGGAATGATATCAACCCCCCCAGCAGCCTAACAAGAGAACAATGAGAAGGTAACGAGATAGCAGCTCCCTAACACAAGATATCAGCTAACCGAGAATTCAGCGGACAGCTGTTTTTACTCATTTGAACCAGGAACTAGACCATACATATATTTATTGCCTAAGCATAACAACAGACAAAAAAGTACAATTATAAAAATGTATAATTGCTGCATATAACAAACAGGTCCAAGTGCTGCAGCTCAAAGAGCCCTTGTACCCATGGACTGGTGATTCAAGCTGTGCTCTGCAAAGCCTAACAATGCCGTGTTGGCCACCCTTCCCCCGCCAAAAAGATTTGTAGAGGGCAAGCATGTACAGCAGCTGCTACCCAGCCATCTCTGTACCCACCCACTCACTCTGCTTCCTGGCTCCATAGGTCCACGCTCCCTATCGTCTTTGAACCCTCGCTACCGCAGGGTCAGTTTCCTAGTAATGCCAATGGCATTGCACCACAGCAAAATAATAATCTGTCATTAAATGGAGACCACAGTGCTGTCCAGGTACAGGATCCCTGTAACTGATGGGAACCTTGCAACTGATGGCAGCTTTAAGCAGCTTTTAACTAATGTACTCACCAGTATCTTGCTATCCTTGGTGCTCTTAGTAGTACATTCTTAGTAAAAAGTAATTCTATTTTCTACACTATTTATTTGAAAAATCAATGGGCAAAAAATGCCAGCACATGACCTATTATTTGAATGAAGACAGAATGAGGAGAAACAGATGAAGAGAGATAGTGAAGATAAACTTAATTATTTCAGAAACGGTACAGAATTTTTATTTGATTTTATTAGAAAGTTTTTTATTTCAGTATGATGAAGCTTATATTAAATTTTTATTTTCGCAATAGTTCCCCTTTAACATTATTCCTTTTTTTACAGGAACAAGCCCTCATTACAGAACTTGAAAGAATGCTGGAAAATTCAGCACATGACCTTTGCTTTCAGAATGACCCTGAATCGTCTGAAACTTAATTGGAAGCCATGGAGAACACACCTCAGGATATCCGGTGTGTGCCAACCTGAGATGAATGTTGTTACTGTACAGAGGTGACTAAATTGCAACAATATGTAACAGAAGACATAACCTGCATAACCCTAGTTAAGGAAATGTTTTACTTTTGTACTAATGAAGATTTACTGGACTTCATGATGGAGTGGATGCTTCACCATGGCACAGTACAACCAGTACAAATCTTATTTATTTTATAATAACTTTTATTCTCTTTTATAATACGTATAGATTTAAAAAACAATACACAACACATAATATTATGTTTCTAATATGCTTTCATTTTTATTTAGGATTCTGAGAAAGGCTTCTTACAGAGCGTTCACTACCTGGGCTCATGAACATTTGGGTCCATGAAACAGAATTCCAATACCATCTTGCATAGTGAATATGGTGCGAAATAAATTCCAAGATGACAATCAAAGATATACAGGATTTTACTGGTCTATTGATTATCCAGCCATTGATATGGAATGTGATGGCTAGATTTAAAAATCCATGTGGATGGCAAGAAATTGTACTATTAATACACCTTTTCTAGGTAAACAAATTTCTTTACAATCAGTATTTGTAAAGAACCAGTGATTTTGTTTGTGCTGGAGTTGGTTATTTCAGTTAGCTCTAATACAGCTACCAGAAATGGGATCCCTCCTAAAAGAATGCATAGAGACACTGTGCTGAGAGATAGTATAGAGTACCTTGATTATTTCTGAAACAAAATTTTTAATCAATTGTATTTTGAAAGTTTCTTATTTCCATGAGTCAAAGCTTATATATACATTAATTTTCCAGATAGTTCCTCTTTAAGGAATGTTGATCCTAATTATGGATAAAACATTATCCAGAAAAGCCTTGCAGATAATGAAATCCTTACCTAGACTATATAATAATAATCTTGACACCTAAAATATTTTAAAAAAGTGAAAAAAAAAAATGCTTGAAGTCATTTACCTACTCTGAACTAAATTTGCCCACAAACATCAATTGATCAGTAATCTTCCTCTAAGTATACTGTAACCATTGTTGCTGTTTACTTTACATTTTTAAGAAAAATGTTTCATACGTAATGCCTCCATCTCATATGTTCCTGTAAAGTAATGTTTTAATTAAATCAATTAAATGTATACTGTAACATTTGTTGCTGTTATCTTTAACTTTCAAGAATAAATCATTTTAAAACCTAAAGCCATCCATAAAATCTGTTTTATGTAATACTATATATATATATATATATATATATATATATATATATATATATATATATATATATATATATATATATATATATATATATATATATACACGGCCCGAGTAGAGGAGCTGAAACGTTGAAATACATTTTTTTGGGGTTTTTTTCACGTATAAAGTCCTTGGAGTGTGGTTTGTTACTAATGTTATATATATATAAATATATATAAATATATATATATATATATTCTGTGGCATTTGTTATTGCTAACTTACAACAATAAACAAGATTAAAAGGTATAGGTGTCTTGCTATGATTCACTTTTGATGCAAAGTTTTTATTAAATAGATTTACAATGCAAAAAGAAAAGCTTCTCATACATAGCCTTATAAATGGTGTATTCTTACATCAAAATGTAACAATTAAAACTTCCAGGATCAAAACCAGCCTAAGAACCTAAACTACAGTAATAGTAAAGTATTGCATGGGGTTAACTGTAATAGTGGTGGTGTTATTTTTATAAGAGAGAGTCCAGCAGTGGCATTATAGAATGATATTTAGCTGACCTATGATTGAACTTGCAAGTCAGCCCAATTACCATACAGAGGTATTTTTTTGAACATTCTAAGACTTATTATTAGACCATTATAGTCTGAAAAGTGATATTTTAAATTTATTGTAGTGTGGAGTATATGGCAGAATATATCCACTGTTGTGCCCAATGCATAAAAATTGTGCAAAATTATGTGTGTGGTAGCAAACTAGATGCAACTTGTGTCTGATTTAGCACTGCATTATACGGCATAAGCAAGTGACTGTTAAAAACTAAAGCTACTGCCAGGATTAAAGAGGTGCCAACTACAGGGTTTCCCAACACTTATAGGCAGACTGGCATATGATTCAACAAAAGAAGAGGGACAGATGCCGTGAAGCTTGGTGCAACTGTATGTAACTGCAAGAACTGTGTTTGGCTAAAAGTACCTTTAATGAATTGCTTCATTAGGTGAAACAATTTTCAAAGAAGCTGTGGTTGAGTTAGTAAATGTTAGTTAAAATCTGCAAGGACACCAACCACTGTCATCTGTAGGAAAAGCCTTGGGTTAAGCTCACACTTTCTAACACTGTAACACAAACAGAAATGATCTTATATCAATTTACATTATAAAGAATGCTGTATCTCCTACTATACTTTTCAGTAAAAAAAAACCTCTATAAAAACCTCTATAGTAACAGGACTAGCAATCTTAAAAATGGTTTTACATTCATCCAAATGTCTTCACAGGCTCAACCCAAGAAGCCAGTTCACCATTTATTACAAGTGGCTTCTTTATTTTGAAATGAACTCAAGAAGATGCTTTGATGTGTTCAAAAACAATTTCAAGATTCCCACAACATACATAATATATAATTTGAGAGTCTGGTAGTTATTGAGAGACATCTGTGGCATTATGCATATATATGGTAATATAACTATGACATCTAATAGCCTTAATGCACAATGGGTCACCTTTACTACATATGTTATTTTTCTACCCATATAAATTCTCAAAAGTTTACCTCAATTCACTAGGTGTATTTTATGACCAAATTAATTTTCACTGAAAATTGTTAGTACGCTTCTCTGGGATCATTTTGCTGAATTTTCTTTTTTTTTTTTAAATTTGTTTTTATTAACTTTTTTCAAAAAGACATACAAAGTACAGAAGAAAAGAGAGTCTTACAATTGTCTACCTAGGGTATTCAAAGGTTACATATTAGGTACTACAAAGCAATACATGCATTAGCTTCATGAGGAGCAATACCACCATGCCTAAGTCAATGCTTGAAATGAGTGAGTAGCAGTGTCAGGCAACTCAAGCCAAGGACCCCATATCTTTAGGAATTTTTCCGGACACCCTCTAGCTAAATACACTGCCTTCTGCAGGGGGAGAATTTCGTTTACCAGTCGTTTCCATCGACTTAAAGAGGGAGGGGAATTATCCTTCCAAGTCAACAAAATGGCTTTCTTAGCATAATAAAGTAATTGCAAATAAAACAATCTCTGGCACTGGGGGAAAGTAAGTGGTTCAGTGTGACCCATTAGACAGCTCTGGGGAGCGAATATTCGGTAAGTCAAAACTAGATTGAATAAAATCTAGTACTCTCCCCCAGTAACCTTGAATACTAGGGCATTCCCAAAACACATGGAAGAGAGTACCAACCTCTACCCCACATTTGTAGCAGGTGTCTGGCGTTCCCGGGTAGATCTTGGCAAGCCGTTGGGGAGTAAGATACACCCTGTTGAAAAATTTTATCTGTATCAGTCTATCCCTATTAGACATGAAAAGTTCTGGAATCTGCTCTATGACACCCGTCCAAGCCTCCTCATCCAGAACTGGGATATCCACTTCCCATTTTAGGCGTAAACGTTCCATATGTGAGCCCGAGGATTTCAGTAAAATAGCATAAATCCACGATATGGCTTTTTGCAGCCCTGGCTGCCTGAGGTATCGTTCAAGCGAGCATTGGTTTAAGTTTAAAGGACGAACCCGAAACTGGGCCAGGAAGGCATGACTCAATTGCAGATAGCGAAATATCATATTAGTAGGGAGCTGGTGCTCTGTTCTCAAGGTCTGGAAGGGTTTAAGCTGCCCTCTCTCTACAATATGGGTTAAGTATTTGATTCCCATAGACGCCCAAAGCCCAGAATCGGGAAGCCCCCTAAAGTGCTGGAGTTTGGGATTTTCCCATAAGGGGGTGCCAGGCGACCAGGTGTCTTGGCGGGGGTACATGCGCTCAATATATAGATTAAAAATTTTTATCACTGGGGTCATAGATGAAGTCTGAGGAAAAACGGAGTTCTCTCCTCTGTACAAATGATTAGCCAGAGCCTCAAGTGAGGTGGCACATGCCGCTTCCGCCAAAAGGGCATGATTATTCATATCAAACGTCAGCCACCAGTGAGCATAAACCAGTTGTGAGGCGTGGTAATAGAGTAAAAAATTTGGCAATGCCAGGCATCCCCCTGATGCAGGGGCCTGGAGGGCTGTCAACCTGATGTGGGGGGCTCGATTCTCCCAGAGAAAGGAGCTGGTGATTTTGTCCAGTTGTTTAAACCAGCTTTGGGGTATACAGTATATCCTGGGCCATTATATGATATAAGAATTTAGGCAGGAATACCATCTTGACAAGGTTCGCCCTTCCCACTAGGGAAAGAGGAAGGTTGGCCCAGGTGGCGGTTTTCCTGCGGTATTCTTGTAAGACAGGGTCTAAGTTGTTGGATATGTATTCTTTGGGGTCTCTATGAATAATCACACCTAGGTACTTAAAGGAGCAAGTCCATTGCAGTGGGGAAGGAGTTCGAGCCAGGGGAGGTATCTGATCTTTTGGAAATATTGTAGATTTCTCCCAATTTACCCTAAGCCCAGAGTGAACACTGAACTGGTTAACCACTTGCAGGAGCCTAGTTAGCGAGGCCCCCGAGTCTGCCAGGTATACCAGCATATCGTCGGCATACAAGGACACCTTCTCCTCCAGCTGACCTAATCTAAGACCAACTATGCCCGGATCTCTGCGAATCCGAATGGCCAGTGGTTCTATCGCTAACGCAAACAAAAGGGGGGAAAGAGGGCAGCCCTGTCTCGTGCCTCTATGTAGCTCAAACGGGTCTGAGAGGTAGTTGTTGACTTTTACCTGCCCTGTCGGGTTTTTTTTCTACTATTTTTCTACTAATTTTCTACTATCCTATGAACATTTGGCAGTGCATGTTCCCATACAACTGTAGTAGAAAAGTTCTCAAGAGAAGTTTCTCCATAAAAAAATGAGAGATGTGGTAAATTGGCGGAGGTGACATAGATAATGAGTTCATAAGTGGCCAGTTTGAACCTGTAGAACTTTCGGTCGGTAAAAAGTCATTTTTGTGCGCTTAGTAATTTGTTTTAGATTCACTGGATCATTTTAATTTTGGGAAAAGATTGAATTTTCACCAATGGAAAGAGAATTTTTGCTGATGTGAAGCTTATGGACCAAAACTTGAACTCTCTTTTAAGTAAATTGCCAATGTTGTAGAGACTTAAAATTCCTGGCAATATACACCAAAACTAAGAATAAGTAACAACAATAGTGCTTTTTAAAATATGTCCCTACATCTCCAACTCTACAGGGAACTAGAAGCAAAATGCAAAGACTGTCTCTAATCTTGACCATCCTATAATTTTTTTCATACTACTACAAATAAGGAAGAGCACAAACTTGCTATAACCAGATATAACGTTGTGGGCACATGTAACAAAAAGTGGTGCTAACATACTGGTCATAATAGAAAAAATACCAGTCTATGGCATGCATAAATCATTGGCCTCCATTGCTCTGATCTCAAGATCACCAAAAATTCTGACCTGTAGCCATAAGTCATTTTTTAATCTGCTCCAAATCTTTTGGAAATGCATGGAGAATTACATTTGCAGGCATAAACTTCCCTTTGATGCAATGGGAACATCAACAATGCACCTTGGCATTTTTAAAGCTGTGGGAAAAATATGATTATGATTATATTACAATAATACCATTTATATTATTAACAGTCTGGGCATTACACTTGTGGTATGCATTGCATGTGATTTCACAAATTGGTATAAATACAGTGTACATTTTGAAAATAGTTTGAAAAAAAAAATTCAATTGAAGGAGTTTGCAGGAGAGGGGAAGCTCAGATCAGTGTGAGAGAGAAAGAAAGCAAATATTTCAAAAACGGAAAAAAACATTTTTTTAGAGAAATTCTTAACTTGGATGCTTTTTAATAATTATGAATTTTGTGATAGTTCCCGTTTAACAATTTTCTTTGCACTATTGATGTTGTCATTATACACCGTCCGTTTTTTGACGGCGGCGTAATACGGTTTGACGGTTTTTGGCAAATTTGCGGCAAAGTCACGCCTGCCAAATAAATTCGCCCATCACTAATGCTGGACACTGCCCTGTACAGGCTTTCAATAATGTTTCTTGCAATCCTTTACCTCATCCTGGCTCATTAACAAATGTGTTGTAATTCAAGCAATCAAGGCCCTTTATAAACCTGTCCCTGACCAGTGCGCTCCTTGCTTGATCATCTGAGCCCCTGAGCCAATCTAGCCTCTGACCTGCGTTATTCCTGAATCGATTCCTGCTGTGGATTTCCCTGGTTCTGACCTCCGGCCTGTTTCTCAACCTTGCTCGTTTGCTGCCTGCCATTTGACCTCAGCCTGCCTTTCAAACTTTGCCTGCCTGCCACTAGTCCTGACCATTTTGCCTGTTTATGGACTTTCCTCTCTCCACTGCTAGCCTCATCATAGGCCTTTATTTTGTACTTCTGTGTGCTTAATTATTTTCTCATTTTACTATTAAATCGCTTATTTTGCTTTACCATGGCATCTGCTAATTATCTATCTATTCAGGGCTATTTCTGGGGTTACACTGCAAATAGGATCTCCATTGTACATTTTATATTTGGATCTTTTATTAAATTCCATAGACAGTTGTGGATTTTAGAGTTTGTGAGTTTAGTGGTGGTTTCTAAAACCAATAAAACAAGAATGTTGATAAATAAGCCTCAGAAACTAAAATTAGGTGTAAAAAAACAATGGTCCAGGAATAACTTGAAGCAGCATAAAAGAATTAAAGAAAAGAAGGTATGATTTAAGATGTACCAAATTTTAACTTGATGAACATTAAGAAAATGAGATGAAAAATCTTAACAAAAAGGAGTATAATATATATAAGCAATCATTGGGTGATATTTGATGCTCCATTAATTTTTTGAATTCATTGATATAAACACAGTAGAGATGTTTAATGTCATGAAATTAAACAGCAATTAAATAACAAAAAATAGGCACAACGATATTTGTCATTATAAAAACTCTTGGAAAAAAGAAAAACAGAGTTTATATAAATTGTTACATACCTTTTGGTCACCTAGTCTAGCAACTATAGACAAGAAAGGTGTATATTTACACAAAAAGTAGAAAAAATAAAGCACATATACAACCTGATTAAAAAAAAGCCTTAAAATACAATAAGCAAATAAATATTAATTCTATAAGCCAAATAAACATAAACAATCTTCTACTAATAATACTACTTTATGGCACATATTCTTTAATTATAGTACGTTTACACATAATACAATGTTTCGTTATAGGCACAGATCTTTCCATATGTTATAACTCCATTTACCCAAACAATGTTAAAAACAAAATTAGGCTTAAAGAGGATGTTCACCTTTAAACACTTTATTCCATTTAGTTGGTTTCTGTGCCATTTTTCTAACATTGAAGTGTAAGGTTTATTTTTTTCACCTTCTAAAGCAGCGTTGGGGGGGGGGGAAGCCAACTTTTAACTGTTCTAAATTGATACATTTAGCTGATTAATTTTTTATCCTTGGCCTTGGAAGTTCCATTAAAGGCAGCTGTTATAATTTAGTGAAAACTCTCTTCCTTAAATTCTAGTACTCCATCTTTTTTTTAAAGGTGAATTTTTTTATTGATTTTAACAACAAACACAAAACAACAATTAACAATAAAGTATCTGGTAATATAGCATATGATTGATGTTGGGTCAAGCTGAGGCTTATACTGACAGGAGGATCCTATCACTAACTGAAGCAACTGCTATAGTGCAGGAGATTATTTTTAACATTTTACCCAATATGGATGGATAACCAATTATCCACGGAGTCCTGGTAGCACCAGTCCCTCCATATTTAGTCAAACTTGTCATGCACACCCCTCATTTCATGTTATTTTTACAAGGGGAAGAGCTCCATCCACCGGGCATCTCCAGAAGGTTAGGGAGGGGGGAGTTCCTCCCATCCAGTGCATGATCATAGGTTTTTTTTTACCCATCTTCTGAAAACAAATGACACAAATATAGGAACAAATCCGTGTGAAGCATCTTGAAAGTTAACAAAAATGCATGCCATGTCAAGAAGTTCAACAACTTCTCATGATACACAAAATAAACCAACTATTACAGATCTCACAATGCCAAGTGAATACAGTGATTATAATGCAGCACCCATAGTGCACGGTAGACAAAAATGTTGCAGTAGACAAAAAATGTCACCCACATACTCCAAATTATGTAGCTACAAAAAAAGTTGTTCATGGACTTTCTTGTAGTTTTGCAAATTTTATGGAGAATAATTTTGCCATATATATTTATAAATAAAAATGAAGTGCATATATAACTCTCAGCCACTCTCTTCTTGAGCAACACTGCCCACATTTACAAATATAGCTCAACTCTCAGATACCTTGTTATAGAAGGCAGAGTAGAAAGGTGGCATTTTGCAGCAACTTTCCACCATGGGCAGTGACTTTTCCCCGTGTCCTTAGCTCTAACAATTGTAAATGCCTCACACTGCAACTAATATTGCTACTCTAGAACTAATAGTGCAGAGCTGGTATAAATACCCTCCCCTTTGGAATACAATTAGGTATTTTTTTTTCCTTTGCTCTCATCCACAGCAAAATAGACTCAAATCAAGAAAATGGGATGGTACTAATGTTTCTACTCTACTCTGTTTTACTTCTGTTTTAAAATTTCCTTAGCTAAACATATCAAACTTTTTATAGAACATTAACATTTTAAACATTATTGTAGTATCTTCTTTTAGTTAAAAATTCAATTATTTTCTAGAAACAAATATTTAGCACATTTCCAGGAAACATTTAAAATTATTACTTATTGGTTTAACTCTTTTTGCAGCTGAGCAGTACAGCATATGTTCAATATTCTGTTATATAGATGATTGTTTATTTGAAAATTAACTTTTAAAGGTTGATTTAGCATTGCAAGTAAACGTATATGAACATAAATGGTAGTTAACACTTCATAAAAATTTTACAACACCTTTTGATTAATCAGTTTTTTTCCTGAGCTTTAACAAATAATTACAAATTTAAAGATTTAAATCAAATTTCCCCACATGCAATAATGACCAAGTAGTATTTAGACATGGGCTAAGTGAAATATAATAGTCTTCTCATCGACATAATTAATTAAGACCTAATTAAAGTTCTACAGCAGGGATGGGCACATTTTTTTGCCTTGTTTCGCCATGGAAATGACGCCCATAGACTTATATGGTGGCGTGCGTAAAAAAAAAAAAGATGTCAAATTTTTTTTTAACGAAACGAAATGGGTCAAATTCTCCCCTCTCCCAAGAAACAAAATTTAACTTTTAGTCAGTGTGCGTGACACTGATTTATACAACCAAAACCACCAAAATGTAGCTTTAATCTAAAATAAAATGTATTTGATATGCTATTGGATGTTGTATATGCCTTAATTATAATTATCAAACTGAGAACTCTATTTGAAGCAGAATAGGTGGTACCCTAGAGTGAGGTTGGGTAATGCCCTGCTGGTTGATGTTGTGATGGCTGATTCTACTGATTCTTTCTTGGACAAGCTTAATATCACAGACTATTGTGATACTAAAATCTACATATAGTTAGTATAGCTATTGGTATACTGTATATTTTTAAGTAAAAATATGTGTATAGATAAGTGAGTGCATATGCAGGACTAAATGACTTTTTCAAACATTTAGGGGCAAAGCATTGAACAGATTGGTACTAAAAATGAGAACAGAAAGTAAATTACAACAGAAGATTATTAATTTTTCAACAATTTATTGACCATTTCAGTGCAAAAAAAAACCAAAAAGGATCAAAGTATGGACAAAACCAATCACAACTCTTTTTTTTTTTCAATTCAGTCTATTCTGCAATTTTCACCAGTATTTTCTTTGCCACTTTAAAGCAAACGTAACCATTGATTACACACTTTTTTTTAAAAAAAAACCCCATAGTACACTGTTTCTAATCCTGACAAGGACAGATTTAAAAGGCCAAACACAGCTTTAGACCTATGATCCTCAACTTCCAAATGCCTCTGATTATTTTCCATATAAAGTAGTCCTATGCTACATGAGCTAACTTCATGCAACCTCTACTTCCACTGCTTGTGCTAAATAAAAGTCCTCCGTTCCTTCTAAAGAGAGGAAAGTAAGTATTGAACACATCAACATTTTTCTCAGTAAATATAGTTCTGCAACAATAAGGTTGTGAGGGTTTTGAGAGAGCTCTTTGCTTTAACCCATCATGTGATGCTTCTTGTGTGATACATTGGTAATGACGAACCTTTAAATAGGCCATCAATTAGGACTAATCCAGCTGATATCAATTTGCACAGGATTACTTTCAGACAAATTTCAGCAGGTTTCTCTGCTTTCCATCCTTTTTGCACCTCATTTTCTTCATGTGTTCAGTACCCTTTACCTTGTGTCATTCCACTTTACTACACATAACATTTATGGACTAATTTGTGTTGAGTTCTTTGTACATGTGGATTACTTGGGTTGTTATTGATATCTGGTGTCAATAGCTCCATTAGAAAGAAATTTACTGAGAAAAATGTTGATGTTTCAATACTTATTTTCCCAGCTGTATCTTGAGTATAGTAACGTGCACCACTGAGAAATCAATGTCAACTTAAAAAGAAACATAAACAGCTATGACTGTTTGATGGTAGGCATTATTCTTCAATACCCAACTTTCATATATTATTTATTTGGAAATATATTTTCTCAATAAACATATCAACACAAAATTAACATCTGACGATGTGTGAGGTGATGTGGATTTGTTTCTCTTGTAACTACACAAATAATGTATTATTATTATTAACATGTATTTATATAGCGCCAACATATTGCGTAGCACTGTAAAGTAAATGTGATTATACAACTACATCACATGAATTACATATATAGAATATATGGAGTAACAAACATCACAGTCAATACAGGTACAAAGAGGTGAGGAAGGCCCTATGCATAGGCATACAGTCTTAAGGGAAGGGAGTAATACACAAGGTGTGGGAGTGGGCAAGATCGAAGTAAGTGGGTGAGAAATGTGGTGTTGTATGTGGTGTTGTGTTTGGTAGTTAAGCAGAGTGAGGGTAGGCTTCTCGAAAGAAGTGCGTTTTCAGAGATTTTTTGAAAGCAGAAAGGTTGGGAGAAAGTCGGATAGACCGTGGGAGAGCGTTCCAGAGGAGGGGTGCAGCCCTTCCAAAGTCTTGAATGCGAGCATGTGAGGAGGTAATGAGAGAAGAGTTGAGTAGCAGGTCAGTAGAGGAGCGTAGTAAGCGAGTGGGTGAGTATATAGAGATGAGTTCAGAGATGTAGGGTGGAGCAGAGTTGTGAAGTGCTTTGAAAGTCAGTGTCATTAATTTGAATTTGATTCTGAAAGGTAACGGAAGCCAGTGCAGGGATTGACAGAATGGCGAGGCAGAGGAGGAGCGGTTGCTGAGGTGTATGAGCCTCGCAGCAGTGTTCATTATGGACTGGAGAGGTGACAGTCTCTGGAGGGGGAGGCCAATTAAAAGAGAGTTACAGTAGTCTAGACGCGATATGATGAGAGAGTGAATAAGAATTTTGGCAGCGTCTTGGGTGATAAATGATGGTATTTTGGATATGTTCCTTAGGTGGAAGTGACATGATTTAATAAGTGACTGGATATGAGGAGTGAATAACAGGGCAGAATCTAGGATAACCCCAAGGCACCGGGCCTGGGGAGAGGGGGTGATAGTGGAATTGGTAACTATGATGGATACTTCGGGGATGCTACTGGTGTTAGTTGGAGGAAAGAGAACCATTTCAGTTTTAGAGAGGTTTAATTTAAGGTAGCGTTGTGACATCCAGGTAGAGATAGTGGACAGGCAGGAGGAGACGCGAGTTAGGAGTTCTGGGTTGAGATCAGGAGATGAGAGATAGATCTGAGTATCGTCAGCATAGAGGTGGTAATGTACAAAAATAAATAACTTCTGACATAATAATAGGCTGATGTTGTATGTGCCAATGCTTATATCATGACATATTGCAAAGCAAAACAGACCTGGAATTATTTAGTCTCATTTCATGTGGTGTAAGATTTGGTATTCTCCACAAAGGTATTTAAAATGGTGATAATTTATTTTAGGCATGATGTATTGGTGTCTTATAACTGCTGCCAGCATATTACCAAATACTCTACTCAGGAGCAATGATGAGCGAAATGTTTTGCTGCGTTTCACCACTATATGATGCCCATAGACCTCAATCTAATCTAGTTGCATTAACTTTTTCACCCAAATGTGGCAGAACCCTCTGTACTCATGTTTTATTGTTCTGTTTGCAGCTATATTTCCCAAAGTATTAACCATTGCAGCAGCTAAAAGGGAATGGTGAGGCTTAATATGAAAATGTCTGTATGACCATACAAGTATGGGGTGGCTATAGATTTGCAGAGATTGGCATATGTCACTCTACATCTACACTTATTTTTAGAGGCTTCCTCTTAATTTATATTTGTCTCTAACTCAAAGCCCACATTTATGGTCAATGACATTAGCAACTTGTAGTTGCAATTTGTGGAGCGGCAAAATATAAAGTTGAATAATTAAACAATTAGACAATTAAAAAGACCTCAGAAGTCTAAGTTAATTTTAAGGATGAGAAAACTGTTGCAGGAGCCAAAACAACATGATTTTTTTTTCCAAATACTCTGTTCCTCCATTTATATCTCCCTTTCCTATCTCCTATTTGTGCAGTCACTCGCTTTTATTGCCTCAATTTCTTAATAAAGGAAAGGTCATTGTTTAAAAGAATATTACAGTAGTATTAAGGTAGTAAATTTAGTGTGTGGCCTGATAAATAAAATGCCCTGAGATCTGATATATCCCACAGAAAGTAATGCCAGGGCATGACCAATCAAGCAAAAACTAAGCTGAGGGACCTGGACTTTTTCAAATACTCAAAACATGGGGATGATGATGTTGCATAGCTTTGTTTAATTCTTTTAAGAGCTTTGTAGTGAAACAAGAATTAAACGGTCCAATCTTGTAGGCAATAATGGATAATATTTGGCGCTAGTTTTACTTTTGGCCACTAATGTCTATTTTTCTTTAAAAATGTCCCCGTTATTGGAGCTCCCTATAGATCCGCTACTGTCCGTTTCAAATAAGGGGTGCTTTTGTCCTAACCAGCTTACCAGAAGCACAATAGCAGGGGGATAGCCAATCACAACCCTGCAGTCACAAAAGACAGGCTTCAGTTTCCTATCAGGTCAATCTAGCTGCTGATTGGTTGTTATCTACAGTGCAGTATGCTGAGTGCTGCCTGCTCCCCTGGACAGCCTGGGAAAGGAGGCAGCAGAAAATGGAATAGATAGGTGAGACTAGTTGGGTTTTTAAATAAATCTTCAATAAATAAATGCAAAACACTGCGTTTCTCCGCACTTTTCTTCTATATGTAAGTTTATTATACTGGCACATTCTTGTTTTTCACACACTATGTCTCTTTAAAGCTGTATTTGGAAAAAGGTTCCAGAACTTTGTGGCTTAAGGCATAGACACCAAGAAATGATTACTGTGTCGGGGAGGGAGGGAATGAAAGTGTGTCGCGCTGTAGGGTCAGCAAATTTAATATTTCTTATTTATATGATTTTGTAAAAGAACGATATAGGGGGGAAAAATTAAAAGTAGCAGAAAGCCTAGCAGGACAATGTAAAAAACTAGAATAATCTTCCTTTATTCTTGTTTGGTGGGTTATTTTGGGTGAGCTAAACAACTGGCTCTCAAGCTGCTGATAACATCAATGTATCACCAAACACAGAGATCATTTAGGGCTGGTAAAGCCCTAGTAGGGTTACCACCCGGCCTGCAAATCACCAGCTAGGGCCAGAATTTCAAATTTACTGATAATGCACTGGCTGGTAAAGCCCAGCTTCCGCTCTGCTTTTTTCCCTGCCCATTTCCATGCTCACAGCCCACTAAAGCTGCCTATTTCCCTGACTTGTGCCATCTTCACCACCCTGGACGCAAATGGCTAGTTTAACGAGGGCAAAAAAGTGACAACCCTACGGCCTCAGCAATGGACACGAGCCCCGTTCTGTTTGTGATTGGCTCATTTATCTTGCACATGCAGGAATCTACCCTCAGCTCTACAACTAGGGTTGCCACCTGGTTGGTGTTTTACCGGCCTGGCAGGTAAAAATGTCGCTTGATGACAATGTTATTTATAGGGAAAAACCCATAAAAATATAGGAAGGCCAGTATTTTTTTTTTTAGTAGACAGCGAAGAAGCACGCACTCCATGGGCCAGTAGTTGTGATTAAAAGCCTTTATTCAAACAGCTAAAACAATAGAACCTTACGGGTTTCGTATCCGAGGATACTTATGAATAAGTATCCTCGGATACGAAACGCGTAAGGTTCTATTGTTTTAGCTGTTTGAATAAAGGCTTTTAATCACAACTACTGGCCCATGGAGTGTGTGCTTCTTCGCTGTCTACATTGAGTTACTCCCCCAGCTACGGGTTTGGGGCGAACATCTTCGGTGAGTTTCTATACATACAAGATTGCTGAGATTTGAACTGTTTATGCCGTATACTGGTTGAAGCTACACCCTACAACGAGAGACCCAGGGTTTTTACACCTGGGTCTGGCTCTGTGCTGGGTGAGCCGTTAATTTAATTTTTAATTGATTTATTTACATATTTACTTTTGGGGACTGAGCCGGTAATTTTCTCTCAGTATTTTTTTTTTTGCAGAAAAGGTGGCAACCCTATCTACAACTGGATTTGCTAGCAAATATCTATAAGCCAGGCTAGGGGTATTTAAAGTTTTTCAATAGTCACCACCTAGATAACTAGCAGGATAATGCTGTCAAAATAGGCCGGGCCGTTCCTACTATACAGAGGCCCAAACTCCCACTTGATATAAATCTTCTATGGGCCTTACAGCAGCCCCTCAGGCCTTTGGCAGGAGATTCAGTCCAGGCCTGAGTCCCACATAAGACATATAGTGCCCTGAACACACAAGCAGGTTGGAATTTCTGTCATGTTTCCCAAAAGCAGGAACATAAACTCCCTTGTGAGGAGACTTTTATTTCATCTGCCAAGAAAGCCTTTCCCCCATTATGAATATAAATGTGCAGAGATGCCCCTGAGTAAATCTATTGCGCGCCAGGTTCATAACTGAGTCTTCTTTAGCTTTGACTCAAAACAAATGCGCGCAATGAATCCTGTGGAAACATCTAGAGGGAGGCGGAACGAGACTACAGTGTGGGAGGCGGGATGACATGCCCAATGTATTTCGGAAGGATGTAGTTCATAGACCTATAAACGACGTATTTAATCTCTCCTTTAGAACTACAAGGTCCGTCATGCAACGCGGTGTAAACGTAGCGAGCGTGGGAAAGATAAGCACGTCGTCTCGGCCACATAATGGAAATTGTCCATGCGCATGCGTATAGAAACACCTTGCGCGTGACGTCACTAAGTCTATTTATATGTGCGTAAAGCAGCGTCGCCTCATTTGCGGTTTTGTGGGTTTCGCTTGGGTTGTTGGGGCTGAAGGGCTTTGTTGGTTGGCGGGAAAAATCAGTGGGAGGCGGGTGGAATGGTTGTAGCGTCTCGGGCCTGATGAAAAGTGGGTTCTTCGAAGGGGAATGTTGTACAGGCGGAAGATTAAACTGTGGATAGGGCGCTGTATGAGGGGAAAGGGTGGGACTTTGGCTTGAGGTGACTGAAACAATTTGGAGGGCGCCATCTTCGTGGGGAAAGAAATGAATGTGCGATGTTGCTGGGGGCAGTGGATGGGGGTCCCTCTGTCTGGGGAGGGTGAAAGGAATGGGGGGTCCATGTGCCTGGGGGAGGCCGAATGAAGTATTTGGGAGGTGCTGAATGGGGTGACAATGAAGTAACTTGGGGCTTCTCTGGAGGCAGAGTGAAGAAATGGAGGCAGTTAATAGAGAATAGAGCACTGGGGGCTTTATCTGAGGGACACTGAACTCTGGGAGGTGGGGGGAAGGGGACACATGGGAGCAAAATAAATGGAAGTCTCCTAGTCCTGTGGCAAATTATGTGAAGTATTTTAAATACCATTTGTGGGGCGCCTCTTCAATGAAGTGTAAATATCCCAAGCTATTGCCCACCATTTGTCTTCCCTCCTACAAACTTGAATATAAACAGCAAACCATTTCCCCAGCGCTACAATGAGTCATGTAAAGGCTTGTGCCTGAGTTAATTAACTGCTGTGATTGGCCTGGTATTGTAGTCCTTAAACTGCCACATTTTGCCAAGGAGATTTAATCACTTGAAGTGTCGTTATGGATTTCTTTGGTAATGACTCGCCAAAACACACTAAATATAGGGACCTAAAGAAATGGCATGAGATGGTGCCAATGTGAGAATTCTACCACAAGTCCATATAATAAGTTGTATGTATTTTTATTTGTGAAGCGCTCCTTGAGGGCAAAGCTCTGTACAGCAAAACAATAAATTAGAAGCAACAAACAAGGGGTCATTGAAATAAAAAGTAATAAGTGCATCTTTAAATATACAATTCACGTAAATATAAAATATAATTACATTACAGATTAAATGCTCCCATGTCAAGGAGACAAAAGGCTAGAGGACCCTACACCCTACCTGTAAGGCTTACAGTCTAAATGGCAGGGTAACACACAATTCAGAGGGGTATTAAGGTGCTGTAGGTTAGTTTGCTACAGTGTTATATAAGTGCCAGTTCAGGTGTTATCCAGGTGCTCCTAGAGGTTTTAGAGTTTAGGAAGGAGGATTCTCTCCGGAGAGCTTCAGGAATGGCATTCCAAATATTACGAGCCGCAAGATCAGATTACATAATATGTTTATGTAATGACACTCAAACACATTGGTTTTACTCGGCGTGAGCTAGCGATTGCTACATTTTCATTTCTCAAACTGGTATATAATTTATCCAGTATCTAGATCTATTGCCCCACAGTGCATACACCAGGACAAGCAAAGTTTTTTCATTGTATCCTGTGTCCTAATGGACAGCCTGGCATTTTTTGGTCGGGATGTGTTTAACAAGTATGTTTAAAATGCTTCATAAAATCTTAAAGGGATACGGTCATGGGAAAGCTTATTGTTTTTTTTTTGTTTCAAAATAAACCATCTAATAGTGCTGCTCCAGCAGACATCTGCACTGAAATTCTTTTCAAAAGAGCTGATTTTATTTTTTATATATTTAATTTGGTATCGGATTAGGGGCTATACTTATGGTCAGTTTTGCAGGTGCTCTGTCATGTGACTTGCGCTCAGGTAATCTTAAGTCACTCTACTGCTTCACTGTAAATTGGACTTGCACTGCAAGTCTGGCTCTTTCTGAAAACACATGACCAGGCAAAGTAACCTGAGTTGGCTTCACACCAATATAACAAAAATACACTTGGGTTAAGAATAACATTTTACATGGAAGAGTGAATTATTTTAAAAATAAACATAAAAAAGCCATGACAGGAATCCCTTTAATGTGACTATTCCATATGTGACATAGCACACAGTTTCTAAGACAATAATAGAGTAAATTCTAAAATTTTTCAGCAACCAGTCCATAAGAAGTTTAGTTGAATGGCATAAATCCTATCCAGTGGGTGGCCCAGGAGCTCATATGGGCAGTTACTTCTGATCTTAAGTTTTTTTTTTTTTTTATTTGGTTTTGAAAGCATAAAACAAGCATTAATGCTTAACACAAATAAAAGAGTATGAAAAAATTCATGTTCAACCATGACAGGCTGCATTGAGACTTAGGGGTGGTATAAATTAGTTTTAGCAATTATATTTTATAGTACTGCTGTAACAACTTGCATGGTGTTTCGCACCATACTGGGTTGCACGATGCAGTACCACTGGTGGTTTAGTCCTACTAAATGACACCTTACTTTGACCTGAGCAAGTTGTACTGCAACAAATTAGACCTGTTTGGCAAACCACCATGGGAGGTGTTAAGCTTTGGGAAATGTCCAAGGCAAAAACAAGATTAGACAAAAAAACATGCTTCCCAATTTAACTTAAGTACTTGTAGTGCTACCTCAGTGTTGCTGTTTGACACCTGCAAGTTTGTTGTGAATGGTGCCCTAGCTGCACAATGTTAGGCTGCAGAAATGCCCCCCCCCCCCCTTGTGGCAGATAGTCGTGTGCCTCTTGGATTTTGGAGGAACTTTAAGTTAACCACAGTCGTGCAGGAAGTCTCCAGACTAGCAAGCCCAATTTTAGCCTTATTGGTAGCAACAAGCCTATGCAGGAACTTTTCAAGTCAACTTATTTTTTTTCTTATTGCCAAACTATATTTTGATAACTACCAAGTGATGGAGAGGCTCACTATAATGGCCAAGGGTGAATTAGATACTTTTAAAAAATATGTAATCCCTGGATCAAATACAGGGTATATACAGCTGGTTAACCTTGGAATACTGTACTAGTTGTCAGTCCAAATAATGACGACTGCCCTAGACTGGTAAAAAAAAATACAATTATTTTAATGGTTGTAGTGAGCAGGTAGGAAGAAAGTTAAAGGATGAATGACATCTCTCACTGAGTGAATATGTATTCTGGCTTTGAGACAGAGAGAGGCCCATGCTTACTTTGGACCATGTTTGAGCATTCAGAGGCAGGTGGCACTGGTATAACTGGCAATGATTATTTGATACTTGGTTTCCTTAGTCCATTTTTTTTTTTTTTTAAATCTCTTCCTTTCTTGTTCCAGGCATTATTTTTTTCCAGCAGTAAGCCAGCCTTGTAAGCTATCATTAACAACTCTTTATGAATATGATTTCAAAGCAATGCATATCTGCTTCATTAGTGGAAAATTGATAAAGCAATTGCAAATCTTTTTTTTCTGTTATTTACAAAATAAATTATTATAAAGATTAATGAATCTTTAAAAAGGTTAGCACTGAGAAGACTATCCTTTTTCCTTGATTGCAATGAACAGTGATGAGTGATGTTTCTGATATTCCTATATAATATGGCAGTGAGTAGAGATCTGCTCTAGATTTGAACAGAGAGCCAATACTTACTTGGCTGGACTTCAGGCAGGTTTTCACATGCAGGTGGCACCACAGACCTTGACCTTGATCTGTATAATAAGTAGAGAACATTACACTTATTGCAGTGAACAGTTGGAAAATAAAAGGACAAATTACGTTTATCACAATACTGCATAGTACAAGCCAAATTTACCTTATAATTGATAGTATATTCCTTCACACCATTCACAAAGGGTTTTTTTTTACAGTGAGAGATGTAAAGTTGTGGAATTCTCTCACTGAATCAGTTGTAAAGATGGGTAGATAAAATAACTTAAAAAAAGGGTTTAGATGTCTTTTAAGCAAAGGAGGTACTGCGATATTGAAAATGGCTCTTAGCACAAGTTGATCGAGGGAACTGATTGCCATCTTAGAGTCGAGAGAATTTTTCCCCCTCATAAGAAACTTGGAGAGGCTTGAGATGGTTTTTTTTCCTTTCTGTGGAGCAACTAGCAGTTAAGTTCAACTTGATGGATGTGTCTTTTATCAAACAAACTTTCTATGTTACAATGTTCCTCGTTTGGACAATAGGCAAGCATTTACGGGCAGATAGCTAGGGTTGCCACCTGGCCGGTATCTTACAGGCCTGGCCGGTAAAAATGATGGTCGATCCCAATGTTATTAATAGGGAAAAAACAAAAATATATAGGAAGGCTGGTATTTTTTTTCCAGAAAAGGTGGCAACCCTACAGATAGCACTAGAGTCTTTAGCAAACATTCTCTCTTATATATAAAACAGCATGAACCTTATTTTTATGACTGCTATGGAAATTTAAAAAGTTAAATAAGTGATGTTTGTGACTACTATATAAGTCAGTGAGTGGACATCTATCCTAAATTTGACCATAGAGAAAGCAGGGTCAGTGGCAAACTTTCAGAGGCAGAAGGCACAGTGGTAACTAACAAATATGCTTTCTTGTATAAACATGATGATAATTTTGTCCACGTTATTGAGTGTGACTGTCATTGCTTTCTAAAATATTGGTCAGAGTTGTGTACTTAACTTTTTTTTTATATATGTCTGCATATTTTTGGTCTAGCAACTCAATCTCTTGATTTAGGGTCTGCAGTTGTTCTTCTAATCCCTCAGCTTTAAGTCGCAGGGTTTCTTCTTCCTTTTGTTTTTTTGCTCATTGCGACCACATTTGAGGTCACATTCTAGTGTCCTGATTTCTATGTTTACATCATTGATGCTTTCTTCTATCTGTGACATTGGTTTTCATTTCTTGCAAGGCTTGATTGAGAAAATATTTTTTTCCCTTCTATAGTTAAAAAATCATCTTCAGCTGAGCTGTACATTCTGTTACCTGAAAAAGCAAATGTCAGTAATTGACAAGGTTATGCTTAATCAAAATTTAGCACTTGGGTTATTTTGACCCCCAACGCCACACAATTGTGGGTCTTCGCTGGTGTGAGTAAATATGTGGCTCATGTGATTTCACATTTATCATGAGTCACCCCCTACCCTCCATGAGACCTCAAATATAGTTACACCACTGGGCCTAAGCCATCATGTACATAAGACTTGGCTCCTTTCTCTCAACTTCTCTGCCACTTGTTTGTTATACAATTATAGCTCATGTGGTATATGTTTACACTTTATAAATATGAGTTACTAATAACAAGAAGGATCAAGAGGGTGGGAGATGCCCTTACACTTGGATATTGTAAATATGTCCCATGATATTTAATCTGAAACCACAGCAGAGTGAACTTGGTTTGGACATGTATTGGTTAGCTCTGGTAAATATTGGCTGATACTACTGAATTACACAATGCTAGAGGCACCCAAAATAAATGGTACAACATAAATAAATTTAGTAGAAGGTCATACCCCCTGCTATCACCTAATATAAAAAAAAATCAGGTGGAGAAATTATACATATCCTACTTGAGACTGATCATGAAAATGCCCTCCTGCTCTTACTAAACTACAACAGATTTGAATACAAAGTTATTTTTCTGTAAGATTTAAATTATGAAACCTTACACAAGTAAAGAGAAAAAATGATGTGCCATGTACCAAATAAGTGAGTTTTTAGGCTGTATGGTTGAAACCAGAGGCAGACAAGCTAACATCCGTAACCATTACATGTGTTTGGGGGGGGGGGGTTATGACAACAGATAGGGAAATACATTTTACATAGCAGAAACAGAAGACAAAAAGGAGCACAGCAAAAGGGCAAGTGCAAACAGCATCAACTCATAACATCAAATCTGTTGGGGGAGGGTTAGTACAGATGTTGCAATCCTGCCAAAAAGGCAGCAGAGTGGCAGTTAATCAGTGCAGAGTAAAATGAAAAGACAAAAGAAATAACTACCTTGAAGATCTGTATTATTCTGGCCTTGGTTTCCCTCAATGACATCCGGGCCAAAAACTTGCTTCATTTCATCCTCATAGGGCAGATACTTCAATGTCAAGGCTGGACCCCCTCCTGTTCCTCTGGCATATTTTGACTCTTGAGCCAGCTTTTTCTTTAATTGCAATTTGATATCATTCAGCCTTTTCTTACAATTAATAATTGTCCTTTTATGTAAAGACACTGCATTTACAGATGTGCATATCTTTTCCCACAGAAAAGCTTTTCAGGCCATGGAAGTTTGACTTAACATCCTGGCCAAAGAGCTCACACCAGTGAGCAACTGACCCGTGTACCAGGGTAAAGTTTTCATCGTATTAAAATTTTGTACTCCGGCATCTCTTCCCTCCAGAAGCATCCCCTCCCTCCTTCAGCTCCCTGGTGATCAGGAATTGCCATGATGTTGCTTTCTTCTCTGTCCAAAATCTCCCACTCCTGCTGAGACTCCTGTCAAAGGTTCAGAGTTGTGTAGGCCAGTTATATCTAATCAATCAGTGGGCTGTCTTGTGTGAAATGACAGGTGTCTATTGGCTGTATGATTTTGATTTCTGTCATTTCCATTGGTAAGGGGTTGGTTTCATTGTGATTGGCTGGATTAAAATGCATTTATATGATGCAAACTGGAAGAAAAAATTTGTTTATTTAAGAAAATATTGGCCTTGTGACTGAACTGTATTTGAACTGTGGATTTACATGATGCATACAAGTTATGTGTAAAATGTCTCTACTGTGCTGTTAATAGATCACAATCAAAGTTTATCAGTTTGAAGATGCATATGTGGCCATAAAGACTATTTTATAGCATTAATATTCGCTAACTTAATTTGTCGCCAGAAAATCCTCAACTCGATAAAATTACCGCTAACGTAAGCTGGTTCGTCAACGTAGTTACCGCTAGTGATCGCAAACATTTCTGAGCGCATCGCCGTCTCGTAAACTTTGTCGCTGCAAATAATTTGGCGGGCACCACAGTGCCTAAACACACTTTTCTGTACATTTTTAAGGTGTATTGTAAACAGTAGGGTGGGAAACTTGTATGGAAAATAACACCCCTTCATTGCCAGGCTGTTTCCTGGGCAGCATTGGTTTGTTTTTTTACAAATCTGTTTTTGTATTGCAGTCCTATTTTCCGTCCACTTACAAGGCAATTTAGCAGTCCTGCCTTGTCCAAGACAGTATACACTAGACATATTTACTACCGATTTTGCCTTTATTACTGCTATCTCTATCATTTCTAGCATGATGCTCATGAACAGCAGTAACATCAGAATTCATTGCCTATAATTGAGTCTTTAATTCTGCAATTTGTCTGATAATGTGTTTAGCAGAGATCTATGTACCTTACCACTAGTGTTTTCCTAAACACTGTGCCACAATACTTGGCCCAAGAATTTGTTTTAGGAATGAATGTCTGTGGCTAGTGTATTCAAGTCATAAAGTATAAATTTCAATCTGAGCCTAAACATAGTCTACTTTATAAATCTTGTTTTTTTTTTTTTTTTAAAAAAAAAACTACACTACTCAATCCCCTACAGTATTGCACTGAAATCTTCATATCTGTTAATTTAGGGCAATAGTGACAATTTGAATTTGCTACACTTCATACTTTTGCTTCTTTATTCCAATAACAGATGAACACAGTTTGGCTTTTTTAATTTTTTTTTCGTGTGTAACATAAGATTGATGGGGAGGATGGTGACTCTGTGAGAATGAATTTGCCTTGCAACACTGGAGTCCTGAGTTAAATTCTAGCCAGGGTAGTATATGCAAGGGGTTTGCATTTTCTCTGTCTGCAAGTTATCGTCAGGTACTTAGTTTTTCCTACCAAAACATGCAGGAATGTTAATTGACTGCTGATTAAATTGACCATAGTGTGTGAATGTGATGGGGACTTTAGACTGTAAGCTTCAATGAGGCAGGCACAAGTGGGAATGATTAGGAATGGGCGAATTTGACCCGTTTCGTTTCGCCATAAATTCGCCGCCGGCAAAATGTCGCAGACGCCCATTAGTCTATGGGCGTCAAAAAAAATTGTTGCGCGGCGAAATTATTTTGTTGCGCTTCTTTTTTTTTTTTTTTTTTGACGCACGTCTCCATACAAGTCTATGGGCGTCATTTTTTCGGCGAAACGAGGCGAAAAAATTCGCCCATCCCTAGGAATGATGTATAATCTTTTAAAGAGCTGCAGAAATGTCTGCACTATACCAATAAATGACACACAGGCTGTTAGCTCATGAGAGGTTTTCTGGATCAAAAATCATTTGTTACAAACGCAGCATGGTTAATGTATTAACTACATACACTCTGTCACTGACTAATAATCCTTGAGTCTGGGCACTTTTCCCAAAATACATGCAATGGATCTGGCAGTTTTGATGGTCTTTCTGTACTTATGAATGAAACAAGGGTTTTAAGAAAGTATTAAAAACTCACAACATTGAGGAAGAGGCCCAGGTGCACCACCCTGAGCTCTCAGCAAGGGGAGCGGATAAACCAAAAAACTTCTGAAGCAGGCACTGAAAATGAAGGCATTCATCCAACAGGCAGTTTAAATACAGTAGAAAAAGTTTATGTCCACAAATACAGCCTTATGCGTTTCGTGTTGAAAACACCTAGCCATATATGCTCATCTGTACACTAGTGATAAGTGCAATTTTCGCCATAAAAATCACACCCATAGACTCCAATGGGTGAAAAAATTGTTGCATGACAAACTAACACAGCAGCAGCAAAATGGCTAAGATCTGTCAATTACTACTGTACACAACTTTACCCATCTCCAGGAGTTAAACTTTGGGAACATATGAATATAGGTTGCAGAGTTGGATAATTTGCTTTGTATATGTAATAATAATTTAATGTCTAAATTAGCTGAATGCATGTAGTTGTTTTCTGCAGAAAGCATGTGAAACCTAATGCATAAGCTTATAGTTGCCAGATGTCTTTTGTCTGTAGTAAGTGGGGTTTTGAGTGTTAAATACACTCAATAAAGTGTAAACTTTAGTCAAAATCAACCCTGCCTGCTAGTTGATCCAAAGGTGAACAACCCATTCTAAAGCTTCTCGAATTTCTCAGTTGGGAGAAGAATAATCTTTCCTGACTCCAAGAATGGTAGTTGGACCAGTTCCTGGATTAACTTTGTGCTAGAAGCTAGTTTCTGTAACCCTGTTCTCACTTGTATCTGGCAGTAAAACTACAACTCAATGTGTAAACCCTTATCTATTTTTATATATAAAAAAAATCAATATATATTGTAGATTTTTTTTTTTTCTAACCACAGTTGATGCGGTGATGTCTGCTGGAAGGACCTACTGATGAATACTTCATCAATATATAAAATGTTCCCCTATATATCTATAGCTGATCATATCCCTCGTTAAGCGTTCATTTCTCCACTGTAACCAATCCCAACTTGGCAAGCCTTTATAACTAAACCTTTCATTCCCTTTTATCACATGCTCTTCTTTGGTCTCTAATTCAATAATATGTTGTGGGCAATAGAGGCCAAAAGTGAAATTACCCTCTCTTCTCCATTTCTCATTTAATTTTACCCATCTATTTTTTTTAAATGCATCTTTCACTTGCATAGGGTTTAACATAGGTGTGAAATGCAAGTGCTTTTTTTTTAAATTTACTTTTTTATTATTTTTTCGAAAAAGACAATCGCAGAAAAACAACATTCGTTATACACAACATTTTTAGAAAGAAAAGAGACAGGAAGAAAAAGAAAAAAAAGGGGGAGGGGGGTTAGTTGTTGTCAGGGAACAGGGCTATTTCTGTGAGTAGTGCATGTAATAGAACAAACAGGTGTCAATGAGTGAGGCTGTTACTGTATTTAGTGCATATATTAAGGCGAGTGTACAGAGCTGCGACTGTGACTAGTTCATGTAGTAAGACAAGAATAAAAAATTGTATCTGTGACTAGTGCCTGTAGTAAGGCAAGGGTGCAGAGCTATATCTATGAATAATGCATTTAATAGAACAGACTAATGTCAGCGCTGTAGCTCTTATTAGTGCATGTAAAAAGGCAAGCTAGTGTCGAGGGGCGGGCTATCACTGTGATTAGTGCATGTGATAAAACAAGCTGGTGTCAGCGCTGTAACTGTGAGTATTGCATGTAGTGAAACGGATCGGTGTCGGGGACGAGCTGTCACTGTGAATAATGCCTCTAGTAAGGCAAGGGTATAGGGCTATTACTGTGAAAAAAAACATGTGGTAGGCAAGTTAGTGTCCACATTATAAGTGTGAGTATTGCATATAATAAGGCGAGCTGGTGTCAGGGGCGGGCTCTTCCTGTGGATAGTGCATGTAGAAAAGCAAGCTAGTGTTGCAAAATGTGTCTAAAACTGTGAGTAGTATATCTATTTAAAGTAGGCGCCCTATAAAGGTATGAAAGGAAAGGAAGAGGAGAGAGAGAGGAAAAAAAAAAAAAGGGGGATTTAAAAAATAAAATCCATTAATTAACTAAAAATAATTAGGAAAAACTAAAAACAGTGAAAGTACGATTATAGATAAGAATAAGATAAGATTATTTTCCCTCTACTCTTTTTTCCATATATATAGAACCCATATTGCCACACCATTATGCTCTTTGGACTCTCGATTACAATCTAGATTCTTACTCGATTAGATAGTATCCCTTTTTCCAGCTTTTCCATAGGGACATAGTGTTCCCTATTTCTACCTGGTTTCTGTGAACCTATCGACATTTGTTCGAGCATAAGATTGGAGTCGATTAACGGAATTAGTACTTGTTTTTTAGGGGTTTGTGTCGATTTCCAATAACGTGGGATCAAGAGTCTAGTTGCTGTTAAGATATGAAATATAAGATGGTGTAGTGTTTTCGGATAGTCCTCCAAACCTTTATTCAATAGTGCCAGAGGCAAAGTTAATTTTATTGGAAGATGAGTGGTTTGTGTTAAAATAACTTCAGTATGTCTCCACAGTGTTTTTATTTTCGGGCAGTGCCACCAGATGTGGCATAGATCCCCAACAAGATTACAATCTCTCCAGCACAATGTAGACACACTTGGGTAATACTTATGTAGTACATTAGGTGTTTTATACCACCTGTAAAACAATTTTCTAGCATTCTCGATGTGATTTGTACACTTCGAGTGTTTATAAGACAGGTTTGACATCTTTATCCATTGGTAAGGATCCAGGTAGATATTCAGCTCCTGCTCCCATTTCAGTATGTGAGTCGGTTTCTCCATAATTTCTTCGTCTATTAGTAGCTTGTATATTGTTGCTATCCCTTTAGGGCTTCGTGGGGTTTGTGAGGCTAAAGTCTCAAATTTAGTCAATTGTGATAGTTGCTTCTCGCATTTACTACCCAGCAGATGTTTTATTTGTAGATATTTGTAAAAATCTTGTTTTGGTAGGTTGTATTCCTTCATTAGTTGGTCGAAGGTTTTTAAAGATATATTCTCATATAGCTGAGCTATGGTCGTTAGGTGATTATTCCGCCATCTCGATAAGTTGAGGTGGGGAATAGAAATTTCTAATACTTCCAAATTCGCAGTTCGTGCCGGAAAGACTATTAACTGCCTCTTTGCATTGATTTTCATCCAAAGATTAATAGTTGTGACCGTCGTATGGTGGGCTTTTGAGTCCTGGCTAAGCCGAACTGGTGAGCGCACCCACATTAAGCCTCTAAGATGCAGCGGTTGTATGTAGTCTTGCTCCAGTTGTATCCAATGCAGAGACGGAGACGGCAAGTTCCAGGCTCTCATTTGATCTATGATCGTAGCTTGATAGTATATTTCCAAATTAGGAACCCCAAAACCTCCTTTTTCTTTCGACCTCTGCAAATATTTCTGTTTAATTCTTGGTTTCTGATTAGCCCATATAATCATCCTTTGTGCTCTACAAAAATAAGAAAAATATAAAGGAATTTAGGTAAAACCATCATTTTGATAGTGGCAATTCTGCCCAACCATGATATATATAATGGTGCCCATCTGTTCAAAAGTTCCTGTATGCTAGTTAGCAACTTGGGGTAATTGGCCTCAAAAGTTTTTGGAATGGAACTGCCCAATTCTACTCCCAAATAGGTGATAGTTTGTGTTTTCCATTGGAATGCATATTTCGCTTTTAAGCGGTTTACCGAATCTTGTAGCATCTCAAGTGGAAGAATCTGTGATTTTCCTTCGTTTAGCTTGTAGTAAGACACCCTACTAAAGTCATGAATGATCTTTGTAACTGCCAGGAGTGATTTTTCTGGGTTTGTTAGAGTAAGAATAACATCATCCGCAAACATGGCAAGTTTGTAGTGAGAGTTGCCCACTTGAATCCCGGATACCTCTTCTGTCTTGCGTATGTTTCTGGCCAGAGGTTCCAGTGCAAGATTAAAGATAAGGGGTGACAAAGGGCAGCCCTGCCTAGTGCCGTTGGAAATTCGGAAGGTTTCTGACATAAAACCCATGTTGTAAACTCTAGCAGTAGGAGTTGAATATAGCGATAATATGGCATGCTTAATGGGACCCCATAGGCCAAACGATTGCAATGTGAGATCTATATAGGCCCACTCCACTCTGTCGAAAGCTTTCTCAGCATCGAGGCTAAGCAAAATAGTGGGCTCTTTCCTTCTCTTGGTAACCTCTATTAATGCCAGGATTTTCCTGGTGTTGTCTGGGCCTTGTCGTCCTTTCACAAAACCTACTTGATCTGGATGTAGCATGGAAGGCAACAAGGTCATCAATCTGGTCGCAAGTATTTTAGCATAAATTTTTAGATCGGTATTCAATAATGAGATGGGTCTGTAGTTGGCGCATTCCACCGGACTTTTCCCTGGTTTCGGAATCGTGATTATAGTTGCCGCTAACATTTCTGTAGGAAATACTCCTCCGTGTAACACCTGGTTGAAAAGTGTGGTAAGATATGGGAGCAATATATCCTGGAACTTTTGGTAATAGCTGTTAGTTAACCCATCTGGGCCCGGGGCCTTCCTTTGTGGTAATATCTTTATGGCCGCTTTTATTTCTTCCATGGTAATATCCGAATTTAATCTTTGAAGTTGTTGCGGATGGAGTTGCGGAATATCAGCTGCTGTCAAGAATTTGCTAATAGTTTCTCTAGTAGGCGGTGGAGTTGTACTGTTCTGTTTTAAATTATACAGAGAGGAATAGTATTCTGCAAACCGATTTGCTATGTCTTTAGGGTTCGTGATTGGCTGACCAGATGTCGATATTATCTGCGTTATTGCTTGGGCAGCTTGTCTTTGTTTGACAGTGTTTGCCAATAACTTGGTCGCCCTATTTCCTTTAGTGTATTTATTGAGATTTACTCGCCCTAATTGCCATTCAACTCGTTTATTTTCTAAGCTCTGTAGTTGGTGCCTCAGCTCTTGTATCTTTTTTCTTCTCTTTCGAGTTGAGTGTTCCTTGTTTTGCCCCTCCAGGACATTCAGTTGCTGTAATAGTTGATTCTTAATAGCATCATTATTTTTCTTCATATTAGAAGCTAGTTTTATAAATTGCCCCCTAATCACCACTTTGTGCGCACACCATAATGTTGCTTGAGTTATATGGGAGCTGCATTTATTTGAAAATAATCTTTCAGAGTTTGCTTACAGTGTTTCACATATAGTTGATTATTTAAAAGGGATTCATTAAGGCGCCACTGCGCTTGCGGCCTCACATTCTGGTTATTTTCAATAAAGATATCTATCGGGGAGTGGTCCGCCCATGTCCTAGTCCCAATTTCCGATTTTTAGCATGCTGTACTCTCCATACATCATAAAGTGCTCTATAAAGTAGATGTTTTCTGAGAGTTTTAATCTGTTGCTTAGAATCTCTAGGTCTCCTAATCTTTTCCGGCCCACTAGTATCCATATGATATTGCAATGGGATATTAAAATCTCCCCCGATAATAAGAAACCCCCTCTGTACCTTGTCAATTTTCCTAAACAGCATATTGTAGAATTTTGCCTGGGATCTATTAGGACTATATATAGATGCGATAGTATATATTTGTTCATATATTTTAACAATAATAATAAGGTATCTACCTAAAGGATCTCCAAAGTGGGTTAGTAATTGATGTGGCAGTCTAGCCTTAATCCATATTGCTACTCCATTTTTTTAACCGTATTTGAGGCATATAACTGTGTAGAAAAATATTTAGAATTAAGCCTCATTTGTTGTTGTTCAGTTAAATGTGTTTCTTGTAGGAGAAAAATATCTCCACTCTGTTGCTTACTCCAGTGTGCCAGCTTTATTCTTTTTTGTGGGCTATTTAGCCCATTTACATTTTGCGATATTATATGGATCCCCATGTTTGTATGTCAATGTAGTTATTAGTTAATATGAACTTACTCAGATACCGATTGATGTTACTATGGATAGCTGCCTCTAATGGCCATATAAGGATTGGAGCTTGAATTATCGTCTGTCGTTGAACCGATGGAGAACTTTGCTCTTTCTGGGTGGATCTAATCGTAAGAGTAGAGGGAATAGAAGAAATAGAGAAAAGAAAAACTAGAAAAATAAGAATAACATACATGTTAAGTACAACAATATGTTCAAAGCTAGTTTACAACAATACACCAATGGTATTGACTAAACGGGGGGAGATACCCACTATACCCTAATTAGGGAAGTGGTTCCTTTAGTTCAAGTTAACACCAGTCTAACGGGATGGATCTAAAAAAAAAAAAAAAAAAAAATGGCTCGTGAAAAGAATAGATCTATGGGATGGCACCCATATCATAGGGGGCTCCAAAACAGTCTCGGGAGCAAAAAAAATAAATAAAAAAAATAAATAAAAAACTGGATAAAGTTATGGACATAACTTCTCAAGCCATCTTTGATCGATGCGCAAACTGGTCAAGCGGATCTGCTGTCACATTGAATGTCTGGGTCCACTTCTTCTACTGCTTTTGTGGCTTTTCCTACTTTTCCTTGTCTTTGTTTCCCATTCCGGTTGAAGCCTTGTCCTCTTCTGCGGTTTATCTCCAAGGAGGCCTAGTACTTCTGATAAAAGGCCCCATTGCTCCAGGAGTTGCTTCCCGTGCTGTGGTGTGTTCATTGTGACTGAAACATCATCTTTATTAACCCCCAGTCTCACGGGAAAAAGCCACCGGTATGGTATATTGTTTGTCCTCAATATAGCCGTAACGTTACTAAATTCCTTTCTTTTCCGCTGAGTGTAACTAGAGAGGTCTACATAGCATTGCAAGTGATTATATTTAGCTGGAAGACCCTTCTTATTCCGGAAGCACTGTTGCAACTTATCTTTCACATGGTAATAATGGATTCGCAAAATGGTATCCCTGGGGGCTCCTGGAGGTGCCGTTTTGACTTGGGGCAATCTGTGAATCCTGTCCAACATAATCTGTTCTTGTGGTATATCTGGCAATAGCTCCCCCATCAAAGTGCACACGTATGTATTTAAGTCTGATGTTAAAATAGACTCTGGGATGCCCCTTATCCTGACGTTATTACGCCTTTCTCTGTCTTCCATATTGGCCAATTTAGCAGTTAAGCTATGGACTTCTTTTTCTAGTGCACAATTAGCGTCTGTAAGTTCATTATGGGCCGTGACAATTTCTGCCATTTTACTCTCTAAATGGTCAGTGTGTTCATCCACCTGCTGGAGGTCTGTGCGCAGCGATGTTATGGCCGACCGAAAATCTCCCTGGAGCTCCGTTCTCAGGTTTGCCAGCAGTTCCTTAAGCAAGGACACTGTGAGCGGTGAATGCGTATCCTCCGCCTGTATTGACGGCTCCTCTGTGTGTTGCTTCCTCCCTGTGCATTGCGCCTGATGCGTTGGGCTGCCGCTAACAGAGTCGCCGCCATTTTGGGAAGGGATCTGTGCACCTGAGAGTGACACCGTCTTAGGGTAGAAGGCTGTCATTTTTGCCGGGGAGACCTTCTTACGCGTCCTTCCCATGTTTTGCCGAGTGCCTACTCTTCCATAGGTGAGTACCCGGCTTGGTTGTAACGGTTTGCGCCGCTTGTTTTACTCCCGTGCTAGCGGAGCTCCCCTACTCCACGGCCATCACGCTACGTGGTTTAACTCCTCCCCCCGAAATGCAAGTGCTTTTAAACTTTTTTTTAATTTAAGTATTTTTGCATAAATGAAACCTGCCTAACTGGTAGTTGATCAAGAGGAAGGGGGCAAAAAGATCTGAAGCCTGAGGGCAGTTGGACCAGTCTCTGAATCAAACTTATGCGAAGTATTTCAGTAGATTTGTGTATTCTTTCTAAATAGGCATTCAGCTTTCTTGAAACAAATCAACTGCTGAGGTTGCTCAGAGGCAGACTTTATCATTTGGGATTAATGCCTCCTGAAAGTCTAGCCTGTAGCACACTTCTACATCAATGGCGGAAAATCGTGAAATTGGAAAGTTCACGAAAATATTGTGAAATTCTAGTTTTCACGAAAAAAACAAGCAATTCTAAAGTTTTATCTAGCAATTTGAACTGTTTCACGAAAAAATCTACCAATTTGAACGATTTCACGAAAAAATTGGGAAAATCGGAAATTGACGCCGTCCAATTTATTCGCCTGTGGCGAAACGAGGGAATTTGTGCCAGGCGAATTTATTTGGCCATCACTATTTGGGATGGTTTTTCTGATGGGAGAAGTTAAGAGGCTATCCTGAGTACTGACATGGAGTTTTTCCATCTTTCTAATAGGTTAATCTTCAAATAAAAACTGATCCTCTCCTGTACTAGGCTGCCATCCTGGGAGCTTGGCCTATACATGTCAGTTCAGAACGGTCATACCCAGAAATTGCACTTTAGTTTATGGAATAGCCACCATGCCCATTTGTCCCCTACTTCTCAAACTTGTCTCCCTTTTAACATAAAATTTCTATCTCTACTTGACTGGCCCTTGCCAGTGCCTGCCTATTAAGCAGCATATGCTCCTCCATGTTTTCTGGTCCTTGGTGTTTTAAGCTACTCCTGCCATTTTGATTCTTAGAGTAAAACGCCTTGGATGCTCCCAGTAATAGCTGCTCCCTGATTGCTTCAAACTAAAAGCTAATGCTTATTCATACCTGATTAATCGCATTTAGATGCTGTTATAAACATCTAGACACTCATTTCAGTCACAAATTGCACAACAGTGCAGTGATTTAATGAGATTGAAAACAAGGACCTTGAATAGTGTCAGTGCAGGCAATCTGTATATATTCATTAATGAGCCCTGTAATTGCCTCTCTTTATAACATGAATGGGTGAGTTCCATTTATCTTGAGAATATGAGTGATGTCGTGAATTCTTATAGTATACGGTCATCTAAGTTTTCCAAAAAAGTGTGGTTAGTGTGTATTAGGGTTAATACCAATGGTATAACGGGCAATGAGATATACGTACATGCAAACTGTTTACTAGTGATGGGCGAATTTGCGCCGTTTCGCTTTGCCGAAAAATTCGCGAAACGGCGCCGGCGTCTTGTTTTTGACGCCGGCGCCAGTGTTTCGACGCCGGCGCCCGTTTTTCGACGCCGGCGCCCGTTTTTGACGCCGGCGCCCGTTTTTGACGCCGGCGCCCGTTTTTGACGCCGGCGCCCGTTTTTCGAAAAAAACATTTTGACGCCGGCGAATTTTTACCGCAAATTTTCGCGGGCGTTGCACGAATCGCACAAATTCGCCGCGAATTCACGCCAGGCGAATAAATTCGCCCATCACTACTGTTTACATGTCATCCAAAATGTATACATTTGGCTTTAGATTTGTTCAAATTAAATATTCCTTAAAGTATAAAATTGGTTAGCAAATACTTCCCTAAAATGAACATACCATTGCTTTACCCACTTTTATTTACGGAGTTTAATATTTTTTTTTTTTATTTTGCACCTGTTCTATAGAAGCTTCTCTGTGCATGTTATGTATAGTGTGTATAGTGGCTTTGTCTTGTGATAATTGAGTCAGACAGTTTCCAGCAACTTATTTTAAGACATTTGTCATTAACGGACCGGACAATCTAAATACTGTACCTGTCTTTCTATGCTTCTCCTTGAACATTTTATGATTTCTATTTAAAGAAAAACCACTGTGCAACTCCTACTATTAACCTTTAATTCAGCAGCGAGATATGATTACCACTAAGTAGTTATTTATTGTTAAGAAAAGTGCATTAACCCTGCATGCCTCCAATAGTTTCTATAGATTAAATAAACTATTTCCTGGGATTGAGTTTGATTGTATTAATTAGTTGTGCTCTCTCACCTGTATCAATATGCTGTCTGTATATCAAAAATTATTTGACTAAACTTGTAAATTATTTAAAATCAATTCTTAATTCATATGTCTGTGTATAATAAATTAAATGTTATTAAACATACAGCTGTGTGCTTGTCTCCTTTCTTCACACCAATTCAATCAGTGATACAGTCCTTCTTTACTGACTACATGGCCCTTTTCATACAAAAAATTATATCTTGTGCTTGCTGGATGGCTGACAGGTTTTCCAGTCCCTTATAAAGACAATCTGCTTGGATACGAAATGATGGCACTCGCAGGATTTTAGCAAAAACAGACAAAAAGTGTCAAAAAAAAGAAAAGGTTTATTTAGCCAACGTTTCGGTCCCACACAGGAACCTTTGTCAAGGAAACACAGTGCAGTGTGAATGTTCAAACTAAATAGCCAGAGAGGCTGGGTGGTGATAGAGCCCGCCCACCACAGTGACATCAGAGTCATAGACCCTCTGGTTGTAACAATGGGCTCCTGCATGTATAACAGTTCTTTAGGTAAATTCATATAGACTAACCCATATAGACTAATCCACACTTGTTATGGGACCATGGGATAGCATGAGAAAAAAGGGTAATCAAGTGCCTTCTACGCTTGTAGCACAGTAGACGTGGACAAGTTTACCGTAAAGGAAACAAAAGACTCGGGCATCATGCTTGAGCTCATCCCTCATGCATCGGGAGGCATTATAGATCCCTATCTGCCTAGTAGGCAGTCAAGCCTGTATACGCCAATATTGTATATACTAGGGGGTTACGGAGACACTGGAACAGCTTTCCAGCCAGCACCCACCAATTATGCAGAGGCATAGGATCAAAGAGGAAAGTGCATTTGCCGTTTGTCTCGGCCCACATAACTGTACAATGAATCAAATCACCTACTACAAGGTCCATAGTCTATATATAGAATGACCAGTCCGACCTACAACAACAGGAGTCACTTAAATGTGTCCTAAACCATTGGGTCAATCAAAGCAAAGGTGCGAGTGAGAAAGCTTAAGTGAGGTGAGATAAAAACAATACAGTAAATAGTGGACATATGGGTATACAAACAGTCAGTCCAGCAGAGGTGGGCTACTACAGCACAGGTGGAATATCCAAAAGTCCACAAAACCGTCCATCAAGGGGGACCTCCGGCACATATTGAAGTGATGCTAGATAAAGCAACCCAGTGGTAGTGTTTCATTCAGTCCCCTGGGTGTTAGTGTCCAAATTAAATATCCAGCGAGTTTCTCTGCGTAGGAGGGCCTGATTCCTGTCCCCGCCTCTAAGCAGTGGTGGTTGGTGCTGATCTATGGCCATACATTTGAATGTCGGGAGGCCATGGTTATGATTGAGGAAGTACCTAGCCAACGCTGTGTGGCTTGGCCATCTTTGAGGGCTTTACTTATTGCTGAGCGGTGGTTGCTAATGCGTTCTTTTAATGTCGTAATAGTCTTACCCACATAGTATAATCCACAAGGACAGGTTATAATGTACACAACAAATGTCGAGGTGCAGGTTTGTCTATGGTTGATTTTTAATCTCTTCCCAGTGTATGGGAGAGGGAAATCAGGGCCACTCAGTAGGCACCGACAGGTGGTACAATCCGGGCATCTGTAGCAGCCCTGTTTCTTTTTACAGGATAACCAATCGGTTTGTGCTAATCCACGTCCTTTGAAGTCGGTAACCATTAGAATGTCTCTCAAGTTTCTGTCCCGTCTGTACCCCATCATTGGCTGGGGTGCCTGAAACAGGGATAAGGACTCGTCCATAGAAATCATGGACCAATTCGACTTTATCAGTCCAGAGAGATTGTTGGCTGCCGAGGAGAACGTAGTGGTGAAAATTAATGGAGCAGGATCCCTCTGGGTATCCCTAGTTGTATTAAGTAGAGAGGCCTGTGTGTGTTGCATCGCCCTCTTGAGTTGTGCATCCAGAAGGCTCTCCGAATAGCCTCTCCGAATATCCTAAATCTGTTGAACATAGTTGTCAATTATGTTTGAGCTGAGAGGGCTTGTTCCTGATGACCCTGATGAATTGGGCATAAGGAATGCCCCTCAGGGTAGCTGGAGGGTGGTTACTCGAAGCGTGTAGAAGAGAATTCCGATCTGTAAATTTACGAAATAGTTTGGTGCCAAGACCACCCTGACATTTAAAAATATGCAAGTCCAGAAAATCAATTTCATGAGTATGATAACAAAGTGTCAATTTAATATGGGTGTCCAGGTCATTGAGGTTAGTGTGGAATTCCTTCAGGGCATGTTCGCAGTCATTCCAGATGAAGAACAGGTCATCGATGTAACGGAAATAAGTCACAATGGAGGAACCTAGTAGTGGTGTGATGTGTGTTGTCTCGAACTGCAGCATGAATAAGTTGGCATATGAGGGTGCCAAGGCACTGCCCATTGCCGTCCCGGAGATCTGTAGGTAAAACATATTTTCGAAATGAAAGAAGTTTCTTGTTAGTGTAAGGTCAAGTAAGTGGAGTAAAAAATTCACAAGGGACTTGGTGGTCAGAACTCTTTGATAAGACCCTTCTGCACGCCTCAATGCCTTGGTCATGAGGGATCACCGTGTAGAGGCTTTTTACATCCATGGTGACAAGGAAACAGTTCAAAGAAATCTCATCCAGTTCATACAGTTTCTTTATCACGTGCGTAGAGTCTTGGGTGTAAGAGGGCATAGTCATCACATGTGGCTGCAGAAAAGAATCGATGAAAGATGAAACTGGTTGAAGTGCTGATTGTGATTTATGTATCTTTGGTAGGGTGTAGATGATAGGAGTCCTAGGGTGTTCAGTGGTCAGATAATGAAATTTGTCAGGGTCAATCCAACCCGTGTCAAGTTCGCGTTTGAATTTGGGAGTGGGATCACACGATAGGGGTCTGTAGGTGGATGAATCGGAAAGCTGTGACAGAATTTCATCGCAATAGAAATTAGTCGAGTAGTACATTAGCTCCACCCTTTTCTGCCGGTCTGATCACCAAGTCCTTATCATTCTTAAGAGAATGAAATGGCTTCCCGTTCAGATTTAGAGAGATTAGCGAACCCCTGGGTCTGTTGGGTGATTTTGACAGCATCCTGGTTCAGTATCTTAGTGAAAGTCCTGATGGCGGGTGGTGTGTTTGGTGGGTGTCTGCGTGCGTGTCCGTGTATCCAGTAATGACGGCACACAGAGGGAAATAACTGCACAAGGTGGCGTTTTATACAGAGCATTATTGGTGCCAAACAGGTTATAAGGTGCATCCTAAAAACAAGTAGCCCTAATCGCCTCCAGTCTTGCCAACCCCTATATAGTGTCCTGAGTACGGAGATAAGGATTCATTTAAAAACATCGTTACCCACCGTCAGTTGCGTCACCCGTTCTGCGTATCCTAGAGGTGGACCGGAACTTAATCAGGCCCTGAGCAGTTTAGCGGGCCGGCTACACAGACATGGTCCACTAGTGAAAGCCGAGTATCTTCCCCTTCTCGTTGCCTAGTATTGGCCCATGGGAGTGAAATGCAGGTGCCAGAGCTGCGCTCAAGGGAGAGGGGGGCGTATCAAGGTCCAAGAGGGAACACCATCTACTAATGAAAGCAAAGCGTCCCCCTTATTTACCTTGCGATTGCCCTTCTTTAGTTAGTTAACTGTAAGTGTGCCGCATCGCTGAATTGCCACATGTCCACATAGGAATACTGGGTGTTGCGCTGAAGCGAATTAATGTCCTTGGTGGCAAATATACCCAAGGGGGAAGGGTATGGTGTCAGACAGACAGTGAACTGTTATCAGCTATCTACAGTGGACAATGTACACACAATATCAAAAGTAGCTAAATCAAAATCATACACTAAATGTTAAAATGTACTTCAGCCACGAGCTGGAACACAATGTTCATACTATAAGGACATGAAGGGAACAGTTGTCTGGATGCAGGAAGAAAAGACTGTTATAGGACCATCAATGAAAGCAGCCAAGGGGCAATGTCTTGTTAAGGCCACGGTGTCCAATCTATGGATCCATCTTGTTTCTCTTCTTAAAAGTGCTAGGTCGCGGTTGCCACCTCTGTCCAGGGTGGGCTGGAAGTCAATAGCCATGCAGCGAAAAGTAGGCAGCGTGTGTCTCTTTAGCAGAAAATGCTTTGCCTTCGGGAAGACAACTTCCCGAAGGGCTTTGCCTATTGTGGATCTATGGTTGCCAATACGTTCAGAGTAGTGCATGTCTTCCTGACATAGTACAGCCCACAGGGGCAAGTGATTATGTAGAACGCAAAAGATGATGTGCAACCTCAACCTCTGTCTGAAATCTTTTGCCTGTATGGGGATGTGGAAAACCAGTGCCCGTGAGAAGGCATCTGCAAGTCACACAGTCTGAACATTTATAACACCCCCATTTTTTCTGTGTGGATTTGTTGCAGTCTGTTCATGTTTCAGCAGATCAGTGCGAACAAGTAGGTCCCTCAAACGTTAGTCTCTTATGTATCCCATCAGTGGTTTGGGGGCTTGGTGTAGGGATAATGATTCATCCATACTTAACATTGGCCAATTATTCTTAATGCTGGTGGATACGTGAGGCGAGACGGATGAGTAGGTGGTGGTAAAGATTAGAGGGTTGACAAGGTTAGTAGTCCTGGATTTGTCCTTCAATGCGTGTGCTGGAGCGCTCTTTCCAGTTGCTTGGTAAGTAGGTCTTCCGAGTATCCCCTCTCCAAGGAACCTGTTGAACATTTCCTGTGTTTGTGATATAGCTGTCTACCTTGAACTGTTATGCGGATGGCGCAAAGGAATTTGAATCCTTGAGTAAGGAATGCCCCTAATCGTAGCCGGGGGATGGTTGCTTTTGGCGTGCAATATAGAGTTCCACTCTGTTGGTTTCCTGAAGAGTCTAGTCCCTAAAAGGGAATTCTCAACAAATATATTCAGCTCAAGAAAATCAATGTTGTTAGAATCACAGTTCAAGGTAAGTTTGATAGGGTGTCCAAATCATTTAAATATTGGAGAGAGGGGAGTCCTTGGGATCGGTCCAAATCAGAAAAATAGATAAGTATCTCTGCCCAAAAGTGGCAAAATGTATTCAAATTCAAACATATATATGTTGGCGTAGGATGGCGCCAGTGTACCTCCCATGGCTGTGCCAGAGATCTGGAGGTAATATGATTTCTCAAATCTGAAGAAGTTGCGTGTCCGCGTTAGTTCTAGAAGATGAAGAAGGAATTCAGTGGGGACTGTGTGTAGCTGTGTTGAGAGCAGGGCTTTTTTGCAGGCTATAATGCCTTGATCATGTGGGATAATGGTGTACAAGCTCTTCACATCCATTGTCACGAGGAGTTTGTTTTAACCTCTTGATTACGTGCCCGGAGTCTTGTGTGTAGGATAGCATAGACCGTACAATTGGTTGAAGAAAATGATCAATATATGTAGAGACTGACTGATACAAGGATCCCACTGCTGAAATAATAGGACGGTCAGGTGGGGCTGATAAGGACTTATGTATTTTTGCAATGTATAAATGATAGGAGTGCGTGGGTAATCAGTGATTAGAAAGTCCAATGTGTTCTGATCCAGCCACCCAGCAGTGTTGCCCATTTTCAAAACTGTATCCAATTCTTTCTTAAACTTGACAGTCACCTGGCAGTAGTTTATACGTAACAATGTCGGATAATTGATCCAAAAGTTCATTTTTGTAATATTTATAGTCAAGGAGTATAATAGCACCCCCCCTTGTCAGCAGGTCTGATAATCAGGTCATTGTCAGATTTGAGTGTTTTAATGGCCTGACGCTCTAGTGGGGAGAGATTTGTATGATTTGTTAGTAACAGCCTTCAATTGTGTGGTATCCCTACTGAAAATTTTCCCAAAAGTTTTAATAGGAGCGGGTGTATTGAATTATAACATAGGACTCCGGAGAACCAAGGTAGTAGTTCAGTGATTCATTTTATTCATACAGTGCACGACATGTTTCGAGCCAACAAGCTCTTCCTCAGGTGCTTATACAAATGCTGTGGGTAACCCAAACCCTTTAAAAACCCTCAAAAACAAACAACATGTCCATTCCCATGTGGCTAGACACATTCAGTTACATTGTAACATTTTAACTGCGGAATACTGCCATCTTGTGGCCTACTCCAAAAATACACCATGGATACAGTACTATTATACATGTCAATAATCATTGAAATACAACATTGTGGTTGCAGGCAGTCTCCTACCTTCAAGTAAAAAAATCCCTGCAGTATCGTTACCAAACTGTAAGGACAAGAAAGTTATTGTATTATTTTACAGAAAGCATTTATAACTCAACGCATCATTTAACCCCAATGGTTCCAGTGTGTTCAAAGCATCTATCCATTTTGCCTCACGCTGGAGTAGCAGTTTTTTTCTATCCCCACCTCTACTAGAAGAGCTAGCACTAGGCTAGCACTGTTGTGCTTGTTTTCAAAAAAATGTTTCCCCACTGGTGTATGTGTCTTAATTTCGTTTGGATCGTAATTTGTTCTGGACCTTTTGTGTTCATTGATCCTCACCCGTACCTTTCTGGACATCTGCCCTACATACATCTTGCCACAGGGGCATTTTAGACCATAAATGACAAATTCTTAATTGCAAGTAGCATATTGTGTTTAGCCTTTATTTTATTTCCCCGTAATGGATGGGTTATATTTTCACCCTTAATGATGGAGTTACGCAGGGAAAAGTACCTAATTTGGGAGTACTTAGAAATCTCGTAGTTTTTTGTTTGTCTCTTATGTCAGACTTAACCAGTCTATCAGCCAGGTTTCTTCCACGTTTATAAGAGATAGGAGGGTCCTTGCAGAATTTGCCCAAAACGGGGTCTTTCTGAATAATGGGCCAAAATTGGCAAATTAGGTTTTGCATAGTTTTTGCTATTTGGGCCATACGTGGTTACGAAGGGGAAACGGTTTGTTTCTTTTTTACCAACCTTTCTTTGAAGTAAGGAATCCCTAGTAACTCTCAGAACTTCATCACGTGTTTGGGTTAATGACTGTCGTTCATAACCTCTAGCTACAAACTTTTCTATTAGCCCATTAGCACTATCCTTCTTATCCTCAAAAATTGGCCCTTAGGTATACCTTTAAGGGTACTCGGTGTATGATAACTAAGTAACATATTGTTACGTTCTGTCGGTTTACTGTACAAGTCAGTTGTCAGTTTGTTACCTTCTTTTATCACATTTACATCCAAATAATGCACCATTTTAGTATTGTACTCTGCTGTAAACTTAATAGTTGGATGTTGTGTGTTAATGTGATCAATAAATTCATAGAGTTTTGCTTCAGTCGACCCCCACAGTACGAATAGATCATCCACATAACGCAGATAGCATTTAATATGTGTGCTGTAATCATTATTGCCCAAAATTATCTTTTGTTTGATAAAATGCTTGCAAATATTGGCATAACTGGGCACGAGATTACTACCCATGGCAGTGCCTTGTGTTTGAATAAAAAATTCATCATTAAATCTAAAGTAGTTCTTTTTCAGAACCAGAGTTAATAATTCCAACAAGAAAAAAATCATATTGTGTGGAATATTAGTGGCAAGTAATGCCTCCTCAATACAGTGTATGCCCTCTTCGTGTGGTATTGAGGTATACAGAGATTGGACATCGATACTGCATAGTACCCAGTCCTCCCCCACATATTCCATGTCCTGTATCTTGCACAGAAAATCAGTGGTGTCTTTAAGGCATTCAGGGATTGCCTTAACTATGTTCTGAAGGTAAGAATCTACATATTGCGAAAGTGGTTGTAATACCGACCCCATTCCTGAGACAATTGGTCTCCCAGGTGGGTTGACTAGGCTTTTGTGTACCTTGGGGAGTAAATATAATACAGGTGTGCGGGGATGTGTAGTAATTAAAAAATCTTTATTATTTTTTGTAATGATCCCTGATTCAAACGCTCCCAGTACTACATCATCAATTAGTTTTTTTATTTGCCATATAGGGTCGTGTTGCAATTTGTCATAGTGTGCAATATTATTTAGTTGTCGGTGTGCTTCAGATATATAGTCACATTTGTTCAAAACCACTATGCCACCCCCCTTGTCTGCTTTTTTAATAATGGCTGCATTTTTTTCTAAATCCCTTAATGCTTCACGATTCTGTTTAGTAACATTATTACGTATATTACAGAAGTCATTGCGCCACTTAGTACCTGCTTCATGTAACACAATATTTTCAAACAATTCAAGTGCGTTATTTGTTACATCAGGTGTAAAGTCACTTTTAGGTTTAAATTTCAGTCCAGGATTATCACATTTCATTACAGTTGTCTTTGCTGATTTATCAAAATAAAGCTTAAGTTTCAGCCTGCGTGTAAATTTGAAAAAGTCAATTTTCCAATCAAAAAAGTCCGTTTTGTAGGTGGGGATATATCCTAACCCCTTGTTAATAAGTTCTTTCTCACTATTACTAAGGACATAGTTGGATAAGTTAATGATCAAGTCCACATTATTACCAGCATGTAATGATGTTGTATCAGAGTTAATTACCTCAGTATCGTAGTTCCCTGAAGTTAGGGACGGTAAAACTGTCTCTGTTTGCTTCCTTTGGGATTTCCGCAGCATGCCTTCCTCTGCGCTGGTAGCCCCTGTGATGGTGCGTTCCTGCGTGTACAAGCGCTCCCCTCCGCCGCCCGCATCTCTCCCCTGCCTGCCACGGCTGGAAAAAGGATGTGGTCGTTGGTTGCGGTCCTCGAGGTCGCTGTAGGAATAGTCGTCCGACTCGCTTCCACCGGAGCTCCATTGGGACCTTCCAAAATGGCGTCTTCCTGTCTGTGAGTCATGTGGTCTACGGTATCCCGGCAGTCCAAACTCAGTAGCGCGTTGCTGCCTCGGGGAGCGGGTGTATTGGATGGTTCAAAGTTACTTTTACCCTTAAACTCAGACCGTGTATATGTAGGCTTATCCCTAAAGTATTCTTTGAGTTTGTCATATCATATCATCATCATCATCATTTATTTATATAGCGCTGTCAAGATACGCAGTGCTTTACTGCAGTTATGGCAAACAGGGAATAAATGGTGGATAACAGACAAGGATTACAGAGTACAATAGGGTTTACAAACTAAAAGGTTAGGGTACAATTGAGACATTAGGATTGTAGAAACACTTTGTCATTTTTGATACAGCAGTGATTAATTAAGGTACATCGAATAGGCCTCTTTAAACAGATGGGTCTTTAAGGAGCGCTTGAAAGTTTGGAAGGAAGGAGAAAGTCTGACAGCTTGTGGCAGAGAGTTCCAGAGAAAAGCAGGAGCCAGAGAGAAGTCTTGTAGACGAGAATGGGCAGAAGTGACCAGAGGAGAAGTGAGGCATAGATCTGAAGCAGAGCGTAGGTTTCGTGAAGGAGTGTATTTGGAGATTAGAGATGAAGTATAGGGAGGGGTTTCATTATTAAGGGCCTTGAATGTGAGTGTAAGTAATTTGAATTTGATTCTAGAAGAGATTGGGAGTCAGTGAAGGGACATACATATGGGAGCAGCTGATGTTGAGCGGCGAGCTAGATGAGTCTAGTGGCCGCGTTTAGAACAGATTGGAGTTGTGAAAGGTGACTTTTTGGAATTCCTGTGAGGAGTAAGTTGCAGTAATCAAGGCGGGAGATGATGAGAGACTGAATCAGTGTTTTAGTTGATTCTGAGCTGAGATAGGGTCGTATTCGAGCAATTTTGCGCAGTTGAATACGGCAAGATTTTGCAAGTGTTTGAATGTGTGGTGAAAAAGACAGATGAGAGTCTAAGAGGACTCCTAGGCAGCGTGCCTGTGTGGTGGAATGAAAGGTGGTGTTGTTTACGGTGAGTGATATCTGAGGGACAGGGGAAGATTTTGGAGGAAATATGAGTTCTGTTTTAGAAAGGTTCAGTTTCAGGTGGCGCTGACATCCAGGAGGAGACAGCAGAGAGACAGTCTGTGACTTGGGAAAGGACAGAATTAGAAAGATCAGGAGTAGACAAGTAGAGTTGGGTGTCATGATACTGAAGTCCAAATGACTGAGTTTTCCTAGTGAAGTTGTATAGCGCGAGAACAGCAGGGGGCCAAGAACAGAGCCTTGAGGAACTCCAACAGAGAGTGGGAAAGTAGTAGAAGTAGAGTTAGAGAAGGAAACTTTAAAGGAACGGTCAGACAGATAAGATGTAAACATGAAAGAGCAGTGTCCCGAATGCCAGATGAGTGTAGAATGTCAAGGAGGAGTGTGTGGTCAACTGTGTCAAAGGCTGCAGAGAGATCTATAAGGATTAGAATGGAATAATGACCTTTAGAATTTGCCAATAGAAGATCATTGGTTACTTTGGTGAGTGCAGTTTCAGTCGAGTGTGATGGGCGGAAGCCAGATTGCAAGGGGTCGATGAGGGAGTTGTGAGTGAGATGCTGGATCAGGCGTTTGTAAACAAGCCTTTCTAGTAATTTGGATGCAAATGGAAGAAGGGAGACCGGTCGATAGTTAGTGGGAGAGCTGGGATCAAGGGAAGGTTTTTTGAGGATAGGAGTGATTAGTGCTTGTTTGTATAATGATGGAAAGGTACCAGTAGAGAGTGAAAGATTGAATAGGTGGGTAAGTGCAGGAGAGAGTGTATCAGAGATTGGGTGGAGAAGGCGAGAGGGAGCAGGTGGTGGGTTTTGAGCTGGCTAAAAGTTTGCTAACTTCATCAAGAGTTGCAGGGGTGAAGGAGTGCAAAGTAGATGTGAGTGGACTGCACGTTGGTCTGAGATTGTTGTCGGACGGCATGCTCAGCCTAATGAGATCAATTTTTTCATTAAAGAAATGAGCAAGGTCTTGGACGGTAACATTAATAGGTGGAGGAGGTGGAGGGGGGCATAAGAGTGAGTTAAATGTGGCAAACAGCTGCTGCGGTTTGGAGGACATAGATATTAGATAAGAGAAGTATTGTTCTTTGGCTAATGATAGAGCTCGGTTATAGCAGGAGAGCATGAATTTGAAGTGGATGAAGTCAGGATCAGTTCGTGACTTTCTCCACCGTCGCTCAGCTGAGGTACCGTGTTACACTAGTGTGCCAGGGTTGGGGTTTAGCTGGCCGGCTGTGACGGGTGGTAGAAGGTGCAAGGGAGTCAAGTGCTGTTGAAAGGGCATCGTTGTAGAGAGAAGCTGCCATATTGGGACAGGAGAGAGTATTAATATGAGATGGATTGTGCTGATACTGTTGATAATTGTTGTGGTTCAAAGGCATTAAGGTTTCTGTACGTGTGGGTAGAGAGAGATGGTTGTGAAGGTGCAGGTGAAAGCAGTATCTGAAAGGAGAGTAGATGATGGTCAGACAGAGGGTAGGGAGAGTTAATTAAGTTGGATGGGCAGCATGAGTGGCAGAATATAAGGTCAAGAGCATGACCCTCGATGTGGGTAGGTGAGTCAGTCCACTGAGAGAGACCAAAAGAAGCTGTTAGAGAGAGAGGTTTAGAGGTGGCAGGAGAAGCAGAGTTGTCAATGGTGATGTTGAAGTCCCCTAAAATGAGAGCAGGTGTCTCACTGGAGAGAAAGTATGGAAGCCAAGCAGCAAAGTGATCCAAGAAGGTGGAGTAGGGACCTGGGGGGCGATATATGACAGCAACACACAGAGAAATTGGAGAAAACAAACGTATGCTGTGGACTTCAAAAGAAGTGAGGGAGAGAGAAGTCGGTGTAGTTAGATTTTGAAACCTACATTTGGGGGAGAGTTTAAATCCCACCCCACCGCCATGACGGCCATCCAGTCTAGGAGTGTAAGTGAGAAGCCTCCATAGCAGAGGGCAGCAGGTGAAGCAGTGTCTGAGGGGGAGAGCCATGTTTCAGTGATTGCAAGAAGGTGAAGGGATTTAGCTATAAAGAGCTGTTAGTTTATTGCAGATTGACTGTGCATTCCAGAGGGCACATGAGAAAGGCAGGGAGGGTGCTGGTTTTATGTGAATAAGGTTTGCAATATTAGAAGTGCGTAAAGTCTGAGAGACTGGAAAAGACCTTGTTGAATGCCTGAGAGTAGGAATAAGTGAGGGTACAAATGAGTGAGTTGGACCAGGGTTTGGGGAGACGTCCCCAGCTGCAAGTAACAGTAATAATGAGAGTGAGACAAGGTGTGACCTAGATTTGACAGTGCGAGCATTGTATTGTTTGATGGGATGAGAGGGGATAATAGATTTAACAATACAAGATAGTGTGCTTAGATTGAGAGAGGGTGATGGGAGCAGTGAAGAGGAGATTTCAATTTCAGGATAGTTTGATGGATGTTGGAGTGCAGAGGATATATGCAGAAGTATAGAGGAGAGAGAGAAAAAGAAGGCAATCAAATTAAACATAGTTAGACAGTATAATCCGGCTTATCTTGTTGATAGAAGAATTGATGAGCAGTGATGTCCAATGTTTGCTTGGAGCTTCCAATTCAACTCTGATCCAACTGCTGTCCAACTCTATGGGGCAGATTCACTAAGGGTCGAATTTCGAAGTAAAAAATACTTCGAAATTCGATCCTCGAATTGAAATCCTTCGACTTCGAATATCGAAGTCGAAGGATTTAGCGCTAAACGTTCGATCGATCGAACGATTAAATCCTTCGAATCGAACGATTCGAAGGATTTTAATCCAACGATCGAAGGAAAATCCTTCAATCAAAAAATGTTTAGCAAGCCTATGGGGACCTTCCCCATAGGCTAACATTGACTTCGGTAGGTTTTATCTGCCGAAGTAGGGGGTCGAAGTTTTTTTTTAAAGGGAAAGTACTTCGACTATCGAATGGTCGAATAGTCGAACGATTTTTCGTTCGAATCGAAGGTCCCAAAAAATACTTCGAAATTCGAAGTATTTTTCATTCGAATCCTTCACTCGAGCTTAGTGAATCGGCCCCTTTATGTTGTACTTAAACTTTCTGTACTTTAACTTGATGGACTTAAGTTGTTAAATCTGCCATGGCTCTCCTGCCATGCTCACCCCTGCTATGCTTCCCCTAGAATGAATGTCCTGATATACAGCAAGAGGGTCACATGGGTGAGGGCCAGCAATTGATTAAGACAAGTTAAAGACAGAAGAATCTCTGAGTCTGGTCATCTAACAGACATCAATAGCAATAAAATGGACATACCAAACTATTCACTAAAGCAAGCAACAAATTGCTAGATAAATGTAAACTGATGCATTTTAACACCTACCCCACAATAGAATAATTTGCAATGGTAATACAAAGATTTGCAGCAGAGTTGGATGGTGAGATGCAGAAAGCTAGGAGCAGTAAGTTCAATTAGCAGGAATTAGACATACCCCACAATAGAATAATTGGCAATGGTAATACAAAGATTTGCAGCAGAGTTGGATGGACTTATGTATGTCTATTAATATGTCCAATGTGTCAGGTGTGGAACTGGGTATAAATGATAATCCTTTGGATAATAAGGAACTCTCACCTGGGGATAAGAGATGTTTACTTAAATTAAAAACTATATATTTTTTTGCCCCTGGGGGGTTTCCCTCTTGGGTTTTGCGACTCCCTCTTCTAGTGTGGGCCCGCTGCCTGCTTCCCTGTCTTTCTTTGAGCGCTTTCTGACCCCTAAAAAAGAGTTTGAGGTGCTATTATCTATTGCTGTTTGAGTCAGTTGATTGATCTGAACTGTCCACTGTCAGAAGGGTCCTAGGGAGTTGTCTTCTTCTGAAGGGTTCTCTAGGTCTGTCAGATCTCAGTCCTAATAGCCAGCCATAGACACGTTTAGTTTTATAATCGTCAGACAATTTTTTCAATTTATTCTGTTTAAAGTAGGTCAAGTCTAGCTTATACTTGTCTATTGATATTTTGAGTTTACTCATCCAGTCAGTGACAGTACGAAGTGAGTCAAGGTATTGTTCCTCTAGTTTGGCGATATCTTCTTTAATCACAGTCAGCTCTTTCCCTACTTGTTCTACAACTAGCAGGATGAGATCAAACGAGCATCTATTCAATATTCCACACCACTTGGCGCAAAATTCAGGATTATTACGGCCAATGGTGTGTATATTGTTAGTTCTGAACCCCCGTGGAATAATTAGTCTCTGTCTGTGGTAGTTAGAGAGATAAATGCCATGTAATTGTAGGTCTGATTCCTTTTTTCTAAGATTCATCAGTTCATGGTAAATGTTAGTGTTATATTTACTCACTGCCACATCAAGAGGGGTTTCTGTAAACAGGATTCTGTCTGCATCCTGCGTTGTAAAGGCAAAGTCCTGGTGTCGATGTTGAATGTGTGCTGTGAGAGATCATTTTAGTTGAGAGAGGGAGATCCTCGGGGGAATCTGTAGGTATCCAGAAGTTGTCATAGCAACCAATAGAGTGTGGGAAAGGTAAATGAAACGGGACACTGTGTATCAGGGACAAAAGGAGCATCCTAAAAACAAGTAGCGCTATTTTCCTCCAGTCTTGCCAAACCCTTTATAGTTAATTTTTTCTTTTTACTACTTTGTTTATTGTGCCGTCACTACTGGATATCTATATTACTTTATACTGGACTGGCACCCAGGCATTTACTGCAATTTTGGTTGTGCGTTCCACTCGACTGTTACTATGTATATGTTATGTATGTATGTGATACACATGCACTGAGATTTACTTGGAGGGGTAAAACTTAATGGACTTTTGTCTTTTCAACCCAAATTAACTATGTGAGAATAGAATCTAAAACTGACATGAGTTAATATTATCCTCTAATTAGTATCATAATGATTTTAAAAATTTTTAAACCTGTATAATCTGTTTCTAAATGCCTGTGCAGGACTTCAGTGCACCTTTAAAATTTCAGCTTATAGCTGATCTGTGGTTGGCAATTCTGTCTCTAATCCAATCTGAAATAATAAAGAGTCCATAAGGTTAACATCTGTTTCCAAGGTTAAAGGGTTCTGTATAATTGCAAAGTCCATAGGATCACAAAATTGTTTCCAAAAATTGGGAGGTGCTGCACAAGTCCACATTAGAAGTCCATTAATAGTAGCAGACATAATGAAATTCTAAAAGGGACACAACATGAAATAAGTCTTACCCTATCCCGGGAACTTAGTCTGGATAGAGTTCTGTTCATTGAAACAATCTATGAGAAATGGAACAGTAAATTAGCGATTATATTGCAAAAATCTTTTCTAGGAATTTACTGTACTTGTTTTTTAATTGTTGGGTTGTTTCTACTTTTTCATATAAGTAAGTCATCAGTAGAGGTTATTCTACGAACCTGGGTAAAAAAACCTTTATTTAGAGCTGATGGATGAAAGCTGTTGGCTTTTAACAAATTATTCCTGTTGGTGGGTTTTTTTGTAAAGTGTTGTACAAAATTGACCATCCTTATATAGAACATTCACATCCAAGAATTGTGAGTACTCGCACTGCTACTACAAACACTTGCAGTTTACTTAATACTGCCTTACAGCCGTTTTATTCTTGCATTTGAAATTGGTCTCATCCAAGAAATGCAACTCCCTCGAATGTTGCAAGTGTCAATTTAATAGAGCGATGGTCACCATTCTAATGCTCTAAAAATTAATAAAGCTTACTTTTTGTTCCTTTCCAAATAAAAAAGGTATCCACATACGCATATAATTAAGGATTTAGCCACTGTATTCATTGCTAGATATTATATAAGTAGTCTCAAACCAATCCATAAGCATATTTGCATAAATGTGTGCCATATTAGCCACCATTGCACAACCCTGTGTAATTTACCTTCAAATTTGAAATAATTTTCAAACATGAACTTGATTTTGTAATTTGGAATGTCTTTATATAACAAAGATCTTATACATTTTATACCTTCATCTTGAGGGATGGAGATGTAGAGATCATTTGCTTTTAATGAGCACAGGGAAAAAACTCACCTTCTGGCACAGACAAATTGTCTAGGCGGTTGAAGAAAACCACTGGTTGTAATAAAGACACAATTGGGCTCGTTTATAAACTTTGCACATGGCAGATTGGTTTGCACAATGAATATATTTACCCAGCGCATGGTTACATTTATAAAGCTGAATAAGAGTGTGCAAACAGAATTGCGAAATTTTTTCGCACTGCGAATGTTTGAGCTTTTTAAATATGGCAAAAATTGTGAATATTATGTGCACACTACACTCTCCACATAACTTTGGTGGCAGAGAAAATTTACAAAACAGCTTTGCAAATTTGAGAATTACTGTCTATGCTATTTTCACGCACAACAACCTCGCACAGTGAGCGCACTCACGCAAACACCCGTCTCATCTGCGAGCCATTGCAAAAAATTTTATTCACAATGTGAATTTGTAAAAAAACCCGGAAAGATGGGCATAGCAGTGTAATATTTTAGAGTTCAGGAAAAAACATGGTCAATACAACCATTTGCGAATAAATATGTGCTGCGTGAACTTTATAAATGACCCCTGATGGGTATACCTGGTGGATTACTATGGTCTTTATGTATTTTAGGTAGGAAATAGACATAAGGTGCTTAGGACATTCAGGGCCCTTAGGCAGTGTTTTCTCTGCTTCTGTCTTATCGCCTTTTGAAAGGTTTACGTACAGTATATCTAATTCAGTTAACTCGGTCACGGTTCATACACACTTTGTAGGGAAGAGGTAAAGATAATCATGGTTATTACAAGTGGGTAGACCCTGAAGGCAATCCTAGCCAAGGCATTATCTGCAAGGAGTTTGTATGTTCTTCCTATGTCTGCATGGGTTTTATCCAGGTACTCTAAATACATACTAACAGATTATTTGATTTCTGATAAAATTTACCCTAGTATTTGTTTGAATATGATTGGGACTTCAATTGGGCAGGGCCTGTGTCGGCACTATATATAGGGTATTAAAACATTTCCATATCCGATCGTTAATTTTGATCAAACCTGTTCCAAGTACACCAACTCTGTGGGTTCAGACACATGGCTCATGGAGCTCTTTATTGGTATGGTATCTACACAAATGCATGTTTCCACCAGCAAATGAATGGTATAGTCATCCTTGCACCAATCAGTCTAATTCATAAAATTCTTCTGGATTGGGGAACTGGTTAAAGGGTCCTGATAAACAGCTGCATTGGCTTTCAGCAGGGAAATCTTTGTTTAAATCCATATTGGCAAGGGGGTTGTAATTTAAGTGCCAGTAATTTTGTATAGTATAGTTTAAGATCTATATATTTAATAGGGAAATTGGTCTATCGCTATTACACACTGCTGGATCTTTACCCTCTTTAGGTATAACTGTTATATGTGCCATCAAGAACTCTGTATCCAGTGTATGCTTTTCACTTATAGTATTAATAAATTGTGTGAATAAAAGTGTAATCTGGTTTTTGAAGGACTTCTAAAATTGAGCTAAAAAGCCATCTGGGCCTGGCACTTTTTGTAGTTTTAATGGTTTCTTGACTTCTTGTTCAGAAAAGGGATCCTCCAATGAATTCAAAACCTCAATAGGAACTTTTGGCAGGGAATTCTTATTTAAATATTGCTGAATATTGTTTCTTAATTTTGAAATATCAGTAGAACTCTTTTTTTGGTGAAATATTATAAAGTGAATCATAATACTGCCGAAATATTTCAGTTATATGTATATGTACATACTGATCTATATGCCTTTGCCATAAGTTTTCCTGTTTTGTTACCATATTCATAGAATTTTTGTTTTATTCTATTAAGAGCATTTTTAGTTTGATTACGTATTAATGTTTTTAATTCTCTATACCAATTCAGATTAGGTCTCTTAATCTAGTGTAGTCTGATTGGTTGCTAATGAATGGATTTGGTTCAATAACTTCTCCTCTTTTCTTTGCCTATTTTTTTAATCCTAGATCCATGCTTTAACCCCTCTAGCTACACATTTTAAAGCTTGCAATTTAGTAAGGTCAGACTAATTATTTGCTGTTATAGTTTGCAAAGTAGTCTGTTATTGTTTTATTCAGATCTGCTACACAATCCACATCTAGTAAACTATCATTAAGCCTCCACTGAAACGACCCACCCGGGATATGTGGGAAATTAACCTGGATTGAAATTGCCGCATGATCGGACCAGTATATATTATCAAAGCCTTTGTAAATTGTGTTGTGATATAAAAATATAATCCAATCTAGCATAACTATTCTGCAGAGCTGAATAATGGGTGAATTGCCTAGAGGAGGGATTTAAAAACCTCCAGTATCTATCATTCAGATTGTTTATTTTTCAATGCCATTTTTATTTTGGTTTGGGGAATATTTGAGGTACCTTTTGTTGTATCAAGCAAAGGGAAGTTAAAACCACCACCTAGATTCATAATCCCTTCACTAAATGCTTTATTTTTTTGTGTTAGACAGGACAGATATTGTTTGTTTAGTGTTAGGTAAGTAGATACTGCCAACTGTGCACCTATTATGATGTATTAGGCCTTTTATCAAAATAAATCTCCCCTCAGGATCTATTAGGGAATCAATCAGTTGGAAGTCAATATTTTTCTTGAAAGCAATGGCTACACTGCAAACTTTTTTTTTTTTTTTTTAATTCGGATGATTACTAAAACACCATTTAGAATAAGTTCCCAACTTCTCCATACAACATAGTTCTTCTCTGAAATGTGTTTCTTGGATTAGTAAAATATCACCTATATTTTTTCGCATAATGGAAACCAATTGCCTTTTTTTCTGGGGCATTCATTAAATTTTCAGGGAAATAACCTTAATATTCTGCATCATTACACAACATGTGGTAACTTTTAACAATTGAGCTGACCATCTATATAATTGCCTCCAAGTATAAAACCAAAAGAAAAAAGATAAGGAAAAAACAAAACATTGAAACTGGTTCTGTTTAAACATACATAACCATGTTTAGAGACACTTGTACCACCTTTTGGTATTTTCTGGCCTATAGGCTGGTTGGAATATTTTGTCTTCAGGATTCTTCCTGTTTCGCCCTTACCGTATGGGTGGTTTGGTAATTGAGGACCAGGAGCACTCCTGCTTCTCCTACACTTGGTCAGATATAACAATTACGTAAACGTGTATCAAATATTATTTGCATAATAATTACTAAAGAAAGGATTAGAAACCATTATTCTAGAGAAAAGTAACAATACTTATCACAGCTGTAGTATAAATAGGGATAAAGTCAACCATCATCAGACGGGTCCAATGCTTTTGTTGCTTTTCTGTTATTTGTTTATATTTCTTGCACTTGTCATGATTCTTTACTTGGTAAAGCAATTATTTAAGTAGATCCAACAAATGTGATTCAATCAGAGATGTTTAAATCAGGTAATCCACATATTTTTAAGAAATTTGGGATTTCTTCTGGAGTTGATAATGAATGTAATTTTCCCATCTATGGTGCATTGTATGGATAGTCTGAATCCCCATCAAAATAAAATCTTTTTTCTCTTTAAATGCATTTGTTGGGTTTAAGGAGACGCCTTTGCTGGAGAGTATGCCAGGATAAGTCCTGCAAGATGAGTATATCAACATCTTCATACTTTAGTGAGGGCATCTTTCGAGCTTTCATCAGTATACTTTCCTTTACCATAAAGCTTGATAAACAACATATAACATCTCTTGGTCTCTCTGTAGGCAGACTTTTTGGTCTTAATTCCCTGTGTATTTTCAATACAAATCACTTCATCTATTGGTTGGTTTAATACCATATTGAATATTTTAGTTATTACTTGTGGTAACCCTGTAGGTTCAATTTTTTTCAGGCAAACCCCTAAGTCGTAAATTGCATCTTCTTCCTCCAAATCATCTAGTCATCTGGTTATAGACTGAATAGTTGTAGATTGAAAAGTGATCACCTCCATTGGAAATTCCATAGTTGTTTCAATAGCTTCATTTCTATTCTCAATCTCTGCTGTCCGTGTATGCAGTAAAGTAATTTCTGCTTTGACCTCTTTCCTCTTTCAGTGTTGTTTTGATTTGACCCACTATAGTCGGCAGAGATTTCAAATATTTAAGGGTGCTGCGTTCTGAAATGATTGAATCTCCATCTGATTCTGAGGCATGTTATAAAGTATGTCCCAGCTTTGATTCAGCCACTTTAAAAGAATTTTCCAACTGGGATTACAAGAAATTATTTTAATAAACGCTGTGATTCTGCAAATTTATACTCTTTGGATCTTCTCTCAGGAATTCTTTTAGCTTACCATGCTTTCCCATCCTTATTTATATAAAGGGATCTACTTTCATAAGAGCAAACACAGAGATTAATTTAAGACAGCATTTGGTATTGTACTGGGTTCCACTACACTCCTTTTGTAGATATTATTGTCCTTGTTATAGCCACGAAGTTTTTATAGGAGATAATATTGTTACGTCATGCATGAGCAACTATTCATCCCCAATAATGCAAAGTTGTAAAATAGTCCAATGCCTATTGATATAGGATTTAAAAATCTCCCTGCAACATCATGTGCGTCACCTTTAATCCAGCCAATTTGACCCGCAATTATATGCTGAGTAAATGCCAGATTCAAGTTGTGTGGTTAGATTGTGTTTTAGGTGTAGTGGCCCACAGTATATTACTCACCCTTCACTTCTCTAATCCGTGATGTCTCCTTGTTTTCTCCCGCCTCTGAGTCTGTTGGGTCAGGTGTCTGCTTTTCTGGTCTGGACACTTTTTTAACCTTTGTCACTCTAGCACCTGGTGTAGCCGCCCTTCCAGGCAGCACTGTGCAGCGGTCCCGTTTACCCACACATCAATTTTTTAACTTATTTTTATGGCACCTAGTATCCAAAAAGAAGAATTGTGCTTTAGATGTGTTGATTTTTGCCTCCCGTATCGCACAAATATTAGGGGCTCCAGGCTGTTGCGTCCACTTTGGTACTTGGCTGGACACGCCCCTGACCTTTGCCATCTTTTTAACTAGAATACTCATTCTTTTAACAAAACTAGGCAAAACACTAATCAATTTACTTACACAATATTACACACTTATATATATGAATTAAATAGATTTTGATGTAAGATATTAATATATCTCAATTTAGAGTCCTTTGAGGGTCCTTTTTTTATTTTTGTTAAAACCCTTACCCGCAGTTTGACTGCTACCTGCACCTTGACCCACTTACTTGCTTCCTGGACCTGAACCTGCAACCTGCTATTTGACCTGCATGTATTATAAGGGATAATGTACCCCTACTGTTGAAGTCACTGAGGGGTTCTGTGCCCATATAAAGGCACAAGGCTGCAGGCTGAGTTACACAGGGAACTCTTGAGTATCACTCATGTATTATAAGGGATAATGTACCCCCTACTGTAAATGATAAGGATATTAGAAGTCACTGAGGGGTTGTTCTGTGACCATATAAAGGCACAAGGCTGCAGGCTGAGTTATACAGGGAACTCTGAGTATCACTCATGTATTATAAGGGATAATGTACCCCTACTGTAAATGATAAGGATATAAGAAGTCACTGAAGGGTTGTTCTGTGACCATATAAAGGCACAAGACTGCAGGCTGAGTTATACAGGGAACTCTGAGTATCACTCATGTATTATAAGGGATAATGTACCCCCTACTGTAAATGATAAGGATATTAGAAGTCACTGAGGGGTTGTTCTGTGACCATATAAAGACACAAGGCTGCAGGCTGAGTTATACAGGGAACTCTGAGTATCACTCATGTATTATAAGGGATAATGTACCCCCTACTGTAAATGATAAGGATATTAGAAGTCACTGAGGTATTCTGTGACCATACAAAGGCACAGAGCTGCAGGGAACTCCGATGTTAACATTTTTAACATCCTCAAGCAAATGGGCATATATAAATGTCTATATATATATATATATATATATATATATATATATATATAGATATAGATATAGATATAGTCTGGCACATATACAGATATATTTCTCCATTATGGAGTCTCAGACTTGCACTGTTTATTTCAGTATTTACTTACTCAATTGGTAAATTAGTTAAGCCTTGCTCAGGCTAGGAGGTAGCGGGCCTCCTCTCAGACTCTGAGACTGAGTGGGCAGTCAAGGCAAGCTCTAGCTGGGTGGGCGGCATGGGCAGTAGCAGGCTAGCAGCTGTTTCTGAAGGCAGTTGGTATAGGTCTGGCGGTGGTGGGGAGCCTGCCCTGGAGAATGGCTGGTGCGGTTGAGGCTTCTGGCTACAAGATGTGTCAAATTCTTATCATCAGCAGGTAAACTGGTACAATGCTGCCCTTAGATAACTTTTCCAGTATCACAACACCTTGTTTCCATCCAAAAGCCAGGCAATGTAGAAATTCAAATGTAGGTGTGGATACAAACAAGTGCAGGCGAATCTGCTTCAAACGGTGCCTTTATTCACGAACACGACATGTTTCGAGCTCTTCTTCTTTATCAAATTCTTATGATCAGTCAGGACTGTCCATTCTTGAAAAGCAACCTTTGTTTCCGATATCATAATTTCTTTCTGCATCACTTAGTTTGAGACATTGTGCAGAAGACCTTGTGAACCCCGTCTGAACTGCCCCAATTGCAACGTCAGATGCATCCACTTCCCTTTCCTGCAGAGCAATCACTTCTTGTATAGCGAACCTCTCACAGAGTCACTGGAGACACAGGAACACCCCTTTCCAGGGTGACTTACCACCTCCCTACTTCAGTCGGGCTGACACCACAGCAGTGCACCACTGACCTTTTACGGTAGGACTTTTCTTCCACCTTCTGGTCCTACCAGTCCGGCATACGTCCTATGCCCCTCTGGCCTACTCCAGATAGGATTTTCTTGTGCCCCTCCTTCAGAATGTTTGTGTTCCCCCTAACACTCCGGCCCTCACTGGCAAAGCCTTGGCTCCTAAGCCACTAACTCCTTGTTGGGGTGATGGCTACCCATGCTAACCCAGGCTACCCGTGTCCAACTCACTATCTACAGTACCTAGTGCTTTACTTTAGCTTTATCACTATCTACTTTTCAGATGCATCCACTGAACACCCATGAATGTGTTTTACCCTTTTATATACTATCCCTAATCAACCATCCCCTTAACATCTACTGTGCATGTGCTGTTCACATTTGTCTTATCATGTGCTGTTCTCACTGCAGTGCATGTGCTTTTCCCCAGGTCACCACATGAAACCTTCAACATTCAATTGCATGACACCACTGCCACCCTGTGGTGATTTCTACACATTAGTCTCAAACATTTTAACACTTCCAATCACTTCAACATTTCACAGCACTCACATTCACTTTACACATACAATAATACACTTTTTCATGCACATAAACTCAGTCACCTTCTTACACTCGACACCTTTTAAATCAAGCACGTCCTCGTGCACACAACCAATCACACAAAAGTAATGAAAACCGACACAAAAATTGCAGTGATAATATAACTTGTTTAGTAACAAAATTTTGAAAAACCTTATTACCGTCATAAGGTCATTAAAAGTTTGATTAGAGTAAAACCGCCAAAAAGGCACATTTTAAATATAAATAAATTCACGGTTAACCCAGACTGGGTAACCACTTTAACCTAAAGGTATAGTGCATCTTTCAACTGAATGCAGAACAAGTTCCAAAAATAAGTTCAGAACTGATTACCCCGGCTGGGCAATCCTCATCCAAGAATGTAACAGTCCTGCTCCAAAACAGTAAGTGCACATAATGAAGGTGCAAAAAACAGCCTCCCGAGATCCACCCCTCAGATCATGCGGGTGAACCACATCATGGTGTGTGCAAAGGAGGTATAATATCCAGGGTGGGGCTTCTCTACCGTGCCCCCAACTTCCATAGGCACATCAATGCTGAGATGGCTCTCAGGAACCCGCTTAGAAATGCTCCTTACGTAATGCCGCAAAACTGTGCGGCCTTGCCACTAAGTGGGGACTGCATCCTCAAATGCCGAATTAGCCAACTTTCTTGTTATGCTGTCAGGATGAACTAAGCTGTGCTCCGTTAACTTCAGGAACGACAGTATATCCTGCTGCACCCAGCTATCCAAATTATTCTCCACTTCGATACACACTGCCTCTGGTGCATAAGGCATGTAGTAACTCCAGCGTTTGCTCACCTCCAAGTTGATTTTGCATTGCACCTTGGAAATGGCCCGAAACTCCTTCTGAGCCGCTTTGCCGGGGAGAACCCAGTATGTCGATTCATCATGGATTTTCAAATAGCTGACCTTTGGAATTTCTTTGGCAAGTCCTCACTGGGCACCACCAGACTGCTGGATGAAACAGACTCCTCTGGTTCGGTTGGAAGCTCCTCTCCTGACACAGGACCCTCGGGTATTATCACCTCTGGTGTCGGTGCGGGACCCGGTGTTGGCGGCGGCGGCTCTGGGTACTCCGCCTCACAGTCTTCCACCCATGATGCCTTCTCGGACTCTTGGCTTTTCGGTTTTAACCACGAATCCACCCTCTGTATGGCATTGTGGATCTCTGGCCGGACTGTTATTTCAAACCGCCCACCCCTAGTGGTACGGGTAGCGGTAGCCCGATGCCCTCTGCCTACCGGCAATTCGTTAGTAGGTGCCACATCCGCCTTGACGGTATCCGCAGCCACGGTGTCAGACGTAACTACTCATGGAGTAGACCTAACTCAGTCGTAGAAGCTGGTATCACCCACTCCGCTTCCACATGTTGCTCAGCGGCCTCCGTCTGGGTATCTTTGGCCAACGTCTCCGGCTGTTGTAACTCCCACCGGGTAAGCCTCCGGTCAATCTCCCGGACTGCCTCGGTCCCTTGCTTGTTACGATGGCCGCTGTTCCTGTGGTGTGAAAATGGGTCCCAATCCATTGCCCACTTCTTGCCTGGTACCAGACGTCGCTGCACGCACGTCCTTCCTTTCGCATCAGTTGCAGGCAGCCAAACCAGGAAACAGCGCTGTACACAGTCCCATAACATAAATCCAAGTCTTCACAGGGGTTTTCCCAAAGCACATACTCTTCCTTACCCTGCTCGCAGCGCCAAATTATGTAAGGGGGTTAAGGGTTAATGCTCCGCCTTCACAAACACAATCACCTTCTTACAATCGGACTCCCTGATTAGAATGCTTCTGAATTACTGAGTTGCCAGACTGAGACACTAAAAATTTAGCAATTTGTAACGGTTCAGGATGCTTCAGACTGAGACACTAGAGACAGGAGCTTTGAACTTAAATTTTGTTAAAAAAATAAAAGATGCAAAGCTGTTGAAAAAAGTATCTGCTTATGGTGAACAATCTTTTAGGTTTGGGGGCTGTTTATATGAGAGCAAGAGCAGGTTCTGTGATATATTTCAAAGCCTTTCATCCCTCTGGGGTATAAGTAGCGCCTTTTCAGATTTTCCTAAGGACTCCCAGGTTGTTTTGTTCTCCTACCTTGTATTTTGGAAGGTCATTCTGTAACATACTCGTCTAACCTTAGAAGCAGTGAGTACACTGATGCACGGGGCACCCCTCTGGATTTCAGTGTTCACAGACACCCTTTTGGGGCCCGGGCTTTCTGCTGTGGAACCAACAAGGAGTTAGTACGTAATTAATAACAAGTCCAGAAACATGGTATCGGCAAGTTTAAGGCAAATCAAAGTCTAAGAACAGGCAAAAGGGTCAAGGCAGGCGGCAAGAATTGAAGTAAAAAAAAAAAAAAACAGGCAGGCATAAAAAAAAAAACTGTAGAAATGCTTCAACAGGATCTGTAAACAGAAGCCAGCTTGGGCACTGTCAAAATGGAGGATAGGCTTTTTAAAAGGAATTTGGCGGCAAAAATTAAAATTTTGCGTCAAAAGATGTCATGATGCTCAGCATCAAAACGCGAGAGCCAGACGAGATGCGTGACATCAGCGCTGGACGCACCTGCCCCCCCTCAGCCGGGAGGTAAGGACGGAAGAGAATCTCCCAGTGCGTCTTACACATTCCTTGGGGTTCTGCTTGCTTTTTTGATCTGTTTATCAATAGCTGCGGGTCTGTGTCCCTGCTTGACAAAGGTTTGCTGAAAATTGGTTAGGTTCTGATACCTGTCCAAGTCTTCAGAGCAGATGTGGTTGTATCTTATGATGGGCTATAAACAATGGCGTTTTTAGGGTGGAAGCTATGCCTTCCAAGCTAAGGTGGTCATCAGTTGGTTTGTAGTTTATGGAGGTTTGGATGTTTTCTACCCAGCCAGATACATTCTCTAAGTGTACCAATTTCAGAAATGATGGTCTATCAAGGTTCTCTTCTTTGTTCAGTATCAGTGCCTCTTAAGCTTTCCAGTGTTGTGTGTTCTGGCTCGAACCACAGACTTTATGTACTTCCTTTAAATTTTTATATGTATGGTATATTCATAATTATTTGTTTACAGTGTTTATAAACTGTTATTAAAAATCTGTCTTTCCAATATTTCTGCCATTTTTTTACTGATATTTCTGACTATATGGACCACTGAAACAATGTTGTAGTTATCTCACCTCATTCATTCAGAATTTGATTTAGCATATACTGTATGTCATAGAACGCTGAATCACAGTTGAAATTAGTCTTGATTGAAGTAGATTTGACTTGATTACTGCAACACTGTTTTAATGGTGTGTGCTACTAGTGCAAGCAATGGAGAATTACAATTCAATTTAATTCACAAATTAAAAATTCAAATGTTCAACCAATCAGTGTGTGTCTTCATGAAAACGCATATGTATTTTAAAGCATACTTTAACTCTTTAACAATACCTTTGATGCTTTGCATAAACTCTTGTAAGAACAATTACAATTTTCCTCTTGCTGCCTTCTGTTGCTTCCAATAATGAAAAAAGGGCAAAGTGAACGTGTGTTATTTCTGATTTTTCATTTCTTTCTTCAATGAGACAACGCATGGTTGGGTTTTTACTTTTTAAACCCAAGGACTATAACATTAAATTGTATTTTTACAGATATTTTAAAAATATTTACATAATTCTTGAAAGATTTTTTTTGGGCAAAATTTTGATTTATAAATGTACAAATAATTTTATTGGTTTAATGTCATGGATAGCAATGTTTTAAACTAAAACATGCTGAAGAGAGACTACATATGGAAGCCATTCAACCAAAGTTCTCCATTCACTTTCTTCCAGGGCACGGTCTGTCTAGTTGCTAAGCTTTTTTGGGGGGATGGGGATTGATTGCCTAAAGTTAGGTACGGATTCATAAATTGGTCCTATATTAAACTGGCTTTTTTTGTTTTTTTTAAGTAGTCCTTCCAAATCAAGTTCCTCCATAAAACTTAAAAATACTCCCCATCTTTCTGCTCCTAGCTTCAACTTGTCCTGCCCCCCCCCCATGTCATGTAGTTTCCAGACTAGCCAAACTACAGGTTTTTTTGTTGTGGTTATTGGGCTCCAGGGTTTTCCTAAACTGTGAGATTGAATAGAGGATTCTGAAGCCAACTAAACACTTACTATGTGGTCCACCAGCTGCCACATAAAAAAAACTGGCTGTATCATCTAATTGGGCACAACAAACCTCCTTTAGACATATGTTATTGGATAATGACAATAAAGTAGGTTTTTCCGTGTGATTTGTACTTGGTCTCCTATTGCAGAGTTTTGACATCCACAATTATGGCTACTCCCTGTGGGCGAATGAAGGTACACAGCTGGCCTTCCTTTCAGCCTCCATACTAACTAGCGAGGATGTTTCTTCAGCTCTTATGATGTACAATTAAAATTTACATATATAAACAAACAAAAACCAACTATATCGCTGTATAACTAAAATGATCACTATTTAGTGCAAAAATAGCATTTGTTGGGTGTTTGTTGTGGCATGTTTTTTCAAACTTGTGGTTTTACCACTACAACATTTTTCATTATTTTCAAGTTTGTTGACTAAGTGAATCTGCCAACTGCAATGTTTCGCTTTGCTTTGGCATTGCATTGTAGTCCACGGGAAGACCAATTCACATGCATGTTTCTTTCAGTATATTGTTACACACATGCCCTATATTTTTTTCATATTTCATATATGGTTTTTTTCATTACCTCTGCTCAACTGGTAATAGTATCTAGTATCTACTACTACTCTATTGCTGGTTGGTTAACCAAAAAGTATCATCTGTAGTTTATATATAAAATATATAATATATATAAAAACAGTCCCATGTATCCGCACTCAATCAGATAGATTAGTATATACAGTTCAAAGAGAATATATACAATGTTTTTATAAACGGCAGATACAATACTAAGTGCTGCAATTCATAGCAGCATTGTATCCTATACATACAGTACATCCGCCTGTGCAGGAGAACTCACTGTTTTATGTTGAAAAGTAATTCTGAACCAGCTGTCCTTTTAACCCCCTAGGTGCTACGCAGTCCAGTTCATGGATCCAAAAGGCTTCCCTTTTAAGTAATATATTCATCACTACCTCTTGCTCTGACAGGCACATGTTCTATGGGCATGCATCTGAAGCTAGCAGGACTATGTTTGGACTAGTTGTTGTGCAGTATCCTGTTTTTTATTTTTCTCAGCCCTATCTGGGTCTAGTGCTGCCCGAATGCTAGCTCTCTGCATGTTGATCCTTTCTTTAAACTGCTTTATCGTTTGCAATAGGTTAAACCACATGGGCATTTAATGATATATATTACCCCAGCTGTATCACACGACATTCTTTTTCTTATGGTGCATCTTTTGCCTGAATGGGGATAGGTAAAATGAGTGCCCTGAATTAAACTACTGCACATGACACAGCATGGGCATATGTAAACCCCAGGTTGCTGTGTTAAAAAATGATTAAACCTGTAGTTTTTTTTATATTTGTTGACTGGATCAGAGGGACGTATCTGTTCCTTAATGTTTCTTGCCCTTCAATAGCCAAACCTATGTTTTGTGGGCTTTCTGACTAAACAAAGGATGGCAAAGAATATTCTCATTCTCAAATCTGTACATATAGGCATTTGCATATGCAGGCGCTACTTTTGATCCCATCATGGTTCTGTTTGTTGTACGTAGAACTGGTTCTCGAATTTAAAGTAGATTTTGTAAAGTATGAATCTTTGTAATGACTATAAATTTAACGGGGGGCCCCACATAATAGACATTATCAGTGACCAAAGCTTGTATTGCCTCTATCCATGCATCATGTTGAATGCATGTATAGAGGCTCTGCACTTCCATGGTCACCAAAATCACTTCAAATGTTCAACCAATCAGTGTGTGTGTTCATGAAAACCCATATGTATTTTAAAGCATACTCTTTAACAATACCTTTGAGGCTTTGCATAAACTCTTGTTACAACAATTAAGAATTTCCTCTTGCTGCCTTCTGTTGCTTCCAATAATGACAAAAAGACAAAGTGAACAACATTTATTTCTAATTTTTCATTTCTTTCTTCAATGAGACAACGCATGGTTGGGTTTTTACTTTAATAAACCCAAGGATTATAAAATTAAATTGTATTTTTACAGAACTGGTTCTCGAATTTAAAGTAGATTTTATAAAGTATGAATCTTAGTAATGACAATATAAATTTAACAGGGGGCCCCACATAATAGACATTATCAGTGACCAAAGCTTGTATTGCCTCTATCCCTGCATCATGTTGAATGCATGTATAGAGGCTCTGTACTAAATCACTTTAGAAATGTCCAACGCAACACTCTTTTTAACTTTTAAAAAATCATTGGTATCACACAACTCCCTATTTGATGTACACAAGGTTGCGACAAAGAATCCACAATTTCGGCTATCCCTTCATTCAGGGACCCATTAGCTTATATAATAGAGCGGCCTCTGCAGATATTTGTGGATTTTCAGCAATGTGTAGATTACTGGTCTGATGGGATATCGTAGCAAGAAATATTTAAAAATGTCATTGGTTTTCCAACCATTCATTTCAGCCATATTCAATAAATTAAGTTTATGGAATTTAATTGTGGGGTTGAACGTTATTTTCATATTTACTTTAGCTGGGACAGAAGTTCATGCCTGTAATAGTCATAATTCAATATTACATTACCCACTCCCTTGTCGGCATTGCAAATGATAGTCTTTATTACATTTAAGGGATTTTATAGCATTCCTTCCACTGCAGTAATATTTCCCCTCCATTTATGTTCTGGTACCAATAAGTCATATCAATATTTAGCATATGGTTGAATGTCTTTATAGAAGGATTATTTATTGCTGGCTGGGTCATAAGTGCGTTTAGACTTAAACTTAGGTGTCGGTGCAGCCTGTATTTCCAGTGTCCGTATTCAATATATCTGTGTCTTTGGTTTTCCTATCTGTGTTTTATGCCCATATCGTTCCTTCAATAGTAAATTTCTTGCTAATTTATAATTGTCAATTACATGCATGAAAAGGGTTTGGGTAGGTTTCCGGGATCATTGTTGGGTCTTTACCATCTCCATAAAAAAAGAAGAACCTCGTGGATGAGGGCACTAGCACTCTCGACTCGCCTTCACTCTCTGAAGCGCCACTGGCTGTCTGGTGTCCTGGTATTCTGTAAATCCACCACTCTGGTCTTCGTTTCCAGGTCAGGGCTCCCCCTCGCTGCAAACGATAGATGGAGTTCTTGAAAGCTAATAGTTTGGCTTTGTATTTACCGACCTGCGCCTCTAAGTTGCCAACCAGTTTGCCTCCTTATTGCCTCAGTACCACTCTGTGGGATGCCTTGAAGCTGCAGAGATCACTCCTGACTGTTTTTGAGCTTGCGACCAACTTCTATCACGAGGAGTATTAGATCTAGCAAGTACCGGTCTAAGATCTGGCACCACCATCTGCAGAACTAAGGATTCATCCTGCCCAATGTAGGTACGCTGTTCATCCAAAAACCTCTGGGTTTCTTGCATTTTCTGCAGATAATCTGCCTGAGACACACAATTGTAATATTAGTCTTAGTAAGAAGTCGCACTCACAGGACTTAACAGCAAAAACTGAATTTTTCAATCAACGCTCTTTTATGCGCAACTAACGTTTCGGCTGACTTCAGCCTTTGTCAAAGTACAAACACAGCCACCATCTTAAATACACATGTCGGGAATCGAGTGTGACGTGTAAGGGGGGGGGTGACGTAATCACAGTGTGTATATCAACAAGAAAACTTTTTAATATACAAAAGTAGAAAACAGTATAACACAAAACACAATGTGTTACAGTACAGGAGGAGGGCTGTCCCTTATGCTGGGTATTAGACTCTTAATTTCCCCTATCTCCTGTCTTGGTGTGTTTCCATCCTGGAAAGCTGGCTGAGCTTGAGCCTAGACAGGAACATCTATAAGGATGGGACAGCTTTAAGAGCTTTTTGCAGCAGAACATTTCTACTTGATTGCTGATTTCCATTTTCTCTGCAATAATATGACAGCCGCCTGTTCCTTATGTTAAAGAATTCAACGCATCTAGGCGCAAAAAGTGCAAAATTAAATTTGTGGTGGTAAAGGCATTGTAAATAAATATTTAAATTCTAGGAAATCTACATCTTTATTGTAATTAAGAAGACATTAATGTATTCGGTAACAAAATTCTACCTTCAACTTCATCCCATATCTCTTCTACGAGGTGTGGGTGCCTTCACTTTAGGTCTGTCCAATTATGCTGAACATTCCTGAGCTCCATTTTGATGCAGTACATGTCTTTCAAACGCCTTTGCCTTTTGCCAAATTTTGCGTGCAACAGTTTTGTTGCGCAAGGCATAATGAGTCATGGTGAAATTTTTGAACCATTTCACAAAAAAATTTCTGCGAATCTTAACTGCCGAATTTTTTCGCCCATTCTTTTTTTTGGTGAATTTCTTGTGTTTATAGATGGTATATCTTCAGGAGAAACTGAAACACTTTATATCTTCTGTTAGAATATAGTCTACAATGATTTTTGTCAAAAGACGAGGTGGTTCTCTATTCTGAACAATCTTTCTTACAATCATTTGGTCAACATTTTTTAACACATTGTGGGTAATTTGTACTAAATTATTTCTTGCTAAACGGCCGTTTGAAGCATTGAGCATATAAAAGATAGAAAATCAAGATTGACACCAAAAACTTTAAAGATATTTCATAGAATGTGGTCATATAATGTTGAATGAAGTAAGTTTATGGGGAAAAAATTAGCGGAGCTCACCAACTCGGCGTCCAAGAATCACGTCTCCTCTTCCAGCGGCATCCCGCGAGAGCTCCACAGGCGCAACCAATTCCAACTATTACGATGCAAGGATGAGCTCAATAACTGCAGGCGCTCAGCCGGAGGAATTAAGGCACGTATTATCTTGATCAAATGTGGCTTTTATTCACGCAAACAATGTGACAAATAGTGGCAATCATAGTGCAGTTAAGCCTACGCGTTTCGTGCCCAAAACAAACGGCACTTCTTCAGAGCTAATATATAATATAACTATATATAATATAATAATAAATATAATGTTGAATAGAAACATTCAAGAGAAAAACCCACTATTCAATCTAACAATATAATTTTTAAATAATTTGGTCACAATTGTCACATAAGAAATGTAATATGTACGGTCTTAATACTAATGGGTGCTCAGCATGTAGTTCTACATATTTTCAAATGCCCCACTTTCTTGTCAAAGTTATCAAAAGCCAAAAGAATTCCCGCTATGTGCCTTCCGCATCAGAAATAAAAACACTTGGCATTCCATTTTTTTTTCAAAAACATTCTTTTAAATTGTTTATCCTAATCACATGAAAACACTTTTGTCTATGATGAAAACACTATTGTCTGATGAAAAACTGGAAGTGACTTAGAAGTTAACTTTATTTAGGCTCCCAGGACATTTGTAATAAAAAGTAAATGTAAAGTATTTGCAACAACAAAATAAAGACGTCGGGCCTGGACTGGCAATATGTGGGTTCTGGCAAATGCCAGAGGGGCTGCTGTAAGTTGCCATAGGCAATCACTATTTATTGGGCTGGTGGAGGGGCTGCTTGGGCCTCTTGTTTACTTATGCCAGGGCCTATTGTGAATCCCAGTCCGGACCTGAAAGATGTTCATACAACTTTATTTCCTGCCCTATGCAAATTGACCTGAGTGCAATATGACTCTGGAATTGAGCTCCTCCCACAAACATATGATTTGTAGCTTATAATTGTGTTCAAGTAAACAGTCAGTTAAATATGTTTGTATTTGGCCATGTATTTAATTTTTTTTGCTTTTTCCAGGAGGTCCACCCTTTTCTCCAGTTGCTGGAGCCGGCGGCACATCTGCATAAGGGTGGCCTACTGGCTTCTTGCTGCCACGCTCCCTTCCACCAGTAGCCCGTCTGCTTCAGCCTCCTCCTGACTGGGTTGCCCTTGTGGCTCTGGTGTGTGGATTTCTGAGTAAAAAATATAGCAAATTTAGTTATTCCCTTCATTTCATTGTTTTGTTTTTTATAGGCTTTTACATCATTAACACATGAAGAGAGTGATGCGCAAACAAGCATCAATGAACAGATTCATAATAAAAGTGACCTTAAATTATGGGGCTCAATAGCGATGAGCCGCTTAAGTCATCCACCCAGATGTCTAAGCGAAAAATATGTAAATGGTATTTACACATAGAAAGGAACATCACAAATGTCCTAATTTTTGGCCAACAAAACTTCAATGAACTGTCAATGTTGGCCATTTTTCATCACAATATAGATACTGGGATAGTCACAGACATATGTGGTTAAAAATGTACTTTCTGCTATTTGCAGGTCTCCTCCAGTTCTCCCTCCGCCAGATCTCTCTCCGCCAGATCTCTCTCCAAGAGCTCTCCTATCTCGAGGAGCATTTTGCTGGCCCCTCCTCCAACGCTGTTGTAAATTGTTAACATTAAATGGGTGGTTCACAGTCAGGTTAAGTTTAATTGGTCTTCATTAGAATTTTTTTCATAGTTTATGAATTATTTTTCTTCTTCTTTCCAGCTTTCAAAAGGTGGAGACTGACCCTGTGTAAAAACAAATGCTGTGTAAAGCTGCACATTTATTGTTATTGCTACTTTATTACTCTTTCTGTTCCGAGCCTCCCCTATTAATATTGCATATTGTCATTCAAATCAGTGCATGGTTGCTAGGGTAATTTAGGACCTAGCAACCAAATTGCTGACATTGCAAAGTGGAGAGCTGGTGAATAAAAAACTAACAAAAACATTAATAAGAGAGAATGAAAAAAAACAATTGCAAATTGTCACAATATGCCTCTTCATCATGCTAAGTTAACTCAAATGTGACCAAGCCCTTTAAAGCATTAACCTTTTTGACAAAATTAATTATTGTGAATATGCAGGTCCACTTGTGCCACAAACTCTGGCTCTTTGTAGGACTCTACATCCTTTGTAGGACTGTAAGGGGCCCTCCGGTGGAATTAAAGGGCAAGTACACAGATTGTTCCAACTTGAAGAAAAAAATAACTTTTATTGACACGAATCACAATGTACTCACACAGTGCACTTTAGGATATCACCAGGGACACATTCAGGGTTTACAAGAAGCCTCCAAGTTTGCCAGGATCCACGAACCCAACCAAGGTCCTTTGCACCACCTAGTCAGTCAGGCAGTCCGTCACACGACCTGCGACCCTCCACCTCGCCCCGACTCAGGACTTTTACTGTGTGCCACCTCCCTCCTTCAGCCAGGCCGACACCGCTTTAGTGCCCCACTGACCTTTCCGGGTAGGACTTTTCCTTGACCTTCTTCTTGAGTTGTCCGCTAGACCCTGCCTAAGCACTTGGCCCCTCACTGTGGCTAAAACACGGCTTCTAAGCCTCTAATGCTCCTTGTTGGGGTAACAACTACCCGTTCTTGCTTAGCTATCACTAACTAGCTCAAGTACCTAGTACTTTTACTTTTATTTCCTTAACACTGTCTACTTCTATACTGCACGACATACAACTCTCACTACACCCTGGGTGTGTCTCCCCTTTAAATACTTTCCCTCTAACACTAACTACCCATTACCTGAACATGTGCTTCCCCAACATTTGTGCATGTGCCTATCACTCCTTAGCACATGAACCATTCTCAACTGTAACACAACACTGCCACCTAGTGGCCACATTAAAACATCACATGCAGACTTTCAAACACAATTAAATCACATACACATTTAACATTTCATCATTCATACAACTTACATAACTCACATACAATTTTACATACAACATTCGATCACCCTCTTACATTCGACACCTGTTAAATCAAGCACGTCCTCGTGCACACAAACATTCACGATTCAATAATAACAATGACACCATCTTCAGTTGCTGGAAAACTTTATAACTGTAAAATTTGTTTAAAGAATCCTATTACTGTCATAGGACCAATATTAATATTTGTATGATTAATATAATCAACTGGGAAAACACAAAATAAAAACATTTTAATAAAAAAATAATAAACTGCCCGCCTGACTGGGTAACTTCCTCCATCTTCCAAAATCTTCAACATCCATATGCGAACCTAGGAAAGTCCTTCCAATAGTTCAGTAAAACTTGTAGCCAACCGTGGCAAAAGGAAAAGGACAGTCTCGCTCCCTGAGGCTGCACTCACACCAGGCCTCAAATCATTTTGTGAAACCATGCCTTAGTGTTCTCGAATGAGACATAATAAGCAGGGTGGGGCTTCTCCGAATACCCACCCTTGTTATTTGGGACATCCTTACTGTAATGCCTCTCAGGTGCTCTTTTAAAAATGCTGCGCACATATGTGCGCAAGATGGTTCGGCCCAGCCACCACATGGGCAATTTTTCCTGCACGAGGTCCTTGGCTCTGCGTCGTGCGTCACGATCGTGCTGTATCAGGCTGTCCCTGTCCATCTTTAGGTGATCCAGAATATCTTCGTGGATCCAGTCCTCCAATTACAATGAAACATCCAAATAGACCTGCTCCGGGGCATACGGCATGTAATACCCCCACCGTTTGCTCACCTCAAGGTTCATTTTCTTTTGAACACGGGACAACGCCCTATACTCCCTCACCGGGCTTCTCCAGGCAACATCCAAAAGCTTTCTACATCATTGATAAGCAAATAATGGAGTGATGGGGTCACGGCTGCGACTGGTGCAGCGGCAATGGCAGTTACTTCGCTCTTTCCATTGTTGGCTACCGATCCCTCCGGGACTGGGGACAATGGGGCCTTCACTGCACCAACTCCTTTATTCTCCCTCTCCTCCTCCCATGGGGGACAATGGGGCCTTCACTGCACCAACTCCTTTATTCTCCCTCTCCTCCCATGGGGACTCATCTGAGGATAACCCGGTGGATATCGGTGTGCTTACAACTGCGTGCACTACAGGGCGGGGCGCGGCATTTTCCCCCATCTCTTCCCGGCCACTGGGTGGGGCACTACCTTCCTGTTCCCCCAGGGTAGGTGCACTTACCGCCTTACATCGGTCACGGGCTCCTTGGGTCCTGCGATAGGAGGTGCCACTATAGCTGTGGGTCTCTGGTCGGCCACGGTAGCGGTAGGCGTTTGTGTACTTTCAGCTACCGTGCTGGAATATCTGCTTTCCCACCTATACAAACGCAGATCCAGTTGCTGCCATTCTTGTGGATCCGATATCGTAGTAAACAACGGCCCAATATAAAACTGTCTCTGGCATCTATGGCAACGTCTGTCCACATTCAGATTGCAATACTGTGTTTCAGCCCCACAGCCGCCACATAAAGGCAGGAGCCGCACATCTCCGTGACTGGTCATTTTTTGACCGAACAAGCCGGTCCACATATAGCGCCGACCTGTGTCCAGCATTTCTCTTTCCCTGGGCGACTGGGAATCCGGACTGGAGAATGCCATCTTTCCTTCTCACTCCGCAAGATGGTGCTGTTCACTCAAGGTCACCACGCGATCTGCGCGCTTCCAAGATGGCTGCGCCTTCTTATATTGCGTACGCGTCACTTCCTGCTCAGCGCCCATGTCCAAGATGGTTCCGTCTCGCTTGCCAGTACTTCTGGAACGTCACAGCCACCACACTGCCTTCCGATCTTGCTCCCTCTGCCGCTCAGTCACCGTTACTGCCCTGCTCACAGCGCGAAATCCAAAAACACAGCTGGTGATGACAACCACTCTTCTTGGACTCAAATCACGTCCTCTTCCTTGGTGTGTCCCGATAGCGCATACACTTTCTGTATCCTGCCGACTACGCCATTTTGTGTAAGGGGCCCTCCCGTGGAATTAAAGGGCAAGTACACGGATTGTTCCAACTTGAAGAAAAAAATAACTTTTATTGACATGAATCACAATGTACTCACACAGTGCACTTCAGGATATCACCAGGGACACATTCAGGGTTTACAAGAAGCCAGGATCCACAAACCCAACCAAGGTCCTTTGCACCACCTAGTCAGGCAGTCCGTCACACGACCTGCGACCCTCCACCTCGCCCCGACTCAGGACTTTTACTGTGTGCCACCTCCCTCCTTCAGCCAGGCCGACACCGCTTCAGTGCCCCACTGACCTTTCCGGGTAGGACTTTTCCTTGACCTTATTCTTGAATTGTCCGCTAGACCCTGCCTAAGCACTTGGTCCCTCACTGTGGCTAAACCACGGCTTCTAAGCCTCTAATGCTCCTTGTTGGGGTAACAACTACCCGTTCTTGCTTAGCTATCACTAACTAGCTCAAGTACCTAGTACTTTTACTTTCCTTAACACTGTCTACTTCTATACTCCACGACATACAACTCTCACTACACCCTGGGTGTGTCTCCCCTTTAAATACTTTCCCTCTAACACTAACTACCCATTACCTGAACATGTGCTTCCCCAACATTTGTGCATGTGCCTATCACTCCTTAGCACATGAACCATTCTCAACTGTAACACAACACTGCCACCTGTGGCCACATTAAAACATCACATGCAGACTTTCAAACACAATTAAATCACATACACATTTAACATTTCACATTCATACAACTTACATAACTCACATACAATTTTACATACAACATTCGATCACCCTCTTACAGGACTACAAAATGCAAATATTGCTTTTACCTGTTGCATTGGTGTCAAAATTCCCTTCCATGCCACTTATGGTGTCTAGACCAAGCATTTTGGAAATGTCCTCTTCATAATCCCTCAAGTAGTGAATTTGTGGTCCCTGTCCCACAGAGCTTACAGTCTTAAGTGGTTCAGGGCTTAGGTTTCACCTCACCTTTAAGACCCTCCTAGGTTGGATCACGTTCATGCACCTGAGAATTTTTCCCTCTTTTCTCTTGGGAAACATTTAAACCAGGGGTCACCCCTACATTTTTTACCATGGATGTTTACTCACACCCCATAGTCATAGTCAGTCTTGCTCATTACACATAAATTAGCATGGATAGAGACTCTACATAAAGTTTTTTTTCCCCAGGCAATGGCCTTCCTAGCTCCCTCAGCCAGTCTCTAGGCCCACTACCCAATAGTATTTACAAATTTAGCACAGTCCCATGTGTAAATTCAATCTTTTTAACTTGAAAATAAGTAACTTTTAACCACAGTCCCATGACTTTGTGTCACATAAAACTGCAGGTTATTTTTCTCATCAAGTGTAGCTACTGTTTGTCCATTCAGGCACATGGCTGAAACGGAAACAAATGTGCCTTGTGAATGTTTTTTTTTTTAAATTTTTATTATTTATTGCTGGAGCATCACAAATATCTTGGTTGTTGCATGCAAAACTTCAGAGAAGTCTTAAAAGAATCAAGACAGGACTCAAAAAATTTTTCTTTCACAAAGCTCCTCTAATTCAATAACAGTCAATGTGTCAGTTACTGAAAATTCATTCCACTCATCAGTGTCTGGAACATAGTCTGGGTCAGAAGCTGTGGAGCAATTTGATGTTACTGTACAACTGAGGTCTTCATGTACAGAGCTGTGAAGGTTCATTGACATTGTGTCTGTCTGTAAGATATCTTAGTCAGTGTCATGCAAGGAGCCAACATTCACTAATGGCTGTGGATTTCCAAACCTTTCCATTTGGGGTTGATTGTAGTATTCTTGGAAGTGTTTCATAGATATGATTATGTTCAACCTTCCACTCCTCCCCTTCTGTGTTGAACTCATATTCTGGCCATAACATAGCTTTATCCATCTGGAAAATCAGATTCAGTACATGTGCTGCCATTAACTATTTTAACTTGTGTGGCTGTTAGTGAGGGTTGTTCACGAACTAAAGAAGTTAATGTTTTGCGGCATATTGGTACTTGAAATTTTGGAGATGGTTGGTACAGCATCAGCTTTAATTGATCTTCTCTTGCCTATCTCTTTATAGCTTTCATTACTAAACTGATCACTGCATACACAATGAAAAAATATTTCAGTTAGTGTCATGCAAGGAGCCAACATTCACTAATGGCTGTGGATTTCCAAACCTTTGTCATTTGGGGTTGATTGTAGTATTCTTGGAAACATTTCATAGATATGATCATGTTCAACCTTCCACTCCTCCCCTTCTGTGTTGAATTCATATTGCGGCCATTGCACAGCTTTTTCCATTCAGAAATTGTGCTGCGGTACATGTGCTGGCGTCAACTATTTTAACTTGTGTGGCTATTAGTGAAGGTTGTTCACGAACTAAAGAAGAGTTATTGTTTTGGTGCATATTGGTACTTGAAATTTTGAAAATGGTTGGTACAGCATCAGCTTTTTTTTTTGATATTATCTTGCCTATCACTTTATAGCTTTCATTACTAAACTGATCACTGCATACACAATGAGAATTCACTTTCTTGCTATCAAAAATCTTTTGGGCAAACCTATCAATGTCACCAATATCTTGGTTTGTATGCAGTGCGATCTGAAGAAGCCACCTTTTATTCTTCATGCAACATAACAGAAAGGTGAGCAAAACGGGAAAAAATATATCTATATAAGCATGTACCCAAATCAGAATTCTTATAGTATTTACCAGAAGGACTTACAAGGTAGCCTTTAGTACCTACATACTTGCACCATGTAGAAGTAAGTGACCCCTATAATCTCAGCCTTGCAGTGTGTACAATCTAACATTGATGCAAAACATCTAAACAGACATGTACAACAGCAAACACGTTGTTTTGCACCACTGCCCTTGTACACGTTGACCTGTGCCCCCACCCCACCTACCAAGCTACTAGAAATAACAGACCCCAGGAAAGTGTATATGGGACAATGCTAAAATTTAGCATGATGGTCTTTGACCACCTTATCTGCAGCATGTTAGAAATGCCCCCCAAAGTATATGGTTGTGATAAAAAAAAAGTCAAGTAAAACACAGCTCATTGTGTCTATTTATAAAATTGCATTGACATATAAATATAAATATATAAAGAACAATAACATTTATCAGTAATATTTTTGCTTTCTGAAACCAAAAGTTTCTTTAAACTCTTGGCATAGTGCTACAGATCAAACTCATGCGCTTTGCCTTTAGGTGTTTATACTTCACACATTCATTTTATAATTCCAGACTGACGATCTGTTGCTATTGCACTTACTTTATATGATCCAGCCAATAACCTGTCCAGGCACCTTATAAATGCGAGTTTTTCCATACCTCTTGGCTTCTGTAACTTGAACAACTTCGAAGTCCACAATTCTCTGTGTCCACTTCCATGAAACTGTAGACACAATACTCGGCACTGTATCCAGGGCTGTCACATTGTCCATCACCTGTGAGTCACGTAGTCTTCTTCTTTCTATGAGTGTACATAAATAATTGGAAAAAGCAACTCAAGCTGGTATTGGTAGTAAGTATGATGAGATATGAACCCAAGCCCCAATAAATCGAACGTTATAAAAATTGTAGCCACTGTATAATACTGCAACTGAATCCAAAATTTCCAACTGCAATTCTTCCAATGCAACGTTGGCTTTTCCACATGTGTAGCTACTGTATGTACATTCAGGCAAACGACTGAAACAAATGTGCCTTGTGAAGGTTTTTTTTTAAAGGGGATCTAAATTCGCTTCCAGTACAATGCATATTTGAGACTCCCTCAGATAGATTAGCATATTTGTTGTGTTTTTAACTTAAATTTAATGTGAAATAGGCTTAAATTTGGAAGCCCCTTTACCTTTGCAGAGCTCCTCTCTCTTCAATGTCTGCAGGCAAATGACTAGGGGCCGTGTAACCTGATCCACTCGCCCCCTAACTTCCTGCACATGATTGGCAGCTCAGTGTTTATGAGACCATAGTGAGGCACACCGTAACGTATAACTGTCTGAAGTGAGAGGTTTTGATTTGATGTCCGCAATAATATTTTATGTTTTACATACTCTTATTGCGCTATTATTTCTCACTTAAAAAAAAAAAAATCTATATTCCAATCTGTTTTAGTTAATAACAAATATGAATTTTATCCGGTACAAACATGATCAATATGCTAATCTGTGATGGAGTCGCAAATATCCATAGTACACGCAGTGACTTTAGATCCACTTCTAAGGGGCCCTCTGGTGGATTTAAAGGCCAAGTACACCAATAGTTGAACTTAAAGGAAAAATATTTTTTATTTAACAGCTTAGAGTACTCACACAATAAATGGTCAGAACACCTCCAGTGGCACATGCAAACTCAAAAATCAGGAAGCTTCCATGATTCCCAGGATCCACGAACCCAACCAAGGTCTTCTGTGCACCTCCTAATCGGTCAAGTATTCCTTCACACGCCCTGTGACCCACCCCCTCCACCTCGCGCCGACCAGGACTTTTGCCACCTCCCTCCTTCAGCCAGACTGACACCACTTCAGTGCCCCTCTGACCTTTCCGGGTAGGATTTTTCCTTTGACTTCTGCTTGGTTTGTTCGCTAGATCCTGCCTACACACTTGGTCCCTCACTGTGGTTGAACCACAGCTACTAAGCCTCTAATGCTCCTGGTTGGGGTGACCGCTACCCATTCTCTCTTAGCTACCATCTAGCTAACTCAAGTACCTAGTACTTTTACACTAATGCCTTGTAACTGTCTACCTCTAAAATACACAATCTCTCTTTGGGTGTGTCTCCCCTTTAAATACTTTCCAAATTAACATTAACCAACCATTTCCTGTACATGTGCTTCCCCAACTTCTGTACATGTGCCTATCAACTCTCTAAGACATGAAACCATTCCCAAAACCAACTGTAATACGACACTGCCCAGTGGTGACACTTAAACACTACATGCAAACTTTTCAAACAAGTTTCAATCACATATCCATTCAACATTTCAACATTCACACAACTTACATAATTTACATGTAATACTCGATCACCCTCTTACACACTCACTAAACATAATATAGACACATTTTATTACAGAGCCTTATTGCTATGCAATGTACACTGGCTGAAACCAAGCTGGTGAATTACATACACATACCAGTTTAATGTTCTTTTGCTGCCCCTGGTGCATTTTTTTTTTTTTTTTTTTTTTTTTCAAAGAAAAAATGGATTCTCCGAATTATCCCACTGTTTAATAGTGTCACAGAAGCTGGACTAGCTGCTGAAATAATCCAAACATCACTTAGCTAGATTAATGTAAACCATTCCAATGTTGCTTCAATAAGTAAATCAATTTGTTTACGGTGACTTCATTAAGCCCACAGAAATTTAATTTTTTTTTCAATTTTTTGTTTTATTTTTTTCTATAAATTTTTTTTTTTTTGGTTACTGCTGATGGTAAAATACATTAAAATTCTTAATTGTTATAAATATACTAAAATGTGAAAAGATAATCCTCCTAATTGTTCCAAACACAGAGCAGTACTGTAAATTATGTAAATGCAGCACAGTTGCATTAGATGTTTTTAGAGTCTATAGTGGTGCACTCACAATACAGGCAACTGCCTGGGTGCTGGTTATGACATAGCTATCTAATCAAAAAATAAAACCGCACTCCGAGGTCTGGAAACAGTGAAAAAAGTGGAAGATTTTATTTCAACGTTTCGGCACACCAACTCGGGCCGTCTTCAGGAAGTCTATTTTATATATATATAGAAAATACTGCTATTGCACGCACTCCTGCAGAAATCGCTATTTATTAATCATAAAGCATTAAAATACATCAACGTTTCGGTCCATGGTGTCTGGGACCTTTCTCAAGATGGATAAGCATATAAAAACATTACAAAGATACAGAATTTAAAACCATTGTTGCTCCTCCCCTAGTGTGACCTCATTTCCCCACCCCCTAGTGTGACCTCATTTCCCCACCCCCTAGTGTGACCTCATTTCCCCACCTGTCAAGGTAATACACCTCAGCAGGATTAAAGGGAAAGTGAAGCAACCTCAAAATATCAAAAAATGCTTGCATAGGTTAAGTTTACACATATAGATGTTCACATTACACACATTATGAAAGATCCTGTGATCAGCATCTATCAAGGAAGCAATTGAACGAACAATATTCTTTCAGATCCCCTGGTGTCAATGTCCCCAATTTTTTTATCCAGAATATTTCACGCTGTGATAATAAACGTGACCGATCGCCACCTCGTTTGGGCATAGGAATGTGGTCGATTGCAATATATTTAAAGGTAGGTAACCTGTGTCCCATCTCCAAAAAATGCTTCGCCACTGGTTTGGTGGTTTTCCGATCATGGAAAGCAGTATTGATGGCTGATCTATGGCCATCCATCCGTAGTCTGAGCATTAGGTCTGTCTTGCCGACATATGAAAGCCTACAAGGGCAGGTATTTAAATAAATAACGTGTGTTGTTGTACAAGTAATATGGTGTCTTATATTAAACCTGTGTCCTGTATGTGGATGGATAAATTTTGTGCCTGGTGTCATATGGCGGCAAGACAGACACGAGGGACACTTAAAGCATCCGACTTTATTAGCCGGCAACCACATCGGGAACAAATTTGTTGGAGCTTTTCACTGGATCGCTCTTGACTAGCAAATCTCTTAAGATTTTGGCCCATTCTATAACCAACAATTTTCGGATCTGGGCATAATTTGCCAATAGTTTCATCTGCTTTAATGATACGCCAATTCTTGCGAATAGCTTGACCAATAGAGGGGAGCCAGAGTGTTATAACAAGTTGAAAAAAATTAAAGGATTATTATTTTTTGGGTAGTAAGTCCTATAGCAACTTTGTCTAGCCTTTAAAAGGGCCTTCTCAAGATCTTTGCCAGAATATCCACGTTGTATAAACCTGTCTTTCATTTGCAAAAATTGGGTCTCACATATAGTTGATTCCGAATTGTTACGTAATACTCGTAAAAATTGTGAAAAAGGCAAAAGATCGTTTTAAGGCAGGTGCATGACAACTTCTGGCGTGTAATAATGTATTTCTGTGGTCTTACGATAGAGAGAAAAGTTAATGGTCGGTACATTCAACTTTAAATGGATATCTAGAAACTCTAGTTAAGTACCACCTTTGGCCGTAAATTTAATAGTCTCGTGACATGTATTTAGTGTTTCCACCATAGACAAAAAACTGTGTCATCTCTCGAAATAATGATGATGTCATCGATAAAACGTCTATAAAGCAGGATGTTATTGCCATATTTAGGTAAAATACTAATGGATTCAAACTGATGCATAAAGAAGTTGGCATAGGAGGGCGCCATTGGGGCCCCCATCGCCATCCCCGATACTTGTTGGTAAAAACTGTTTTCAAAGCGGAAATAATTAAAAAACTCAAACATAAATTTAAAAGTTCAATGATGAATTTTATAGGTGGACCAATGAAGTCAGTCTTTTCCAACAATGACTTTTCTACTGCTTGGGGGATGCTTGTGTATAAACTGACAACATCAACAGTTGCTAATATTAACGGTTCATCTATAGGTAAATTGAGACTTTTAATACTAGTTAAGAAATCAGGAGAATCACGTATGTAAGATTTAGTAGTAGTAACCACTGGTTGCAATAGCTTATCAATATAAACACCCACAGGATGTAATAAGCAGTCCCTCGCTGACAGGTCTACCAGGTGGCGCTGTTAGACTTTTATGCACCTTAGGTAGTGTATAAAGTATTGGACAGCGAGGGTGATTCTGACAAAGGAATTAAAAAAGAATTATCCAGTTGTTTGATAATGCCAATTGTAATAAAGAATCAACTCTAGATTTAAATAACCAAACCGGATCACAATCTAAAATTTTATAGATCGTGGTATCTGCTAACTGAGAGAGAATTTCAGAACGATAATCACTGTAGTTAATAAGAACAATACCACCACCTTTGTCTGCTAGACGAATTACAATTGAGGTATCATTTTGCAAGGTTACAATGGCTTGTGATTCATTCAGCCTTTGTTAAATTTTTACGCATGTTGCTTGGTCTTAAAGATAAAAGTTCTACTTGTTCAATAGCCTGCTTAAATAATTTAATTGCAGTATTTTGAATCGGCAGACAGTAATTACTTTTCAGTTTCAGATCACACAAATCTACATCATTAATAGAATTTTCACCAAAGTGTTCTTTCAGATTAAGTACCCGTGTAAACCGAAAAAATCAATATCCCACTTGACCCTGTCAAACTTTACCGTGGGTACAAAAGAGAGTCCCTTCTGAAGTAGTGCTGTTTCTGCTTTTGTTAAATTGTGAGCAGACAAGTTATATATGGAGGTTATCGTTGTTTGGATCTTGTTCTTCGTACCCCTCCTCGTTGGGTACCTTTTCCTCGGTTGTCTTGTGGAGGTATAGGTGGCAGTGTGCTGACGGCTTCTGCTCCTAAAAAAACACGGTGTCTCCTGGTTTGTTGAGGCAGTCTGTGTATTAAGCGCATCAGATGCACTGGTGGCATTATCTTCATCCGGTTCCGAATCACTGGAGCTGGTATCAACAGTTTGAAGAGACTGTGCCCGCAGTCGCTTCTCTTTGTAACGTCTATTGTAAGGCCGAAAGGTCTGCGGCTGTTCACCGCTAAGCCAGCGGTACACGCGGTGTGTTGCATAATGGTCATTAACTTTCTTGAGTTTTTCTCTTTTAAAACGTAAGAGTTCAAGTTTGTAATTATCAACCTGTGCATTGCAAGCCTTTAAAATATCTTGGGAGAACTCAGCCAGTTTTTTGTGTGCTTTCAATTCAGCTGAAAGTTCCTCTACCAGTAAATCAAGTGAACACCGGTTAAGGACCCCCGTCCATTTCCTACAGAAATCTGGGTTTGTACGACCAATAGTGGGCACATTACGGATACGAAAACCCCGGGGGATCTTTTTAGCACGATAGTAATCTGACAAAAACAGTCCATGTAGGTCTAAATCAATTACACGCTGTTTAAGTCGCATGAATTCCTTACCGATGTCTCTGATATTATCGCTGCTTGGCAATTCAATCTGGCTGCTTGTCCATAGAACACAATCAGCATCAGATTCGGATACGTGCCATGTCTCTGCATATTCAGTATTTAATCCCGCTCGCTCAGCGAGGTCCTCCATTGGAATGGCAATCTTGATTAATGTAGCAGTGGTGCTAATACTAAAATCCAAATGTTCAGTGTGGTCCGCACACGCTCTCCTTTATTTAATTAGACATTAGTTGTTGCGGCCACTGTGCTCAATTGGAAAATATAGAAAATACTGCTATTGCACGCACTCCTGCAGAAATCGCTATTTATTAATCATAAAGCATTAAAATACATCATCGTTTCGGTCCATGGTCTGGGACCTTTCTCAAGATGGATAAGCATATAAAAACATTATCACAAGGATACAGAATTTAAAACCATTGTTGCTCCTCCCCTAGAGTGAACTCATTTCCCCACCTGTCAAGGTAATACACCTCAGCAGGATTAAAGGGAAAGTGAAGCAACCTCAAAATATCAAAAAATGCTTGCATAGGTTAAGTTTAAACATATAGATGGTCACATTACACACATCCGGTTCCAGTAGTTTGTTTATATATATATATATATATATATATCTATATATCTATATATATATATATCTATATATATATATCCTGGAAAAAGGTGTGCACTCACAGGTCTTATGATGCAAAAAATCGGCTAATCCTATAGCCTTCTTTCTCAAAGTGCAACACGCAGTTAAGACCAAACATTTAAACCCCAAGAGGTGGGAAAACAAATGTGATGACGTCATCAGGTGTTAAGGGGCATGGGAAAGAGTATACAGCACAAAGAAAAATCTAAATAAAACCTGAACATACAATAGAGAGAATAAAAATAAAATATTGCCCACATGCAATCAGTAGTCTCATATAGAAATTACATGGTTATTAGTGCAAATAAATGCATAATCTCAAAACACAACATAATAGTTGAGTAATCATTAACATAGTGTGATCCCCACACTGTTCCACAAGCTGGGCGTCATATCCAGTTGAAAGATACAAAGTAAAAAGTTCAAGTCATGTGTTCTGGTTATTAATGTTACTTAATTGCCAAGCAAGGACAGATTGTTACAATGTAATATGTGGCACTCCCAGTGCTTCAGTACAACTGATAATTCAAACAAACATTATAGGACTTACTGTCAGTATTGAGTGCCGAACAGAGACGGGGAAGACAATCACTCTGCAACAACATCCATATCTGTAGCATGGAGGATGCAATGGCTAGAGTCACAAAAACGGGTTCCGTGTACTTTAGTGCTGGTTGAGCTTTGCTCTCTAACCAATCAAGCCCTGCAAGCGCCAGGAAGACAAAGCCGGTGGGCGTGTCAGTCGTCCATCAATCAGCATGGCCTTGTTGTTAAGGGCTGCTCGCATGGCAACTGCTGATTCTGGGCTTGGCATAGAGGCAGTTGCGATATATTCAATTTGAATGTTTGTACATAGAGGTGACCAGAAACAGTAGCAAAAGTAAAGGAATAGAAGAAGAAAAGTGAGAGGAGTTAGAACAAGAGATACGAGATATAGCAGGGAGAGAGCAGCGTTGCTGTATTACGCAATATGGCGTGTGGAAATAAAGGAAGCAGGGCACGAGTTATCCCATAGAGAACTTTGTCCGAAATCAGGGGCATCACTGCCATATTTGGAATGTCACACTAGGTACGGAGCTTGGTAGACCACCCGTCTCTCGCAGGGGTACATAACACACAGCCCGTCCACAGCCATATGTGTTGAATTCAACGGGCAGCGAGAAGTTATATTGGTAGAACATAAAACCCGTCCATAAACCATTGCACAATATAGTATAGCTTTACGTAGATTCAGGGTGGGGAAAGACACTGTGTAAAGTTGCCCAGACAGTGAAGAAGGATATAATACTGTGCATTGGAGTGAAATTGCGTTATTAGTAAATGCTGCTATTATGCCAGACGTGGCAGTTGGGGCACTTAAGGTTCCCATGTATCCAAATCACCTTTTGTGCCAGAAAGCATGCTCATAAGTGAGCAAAAGGAGGAAGGGTAGTTGGAAAAAAAACAAAAGGGGGAGAAAGGAAGGTCATCATCCATGTAGTCAGGTATCAGTGAATTCTACTACAGGGGAATTAGACCTTGTCATAAGGTGTAAAAAGCAGTAGTTGTCGTTTCAGAGTGCAATAAAATGGAGCATATGATATGAGTTCATTAAGTCCTCTCAGGTTCAGTGTATCCAGACGATGTATCCATGATTGTAGTAGTTTACGTTCACGTTTTACGTTCACGGTCACCACCTTGTGTAGGGATCGGGGTGAAATCTTATCACCATGCTCCTGAGGGAGGCTAAGGTGTGGCGATGTTCAACAAAGTGTTGGGAGACAGGAGGATCACCTGTACCTTTGAGGAGAGCTGCGCAGATTGCTGACCAATGGTTAGCCATCCTGTCCCTAAAGGTGGTGATGGTTTTGCCTACATAAACTAGACCACAGGGGCATTTGAGAATGTATATTACAAATTTCGATGTACATGTGTCCCTGTGTCTGATCAATATTTGTTTACCCGAATGCGGGTGGGTAAAGATGGGCCCTGTCATTGGTTGCCTGCATGTCGCAAGTAGCTGTTGAGGAGGAAAAGATAATGTTCTGGATCAGTCGTCACCAATTGTTCCCTGAGGTTGCAAACCCTCTTGTATGCTATACGAGGTGGAACTTTGATTGGAGGAGGCGGATTCCTGTCATTTTGTATAACGGTCCAATGGTCGTGTATAGTTTGGATGAAGCAATAAGTAGTAAGAAATGTAAGACGATCATCGTTTTTTTCGGTAGAATGTGTATCAGTGGCTAGCAGGTCTGTTTGTGTAAGTCGGGTTGCTCACTGTCTGCTCTCAAGTAGTTCATGTTGGGGTTATTCGCGTTGTAAGAACCGGTCTGTCAGTTCGTTGAGTTGAAGTTCCATACGCAAAGGATCAGTGTTGTTGCGGATCACTTTTATCATTTGAGAGTAGGGAATGCTGTGTAGTATATGTGGAGGATGACAGGACGAATGATGGAGCAGTAAATAATCATTTGTATCCGTGTCCCCTGCTTCATCAGGAGGATGTCAAGAAAGGGCACTTCTGATTCCTCCACATGTGCCGTGGATTTGATGGTGGTAGGTAGTTTGTTTAGATCAGACACCATCTGTAAGAATTGTTCTTTGGAACCTACAAACAGGATCAGCAGGTCGTCGATGTAGCGCCAGAGTTTGTAAATGTGTTGTCCACACTTACGAAAAATGTGCTGTTGTCCATAGTTCCCAGGTATAGATTCGCAAATTACGGTGCCATATTAGAACCCATGCTGGTCCCACTGGTTTGTAAGTAATAACAAAGTTCAAATTTAAAATAATTCAATCTCAGACATAGTCCTAAAAGTTCCAAGAAAAACTCTGTTTGAGGACGTGTGTGATCTGGTTGTTGTAGGAGTGCTTGGGAGACTGCTTCAATTCCATGTTCCGTCGGTATCACCGTGTACAGGGAAGAGACGTCCATTGTGGCAAGAAGAGTATGTTCAGTTTTTGATCTTATTGAGTAAATACCCTGTGTCTTTAAGATATGTGGGAGTGTTCTGGACCAAAGATTGCAAATAATGGTCGACAAAAACTGCAAGAGGTTGTAAGATTGAGTTTTTCGCACTTACAATCGGTCAGCCTGGTGGATCCTTGAGGCTTTTGTGGATCTTTGGAAGTGTACTGTATATAATATGGGGCAGACAGGATGTTTCTGCAGCACAAATGATAGTGTAGACACTGTAGACACATGTTCCTCTGTAGTAGAGCTGAGTTGAGAATATTGTCAACCTGTTTCTTGTAGTTGGAAGTGGGGTCTCTGTCCAACAGCAGGTAAGTAGTATTGTCGTTAATTTGTTTTAAAACTTACGGTATGAGGAATAGTCCATAATTACAACTCAACCGCCTTTATCCACTGGTCTGATGACAATGTTCTCGTTATTCGACAGACAATAGCGTCCTTTTCAGTCTTTGTCAAATTCGATCTGGGTTTCAGTGATTTGTCAATAAGCAATCTTGTGTATGCGGATATAGATTTTGGGGTTTTGGGCGGTTCAAATGTGCTGGCTGGACGGAACAGGGTGTTCGTTTGCTGGGTCCTAGTTCTAAAATGCTCCTTCCGTTTCAGGGTCCGCTGGAACCTATGTATGTCGACCATCAGGTCCAAAGTATGGATATTGTTAGTAGGTACAAATGATAGTCCTTTGCTAAGAATTTTGTGTTCAGCGAGGCTCACCGTGTGGGAGCTGAAATTGAACACTACTTCCTCTTGTACAGGCTTGGTGGTCTAGTATCGATGCCCTCCGCGTCTCTTGTGGGGGTGTCCCTGGTTTTTGAGCGCGTGATTGACCCTAAAAAATGTGAACTACAGTGATTTGTAGTTGTGTTGGATATTGTAGATACTGGTGAATATCTGCCCCTGGATTTTCCTCTGCCCCTGGACCGGGTGTCGGAGGTCGAAGAGGTGTAGGGCGAAGAGTCATCCGCTAAAACTAGCTCATTGTCTAGGTGGTTTATTTAGTCTGGGTCTGGAGGATTCGCCACCGATCAGCCAGCCATACACACGTCGGTTCTGGTAGTTTGAGTGCACAATTTGGACTTTGTTCCGCTTTAATTTGTGTAGTTCAGTGGTGTAATGAACTAAGAAGAAATTGCTAGCTCAAATGTTACAAATATTAATGTTTGTGCAGCTGTAGTAGTTCCAGGAGTCTGTGTAACCCCAAACGAACGAAAAATAATAAAACTTGGAGCAGTGATTTTCAAACTGCAAATTTCCATTTATTTTAGCAGTGTAAAACACTACATGTTTCGGGTAGAACCCTTTTTCAAGTGTATAGGGTGCAGGGTGTTAAGTGAAATTAAATACCCTACCCAATTAGCCAAGAACCTCCTCCAATTACCTCTTAAAGTGACACACAATTGGTACAGCATTGTAATTCAAAACATAGTTGTACTAGAATTTTTTTTTTAACTCAAGTCCATTTTTAATGTGTCCATGTGATCCATCGAATAAAAGTCCATAAACTTGTCCATCGCAGGGAAATTGCCTTTTTAGGCCTATCCCTGTTAATTCCTAAGTACTGCTGGAAAATAGTCTACTTAAAGGTTACTCTAGACATGTAGCAAACAATAAACTTTATATATGACCAGCTTGTAGGGTATAGCTCCTGTATCAGTAGCATTATTTTTTACACATATTATACTTATTTACTTACACGGCAGGAGTTCCGTGATATCATGGGCTAGCTGGTTCTTAGTACCTGAGGGAAGAAATGAATAATGTTAGTTTTAAATGGAGGTAATCATTACCACAAAAACATCACTAATGTTAAAGGCATACTATAGGAAACATTTAAGGCTGTTATGATCATTCATGCCTTTAGGTCTTACACAGTCCAATCTCCCTATCCGCCTTGCTTACCTTTGAAGCAATAGTTTACCCCAGTCGCCTCCCCTTGGGGGTGTGTTTGGCCTCAAAGAAATGTCTTGCTACAGGGGTATCGGTGTAAGTGTCTGATTCAAAATAGTGGACTTATGCTCCTTGATTTGCATATTCACTGCCCTGATTGTTTTTCCCATTTATAACATACCACAAGGGCATTTCAGCACATAGACATTTTATTTCAGTGCCTTTTGTGGGGTGGTGGATATTGGGTCCTTTAATTATTATTTAATTATTGATTTGCAACATGGAAAAGTGCCCATTTTGTTGTATTGAGGTTTGGCCTTCTTATTATGATTCTGTGGGGCCTTCTTTTTTTGATTCTGTGGGGCTCAGTAAATCTTTATGGGTGGATCCTATTTTATACGCGAATTGCGGGAATTCTTTGAATAGATGGCCACAATTTCTGTCCATCTGTAATAGGGGCCAAAATTGTTTAATTATTGTCTCTATTCTTTGACTCTGCTTACCATATTTACTAACGAATGTTAGTTTTTGGTAAATCCTCACGCGGGTCATTCAATATTCCTGTGAGTTTTTTACTAGAGTAACCTTTGTTCTTAAACCGTTTTGTGTGGTAATTTGCAGCCTGTTCAAATAGGTCAGTTGAGGCAATTTTTCTAGCTCTTAGGTATTGACCTTTGCTATGGCTTTGATAATTCTCGGGTTGTGAAAACTATCAGTGTGCAACAAGTTATTACGATCAGTTGGTTTACAATATAGGTTTGTAACTATTTTACCATCATTGATTTTCACCTTCACATCCAAGAAATTTAGTTCATTCCTTGATTGTTCTGTTGTAAACTTAATCGTTTCATGGGCTGCATTTGCTGTTGACACAATTAGTTCAAATATTTCAATAGGGCCATCCCAAATCACAAAAATATTGTCCACAAAGCGGTAATATTTTTTAATGTATTGCAGATAAGGTTGTTTTAGGAGCAGGCTTGACTCAATATGGTACATAAAAATGTGTCTCGGTAGGAGGTCACTGTTTTTCCAATGTAATGCAGCCCACAGGGACACCATATCATGTAAATTACGTGATCAGAAGTGCAAGTCAGTCTATAATTGATTGAGTATTTATGGCCAGTTCGAGGATGAGTAAAATGAGAACCCTGTAGCATTCCATTACAGGTCAGGCAGTTGGGGCATTTAAAGCAACCCTTCTTAAGTGGTTTAACCAACCAAGATTGGTTTCCCTTGGGTTCAGCTAGTATATCTTTGACCATCTGCAGATCAACCAGGTTTTACCCCCTACGGTAAGCTAATAGGGGTCTTTTCTTCTCAAAAAAGGGAAGATGAGTATCCGTGTTCACGATCTCCCACCGGTCCGTGATGGCTCTCTTCAGTTGAGCACTCGCTTTGGTCCACTGTGTAGAAAAAATCAATTCTGGTTGGGGTCTCACAATTCTTTGGTTTAGCAGTAGGTCACTTTGGGTCCATTTTCTTGCTCTCTGTAATTGATCATCTATCAAGGAACTAGGGTAACCCCTACTTTGAAATTGTTCAGCCAATTGAGAGAGTTGTAGTTCCGCATTGGACTTTTCGGTGTTATTCCTAATGACCCTCAGGAATTGTGAGTAAAGGACCCCTCGGGACGTGTGGGGGATGGTGAGAACTAGCATGTATCAGGCTATTTCTGTCTGTAGACTTTTTATACAAGGTTGTGCCCAGACCCTCACCCTGCCTATAAATCGTCAGATCTAAATAATGTACCCTGTGTGAGTCAAAAGTCATTGTAAAACGAATTGGGGAGTCAAGTTCGTTGAGGGCCTTACAGAATGTCATGAGTGCGTCATTAGAACTTGCCCATAGTAACAGGAGGTCATCGATGTACCGCTTGTAAAAAAACACATTGGTACTACCCATGGGTAATAGCCACTCTGTCTCAGTACTCCATGTAGAGGTTGGCAAAATAAGGTGCAACATTAGAACCCATGGTTGTGCCTGAAGTCTGTAGGAAAAAGGTATCCTGAAGTAGTTATGTGATAAAACCATATCCAGCAATGTGATCAAAAACTCGACTGTGTCCCTGATGCTTAGACTGGAGTGCCCTCTTACAAACAGCGATGCCATCCGCATGGGGAATAACTGTGTAAAGACTAGAGACATCCATAGTAACCAAAAGGCACTCTCCTGGGACTCTAATGTCTTTTAGCAAGCTCAAAAGATGTTTGGTGTCTTTTATATATGACTGCATTTGTTGAACCAGTGGTTGTAGAAAATTATCTAAGAATTTAGCGACTGGTTGGAAAATGGAACCAGTGGCTGAGATAATGGATCGGCCGGGTGGGGCTGCTAAAGATTTGGGAATGGTATAAATAAACGGAATTCTAGGGAATTCAGTGGTTAAATATTGCCCTACACCCTCAGTAAGCCAGCCTGCCTTCATGCCCATGGAAATCAGATTATCCAATTCTCGTTTAAATAGGATGGTAGGGTCATGCTGCAACCTGGTATAGGTGTTACCATCAGCCAATTGTTGTAAAATTTCTTTGACATAATCCTTGTCCAACAGGACAATGGCTCCACCTTTGTCTGCATGTCTGATGATAATATCCTTATTGGCCCTCAAAGTAGTGATCGCCTCTTTCTCATGTCTGGTAAGGTTATGATATACTCTATCATTAGTCTGGTGAATTCTTAATGAATCTTTGGACAACAGCCGTGTAAGGTGGAGATAGTCTGAGGAGTATTAGGGGGGTCGAAGGTACTCTTTTTAGAAAAGGGTGGTTTTTCGGTGGTAGGTGTCCCTTTAAAATGGTCCTTTAATTTCAACTGCCTCTTGAACCTGTGTATATCCTTATACACATCAAAAGGCACTGAGGTATTGGTCGGTACAAATTTTAAACCACGATTTAACAGTCTAGTTTCCCCCATTGTCAGCATGTGTTTAGATAGATTGACTACTATGTTTTCCTCCTGCCCCTCCTCGGGGGTTTGCCTGTGATGCTTTTTGCTGCCCCGTCTAGTTCTGCCACCCCTGTTGGGTTTGTATGTAGCTGTGTCCTGGAGGTAGTGCCTAAAAAAGACTGAGGAGGTAGTGGGCACCCCAGGGTCTGAATCAGTCGAGTCACCAGAACTGTCAATAGAGATTTAGGTTTATTTCTACGGAAATTCCGTCTCACAATAGGTTCATTAATTCCTAAGAGCCACCTGTAAACTTTCTTCTGTAGTCGTCCTTAACAATACACAATTTATTTTCATAGAAATCAACTCTTGTCTGTAATTGTTAACATTGGTCTCTACATTTTTAAGCCAATCCACAGATTTGTCTTGTGAAAGTTGCAGCAAATGATCAGTCTCAAAGCTAGTGATATCGGTTTTGGTAAGTTGTAACTCCTTACCAACAAATTCAAGAACCAGCAGTATTTAATCAGAAGAGCATTTATTGAGAATCTTATACCATTTGCTGCAAAAATAAGTGTTAGTCCTACCCAATGTGGGGATATTCTTAACTCTAAAATCCCTAGGGATAAGTTTCTGCCTGTGGTAACCTGATAGATATGTACCGTGTAGAAGTAAATCAACCTCTTTTTTTCTTTAAATTAAGAAATTGATGATATAGGTCCCGAGGGGTCCTACCTGGTATGGGTGTGCTGGGTAAATCAGCGAATAAGATCCTTTCCGCTTCCTCTGAAGTGTAGGTGTGTTCGCCAGTAGTTTCCACTTCAATGTGTGATTGGGAATCTTCCATTATTCATTAGTATAAGCCAAAAAACAACATGGGTGTGTAATTGCATAGATAGAAGTATCGGCCGTCCTTCTTCAAAAAGGAACAAAATCAATAGGTATATACTGGTCTGGTGCCACCAAAACAGACTACCCACTCCTCTGGCAGACGCCAGGCAAGGGAGTCAGTATAATGCAAAAACAAAAAGAATTAGTGCACTCAGAATACCTGATTAAAGCCTAGATATAGGCACGTATTGATAAGCAGACCTTGCGTTATAAATATGTGGCTTAGTGAAGGCATATTTATAACGCAAGGTCTGCTTATCAATACGTGCTTTACCGTACCTGGCATTGGTGGCGTTCAGTACCCGTTATTAGCTGATGGATCTCCTTGTCGGTGGCAGCATTGAGGTAATGTTCCAGATCTCATGACAACACTGATCGGATTGCCTCTAGTTTGATTTTAAACATTACTGAATCACGTTACGAATTCCTTACCACCATATGTTTGCACTATATCACTTTGTTTGTTTCATAACATTGATATTTATACTATGTTTTTTCTGTATTTTAACACTAATGATGTCACTTAAAGGTGCACGCCCACCTCTAGCGTCATGCTTAGCTTTGGCGCTCCTTTTGAAAATTGCTTTGTGTATATATAGCTGTATTTGTGTTTGGCTTCCACTTCCTGAAGACGGCTCACGTTTAAGAGCCGAAACGTTGATTAAATTCACTTTTTTTTTTCTTCACAAGACCTATGAGTGCGGACTCTTTTTGTTTATTCGTATTCATGACTTCATGTTCCTGCACCTAGGCTTTAATAAGCACTAATTATTTTTGTATATATGTATATATATATATAAATTATATATAGTCCAATAGTAGATAGCACTCACGGCACTATGGTTTTCATAAAAAATGTGAACAATATTAGTGAACAGGAAGTGAAACACTATTTATACCCCTAACAACAAATCAGTGCATTATATCCATTATCAGATATAAGGTGTGAATATTAACCTATTTATTACCATAAAAGTGCACATATAACCTTTAATATCACCTTTAATATCACAAGTGCAATTAATTAAAAAAAACTCCCAAAAACACATCTGTGTATCCATGTGGCAACCCCTTAGAAAAAAGGTTTTCAATTAAATTAATAGCCACAGTTGAACTATAACTCCCTATTTAGACATATCACCCCATGTCTATGATGTGAACCAAATCACCCAGTGTGACAATATATCACAAATATTATTTATAATTCAACCCAAAAGTCTAATAAATATCAAAAACAGTCCATAGTTTTAAAATACTTCAACAGTATATATCCCAAAGTTTCATGTGCAATAAATAGTGCAATAAATATCAGTGATAATTTAAAAAAAAAAAAAAAAAATATATATATATATATATATATATATAAGTTCAGAAAGTACCTGCACTTTAACCCTCTCAATTCGTAGTGGGTGCTCGGTCAAACGGTATTATGCAACTTTTCAAAATGGACCAGCACTCCAGTTTGTTCAATCAAACGTGAATATTTATTTGAATAGTCACTCTCGTGTCCAACGTTTCGGCCCACATCTGGGCCTTTATCAAGGATGTGTGAGAGTGGTAGTGAAGACATTTAAATACTTAAAATGTGGGCGTGTACATGACATCATTACCAATCAAATTAGTGCAAGTTCGTGAATGTAATTACATATTCTCTCTGTGTTTTTCCACTCTATGTCCTTCTCGGATTGTGCCACAAGATGTCGCTATTTTCAATCATTTTCATGTGTAATGCAATTTCGTGTTGAACAAATTATATAAAGTATATAAAGCATATAAAATGTATAGAGTGTACATCTCGTGATTGTGAATACAATATACATGGTAAAAAAGGTTAAAAGAATAAAGCATCTTACAGGTATCTTGATAATCTGCTTGTTATGTCCCAATACAGCAAAAAATTAAAGTCAACATCTAGGGAAAGAGGAAATCATATTTGTGTTATTATATACATTGTTACCATTTTCAATAAATTATGTTGCAGATTCATCTCTGCCTTTGTCTTATTTGGCTACTTTATATGTCACTGTCTATCGGGACTGTGGGAGATTCCAATCAATCTAGGAAACAATCGAGATTTAACTGCCCATTTAAACCCTTCGGTGTCACGCAATCCAACTGATGGATCCAGAAGGCTTCTCTTCTGAGTAGCTCCTTACCATAATCTCCCCCTCTCGATCTTTTTAGTATTTGTTCAATAGGCATGCACTTAAAGGTTGCGGCACTATGCCCTGCATCTGCCCAGTGCTTAGCCACCGGTTGCTGGGAGATATCCTGCTTTTTGTCTTTCTTTTTCTCTGCTCTGTCAGGATCTAGGGCTGCTCGTATGCTTGCTCTATGCATAGCAATACGTTCCCTCAGTTGCCTGACCGTCTTGCCACAGTACACCATACCACAGGGGCACTTGATTATATATACTACCATCTGTGACTCACATGTCATCCTTTGCTTTATGGCGTATTTCTTACCTGTTCTGGGGTGTGTAAAGTGTTGCCCCTGTATTAGGGTTCCACATGTCACACAACCAGTACACTTATATACCCCTGGTCTTTCTGACAGAAAGTGCTGTACCCTTGATTTTTGATATTTATCCATAGGGTCAGAGGGGCTCAGAGTCTCCTTCAAATTGTTGCCCCTTTTGTAGCTAAATTTGGGTCTCACGGGTAAGTTTTTGGAAATTGTTTCATCTGAGGCTACTATTGGCCAATGTTTCGCTACACTCTTTTTAACTAATGTACTGTTTGCGTCATATTGGCTGACATAGTAAAGATCTTTTTTGTCTATTTTACTTTGATTTCTTCTGGGCCACTCTTTCAGAACCTCTTGGCGATCGAGTGAAAGCGCCCAGCGCATTGTATCTGTCAACAATTTCTCTGGGTAGCCCCTTTCTTGAAACTTTTTTTGCATTTTCTCCAAGTCCCTCTCTCTTTTTTCCAACACACTGTCTATCCTTATCACTCTAAGCATTTGTGACTTTGGAAGAGAGTCTAGTAGGTGCCTGGGGTGGTTACTGTGGTAATGCATTAAAGTGTTCCTGTCTGTAGGTTTGGTATAAATACATGTCTGCAGCGAATTTCCTTCTTTGTATATTTCCACATCTAAGAAATGCATACATTGCTGGTCATATTGCATGGTAAATTTCACAGGGCTCTCCAAATTGTTTAATTGTTTCACCATTGCTTCTAGGTCCCCAATGGGTCCTAACCATATGAAGAACAGATCATCGATGTACCTCCTATAGAAGGCACCATGCTGTCTGTATAGGGGATGGTTCAATATCTGTTCTTTTTCAAATTTGTACATGTATGCATTTGCATAGGCTGGGGCCACTTTGGACCCCATCGCTGTCCCTGTCCCCTGTACATAAAAATCATTTTCGAACTTAAAATAATTCTTGTATAACACGAATTGCAATAGTGCCAACAAAAATTCAATTGGAGGCCCCTTGTACAGTACATTTTCCGTGATCAATTCTCGCACTGCCTCAACACCTGCATCATGTGGGATGCACGTGTAGAGGCTTTGTACGTCCATTGTCACTAGTGTCATGTGTGCAGTCTCGAGATGAATACTCTGTATAACCTGCAAAAAATCAGTAGTATCTTTCACATAACCATAAACATTTTGAATGCACGGTTGCAGTATATCATCCAAATACTCCGCTATGCCTTCGTTTAGTGATCCTCTGGAGGAGATTATGGGTCGCCCAGGTGGTCTCTGTGCATTCTTGTGGATCTTAGGTAATGTATATATAACTGGCCGAATTGGACATGCCGGTAGAAAATAGTTATACATATCGTCTGTGATCCATCCATTATTTACAGCTATCCTCAAAATGCTGCCTAGTTCCCCTTTAAATTTGTCCGTGGGGTCAAAAGTTAGCTTTTGGTATTTCGATACATCCGACAACTGATTTAAAAGTTCACATTTGTAATAACTGTAATCCATGATTACAATTCCCCCACCTTTGTCGGCAGTTTTGATTATAATATCCTTATTCCCTTTGAGGGATTTCATAGCCTCCCTTTCGACAGGGGTGAGATTACCTCTCCATTTATGCTTATACTTTTGGTAAGCAGACATGTCTATATCCAACATGCGGTTAAATGTCCTGATGGATGGATTTACGCTTACAGGGTCATATTTGCTCTTTGGTTTAAATTTACCTGGGATGTGTGGCCTTTCCCCTTCTGCAGCTAAGCTGCTCCCATTAAATATTTCCAGCTGAGGGGATCCTATATCCACAGGGTCCACATCTCTATTATCGCTGGTTATCCCTCCATTCTTGGGGCATTGTAGTGGGGGGGCTGTATTACAGAATCGTTCCCTAAGTCTTAGCTGGCGAGAAAACTTATAGTTATCAACAGTATGTGCAAACGTATTTCCACTCACCATTGGGACGAATCCTAATCCCTTTTGCAACAGTCTGGTATCCGCATCGGTAAGCTGGTAAGAGGATAGGTTGAATATTAGGTCTTTCTCCTTGTCGGCATTCGTTGTCGCTGAGGTTGCGCTTCTGCTTGGGTGCTTCCGACCCCCACGGCGGGTGGCTTTCCTGGGTCCCTGGTGTTGCCCTGGCGCTCTCCTAAAAAAGGAGCCTGGACGTTTGGCAATCCTCTTGCGCTCGGTTCTCCTTCGCTGTCCGAGGCTGCGCTGGTTGCCGATCGTGCCGGAGATCTCCGTGTTCTCCATTCTCCTCTGCGTCGCCGTGGCTCCGCTCCTTGCTGCCAGCGGTGTAACGAGTTCTCTTTGTAATCCTGTATGACTCGTAACCGCTTGGCACTTTTGAACGCTAGGAGCTCCGATCTGTGTCTACCGATCTGTTCTTCCAATCGTCCCAGCCAGTCTGTTTCTTTGTCGCTCTGTAGAGTCTTCAGATGAGCGCTCTCAAAACTTGCGAGGTCACTTCGGGTCAGCCTAAGTTCGCGACCTGCTTCCTCTATTACAAGCAGCATCAAATCCAGTGAACATCTGTCCAACACTTGGCACCAACGCCTGCAGAAGTCAGGGTTGTTCCGCCCCAAGGTTGGTGTATTATTAATCCTGAAACCTCTGGGTACTCTGCTTTCTCTGTAATAGTCGGAAAGGGAAACTCCGTGCAGATGGAGTTCTGTCTCCTTTCTCTTGAGGCGTAGCAGCTCGTGGTATGTTTCCTTAGGCCCCAATTTGCCAAACGCTTCTTCATAGGTTTCAGTGAACAGTATCCTCTCGATTTGTTCCTTTGTGAAATTCTCCCCTTGTGTACAAGCTGGTTTAGGGTTGTTGTCATCCATGCCCTTTGTAATTGGGTCTTAAGTCTCGATGTATTGGATAGGGGGTGCAATGGTACAAAAATGAGGAATCTCCCCAATATGTATAAGTTCAGAAAGTACCTGCACTTTAACCCTCTCAATTCGTAGTGGGTGCTCGGTCAAACGGTATTATGCAACTTTTCAAAATGGACCAGCACTCCAGTTTGTTCAATCAAACGTGAATATTTATTTGAATAGTCACTCTCGTGTCCAACGTTTCGGCCCACATCTGGGCCTTTATCAAGGATGTGTGAGAGTGGTAGTGAAGACATTTAAATACTTAAAATGTGGGCGTGTACATGACATCATTACCAATCAAATTAGTGCAAGTTCGTGAATGTAATTACATATTCTCTCTGTGTTTTTCCACTCTATGTCCTTCTCGGATTGTGCCACAAGATGTCGCTATTTTCAATCATTTTCATGTGTAATGCAATTTCGTGTTGAACAAATTATATAAAGTATATAAAGCATATAAAATGTATAGAGTGTACATCTCGTGATTGTGAATACAATATACATGGTAAAAAAGGTTAAAAGAATAAAGCATCTTACAGGTATCTTGATAATCTGCTTGTTATGTCCCAATACAGCAAAAAATTAAAGTCAACATCTAGGGAAAGAGGAAATCATATTTGTGTTATTATATACATTGTTACCATTTTCAATAAATTATGTTGCAAATTCATCTCTGCCTTTGTCTTATTTGGCTACTTTATATGTCACTGTCTATCGGGACTGTGGGAGATTCCAATCAATCTAGGAAACAAGATTAAGGAGATTATGGTAAGGAGCTACTCAGAAGAGAAGCCTTCTGGATCCATCAGTTGGATTGCGTGACACCGAAGGGTTTAAATGGGCAGTTAAATCTCGATTGTTTCCTAGATTGATTGGAATCTCCCACAGTCCCGATAGACAGTGACATATAAAGTAGCCAAATAAGACAAAGGCAGAGATGAATTTGCAACATAATTTATTGAAAATGGTAATGTATATAATAACACAAATATGATTTCCTCTTTCCCTAGATGTTGACTTTAATTTTTTGCTGTATTGGGACATAACAAGCAGATTATCAAGATACCTGTAAGATGCTTTATTCTTTTAACCTTTTTTACCATGTATATTGTATTCACAATCACGAGATGTACACTCTATACATTTTATATGCTTTATATACTTTATATAATTTGTTCAACACGAAATTGCATTACACATGAAAATGATTGAAAATAGCGACATCTTGTGGCACAATCCGAGAAGGACATAGAGTGGAAAAACACAGAGAGAATATGTAATTACATTCACGAACTTGCACTAATTTGATTGGTAATGATGTCATGTACACGCCCACATTTTAAGTATTTAAATGTCTTCACTACCACTCTCACACATCCTTGATAAAGTCCCAGATGTGGGCCGAAACGTTGGACACGAGAGTGACTATTCAAATAAATATTCACGTTTGATTGAACAAACTGGAGTGCTGGTCCATTTTGAAAAGTTATATATATATATATATATATATATATATGGATTTTTTTTTTGCTTTGGGTTATTGGAGTAATGAGAAATTGCATTTAATTTAAATTTACACAAATGTTAATTTAAATTATTAATCAAAATAAAAATTGTAAAAAAAAAAAGTGTTTATTTTCACATATCAATAGTAAACACAAGAATTTTTGTATTTAAGTAATGGACAAAACACCATGATGATTCTACTATTTGTAGCAGATGACATGTTTCAATATTGAAAATACAAAAAAAAAAAAAATTATCGATCATTGATCAGATTTACCAAAAAGATTGAAATCTGGTAGTGTTTCAATTTTTTTTATTTCCTAAACAAAGGTAGGTATGCAACAACATAAAAAACTAACTTTTTATTATAAAAAAAAATTGGTACTACAAATAGTACTCCTGAAATCACGAGTCCATGAAAATCAGAATTTTAATTCTCTTCAACGGGTTTGCAGTTGTACATTAGTGTTATTATTGTTTCACTCTGTAAATCTTGATTTACATTTCTTCACTGCTAATTCTTTTTCTGTTCTATCCACCAAAGCATTGTTCTCAGGTACTGAGGATTTTGTAGACTCCCACTCAATCGATTTCTTCTCTTGAAATAGTGAAAGAATGTCTTTCAAGATTTTTGAAACAAAATCCAGCCTTATCAAACTTTTTTGCTACCCAGTCTTTTTTGGACTTTGTTAATTCTAAGCGAAATCAGTTTTTTCCCCAAGTCATCTCGCCCTTTGCCGCTTACTTTGATTACGGTCTGTTCTCTGTAAACTTTATGGTTGTGATCCAAAGCTGCAAGTTGTGTCCTAGTGATCAATGAAAAAATGTCTAGACAGTGGCAATTTAAAAACATTTGCAGTTGGTCTGCAGTTTTTTGGTAGGATTTTCTTTTTTATCATTATTTGGTCTGCAGATTTCCATAGCTACATTTTAAGCATTATCTGGTTACAGGACAGGACCAAAAAGCAGTCACCTTTCATTAGGTTTAGTAGCCCAAAGCCACCAATTGAACATTTACCTACACGCAGAGGTGAAAAGAAAAAGCTGCTGTACATGTATTGGTTGCTATTAGGGATGGGCGAATTTTTTCGCCTCGTTTCGCCGAAAAAATGACGCCCATAGACTCGTATGGCAGCGTGCGTCAAAAAAAAAAAGACGCGCGTCAAAACAGTTTCGCCGCGCGACAATTTTTTTGACGCCCATAGACTTTAATGGGCGTCTGCGACATTTCGCCGGCGGCGAATTTTTGGCGAAGCGAAACGGGTCAAATTCGCCCATCCCTGGTTGCTATTTTTAGGTCCAAAAGCTATAACGATTTGGCAAAGGCACACAGGCCTATGACTTGGAAGTCCCCCTGGGGGTATAGATGATTTCAACTAAAATAAACAAGGAGACACAATACTGATAAAAACACCCGGGATGGGATAATGTCATAGCCCTTGAATTTCCAACCTGTACTCCTTCAGTGGCAATTCAACAACTGCTGGAGGGCACCAGGTTCTGCTTTGGGAATGCACCCCAAATGTCTATGCCCATGTTTCTCGACACCACCATGCCGATACTTTTGTATAGTCCATGTATGCTATGTGTATATTCCCTTTGGGTGAGGTGCACTGTCAGTTCCTACTCAGGACACTCACAAACACCACTCTTAGCAGTGGCAGAGGAAATTATGCTATTTAGCTTAGTTTATTTTTACTATGCAGTTGACAAGCAACACATTAAGGCTGCCCTTTTATTATCTGTAAGGAAAGACACACAGGGTATACAAATGGCAGAAACACATTGCACCATGAATATTAAATAACAGGTAAAAAGGCAGGTAATCACACACCTGTCTTGTTTTTGTACCCTCCGGCACTTAGTCATAGGTGTCATGTCACATGACTACAGTAAGTGCCGGAGGGTACAAACGCATAGGGCCATGTGGGGTTTGTCTCTAATTTTAAATGAATACTAATAAATGATTTATATTTACTTATGGGAAGCATTGGGACTTATATCTTTTGATATAATTTTTTTTTTTTAAATATAGCAGTCACAAACTCTCAGAAATCGTCCAACAGCAGCTGGGAGAACTGGTGTTTTCAGTCGCACTGCAGCTGAAGATTGTGGGAGTTCAGCAGCAGCAGATGAAGGTTCTGGGAGTTGTAGTGCAATGGCAGCTGGAAGATGGGGTTTAGCAACTGCTATCGAGAATACATAAATGTTGTCACAGCATTTTTGAACAAAACAAACACTCATGGTGTCGGGGTTTAGCACTTGGCAAATACACATATAGAGACGCTGCGGTAATAAATAACCCAGATTCCTATCTGCTCCTTCTCTGCACAAGACAGATAAAGAGACGAGTGGTTAAATTCCCCCCCCCCCCCCCCCAAGAGCATTTGGATTCGCCACTTACTGAGCAGGTGCAGTTGTTTAAGCGATTGGGGCACCGCAGCTAGAAGGGGGGTGAGTTTGGATGAAGCCACAAGACAAGTTTTCTGTCAGCTCTGCTTTAGGCAAATCCAAGCGGCTGTGGAGCATGAAGAGATAAACACGGGTTAGAGGAGGAATTGCAGATGCTACTGTGGAGCGAGCGTGTGAAATGGTTCATATAAAAGTGCTTTTTTTTTTTTTTTTAAATGGTTTACATGGTTTTAGGCTTGCTATATTTAAGTATTACTTTAAAAAATGAAACGCTACCTCGGTTTTAGCCAATATATCTTAATAAAAAAAAGATTTATACTGAAGCGCTTTTAGTTCCTCATGCGCTGGCTCAGCTCACAAGTCACTATGCTGGGTAGTGATGCACATGCACAACAAACGGGCGTGAGTAAACAAACCTGCCTCCTAGGTTTTGATTGGTTGGTGGGCGGGAATTGAAGAGGCAGGCGGGCCAAGCTGAGGAGATAGCCATGAGCCGTGAAGGTTTTGACTGCTCATGAATTGAGCGGATATGTGGAGCAATTGACTGCACTGACAAGTAAATGCTTGATAACTAGAAACTGGCTCATAAATAAAAAAATGAATTGTAATTTGAAATATGCTTATATTCATTTGTTAAATGAAATGGGCGATAACATTTTTTGACTTTAGATCCCCTTTAATTTCTATGTTGTTGCACGCAAAAGTGCAGGTTATCAAAGAATCAAGACAGGACTCAAAAACGAACTTTCTGCTTGTCTTCTTCAATAACAGTCAATGTGTCAGTTACTGAAAATTCATTCCACTCATCAGTGTCTGGAACATAGTCTGGGTCAGAAGCTGTGGAGCAATTTGATGTTCCTGTACAACTGAGGTCTTCATGTACAGAGCTGTGAAGGTTCATTGACATTGTGTCTGTCTGTAAGATATCTTAGCCAGTGTCATGCAAGGAGCCAACATTCACTAATGGCTGTGGATTTCCAAACCTTTTCATTTGGGGTTGATTATAATATTCTTGGATGTGTTTCATAGATATGATCATGTTCAACCTTCCACTGCTCCCCTTCTGTGTTGAACTCATATTGTGGCCATAACATAGCTTTATATGTCCGAAAAATGTGTAATTTGGTACATTTGCTGGCATCAACCATTTTAACTTGTGTGGCAGTAAGTGAGGGTTGTTCACAAACTGAAATATTGTTTTGGCACATATTGGTACCAAATCCAAAAACATTTCTCTGAAGTCATGCAATATTAAAAGTATAAATTTATTGAAACATCTAAAATACAAATCAATGTAAAATCCTCTACTATGAACGGGGTAGAAGGTAGACCTCTCACCCAATTGAGTATGTGTCACATTATGATCTGGGTAACCATCCCTGCGTGATTCGAGCAATAGATCTTGCATGGTATTGACAGTGCATAGTTCTGCAAAAGAGAAAATATTATCAGGCTGATGTCCTCTATGTCGGGTATCCAAAGCAACATCTTTAGATGTTGTCCTGGGGTCTTTTGTGGCCTCTCGGATGAGTTGTCGGTGCGCTCTTGGGGTCATTTTGGTCGGCCGGCCACTCCTGGGAAGGTTCACCACTGTTCCATGTTTTTGCCATTTGTGGATAATGGCTCTCACTGTGGTTCGCTGGAGTCCCATCACTTTAGAAATGGCTTTATAACCTTTACCAGAATGATAGATCTCAATTACTTTTGTTCTCATTTGTTCCTAAATGTCTTTGGATCTTGGCATGATGTCTAGCTTTTGAGGTGCTTTTGGTCTACTTCTCTGTGTCAGGTAGCGCCTATTTAAGTGATTTCTTGATTGAAACAGGCCTGGGGGTGAGTACAGAAATTGAACTCAGGTGTGATAAACCATAGTTAAGTTATTTTTTAACAAGGGGGGCAATCACTTTTTCACACAGGCCCATGTACATATATATATATATATATCTGTCATCTGTTCCAATGAGTTGCTGTGGAACAAAGGGATAAAAGACAGTCCTTTCGATAAAAGTTTAATTTCATCATCATTAAGTATGTGACTGCTCATATTGAGGATCACTTCCTCGGGGGTTTGGATCCCCTGTTTGTAGATCTTGTGTTTATGCCCGCCCCTTCTCTTATGCGGGCGTCCTTGTCTGCGGTATGGGGATGCCGATTTTAAAAAAAACGGTGTGCCACTATTGGAGGGAGTTACTGGTGTTGTTCTCTATCACCAGATGATTGAATATAGCGACCACCTCTTCCTCTATAACCACCTCTCCTCCTGCTGGAGTTTCTGCATCTGAGGAATTGGTGGTGTACGGGGAGGAATGAATTCGGAACGAATGTCCCGTGGTTTGTTGTCTTTGTATACGATTAGAAGGGTTAACTTCTCCCCACCGTTAGCCATCGGTATACTCGTCTGTTTTGGTAATCCGCGTTGACTGTAATCACCTTTTGTTTTTTAAACGTATGTAATTCCACCGTGTAGCAGGATAATTGTGTTTGTAATTTCTCCATCCACTTAGTGTCTTTATCATTGATCAGAGATGGTGAAGGTGCTGCTTCAAATGCTGCCAATTCACTACGGGTGGAGCATAGATTTTTTGATATTTCTTCGATAGCCAACCGCATCAAATCCATTGAGCATTTATTTAAAATCTGGCACCATCGTTTACAAAACTCGACATTGTTCCGACCTATTGTAGGGATATTTTGTATTCTGAACCCTCGTGGGATGTGCTGCTTTTTTAAAAAAAATACGATAAGTAAATACCATGTAGTTTTAAATCCATGATCATGGTATAAATCAATGTTGGCAGCTGAAGGACTGATTTCATCCGCAGTCTCGGTGAACAAAATATCTGCAGCCTCAGCGTCAGAGAATGGATAGCCAGATAGTGGGTTATTAATTACATCTTTATCTTCAACAAACGCCATGATACTTGGTAATAAATGGTAGTATTCAATAACCACTGTTTTAAGTTCAAAATACACGGGTGCCGATCCAAAAAAATTTATTCATTCCCCTCCTTCTCAGCACTCACGTTTAGAAGTTTCTTATGGGCCTGGGTGCGTGTGTGCAGTCTTGTATACACTCTTCCAAAGTAGAAACCGCACTCTCAGGACTTACGAAAGTATAAAGAATTTTATTACAAAAAACTAACGTTTCGGCTGCATCTCAGCCTTTTTCAAAGTCACAAATACATTTACTTACCACCTCTATATATACAGTAAGAAGGCGTGAAAATCCTAATCATCGTCGCAGAGTGACGTAACCCGCTTCTATTGGTCCCTGCACCATCCTTAATTTGCATTATTTTTTTTTTGTTCCATTGCTATCTAAAAAATATTTTTTTAGCGTCTCAAATAAAAAAAATTTTTTGTTTTTATAGGTACCATCTTGTCCCTCCACCAAAATCAGTCTCCCCACATTTTCGCAAGCTTAGAATGTAGGACTTGAAGCTCTTGTTGAACTACAGCTACCTTCGCTGACACTGACTTCGATAAATATACAGGTGTATATGGGAGGGTTTGTTTGAAATTGCATATATATGTGAAAGGGGACATGTGCTTGCTCTCAGAGATGGCCTATGATTAAGTGCTGGTTAAGCATGAAACTTGTTAGGCTCCATGGGGGTAGTGTTGTATTTTAGATGTTTCATTAAATTTATACTTTTAATATAGCATGACTTGTGGACTTCAGAGAAATGTTTTTGGATTTTGTATGAATTACCTCTTTTTGATCACTAGAGGTCTCTGTCATGCTTCATGTAATTAGTTTTTTAGTCCCAACAGCCAATACACATATTTTCTTGGCACATATTGGTACTTGAAATTTTGAAAATGGTTGGTACAGCATCAGCTTTTTAGTGATCTGCTCTTGCCTATCTCCTTATAGCTTTCGTTACTAAACTGATCACTGCATACACAATGAGAATTCACTTTCTTGCTATCTAAAATCTTTTGGGCAAACCTATCAATGGCACCAAAATCTTGGTTTGTATGCAGTGTGATCTGAAGAAGCCACTTTTTAATTAATACATTAGACATGATGGAAAGGTGTGCATTATGATGCATGTACAGGACTTTTGGCCACTGCAGTGAAAGCAGCCACTCACAAAGCAGCTGGGCATGATTTCTACTAAATGAAGAAATGGAAGTGACCCCTATAATCTCAGCCTTGCAGTGTGTACAATCTAAAATTGATGCAGAACATCTAAACAGACATGTACAACAGCAAACACGTTGTTTTGCACCAGTGCCCTTGTACACGTTGACCTGTGCCCCCCACCTACCAAGCTGCTAGAAATAGCAGACCCCAGGAAAGTGTATATGGGACAATGCTAAAAGCATGATGGTCTTTGACCACCTTATCTGCAGTATGTTAGGAATGCCCCCCAAAGTGTATTATTGTGATATTGACATATCTGCCACAAAATGTATAAAGAACAATGCCTTTAGGTGTGAATACTTCACACATTCATTTTATAATTCCAGATTAACGATTTGTTGCTATTGCACTTACGTAGTCGAGTTTTTCCATACCTGGAGAAATCTTGACTTCTGTAACCTGAACAACTTCTAAGTCCACAATTCTTTGTGTCCACTTCCATAAAACTGTACACACAATACTCGGCACTGTATCCAGGGCTTTCACATTGTCCATCACCTGTGAGGCACAACTCGATGCCACTGAATATGTCACGTAGTCTTCTTTGTTCTTGCTACCAGTGTACATGAAAAACTAGAAAAAGCAACTTAAGCTAGTATTGGTAGTAAGTATTATGATATAAACCCAAGCCCCAATAAATTGAACATTTCTTGAACTTTATAAAAATTGCAGCCACTGTATTGTACTGCAGCTGAACTCAACATTTCCAACTGCAATTCGTCCAATGCAAGGTTGGCTTTTCTACATGTGTCAATTCAGGCAAATGAGTGAAACTGAAACAAATGTGCCTTGTGAATGTTTTTTTTATTTCTATGAACGAGCATTGGAAATATCTTGATTGTTGCATGTAAAACTGCAGGTTATTTTTCTTATCAAAGAATCAAGACAGGACCCAAAAACAATAACTTTCCATTGATTCACACAGCTCCTATTGTCTTCTTCAATAACAATCAATGTGTCAGTTACTGAAAATTCATTCCACTCATCAGTGTCTGGAACATAGTCTGGGTCAGAAGCTGTGGAGCAATTTGATGTTACTGTACAACTGAGGTCTTCATGTACAGAGCTGTGAAGGTTCATTGACATTGTGTCTGTCTGTAAGATATCTTAGTCAGTGTCATGCAAGGAGCCAACATTCACTAATGGCTGGGGATTTCCAAACTTTTTCATTGTGGTTGATTATAATATTCTTGGATGCGTTTCATAGATATGATCATGTTCAACCTTCCACTCCTCCCCTTCTGTTTTGAAATCATATTCTGGCCATTACACAGCTTTATCCATTCGGAAAATGTGATTTGATACATGTGCTGGCGTCAACCATTTAACTTGTGTGGCAGTTGTTCACAGAGTGAAGTAGAGTGTTTTGGCTCTAATTGGTACTTGAAATTTTGAAAATGGTTGGTACGGCAGCAGCTTAGTGATCTTTTCTATCTCTTTATAGCTTTTGTTACTAAAGTGATCACTGCATACACAATGAGAATTCAGTTTCTTGCTATCTAAAATCTTTTGGGCAAACCTATCAATGGCACCAAAATCTTGGTTTGTATGCAGTGCGATCTGAAGAAGCCACCTTTTAATCTTCATGAGACATGATGGAAAGGTGTTCACTATGATGTACACCCCCATTTTGTACATTGTATTGTTGCCGGAAGCTTTGGCTGAGCTTCATGTGGTTTATAATCGCACATACTACCCCCCCTTAAACTAATGTGGCCCTATACTTTTAAAAATGGGCTTTGGTTTGGACAATTCCTCTCCCTTAAAAGCCACATACTGGTGAGGGAAGATAGATCCTTCACACGGAAACCAAGATTAAACATACACTGATTCACACATAATGCTACAATGCAGAGAAGTAAGACTTTTTATACTATGACCTAAAGGCAAACAAGTTAGGGACCACCATATGGGGTTTACCTTGACGTGGTATGGGGGCTTTTCAACTTTATGATCATAACGTTGTAACTAAAAATCCCTGTTTTGTTAACTTACTTTTGAGACGGGACTAGGGAATGTGCATTAAAACTAGCACTTCCATTATACTTAAATATACTATTACTTAGCCTTTAGAGTGCTTCCACACCCCCATTTTTTACATATGCGTTATGATGGCTGTACAGGATATCTTGCCACTCACAATGCAGCTGGGCATGATTTCTACTGAGAAAAGGAAAAAATATATCTATATAAGCATGTACCCAAAATCAGCATTGTGTATATGGGACAATGCTAAAAGCATGATAGGCTTTGGCCACCCTATCTGCAGCATGTTAGGAATGTACCCCCCAAAGAATTGTTGCTAAATGTATTTAAAAAAAAAAAACTAGTAAAACACAGCTCATTGTCTACTTATAAAATTGTATTGACATATTCGGGACAAAATATATAAAGAACAATTTATCAATAATATTTGTCAGTGATGCACTTATAGGAGACCCCAGACCATGTGTCCCACCCATATATGCAATATAATAGTAGCAGACCACAGACCTGTGGCTCCCGCAACATGTGCCGATAGTGATAGCAGATCCCAGACCACATACCCCCTCCCCCTTTGACAGAATGCAATAATAATAGTAGCAGACCCCGGACCATGGGCTCTCTCCAAAAAAATAAAAATAAATAAAAACTAAAAATGCAGTTCATTGTGTCTATTTATAACATTTTATTGATATTACCACAAAATGTTTAAACAACAATATGTATTATTTGGAAGTGATGCCCTTACAGTTATAGTAGACCTGCCCCCCCCCCCCATCCCAGTGTATGCTATTATAGTAGCAGCTGAGCCCAGACCTGATGAAATACATCGATTTTGAATAAATGCCCAGCACACAAGTGGTACCAAAATAGCAGACCTTCGATCAGGGGGACCCGAAAGGGAAGCAGAGTTGAATGTCAAAGGAACTTTGGAAGGATACAAACAATGTAGAACCTCGCACACCCTAACCAAATTGGCGGTACAGAGATGCCTGGTGCACACTGGTGGAGGCTCGGCCACCTCCTAACAATAGTCCAAATAGAAAAATCCAAAGGCACACAGGTCTGCTAGAACACTTCAAGTGTTTATTACGGAGTGCAATGCAACGTTTTGGGGCAAATCCCTTTGTCAAGCATACAGAACATAAAGAGTGGTGCATAAATAGGTTCACAATAATCCAATTAACGTGTCATAATTGATCCACCAGTAAAAAACAGCCAATAAGTAAAACAACATTGAGAGAGGGGCACTGTCCATTCTAAACTAGAACACCTAAAAACATGATGACATTATCAGTGTAAAATCCATTGTTGATCCAATAATAGAGTACAAAAAGTGCTAAAAAACAATTCAGTATTTGAAAAATTACATAAAAAGTCCATGCTAATGTCCATTTAGTTTAAGCTAAAACACGAACAAAACATTACAGGAATTGTAACATCACGTATCTTTAAGGGTATATATAATTTTTCTTACCCTATATAAGGACAGCGAAGGAATATAATAGCTGACCCTGATTTATGAGTAAGTTGGACATTGATAATCATCTGAAAAAGCTACATAATAAAAAAAGGAATTGGTCTCTAATACAAAGAGCCAGACAAATGATGCTCCTCGTTCAATCCTTTAGGGTGTCTAGTTTGGAGAAGCCACATCCAATAGCATTCCCTTTGAAGTAGTAGCCTCTTTATGTCATGGTCCTGCCTAGCGATCACCTTTTCCACAATTTGCCATCTCAGTTGTGCCCCCTGGTGGCCATGTGTGTGAAAATGCTTACACGAAAGACAGTTAAAGGGGATCGCGAAAATAAAAATTGGTAAAAAGAATCATTGCATGAAGTTATTAAAATGTCAAAATATAATGTATTTAAAAAACTGTACAGTTTTTTTTTTTAAATATTGCAGTCATTATAGGGAATCCATGCCTAGCTGCTTCTCTCCTACCTGCCTCTGGCTAGCTCTGAGGTCGGGTCGGGTTTTCTGCATAACAGCTCTGTCCTCTCTCTCCCATTGGCTGTCAGAGCTCTCAATCAAAAGCTGTGTGTGTGAAGCCAGGATACGTTGTTCGTGCTGCTGGATTGATCCTAAAACTTTTAAAACATCAGTTTCACACAAAGTTGTTGTTCTGCAGTTTCGCCCTCCCTCCCAGAAAGTAATGTGTAATGAAAGATAGAAGACTCATAGGGGCAAATTCACTAACGCGCGAAGCGCCGAACGCTAGCATTAATTCGCTAGCGTTGGGCATTTTCGCTACTGCGCAAATTCACTAACGAACGCTGGCGTAGTTTCGCTAGTGTTACTTCGCAACCTTACGCCAGGCGAATCTTCGCTAGCGGCGTAACTACGCAAATTCACTAACTTGCACAGTGTACTGAACGCTACCTTTTACACTAGACTTCCTTCGCCACCTCAGACCTGGCGAAGCGCAATAGAGTAGATAGGGATTGTTTAAAAAAAAGTCAAAATTTTTTCTAAGTCCCAAAAAACGCTGGCGTGTTTTCTACATGATGGGTGATGGGCTGAAAAAGATTGAAAATTTTTTGGGGCTCCCCTCCTTCCCCCCCTACATTTCCTGACTCATGGCAACTTAACTATACAGTGGGCACATGTGTAGGGCAAAATAAAATGTTATTTGCTGATTTGAAGGTTTTCTAGGCATTTGTCGTGCTGATACGTGTTCCTCCATTGAACTTTGAATTTGGCGCCATATGCAAATTAGCCTTCGCTAGCGCAACTTCGCTTTATATAGCGAAACAACGCTAGCGCAACTCCGCAACCTTACGCTACCCCTGTGCTCAACTTCGGATTTTAGTGAATTTGCGAAGCGCTGGCGAAGTTGCGCCTGGCGCAACTTCGCATCTTAGTGAATTCGCCCCATAAGCTCTTTCTCTTCCGTGACTCATCCCCCTCCCCCCCTGCAGTATCGTAGTTTTTCCGTCCTGTGTCCATGTGATGAAAACTTTCTCTCCTTCTGTAACTCCCCCTTCCCTCCCAGAAACGAGGTAGAAGGAAATTAAGGTGGACTTGGTAACATTGTCTCAATCGCTGCCGCACATTAGTCTGTATATGACACTGACAAGCGATCGTATCGATGGTTCTGCTCCAGTTTCATTTTCCTGCTTAACTAACCTGGGCGCATCCAAGCATATATATGTAAGTAGAAAAATGTTTAAATAGATACATATGTATATAAATGTAAAAAATCTATGAAGTGAATAAATATACATGCATAGTAATTTGAACCTCTTTTTTTTATATGTAAATGGGGTTGATGAAAGGTTTAGAACCATTTCTTTTTCCTCAGAATATATGGTGGTGTGAGTGCTGGATCCCCCTCTTCTGATCTTTCGTCTCGTTTCACGGGGATGTAAGATACTGTTGTTTGTTCTGAGTACGTGTCTAGGGATGGGCGAATTTTTTCGCCTTGTTTCGCCGAAAAAAATGACGCCCATAGACTCGTATGGCAGCGTGCGTCAAAAAAAAAAAAAGACGCGCGTCAAAACAGTTTCGCCGCGCGACAACATTTTTTTGACGCCCATAGACTTTAATGGGCGTCTGCGACATTTCGCCGGCGGCGAATTTTCGGCGAAGCGAAACGGGTCAAATTCGCCCATCCCTGTACGTGTCCCTATACTTCTCTGGAATGGATGTTGAGACCTGTTTCCCGGAAAAAACCTCCAGAGCCATATTCTCCCTTGTGGAAAAAGAAGAGGGAGAGCCAAAAACAGAATCTTAATTCATTGGTGGATTCAAATTCTCCACTTAAGAAACTGACATTTTTTTGTGCCCCCCCTTCTTTAAAATGGATTTATTGGGAGTACTAGTAGATTTATAGGTGTTTCGCTGAGGATAGGATGTTCTCACTAAATGTATATTCTATTTGTTTCATAATCCTGTTTATCCCTTGAAAATTTCCGTATTTTGTTTTCCATTATCTCTTTTTCCAAATCCTGTAATTTCTTATTAAAGGAATCAAATTCTTCTGTATTGTCTCTAATAGGTTAGATTTTATTGTTTTTATATTGGCCTCTAAGGCAACATGTGCCAATCTTTTCTCTGAGATTAATAAATTCATGAGTTTCAATCTGTCAGTTAAATATGTAGGACATTTCTTAATGCTTTACCCTCTAGGTATCATTTGTAATTGAATATATTTTTCAAAACTAGAGATTTCCCACCAGGTTCTCAATTCCTTCACTGAGAGATTTTCCAGTTTATAAAAGAGGTTTTTTTGAGTAAATAGTGAAAGTGTTACTAGAATCAGTATCCAGTTTATGTATACGCTCAGAAGAGACAGTATCTTCGCTAGCTTTCTGTGCCATGTTTTTATGCAACAACACAAGTATGTAGAGAATATATATGACAAATATGTAAGGGAAAAAATAATTTTAGAAAAATATGCTAGAAGATTCTCTAAAAGCGGAAGGACAAAGAAGAAAGTTGATATCTAAATATTAGAAACACTGTAAATACAAAAGTGAAACCCTCCAAAGACAATATATTAAGACCCAATGGTAAATAGAACTAAAGTTGATATTAGTCTGATCTATAAAAAGAAAAAAGTCATATAAATTGAGCTCTACCCTCAAGAATGTACAAGAAAAGTGAATAATTAATAAAGTGCAATTGGCTACGTTACAAATAGTTAAATATGGAATTAAAAAGCTCAAAATATTGAATTACAAGTGCAAATCAACATGTATAATTGAAATTCATTCTTAGTTAGCAATTCATGTTGATATAAAGGTATAGATTGGGAATTGTAACAGTATATAAAAAACATGAATAAATACTATGAATAAGAAACACAAAAAGGCCCTTATTAAAGTGCATAAAAGTGCAGTATGACAACAGATGGAAAAAAGCTCAGCGCAAGGGTGAGGGACCGGGGTACATAGTCCAGGGTCTGTCACTTATGAAGGCAAGTGTGGAGTGCATTGCACCAACATTTTGTTTGTCTGTGAAAATGACTAGCCATCAATGTTTCTTCTCACACCTTTTGGTCTTTTTTGACCTGATTCCTGGTAGTACAAGACCCCTATGTCTCCCCATTCGTCGTGTTGACTTAAAATTACGAATCACAGATTTATGTTCACTTAGTCGCTTAGACATTGCCACCTCAGGGTCCGGCCACCCATCCAGCGTCCGCAATATTTGGTATGGGCACGTTGTTCATTGTGGACAGAAAATTGGCAAAAAAGATATACTGTATATGCTTGCTCCGGAGCCACGGGATAATTGGCAAGCAGGGGAAATGTGCACCAGTGCTCCTAAAATGTCTGCTGGAGGAATTTATTTTTGTCAAAAAAACAGGAAGCATGGAAAGTTTTTGGTACTAGTTTCACAAATATTTTTATTCTGAAATTATTGATCAAGTCACCTCAAAAAATTAACATTTGTTGGTGGAAAACCCACGCAAAATTCATATTTATCGGAAACAAAACTAGAAAAATTAATATGAACAATCCGACTTTTATTGCACTTATTCATAAATAAGGGTAACACAAAGCATTTATGTTGATTAAACAAGGAGAATTTTTTGGATTTAAGTAAATACTCCCCATTAGACAAACCATAAAATACAGTTAATAATTAATTAATAAATTAAATACAGTTAATATTTAGCTGCATTAATTTAGACTATAAGCTCTATGGGACAGGGACCACCATCCTTTTCTCTTTGACAATAAGCACTTAATCTGTATTGTAACTATACTTTATAGGAATGTGTATTGTATTTTTATACTTATTTGTACTTATCATTGCAATGACCCCCTGTTACTTACACAAATTTATTGTTCTGCCTTAGTACTTTGCACTTAAGAATAGCTATAAAAATATACATATGAGACTGTAACCTAGGGTATCTGAAACCAGGACTAACTCCAAGGACCCAGTCACGGCTCACTCTTCTGCCTATAGCAGCCGCCTTTGGTTTCGGGTGGAGTCCTCCCCTACTCAGATGTTGCCAGGACTTAGTGTGAGGGGACCGAGGAGATACTTTTGGGCAAGCTATGGAACCAAACTTATGTAAGGGACATGGGAGCAGGCAGTGTAGACATGGAACAAGCCTGGTCAAACAAAACAGGCAAAGCGGTAGCAATACAGAGGGCAGCAGTGAAGTCAAGGTCACAATCTGGTATTAAAACAGGCAGTGTATTTTAACAAATTGATTGTAAATGGCTGTGCACACTACAGCTTAAGGGAGAGCCTACATAATACATATACATAAATGTTTATACAAAAAAGTATCTCATAATGCGCACAGGTTATATTTAATCTCAAATTAACTCAATTTTACCCAATTCCCAATAATTTTTGATTAATCAGTGTTAAATAGGTTAAAAAATTTCATGGACTGGCAAAAGTGGAACTGTGTGTGCATCCCTGAGGGTTCACGAGTTATCACTCGCCCTTTGGCCATAATGTGTCAAAATATCCATTTTTAATCTTTCTGTAAAAGCAACATTCCCTCCTTGAATACCCATGGTGACACGTTAATACCAAACATTTTGAATCCACTTTTTTCCATCATGTACTACATTGAAATGTCTGGCTTTTGAGCTTTTTTGTGACTTCCGCCATATGTCTTCAATTTGTTCAAGAAGTCTTGTACCCAATGGCCGTTTTGTTTGTAACTTCAGGGACAACCACATTCTATATCATAAATCACTGCTGTAGTCTTTCAGGGGAATGTAATAAAAGTCGCAAAGAGCAAAACAATTTGCACCAATAAGTCTAAAAATCCACATCTCTCAATGTAATATTGTTCCTTAAACTGTTATTGCATTGCGAATTTTAATTGCGCATTGCGAATTTTAATTGGGCACTCATAAGAAGTGCTTGAAGGTGTCGTAATCTTTTGGAGCAAACATAACGACTTTTTCAGGAAGAAGTTTTATTACATTGACTGCGCATTGGCGCAAACTATAAAATTCGCAAACGGTCTTTCACTGTCGGAAGCAGTCGCTAAACAGTTTCCGGGCTCGCAAAAGCTATATTAAATTCGCACAAAGCAAAATTTGTTTGCGCAAGGGCATAACTTTTCGCATTGCGAATAGTTTTTCCGTTAGCGATTTTTATTACATTCCCCCGTTAGTGTGTTGTAATTTATGTATCTACAACCCTTACAGTAGCCACAATTAAAAGTACCTGACGGGATGTGATGTGTTAGCCATGTTTTACTTTTTTTTTCTTGTGGTGCTAATAAAATGACCAGAAGTTGTGTGTTCTCGCACATATATATTAGTGCATAACAATCCTTCCCTTTCATAAATTAATAAATCAAAAAAGTCAACTCCTGTCTGTACTCATCAAAAACATTATTGTTTAAAATTCTAAACAATCCACCACAAATTTTATAAGATGTCAATATTTAGGACCTCTACTTTCTAAATAGTCCTTACAGGCCTGATATATATATATATATATCTATATATATATATATATCAAAAATCTTCTGACCAGCACTCCCTTTTAAAAGCTTAATTCTTTTATTATCATTCTGTAATGTCCGACGTTTTGGACCTTTTTCAAGGATAATACAAAACTTTAAACATCCACAATAAATAAAAAATGTGCTCTAACATAGACCAATCAGTGTCCTCATCCAATTAACAACAATCCTCATCCAATTAACAACAATGTGAATCATGTGTTACAACCAAGTGTCTCTCAATTATCATGTGTTACAATCAAAATATCTCTCACATATAGCAAATGTGCATGTATATTTTTTTAAAAATAGTCAATTGTGTCCATCATATATATTGAAAGTGCATATACAACTATGTATTTCTATAAAAGATATAAATATGTGAATAAATATTAAATATTTTCTTAAAATTTCAACAGTGTGTTATAATTTTAAAAGTTCAAATTGCAACAAGATGTCACCAGTGTGTTTCAAAAAGATTCTTGTTACAGTGTCCATAAAATCCAAGTGTTACAAATCCTAAAAGGAAACAAAAAAGAAACAATAACCGTTGTTCAAAAACCTTGATCAATACACTATAACAACTGCTGAGGTATATCGAGACAATTTGTTTATTTGACCTTAATCTATTCAGCCTTTACCTATTCTCAGGAGACATTCAAAATCTAAAAAACAACTTAAATTGACTTGTCCGTTCATACCATAAGGTATCATGCAATTCAGCTCGAAAATCCAAAACGCCTCCGTCTTCAATAGCATTTTTTCTGTATCACCTCCCCTCGGATGAGCTCTCAAATGCTCGATGGGCATACACCTGAAAGAGGAGGCATTGTGCTTGGCCTCAGTCCAATGCTTGGCCACCGGTTGTTGAGCTGTCCTGCTTTCCCTCAATTTTACTTCTATCTCTCCTCCTGTTGGGATCTAAGGCTGCCCTTATGCTTGATCTATGCATACTTATCCTTTCTTTTAGCGTTCTTATTGTTTTTCCACAATAGAGCAAACCCGCATGGGCATTTTATAATGTACACTACCATTGTGGTTTCACAAGTCATCCGTTGCCTCACTGCGTATTTTTTTGCCCGTGTATGGGTGTGTGAAGTGGGTCCCTAAAATCAGTGTGCCACACATCACACAACCTTTACACTTGTGTACTCCAGGACGTCTAGCTAGCTCCAACCTCTCTCTTTCCTTATCATACTTATCCCTCGGATCCGAAGGACTCAATTGCTCCTTCAGCTTCCTCGAGCGAGAGTAACTGGATCTAGGTTTTTTACTCACCCTCCCTTTCAGCTGCTCATCTGTGCATACTACATCCCAATATTTAAGCACGATCTGTTTCACCTCAGGGCTTTTTAAACTATATTGGCTAGTGTAGTAAATTTCACCTTTAGGTTGGCGTTTATCTGGTTTATTGGTCATGTCACCCACCCGTAACAACTCCTCATGATCCAAACTTTCTGCCCATTTCGAAGTATTATCAATCAATTGTTTCGGGTAGCCTCTCAGAGCGAACTTCTCACTCATAACTTTTAAATCAAGTCTCCTCTTGGAGATTTCATTATCAATTCGGGCTACCTGTAACATCTGCGATTTGGGCAGTGAGTTTACTAAGTGCCTGGGGTGGTGACTGCTGTAATGCAATATGGTATTCCTATCAGTCGGTTTAGTAAATATGCATGTCTGCAACCTCCCTCCATTTTTGTACACTGTCACATCCAAAAAGTTTTCGCTGCCCTCACTGAAGTTCATCTTAAATTTTACTGGACTATCCAGTTGATTTAATTGTTCTACAAAATCAGTCAGCTCATCGATGGGTCCCATCCATAAAAAGAAAATGTCATCGATATAGCGCCTATAAAAGGCGCCATATCTTCGAAATAAATCATTAGAAAGAATGTGTTGGGTTTCAAATTCCCACATAAACACATTGGCATATGTGGGAGCTACCCGTGACCCCATAGCAGTCCCAGTGCGCTGCAAATAGTACTGCTACTTAAACTTAAAATAATTGCGGTATAAAATGAACTCCAGTAGAGACAACGTAAACTCAATGGGAGGGCCTACATAATCCGGATTCTGCGATATCAAATTTCTCACAGCCTTTATTCCCGCCTCATGTGGTTTGCAAGTGTATAAACTCTGCACGTCTAAAGTGACCATTACAAGACCATTCACTCTGTTATCATCCTGAGAAAATCATTGGTATCCTGCAAATAACTCCCAATCTTTTTGATGCATGGTTGCAATAAAAAAAATCAATGAAATGCGCATTCTCATTCAGAGAACCTCGGGAGGATATTATGGGGCGACCTGGTGGGTTCTCACTGTTTTTGTGAACTTTAGGCAGCGTATAGATCACTGGTATAATGGGGAATGCTGGTATCAAATATTTAAACATATTTTCGGTAATCCAACCCTGCAACACAGCCATTTCCAGTAATTTATACAACTCTTCCTTGTATTTATCTGTGGGATTAAACAATAATCTGCCATAATTGGCCATATCCGACAGCTGTGAGAGTAACTCATTGCGGTAATATGCATAATCCATAACCACCACCCCACCACCTTTGTCCGCATTGCGGATAACATTGTCCTTATTGTCCTTAAGGGTCTTAATAGCTTCCCTTTCCAATACAGTCAAATTGCCCCTCTTCTTCCTTTGTCTGTCAGAATAAAGCTTGAACATGTCATTGTTAAGAAGACGGTGAAAAGTCTTAACGGAGGCATTGTTGCTAATGGGGTCATAGTCATTCCTGCGTTTAAACATATTTTCCAGAGAGTCCCTGGTTTCACAAAGGGGTTCGGCCTCAATGTCAGCTCCTTGTGTTATACCCCCCATGGCCCCACTTTGTTCCTCCAGAGACCCCCCGCCAGCATCCTTGTCCCCAAATCGCTCCCTCAGCCGTATATGCCTGGTCAGCTTGTAATTATCAATAACATGCGAAAATTTTGAACTACTCACCGACGGTATGAAACTCAGTCCCCTGGTGAGTACTGCCTCCTCTGCGGGTGTTAGTTCGTGCGCCGATAGGTTAAAAATCACACTTTGCGCGGTCTCTTCTGCTGCTGTCTTTGTGGGCGATGATGCGCTGGCGTGCCGCTTGCCTCCGCGGCGGGTGGCTTTCCTGGGTCGCTCCTGTCTTCCGTGCCCAGCTTTTAAAAAGGACGTGCTGCTGATCTTTCAGGCGCTCTCCCTGGCGCCGGTCCTCGTGCGGCGCTCCCTTCCTGCTCACTGTCTGTTCCTGCGCTGCTTGACACGTAACCGGCTGGACGTGGTGCGCGTCGCTGTGGGAACCGCCCCTTAAGCGACCGCTCTCCCCTGTAAGCCAGCAATAGACCCGGTTATCTTTATAATCCTGGATCACTCTCAGGCGTTTGGAGTTTTTAAAGGCCAGGATGTCGGCCCTGTATTTGGCGACCTGCTCCTGTAGTCTGCGTTCCCAGTCCATCTTTCTGTCAGCCGCCAGTGCCGTCTGGTATGTGCTCTCGAATGCCTCCAGATCGCTCCGCACCACCTTGAGATCTCTGCCGACCCCTTCCACAACCAGGAGAATCAGATCCAGGGAGCATCTATCCAAGATCTGACACCATTTCTGGCAGAAATCGATGTTGGGCCTGCCAATCGTAGGTAGATTGTTAATTCTGAACCCTTTAGGTATCTTTTTCTCTCTGTAATATTCCGACAGCGATACTCCATGTAGGTGTAATTCAGTCTCCTTCTTTTTTAACCTCATGAGCTCATGGTAAATTTCCTTGGCTCCGAGTTTGCCGAAGATCTCCTCATGTATCTGTAAATAAAATGCTCTCTATTTCCTCAGTAGTAAAGAATTCAATTACCGTGCACCCCGCCATTGATAACCGCTTTGGAGTGCGGATACTCATTGGAAAACATATATATATATATGAAATTGGAAAAGTGCTGTTGCACTTTTAAATAGAAAAAACATTTTATTGCACGATCAGCTTTTCGGCCATCACTTGGGCCTTTGTCAAGATAGCAAATGCTATACAAACCAGAGAATAAATACACACTCACCACCAAACCACGCCCAATGTTCACACCCCCACCATGTGATCAAGTCCAAAAGTCAGGCATATTTTTCCCAGAATGCTCAGTTATCCTCAGTGTGTCCCCTAAAAATACAATAAAAGCAATGTATATAATAAATACACCATATAATTCAAATGTGAGATTCATATCAAAATGTATTAAAATCACATAAGACCCCTTGGGGACACTTTATTCAATGTCTGAATCCAATAAGTCTCTTGTTGTAGCAACATTTTGGATAACATCTGCTGGATCTAGAACTAATGAAGACAAAGTGGGTAAAAACCCTTTTACGCTTTCATCTATATATTTACTTAATGGTTCCGTCAGACTACCAATCCCTGACACGATTGGATGGCCATGTGGCTTATCTAGCCATTTGTGTAACTTCGTGATTACGTAGAAAGTAGGAGTAACGGCATCTTTCACATTTAAGAAATCAAATTCCTGCTCAGAAATGACTCCATTATTAGCGATCAAAAGAAGTTGTTCTAATTTTAACTGCTTATTCTGTTTGGATCACTTTTAAGCTTTTCATATTGACTATGAAGCTGTCATGGAATTCTTGTTTATACTTTCTCATCTATAAGGACGACATTGCCTCCTTTGTCAGCCTCCTTCATGACAAGGCCTTCACTTCTCCAAATGACACTGGCCTCTTTGCCCATTTTATCCTGGCAAAGAACTTAACCCAATTCACGCTTCAGGTGTGACTTTGTCCGTTACCCAGCAATGGGACTGACATCCAAACAACACATCCCATTGTTTAGACCATGCTTCATTCTCTTGACTGAGGGGTGCCATTTTAATATCTATTGGCACCCTTTCCAATAACACCTGGAAAAGCACTTAAAACATCAAAGTGCATTTGCTCTAACATTTGTCTATGGTGTTATCAGCACCAAGGTGTGCCATATCTACCATCCATTGGCGCCCTTTCCAATAACATCTGGAAAAGCACTTACAAACAAACAAGTGCATTTGCTCTACCATATTTCTATAGTAATGCTGCAGTGTTTGACAAGAATACAGAAAAGTACGGATCCACACACACACTTTATCTTCAAGCAGATGGGGGTTAACCCAAGTTTATTGTGCCACCACTAAGATCAACGTTTCGGGGGGGTTCACCCACCCTTCATCAGGATACTCAAACTGTGCAAAAGACACCTTATAAATACATAGCCCCTCCTTGTTTACCCATAACACCATAGTCTGTTGGGTGTTTAACCCTTTAGTGTCCATTTTCATTTCATGTCCATTTTTCAAAGAAAGTCTCTTTTTAAGGTGTTAGGTCCGTGCTGTTGTCCCTCAGGAGACGGACTGTTATGTTACATTTCAATGTAAAACAAAACTAAACAATACAATTATCAAGAAACAACATGTGTGTATCAAAAAAACGTACGATATATTCAATAAACTACTTACAGCCAGTGGGGTCATAATTTTAACCTTACTTTTCTATGTCTTCCCACCGGCTTTTCTTATCTGGAAAAAGACAAAGGAAAAATCAGTAAAATATTTCAAAGAAAACATGTGAGGCTAAAATTCTCATTTAATCCTTTTGGCCACAGGGTTTTTAATTTCCAAATCCAAAAGGATTCACGTCTTAATAAAGACATTTTTTCATTACCTGCATCACTCCTAACCACTTCCAGAATCTGCCATCTCAATTGTGAGACACTGTGACCTTGTTCAAAGTAATGTTTGGCCAATAGTGTTTCTTTTTTGAACTTCTCTTTCTCTTTATCTTTTTTGGGGGCTGTCTTACTCTCTTCCTTGGTTTCAGGTTTGTAATTGCGTATAACGCTTTTATGTTCATTTAGCCTGATCCTAACTGCCCTGGATGTCTGGCCAACATAGCCAAATCCACACGGACATTTTAGCAGATAAATAACTGCCTCCGTCTCACATGTTGCGAAATGTCTTAACTTAATATCATACCCTTGACTGGGATGTTTACATATTTCTCCTCTGATAACTCCGTTACAATGTCCACAGTTATAGCATGGGAAAGTACCAATTTTATTGTGTTTCACCTTGTGGATTTGTTTTTTCCTAAAATCAGTCCTAGTGATACCATTGGAAATATTTTTTCCTTTTTTATAACAAAACATGGCTTTATCCACAAATCTCCCAAATGTTTTGTCATTTTGTAAGATTGGCCAATGTTGTAGTATGACTTTCTTAACAAAGGCAGAGTGGGGACCATATGTTGTTACACACACCAGATTTTGTTTTTTAATTGCTTTACTTTTTTCCTTAAGCAAATCTTTCCTCTCGGTTTTGAGTATTTCCCTGCTGATTTTTTGCAGTTCCCTTCTTTCATAACCCCTTTCACAGAATTTTTCAATCAGTTCCTCAGCTTGGTTAGTGTACAACTCATCTGTCGCTGTTATCCTCCTTGCCCTGATGAATTGACTTTTAGGGAGTCCTTTAGTGACCCCTACTGGATGAAAACTGTCCCTGCGCAGGAGGTTATTTCTATCCGTGGGCTTTTTGTATAAGTCAGTGATGAAACCATTCTCTGTCAGTGTCACTTGTACGTCCAGGTAGTTAACAGTTTGTGGACCAATGTTCATGGTAAATTGTATGGTATCATGGACAGAATTTAAGTAGCCAAAGAACTCTTGTAGGAGTTCCTTAGTTCCAGTCCATACCAGGAACATATCGTCCACATACCTTCGCCATACTGCTATATGTTGTGTGTATACAGGGTGATTTAATACATACATATGTTCGAATAGATGCATGTAAATATTAGCATAGGCTGGTGCCATATTAGCACCCATACTTGTCCCTAATGTCAGGGAGCCGGGAGCCCCCTCTGGGGAGTAGTCCGGATCTAGGAGGAAGCCCCTCAGGAGTGATCAGGGTCGTGGTATCCAGGGGTAAGGCAAGAGAATAATCAAAATCCAAGCACAGGTCAAAAGGCAGGCAGAGTATCAGCGAAGTCCAGGTCCAGGCAAGGGGTCACACCAAGGAATCAGGCAGATATAAGCAGGGGAAACAGCAAGGGAACCCAGGAATCTCTAAGGGAACAGGATCCTATTTTCGGGCGCCTCAGGCGTTCTTTTATCTTTGAATTTGGCGCCCTTGCGCTAGCGTCAGCGCGCCTGCGACCGGCGCGCCGTGCTGGCGTCACTGCGCCGGCGTCGGAACCCACGTGGGTTGCCTGGGCGCCGCCATCTTGGAATCTTCGCCGCCGGGAGCGGACGCGACTCCTCGCGCTCCCGGCGGTCTTGACAGTACCCCCCCCCCTCACGGGGGCCTCAGGACCACCGGGACTTGGTTTCTGGGGAAACTTGGAGTGGAAGTCTCTTACCAAACGAGGAGCATGCACATCACGGTGTCCCTCCCAAGAGCATTCTTCGGGGCCAAAGCCCTTCCAATGGATGAGGTATTGAAGGGACCCTCTGGAGATTCTGGAATCAAGGATTCTCTCCACCTCGAACTCTTGTTGACCTTCCACAGAGACAGCAGGAGGAGGAGATTGGACACCAGAGAAACGGTTGGAGACGGTGGGCTTCACCAGGGAGACGTGGAACACGTTGGGGATTCTCATCTCTGGTGGGAGTTGAAGTCTGATGGCTACAGGGTTAATTATCTCCAAGATGGGGAACGGACCCAGGAACTTCGGACCCAACTTGGGAGATGGCACCTTCAAGCGAATATTCCTGGAAGAGAGCCAGACACTATCACCCACCTTATAGGGAGGAGAGGGCCTTCTACGGCGATCCGCGAAAGTCTTGTGGACTAGAGCACTCTTCTCCAGGTTAGACTTGGTTGCAGCCCAAATAGCAAACATATGGGCTGCCAGATCATCTGCAGCCGGGACGTCCGACAACACGAAGTCTTGAGGAAAGGCTTGAGGGTGCTGTCCATACACCGCCATAAATGGAGACCTTCCTGTGGAGGAATGACATGCATTATTATGAGCAAACTCCGCCCACGGGAGGAGGTCAGACCAATCGTCCTGGCAAAGAGACACGTGGTTCCTCAGGAACTGTTCTAAGGCTTGGTTCACACGTTCAGCTGCCCCATTCGTCTGCGTGTGGTAGGCGGACGAAAATTGAAGTGTTATTCCCAAGTCTTTACATAGGGAACGCCAGAACTTGGCGGTGAACTGGGTGCCTCTGTCGGAGACGATCTCCACCGGGAAACCATGCAGACGGAAGATGTACTTAATAAAGAGTTGGGATAATTCCACCGCAGAGGGTAACTTCTTCAAAGGGATGAAATGGGCCATTTTGCTGAAGCGGTCTATGACAACCCAAATCACAGTATTCCCACCGGAGGGAGGAAGTTCGACAATAAAGTCCATAGAGAGGTGCGTCCACGGACGAGAGGGAACCGGCAAAGGCTGTAACAACCCGCTGGGGCGGGAATGGCTAGGCTTAGAAGTGGCACAGACATTACAAGCAGCCACAAAGTCCTTTACATCCTTGCGGATATCAGGCCACCAGACTAGGCGCCTCAAGAGTTCAAGGGTCTTGGCCGGACCAGGATGTCCAGCTTGCCTGGAGCAGTGGGTTTGTTGCAGGATGGCCAGGCGAAGTTCTGGAGGGACGAAGGCCATGCCAATCGGAGTATCTTGAGGAGCCGAGGACTGCCCAGCCAGGATCTGGTCGGCAAATTGGGGATACAGAGAGGCAATAATCTTGACTGGTGGAATGATTGGTTCCTGCCTCTCAGGGTCACGGTCCACCGGAGTGAAGCTACGAGACAAGGCGTCGGCCTTCAGATTCTTGGAACCTGGGCGATAAGTCAAAACAAAGTTAAATCGGGAAAAGAAAAGGGCCCACCTGGCTTGTCTGGGATTTAGCCTCTTGAGGGACTGTATAAACTCCAGATTCTTGTGATCTGTGTAAATCTGGACAGGAATTTCAGAGCCCTCCAGGAGGTGACGCCATTCTTCAAGGGCAAGCTTGACTGCCAAGAGTTCTCGATTTCCGACATCATAGTTCTGCTCTGCGGATGAGAACTTCTTGGAGAAATACGCACAGGGGTGCAATTTTCCATCAGTGGAGTGTCTCTGAGACAGGATAGCTCCGGCTCCGACTTCAGAAGCATCAACCTCGATGCAGAAGGGTAGTGCAGGATTGGGATGTCGGAGAACAGGAGCGGACGTGAAGGCCTCTTTCAAGGACTGAAAGGCTTCTATGGCAGATGGAGGCCACAGGCTGGGTTTACCCCCTTTCCGGATGAGGGCCAGGATAGGTGCAATGCGGGAAGAGAACCCCCGGATGAACTGTCGATAATAATTAGCAAATCCGATGAATCTCTGGATTGCCTTGGTACTCAGTGGGAGAGGCCACTCCTGGATGGCCGACACTTTCACGGGGTCCATCTCAAATCCCTCTGGAGAGATAATGTACCCTAGGAAGGGGATCTTGGATACCTCGAAGACACATTTCTCCAACTTGGCGAAGAGAGAGTTCTTCCTCAGACGAGAGAGTACCTCCTTCACCTGGGAGCGATGACTTTCAAGGTCCTTAGAGAAGATCAGGATGTCGTCCAAGTATACGACTACAAACCTTCCTAGGAGATCTCGGAACACATCATTAACAAACTCCTGGAAGACGGCAGGGGCATTGCATAGGCCGAAGGGCATAACAAGATATTCATAGTGCCCATCCCGAGTGTTGAATGCCGTCTTCCATTCGTCACCCTCCCGGATGCGAATGAGGTTGTAGGCCCCCCGGAGATCCAACTTGGAGAAAATCTTTGCCCCTTTCAGCTGGTCAAAGAGCTCGGCAATCAGGGGCAGGGGGTACCTGTTTTTCATGGTGATCTTATTCAGGCCCCGATAGTCTATACAAGGCCGAAGGCCTCCGTCCTTCTTCTCCACGAAGAAGAACCCAGCCCCTGCAGGAGAGGTAGAAGGGCGGATAAACCCCCGCTGGAGATTTTCTTGGATGTACTCCTTCATAGCGGTAGTCTCTGCAGGAGAGAGAGGGTAAGTGCGCCCTCTGGGGGGCATGGCTCCTGGCAGGAGTTCAACCGAACAGTCGTAGGAGCGATGTGGGGGAAGGAACTCTGCAGACTTTTTACAAAACACATCGGAAAATCCCTTGTAAGTGGAGGGCAAAGTCTTTAGTTCCGCAGTGGAGACATTCACCTTCTCGAGGGGTTTTGGCGGAAGGCAATGTTGCAGGCAAAATAAACTCCAACGAGAGATCTGCCCAGTGGACCAGTCTATGGTGGGGTTATGCAGACGTAACCACGGAAGACCCAATATTACTGGAGTAGAAGGACAGGGGATGATGAAGAATGAAAGTTTTTCTTGATGCAGCGCCCCAACTTGTACAGATAGTTCCGCCGTGAACATTGTGACGAATTCAAACTCCAGGGGTTTGTCATCTATGGCGGTAATTCGCAGGGGTGAAGACAATGGGAGCAGGGGAATCTTCATGCGTTCGGCAAAGAAGGCGTCCATGAAATTGCCATCCGCTCCGGAGTCGAGGAAGGCCCTTTCGAAGATAGACTTACTTGCCAGGTGAATCTGCAAAGGAAGGAGAAGTCTGCGTGAATTTTCTTGATACTTCTCCTGAGGCCCTCGAGTGATGCCCCCTACATGAGAAACCTGAGACATACCTCGGGGTACAAAACTCTTGGCTTTGGCAGGACATGCGTTGGCAAAATGGGAATGCCCACCACAGTACAAACAGAGACCTGCCATTCGTCTTCGGAGTCTTTCCTGCTCGGAGAGGCGAGCTTTTCCTACTTGCATAGGTTCCTCCAGGGGAGACGTGGACACATGAGTCACAGGGACAGCGGGTGCTTGCAGAATCGGCCTTTGAAAGCGAGGGGCCAACATGGGAGAAAATCGTCTGCTGCGCTCTCTCTCCACCTGGTGTTCTCTGAGGCGGGTGTCCACCTTAATAGATAGAGCGATCAGTCCTTCCAGGGTGTCAGGAGTCTCTCTGGAGACGAGATCATCTTTGATGCGGATGGATAGGCCTTGGTAGTATACGGCCTTGTAAGCGTCATCACACCAGGAAGTCTCCGCCATCAGTGTTCGGAAGTCTATAGCGTACTCATTGACACTGCGGCTTCCCTGCCGGAGCTGCAAGAGACGGGCAGGGGCGTTCGTGACCCGACCTGGAGCATCAAAGACTATGCGAAAAGCTTGGAGAAAGTCTTTAACAGCATAAGTCACCGGGGAATTCTTCTCCCAAAGAGACGTTGCCCACTCCAGTGGCTTGCCTTCCAATCGAGACATCACATACCCCACCTTGGAACGCTCACTTGGAAACTGTGTGGGTTGGAACTCAAATTGAATTTGGCACTGTGTGGCAAATCCCCTGCAGGCTTGTGGGTCCCCACTGAAGCGAAGGGGAGGTGGAATGCGAGGCTCACCTGTCGGGTAGCTTGCGTTCGTAGAGGCTGCCGCCATGGGGGGATTTCCAGTAGGTGGAGCAGCGGAGGGCGCAGAAGGCACTTGAGCAAGCAGGACATCGAGTGCTTGCCCAATGCGAACCTGCTGGTTTTCGTAGTCCTCCATGTGGGATGCCAGTCTGCGGAGCGCTCGTCCGACATCAGGTGTGGCTTCCTCAGAAGGATCCATGGCCCGAAAATAATGTCAGGGAGCCGGGAGCCCCCTCTGGGGAGTAGTCCGGATCTAGGAGGAAGCCCCTCAGGAGGGATCAGGGTCGTGGTATCCAGGGGTAAGGCAAGAGAATAATCAAAATCCAAGCACAGGTCAAAAGGCAGGCAGAGTATCAGCGAAGTCCAGGTCCAGGCAAGGGGTCACACCAAGGAATCAGGCAGATATAAGCAGGGGAAACAGCAAGGGAACCCAGGAATCTCTAAGGGAACAGGATCCTATTTTCGGGCGCCATCTTGGCGCCTCAGGTGTTCTTTTATCTTTGAATTTGGCGCCCTTGCGCTAGCGTCAGCGCGCCTGCGACCGGCGCGCCGTGCTGGCGTCACTGCGCCGGCGCGCCGTGCTGGCGTCACTGCGCCGGCGTCGGAACCCACGTGGGTTGCCTGGGCGCCGCCATCTTGGAATCTTCGCCGCCGGGAGCAGACGCGACTCCTCGCGCTCCCGGCGGTCTTGACACCTTGTATCTGTAGGTAAAAGTCAGAGTTAAAACGGAAGTAATTCCTTTTTTAAAATGTAGTCCAGACATTCGCACAGGAAATTGACTTCATGCCCTGGCAATTTTTCTTTTGACAAATATTCTCTACAACACTCTATACCCTCATCATGCCTTATCGAGGTGTACAGATCTTTCACTTGGACCCAAAATGTTACATGTAAGGGTCAAAGAATTGAAATACTACTCTTTTGATGTCTATTTTTCACTAATTACTTCAAACCTGACATATGTTAACATATGCTTCCTCTGGCCTACTTTGGCTACCCAGCACTCATAATAGGTGCTAACGCCTACTACCTCCTCCTCTTCCACCTGTGGTCGTTAAATATCAAGTCCAAGGTGTATGATATCCCTTAAAGTGTACAGATGTGTGTGCTTCAACCACCTCGTTTAGGTTCCTTTCGGGCAGAGTGCAGAGCAGTGTATAGGCCCTTGCCATAGGCCAATTATACAGCAAAACAGAAGAAACTGCAGCACCTCTTATTTGAAAAAATGTGAAGAATTTATTATAGTTGGTCAGTAACAGGCAACGTTTCGGGCCTTGTCTTGCCCTTTCTCAAGCCTGCCTGATAGTGTGTGATACAAACATTTATCCCCCACATTGGGGGCGTGCACAGTATCAGGACCCACCCCCAATTAAGTTTAACCCATCAAGTGAATACATCATGAAAGTCCAATAGAGTCCAAGCATTATACATTTTCCGTGTGTCTTGTTCATCCAATTTCCGTGCTAGGTAATTAGTTGTATTTATAGAACAAATTGCAATGGTGACACTTAGTGATAAAAATGAAACAATGTATAAGGTTATAGTGACTGTAGTACCTTTTGCCCGGAGAGGATAGTTCCAATTGGAATCACCTCGATGCAGTCCGGGATCATGTACCCATTCTTCATAAATGTTGATAACCTTAAAAGACAGAAATCATGTTTAGAAAATTGTAAGCATATAGTAAAAGGTTAAAACCAATCAGAACAAAAGAAGGTGTTGTCTGACCTAGGTAGAAACAAAGGGTATTATAACTTATATAAAGCACATAGGTGTATATTCCTTATTGAGGCCCTTGGGCCAAAGCGTACCCAGTTTATTTATCCAATGCATTTCTTTTCTCTTGAGGACTTTTAACCGATCGCCCCCTCTTCTTAATTTGGGGACCCCATCAATAATCTGAAATCTCAGCTGACTTGGTGTATGTTTTGCTGTATGGAAGTGTGCAGGTATAGGGAGTTCTAGATCCTCGCATCTTATGGTTGATTTGTGTTTAGAGATCCTATCTTTCACTTTCTGAGTTGTTTCTCCCACATATCCTAGTCCACATGGGCATTTGATTAAATAAATCACATATGTAGATTCACATGTGAAAAATTGTTTAATAGTGAATTTTCTCCCAGTGTGGGGATGTGTGAAGCTCTGTCCTTTAGTCACACTGTTGCACTGTGCACAATTTAAGCAAGGGAAAGTTCCCGGTTTGATGTCGGCTAGGTATTGCTGGCCTGTTTTTTTAGTTGGGCCAATATCTGCTTTTACCAAGGTGTCCCTGATATTCCTCCCTCTCCTATAAGCCATCAATGGAGGGGAAGTAAACTCCTCAATGTCTGGGGAGCATTTTTGTAGTATATGCCAGTGTTTGCGTAAAACCGTGGCTATATGTTTACTGGCTGATGTATATTGGCTTACAAAAGCCAATCTCTTTTGTGTTTTTGGTGTGTTTTTGTTTTTAAGCAAAGTTTCTCTTGGAATGTTTTTCATGTGTTTATCGCTCTCAGTGAGGGCCTCTTTGGGATAGCCTCTGTCACTGAAGCGTTCAATCATTTCAGCTGCTCTCAAGGGAAATAGCTCTGGATCTGATACAATCCTTTTGATTCGAGCTAATTGTGTCTTAGGTAGAGATTTCTTGAGAGCTGGAGGATGACAACTTTTATAGTGCAGTAGTGTGTTGCGATCAGTTGGTTTTTTATACCAGTCTGTCTCCAGACGATTGTTGTCAATGTATATGTTCAGATCTAGAAAAGACACACATTTTTGATCAGAAACAAGTGTGAATTGGATTGTGGGTACTACCGTATTGAGCCAGTTGTAAAATTCTAGCAAGGTGTCCCTATCACCATTCCAAATCATAAAAATATCGTCTATGTAGCGACGATAGAAGATACAGTGTGAAGAAAACAAAACATTTGAATATACATATTGTTCCTCAAAGCTTGCCATGTACAAATTGGCATAGGTTGGTGCCACATTACTCCCCATGGCTGTGCCCCGACATTGCATGTAATATGAGTCTCCAAATAAAAAATATTGATGTGGTCAAAAAAAACAATATTGATATCACTCCTGCAAATGTAAGATATAATATGTCTAGGAATGAACAACGAGAATTACGCACTTTAATGAGCAAACCTGACATAATCTTTAAACCAGCAGACAAAGGGGGCGCCCTAGTGGTAATGGATAAGGACCAATACATACAGGAGATTACAAACCAGCTGAGTAATGAGGAGGTATATAAAAAAGTCAGCAAGGACCCCCTCCCTGAGATACAAAAACGTATAACACAGGTCATTGACCAAGGAGTGGAGGATGGTATAATTGAGAAAGACACAGAAAAATTTCTGATAAAAGAACATCCTATGACACCAGTTTTTTACACGCTGCCTAAAATACATAAAGATCCCACTCACCCACCAGGTAGACCCATAGTGGCAGGCACTGATTCAGTATTCTCCCCTCTAGCAACCTATCTAGATAGGGTTTTACAGCCACTGGTGGTCAATACTAGATCATATCTAAAGGACAATATGCAACTGCTCAATCAACTACATGATATCATCCTACCAAGTACGGTGGTCTATTTGGTAAGCTTGGATGTAGGCAGCTTGTATACTTCAATATCCCATGAGATGGGGATAAAAGCAGTAAGTGACAGTCTCCAGAACACTGACCATAGCGAGTCAGAACAATCTTTTCTGATTGATCTTCTAAAAATAGTGTTGTATGAGAACTATTTTTTATTTGGAGACTCGTATTACATGCAATGTCGGGGCACAGCCATGGGGAGTAATGTGGCACCAACCTATGCCAATTTGTACATGGCAAGCTTTGAGGAACAATATGTATATTCAAATGTTTTGTTTTCTTCACACTGTATCTTCTATCGTCGCTACATAGACGATATTTTTATGATTTGGAATGGTGATAGGGACACCTTGCTAGAATTTTACAACTGGCTCAATACGGTAGTACCCACAATCCAATTCACACTTGTTTCTGATCAAAAATGTGTGTCTTTTCTAGATCTGAACATATACATTGACAACAATCGTCTGGAGACAGACTGGTATAAAAAACCAACTGATCGCAACACACTACTGCACTATAAAAGTTGTCATCCTCCAGCTCTCAAGAAATCTCTACCTAAGACACAATTAGCTCGAATCAAAAGGATTGTATCAGATCCAGAGCTATTTCCCTTGAGAGCAGCTGAAATGATTGAACGCTTCAGTGACAGAGGCTATCCCAAAGAGGCCCTCACTGAGAGCGATAAACACATGAAAAACATTCCAAGAGAAACTTTGCTTAAAAACAAAAACACACCAAAAACACAAAAGAGATTGGCTTTTGTAAGCCAATATACATCAGCCAGTAAACATATAGCCACGGTTTTACGCAAACACTGGCATATACTACAAAAATGCTCCCCAGACATTGAGGAGTTTACTTCCCCTCCATTGATGGCTTACAGGAGAGGGAGGAATATCAGGGACACCTTGGTAAAAGCAGATATTGGCCCAACTAAAAAAACAGGCCAGCAATACCTAGCCGACATCAAACCGGGAACTTTCCCTTGCTTAAATTGTGCACAGTGCAACAGTGTGACTAAAGGACAGAGCTTCACACATCCCCACACTGGGAGAAAATTCACTATTAAACAATTTTTCACATGTGAATCTACATATGTGATTTATTTAATCAAATGCCCATGTGGACTAGGATATGTGGGAGAAACAACTCAGAAAGTGAAAGATAGGATCTCTAAACACAAATCAACCATAAGATGCGAGGATCTAGAACTCCCTATACCTGCACACTTCCATACAGCAAAACATACACCAAGTCAGCTGAGATTTCAGATTATTGATGGGGTCCCCAAATTAAGAAGAGGGGGCGATCGGTTAAAAGTCCTCAAGAGAAAAGAAATGCATTGGATAAATAAACTGGGTACGCTTTGGCCCAAGGGCCTCAATAAGGAATATACACCTATGTGCTTTATATAAGTTATAATACCCTTTGTTTCTACCTAGGTCAGACAACACCTTCTTTTGTTCTGATTGGTTTTAACCTTTTACTATATGCTTACAATTTTCTAAACATGATTTCTGTCTTTTAAGGTTATCAACATTTATGAAGAATGGGTACATGATCCCGGACTGCATCGAGGTGATTCCAATTGGAACTATCCTCTCCGGGCAAAAGGTACTACAGTCACTATAACCTTATACATTGTTTCATTTTTATCACTAAGTGTCACCATTGCAATTTGTTCTATAAATACAACTAATTACCTAGCACGGAAATTGGATGAACAAGACACACGGAAAATGTATAATGCTTGGACTCTATTGGACTTTCATGATGTATTCACTTGATGGGTTAAACTTAATTGGGGGTGGGTCCTGATACTGTGCACGCCCCCAATGTGGGGGATAAATGTTTGTATCACACACTATCAGGCAGGCTTGAGAAAGGGCAAGACAAGGCCCGAAACGTTGCCTGTTACTGACCAACTATAATAAATTCTTCACATTTTTTCAAATAAGAGGTGCTGCAGTTTCTTCTGTTTTGCTATGATATCCCTTAAAGGCACAAAGCCTTGGTTGTTACTTTGCACTATCAAGCATTGTTGGGTGTCCAACACTCTACCTGGCCAGCACTAATCTCATATTGTTGATGCTTTTAAACTGGCCAAATGGTCATATATTGAAAAGTGTCATTTGTAGATCATATTGATTGTTATATTATTGTTTTGGACACAAGCTTATCAAGGGCCAAATTTTTGGATACTGTTTAATGTAAAGTTGGCCATGATGAATCCTGGGGTGCATTATCAATGTCATGCAACAAATGCTTTGTAAAGCTTTTGCCCTTTAGTGGTCTATAGGGGCTGCTATATTTTGAAATATATGTTGAGACCAAATTCCTCCTGTGGCTTCCAGCTAAGGTACATATTTAATGGTTTAAAATAACTATTGTGTGTTCCAAAAACAAACAAACTTTATACAGATATAGATTGTCTTTTTTTATTGTTGTTCAACTGTTTTGGATTTTGACAAAGATTGTGTCAGTAAAGCCACTAAAACAGTACTGGATGTGTTTGGTAATGTCATTTCAAACAAGAAAACAGAAGAAGCCATACCTGTGGATCAAACAAGAAAAATGCATTAACACAAATCAAGCAGTTCATCACATCTGTCACTGGTGTTGAATCCAATTTAGTGGGTTATAAAATCTTTGCACATGGAGAGGCTGCAGAGTCACACAAATAAAATGGTAAGTTGTTAGCAATATCTTTAGATTCCCAGAGCAATTGCTAAATACCTGAATAACAGAGTTCCAGGCGTGGCTAATCAGTCAGTGTCCATGTCTGTATCCTCTGTGGGCAAGTACCAAGATAATAGTAGAGTTTGTAAAGTAGAGTTTGACACACGTGAAGTATAAGCATAACACAGTAGGAGGCCAGAAAGCTGAAACGACAAGTTGAGATAATGGTTTAACTAGAATATGTGTATAGACAATGTTAAATGTGTTTGTCATCTCATCATTTTTCTGCTTACAGCATAAGATGTTACAGGAAAGCATTCACTGCTAGGGGCACGTCAGCACATCACCATCAGCAGGCTGTTCATTTGGAAGAAAAGTCAAAAAAAAGTTTCAAAACAATGTCATTTCACATCAATCATATAAGGCCTAATAATTGGGATTGGTTATATAGAATCAAAAGACTTATCACCTGACATATAACACTCATGACAAGGCAAACATACTAAGGGCAAACAACTGGCCTAGGAATTAGTGGATTTCAGACATTATTGAGTTGATCTAGATCATTAACTTGATTACTAAACCTCATTAAAATGGGGGGAATTCATATTGTTAAGGGCTCTTACAGACGAGCGTTTGAAGCTGCGATCCCCTGCGTTCCGTTTTTATGCGTTCAGCCACAGGGGAGCGCATGAGTAGACGCATTCAGTTGTTTTCAATGGGGTTGTACTCACAAAGGCGCATGTAGGCGCCGAACACAGGAAAAATGCAGCATGTTGCATCTCGATCTGCGTTTGGCGCCTACATGCGCCTGTGTGAGTACAGCCCCATTGAAAACAACTGAATGCGTCTACTCCTGTGGCTGAACGCATTAAAACAGAACTCAGGGGAGCGCAGCTTCAAACGCTTGTCTGTAAGAGGCCTAAAGGCTAAGCAAATGATCAGATTTACAGTGGAATAACATGGTTTGAAAGGTAACTGACAAGATTGCTAACAATCACAAAAAATGCTCTTAGGAATAAGGGCCCAAAAAAATATGTACCACTATTTGGCCCTTGAGAAGTCTTAACAGTACAAATTAACTATTTGTGTGGTTTGTTCAACTTACAACTAAAAATGGGCACGGATGAGCCTTTCACGCACTCTTCTTCCCTCTAGTTGGTTGTCCCTCCGTCTACCAACATACCCCTCAATCTCAGGTTCCAGGTCATCATCAATGTCTGCTGGTACAGACAGTGATGATGTCTGAAACCTTCTGGGGGGAATAAAGCAGAGCTCCCCCAGTGACTGAGAGGCATCGGAAGTGCAATTTGAGCACCACAAAGAGGCTCTCAATGACATTTTGTGTCTTCCGATGGGCACAATTGTACCTACGTTGGGCAAACCTCACAGGGGGTCATCAACCAAGGCAGAAGCCCATATCCTTCATCTCCTAAAAATTTTAAAAAATATATATTTATTAAATACATGTAAAGGTTGCGTGTATGCTAAAGTACTTGAGGACATATATCAATCTGGATTGCTCGGACTTCTGGGAAGTAGTAGTCTTTTATTTTCTCTTTAAGGGTTGATTCCAGTTGTCTGTTGTGTGGACTATTCCAATGCTGTAGTTATGTCCATTGTGTAGTAGTAAAATCTTTACAAACAGATCTACACATTCTTTGCTGTTGGGGTGCTTACCTTACCCCTTTTGTTAGGCAACCAACATTGGTGGCACAATAAAAGAGGTAATCCCCCCCCCCATTGCAAAGAATTGCATGTGTGCAGATCCATTAAGAAATCCTCCCCTTAACACCACGCCTGTAAACTAAATTAGGTGGCAATAATTACAATCCCTACCAAAGTGAGCTGATTGAAGTAAACTACAGGTCCCAAGATGAATAGTGCATCTATTGTAGCCAGACTGCAAATACAGAAAAATTTCTTGAAAATACATACAGATCACCTTTAAAAGAATATTTGAAGTGTCTTTGTATTAAATTGAAAATAGAACTTACCCACAAGCCAGCCGTCCTACATTTCTCCTCGGGTGAAGAGGTGATGGAGAGCTGACTGACGCAGGATAGTGGCATCATGGACACTTCCAGGAAAACCAGATCTCACACTCATGATGCGCATGTTGGAATCACACACCACCTGCACATTGATGGAATGGGATCGCTTACAGTTTCGGTAGTGCTCCTGTTGATGGCGAGGTGGTGTGAGTGCAATCAATGGCTCCTAGGCAATTTGGAAATTGGCCAATTAGGAAAAACAAATGTTTCAATCTTATCCACTCTGCCTGAGTTGAGGGGAAGGAAATGAGCCTTGGAGAGTGCAGTGTAGTGCCCTCAGCACTTGTGTTAGTTAATGAGGCATAAAGAAACCTGCTGGAAACTGCCAGTGCCCAGGAAATGCAAAACTGTAAGCAGCTTGTACATCCCAGGTACTGCCTGAGACCGTGCCGTCACAGGTTCAATGGCCTCACTGATGAGACCATAAATCTGCATTATGGTGGCACGACTCAGGCTGTACATCCTCACAACCTTATCAGGCAACTCGTCAAAACAAAGTACAAGTCTCCTGAAGTGACGAGGCTGCCTGATCCTAGCAGGGACAAGCTGTTGCTCCTCAGCCTGCTCTTGGACCTCAAAAATTGCGTCTGCCAAAATGTCCATTTTGAAATAATTAAGTCAAATGGCATCTGGTGGGGGGGTTTATGAGTAAGCCAGTGTTTCCCAGCATTCCATGGAGCTTTTAAACATTTAACCATTTAGTGAAGCATAAGGATAGATAGGGCCAATTAATATTTGAAGAGATGTTGAAAAAAAATATATAAATAAAAAATAATGTTGGACTTTTGAAAGCCATTGCTAATTGATATTCAAGGTTTATGTTCTGATAGATGCCAAAAAAAAACATGTTTCTGGTGTCAGTATTTCTTTAATGTAATTCACCAAATCTCTAGTGCAGCCAGAACTAAAAAAGCAGTGTATAAAGTGATCCCTAGGTGTCACTATACACCCACAACAGTGGAGAGCACCAGCAAAGATAATCGAATAGACGAATGATTTTTTGCCTCGACTATTCGATTGATTTCCCTCGACCATTTGATCATCTTCGAAGATGGGGGTACAAATAAAACTTCGGGTGAAGATTTGATAAATAAGGTATCTTTCGAGTCGAATAGTCGAACTAATACATCCTTCGATAATCATATTTGTCCACTTTGATTATTGAATTTGACTATTCACCTGATCGGAGTATCGTTCGACCGTTCAAATCGAAGGTCGAAGTCAAAATTCACACGAGGCTTAGCAAATGTGCCCCGTACTGTTAATATGAATGAATTTAATTATAACTGCGCCACCTGCTGGTCAGTTTCCCACCAGACTGACCAGCAAGTAGTCAAGGAAGTTGTCAGGAGAAAGAAAGAGGCTGCTCTGATGTTCTTCTGCTTAGGGATAAAATGAGAAACCTCGGATAACTGTTCTCACATTTTTCCTAAGCAGAAAACCATCAGAGCAGTCTCTTTTTTACTCTTCACAATTTAAAGGCATCACGCCAGCGCGCAATGTCGCAAAATTGATCACCCGGTTTGACCCTTGCCTGCCTGACCACTTATTCTCTGCCTGCCTCGACCCAGCCTGATCTGACTACGATTCTGTCTTACGCCTTGTACCACGACCTTCTGCCCAAAGACTTTGCTTACAGTTGTGCCCCTTCGCTTGTTTAGAACCTTTCGCCTTGCACCTCTCGTTTTAAGACCTGGCAGCATCTGAGTAGCTGAGGGCTCCTACCGAGGCCAAAGGCTCCTGCTACAGGCAGAAGCACGAGCCGAGACCAGGGTGCTTGGCATTGGTTCTAGATTCAGGGTGCCAACCGTTACAAATATACCCTAGCGTGACTCTTGAAACCTGGGACATTTCCCGTGGCAACATTATCTTGGACAAGAGCGCCCAACCCAGGGAACTAACGGGAGTCCCAGTGGACACAGTAAGCCATTCATATACGGAAGCAGTCACCTAAATTGCTGGCGCACCCCCCATTAACTGTTAAGTTTGTTATGGGATCTGAGACCTGTCGAAGTTGGAGACAGGTAGGGATGGGAACTGTATATAGTTGGTCCCACCCCCAAACCCTGGGTACAACAAGCAAAGGATTCCTACTAAGATGGCAATACCCGACAATAGACAATGCATCACTTAAAATAATATCGTGGAACGTCGGGCATGAACACCAGGTTCAAAAGGGCAATGATTTTTTGAATACATAAACAATATGCCTCTCGCGTCCTATTGCTCCAAGAGACACATCTAGTGGGACAGAGACTGCTCTCTCTCAAGCGCCATGGGTTGGCCACACCTACCACATAACCTTCTCAACCCACTCTAGAGGAACTTCACTGCTTATTAGGAAAAACCTTCCATATGAGCTAGTGGAATTGTCCACAGATCACTATGGTAGATTTGTCATAGTGAAACATAATTGTTTCATATTTGTCTTACAATTTTTGTAGTATTGCGAACGTTATTGGTTTCCTATTATCTTGCCTTCCCAACTCCCTTGAGAATTTTTTTTGCACTTGTTTTATGACAGTCACCTTTGTTATGTCAGGCAGTCTGAAGATTTTTAAGAAAAATGATACCCCTGCCAATTGTTCTCCTTATGTACACAGGAGAATTTCCAGCTTCTATATTTTTGAATATAGATAATAACAAACAATCCAGATAATTTCCAGGCTATGTGGTTTCACATTCTGACCATATTTTTTCATGTGCAGAACACGTCTTCTGACTTGTCACTCGCCACACCATCAATTTTCTAACGGAATGTTCCATAAATGGGCTGAGCAGCAATCTCCCTCCTGGTTTGCGTCTTGTGCCAGTGATTTGAATTAAGTTAGATGTAAATGAGACGGAGCATCTGCTAAATTATTCTGGCACCATGGGTGGGCTTTGCCTTGAGCCAAATATTATATTTCAAAGTTAGAAATACCACATGTCTCATTATCCTAACTACTGGTGGAGACTTGCCTGACAAATTGTTAATAACGTGGACAACACCGAAATTATCACAAAACAAAAGAATTTGCCTATTGGCTAATAAGGGGACCCCATATATCCAAGGCCACTAAAACTGGAAATATTTCTATTAATGCTAAATTCCTGCGCAGCACCCTGCCAGATAAGCTCCAAAACCTGTAGATGCAGCCGCATCTGTAAATAATTGAATAGCCAAATTTTCAACAAATTCTTCCTGCCAGCATGTCTTAACATTGTACGTTGGTAAAAACTGTTGCCATACCAACAAATCCTCTTTAACATTGTTTGGTATTGAAATCAGCCGTCTATTAAAGACCCGGCGCATTGGTATTATCCTGGTTGCGAAATTAAGGTGGCCGACTACTTTTCTTCTGGAAATCTGAATTCCATAGACATTGCATCAATCTCTATACCCTAAAATTGTAAGGATGTTGTTGGGGCAGCTATTTTTTCATTTGAAATGGGGATTCTAAGGGGCAGATTTACTAAGGGTCGAATATCGAGGGTTAATTAACCCTCGATATTCAACTAGGAACTAAAATCGTTCGACTTCGAATATCGAAGTCGAACGATTTAGCGCTAATCCTACGATCGAAGGATTATTCGTTCGATCGAACGATTAAATCCTTTGAATCGAACGATTCGAAGGATTTTAATCCAACGATCGAAGGAATATCCTTCGATCAAAAAAACACAGGCAAGCCTATGGGGACCTTCCCCATAGGCTAACATTGAGTTCGGTAGCTTTTAGCTGCCGAACTAGGGGGTCGAAGTTTTTCTTAAAGAGACAGTACTTCGATTATCGAATGGTCGAATAGTCGAACGATTTTTAGTTCGAATCGTTCGATTCGTAGTCGAAGTAGCCCATTCGATGGTCGAAGTAGCCAAAAAAACACTTCGAAATTCGAAGTTTTTTTAATTCAAATCCTTCACTCGAGCTTTGTAAATGTGCCCCTAAATGTTTCTTCAATGTTCATAGACGTGTTCAATCAACATCGCTCTAAGCTAACAATGCACCTTGACCACATTGCCAAACCATCTCAATGGCTTAATCAAAAGATTTCCGGTGAAATACAATAGTTTACAGACAAGCCTTTTTTGTATGATAAATGGTGTATTAGATGGTAGGCACCTATCTCTTTAAGAACTTCTCCCAATGGTGAAATTTGCATATTATAAAATGAAATTTCATTAAATGGGCCGTCTATCTATTTTGAGCTTATTCTTTATTTAATTTCTTTAGTACAACATCTGGATGTAAATTGACGGACTTTAAATTTTCCGTTATAAACTGTGACCATTTAAATTCATCAGCTGGAATTTGGAAGCCCTTAGAAAATCCTGTTTCAATTAATCCTGCTGACTGACTGGGTAAATGCTTAAAGGAAAGTATACACCCCAAATGAACACTTAAGCAACAGATAGTTTACATCATATCCAGTGGCATTTTATAGAATCTTACAAAACTGGTCTATATATTTTAGTAAATCTTGCCCTTTTACATCTCTTGAGTCACCATTTCGTGATGGTCTGTGTGCTGCCTCAGAGATCACCTGACCAGAAATACTGCAGCTCTAACTGTAACAGGAAGAGATCACCTGACCAGAAATACTGCAGCTCTAACTGTAACAGGAAGAGATCACCTGACCAGAAATACTGCAGCTCTAACTGTAACAGGAAGAGATCCCCTGACCAGAAATACTGCAGCTCTAACTGTAACAGGAAGAGATCACCTGACCAGAAATACTGCAGCTCTAACTGTAACAGGAAGAGATCACCTGACCAGAAATACTGCAGCTTTAACTGTAACAGGAAGAGATCACCTGACCAGAAATACTGCAGCTCTAACTGTAACAGGAAGAAGTGTTGAAACAAAAGACACAACTCTCTGTTAATTGGCTCGTGTGACTTAACAAGTATGGTTTGTTGGTATGTTTGTGTGCACAGGGAATCCTACAATCCCAGGGGGCGGCCCTTATTTTTTTTAAAATGGCAGTTTTCTATTTATGATTACCCAATGGCACATACTACTTGAAAAGTATATTATTATGAAAATGGTTTATTTACATGAAGCAGGGTTTTACACATGAGCTGTTTTATGCAATATCTTTTTATAGAGACCTACATTGTTTGGGGGGTGTAGTTTTAATTTAAGTACGGTAGCATTGCGCTTATTTTCACCGGTGTTATCCCCTTTAATAATTTGTTCTACTTGTGGCACTAAATTTCTTGGCGCACGAAAAGCAGGGTGTGCTGCAGGACAAGTTGAACATTCATGTTTGTATCTGCAACTGTTCTGCCATTTACAAAAAATTTCATTATGTACCCAACAGGCGTATTTTCCTGTGGCATTTTTTGTCGCTGTATTGATTTGTGGTTTTGGGGCTAATATACCCATCAATACAATAAATCTTCAGAGGTTCCCGGCGCACTTCAATCCCCATCCTCCTGCCCGCTTTCTGTCCCAACTCCATCTCGCCCACGCCACCCTGACTCCGCCTACTCCTACCCAACTTGCATCCCCCTTCCTCGCTGCAGGTAAGTGGCTGGGCAGGAGGGTTTTTTATTAGCTATAGAGAAAGCAGACCTTCCTGACCATTCCTCTGTAGTTACACCACTACATCAGTGTGTCTCTTAATTTAACTAACTTTTCTGAAAAATAACATTGTGGAACTGTACGAAAATGGAGTCACTCTCCACACAAAATAATATTGTAATTAAAAGACGTCAACCTTTGGAACCAATATTTTTAAAAAAAAAAATACTTTTTTTTTTATATAAAAACCTTTGTTGTGAAACAAATATACAATTTACGCACAGTGGTTTTAGAGATTTTATTTTTCAGTCTAAAAGCATTTTTTAAAATTTATCAATTTTTGCATCATAATTGTGCACTGAATTATGGGCACAGTTCCTTATTTTAATGTCCAAATTGTGACAAGTGTTTCACAATTATTGTAGTTTGTCTGGCTTTTCAGCTGATGCAATGTTTGAAGGGTAATTTGTATTACATGACTCCCATCGATGCACCATCACCCCTTCCACAATCTTCGCAGAGTCAGACATGATATCAAATTAATGATCATTAAAGACTTTATCATAAATCAGTTTTAGTTACCCAGACCTTCTTCTGTTTTAGATATACAATTTCAAATGTTGTTTTGGGGTCTTGAATTGTTGCCTGTGGTTTGCCTACATTTTTATTGTGTGACAATATTGCAAGCATAGTACGTGGATAGAATCCATCTGGAAAGATATTATTTTGCGTCACAATTTTGAGACTTTGCTATTGAAATTTTTCAGTTACCCTGTATGGCAAAATTTTTCAATATGTTACATCTATGATGATCAGTTTAGGATCAGTCTTTTTTTTTTTTGCCAAGACACTATGAGCTGGGTGTGGAGCTGTAATCCATTTTTTACTTTTACATTCTGTGATAGACAATCTTTTGTGTTGGCATTTCTGGTAATGTTTAAGACTATGAAAAGAATGCTTGTTAGCGATATGGTATAACAATGACTTCCATTTGTCTAAAAACATCATGTCCCTTCTATTTATTTTTTTTACTGGCAGCTGATAATTCTTTGCCAATATTTTTACATAAATGCCAGACATCAAATTGATGATAAATATGTGAAAATTCTTTTGAAAGCAAGTTTCCTATACCAGGATCTGTGGCAATCACATTGATCCCCTTTAATTCCTCAGAAACATTTCAAAGGCTATTGTTTCCGTCTGGCCAGATTTTTTTTTTTTTTTTTTTTGGCATAACCTGATTAACAGTGAAATCTACAATTTTTTTTTGAGGTCCATCATTGTTTATGTGCATAACACTGTAGCCTGGACTGTCAAACTGTCCATCACTAGCAAGAACTATTGTATCATCTGATATTTCACTATATAAACATTCCTGCTCTCTCTTCCATGCCAATTTGATTGCTGGGAAAACATGGCACGTTTGATATATGTAATGGGTAGTTTCTGAAAAAAAAGGTAGTGAAACTAGGTCAAAAAGTTCTTTCATTTTTTTAAATTATGAATAAGATAAGGATTATAGCATTAGCAATTAATACATTTCCAAGTGAAATCTGACTTGACAATGCTTGGGATTTCCAAATTAGTGAATTGTGTCCATCAAGACATGCAAGGTGTACTTCGAGTAGAGTACCATCAATTTTTTTCTTAATGTCTGAGTGACAAGCTAACCATTCTTCAAATACTATAAATTTTCTTATATGAATTGCTTAAACGTTTTCAGTAATTGTAGATTCATCACCAATAGCACTGACGTCTTCTCAAATGCTAGTATTTAAAGATGGTTCATAGGTTGATTCCAAGGGTTCTTTTTGGACACATTCATCATCGGATAATGGCTGAAATTCAATATTTGAATCATCGTGACTTATTGACTCTTCTGTTTCTGTAAACTTTGGTGTTTCTAAGATTTCTTGAAAATGAAGTTTTATAGGTGTTGAAAAAGCAACAGGATATAAATGGTCTTTCTCTTTCCTCCATTGCTCAGCCTCTATCGAATTATCTCCAGTCTGGATAGCAATCTCTTTTTGGATTATTTCAGTGTCTGGGAACTTCTTGAGAAAAATATCAGTTGATGTGCAGTGGTCTCAAGCTATTATTCGAACTATAGTAGATGAAGTACTTGCTATAGGAGCATCTTCATCAATTGGTCTTCTTTTTCTATTTAGTCCAGTTTCTTGTGCTGTCACAATAGCAGGTACTTTACTTTGTGTAAACTGTGTTGGTATAGCATTTGGTTTTAGTATTCTTTTATTTCCACTTGTAATAAAGCAATCTTCAGTAAAATTGTTAGAACATATACGATAGGTGGCAGATTTTTTTTTTTGTACCCTACCAACTTTTGGATGAAACGACCAATCCTTCCTGGCAGGGAGAAGAATGCCAACAGCACTGGTCCAAACAAAAATATTTATTATTACACTCATACACACGGTTGGTTCAGTTCCACACTTCAAGTAGTCAGGCATTTACAACACAGCTCTCATCTTCTTCTCCCCCCGCCAAGCATACATCTCCAGCATTCCAATACCCCTTCTGAGGCTTCAAAGGCACATCTGTTTCCAGGGTCACTCACCTCCCGGTTCTGACAGCCCAGCGTATACGTTACGCCCCCCCACTTTCCTACTCCGGGTAGGAATTTCTTGCCCCTCCTTCAGGATGTCTATGCCTCACTGATACTTCTGCCATCACTTGCTTAGCCTTGGCTCTTAAGCGTCTACCTCCTCGTTGGGTTTTCAAGCTACTCATGCTATCTATTTCCTAAGCTGGCTGAAGTATCTAGTACTTCCCACACAGAGCCTGCCTCTATCTACTTCTACGTGGAACCCCACCCTAGGTGTGTCTTCCCCTTAAATACCTTCCTGCTCTAGTGACTGTGAAAGGAATTGCATTAAACACCAAAAATTACACTTACACATTACACCATCAATTACCGAAGATTTTCAATCATTCAACATTTACAACTTTTGATTTTTACACAGTTTACACCCACATTTTCATACAACAGTCGGCCATCCTCTTACAAGTCAGTGAGCTTTAGTTAGCAAGAGCAGCATGTAGTACTGGATGTTGGATATTTCATATCCTGCCATAAAACAATCCTTGTAGCTACAGTAAAGTCCATATGAAAGTGATGCATATAACTGGACACACAGGTGTAGGGGATAGCAAGAGTTGCAAAGGAAAGAGATTTAGTTGGATCAACAAAGGGAAACCTGTAGCGTTGAACCATGAAATTTCATCCTAACTTGATTTCACTCCCTTGTCTACCTAAAAAAGAGACGAATCATCTCCAAAAATAGCTAACATTGACCTGATTGGCTGAGACTGACTTCTGGGTGTGGCTGTCCTGGGAAAAGCATAGTATGCTTGAATGAATGGTCTTCCTCAAGTACATATATGGAGCATTTATAAATACTTGGTTAGTTAGGCATGTTCCACTCCCCTCCATTACACCTTTCACTATCCCTTTCTTTCTTCTTCCATCTTAATTAGTTCACTTTTTATTTTATACCTTATAATTCCTTTGTAAATAAACACCACTTATTAAAAGGTCAGGGTGTCTCGAATCATTAGCCTTGTACCCCAAAATAGAGCAGATCCAACGCAACACTCCAACACTAACAGAAAGTTCACTAAAGATACAATGAAAGCAATGCTACTGTACATGCCCTTGAGGCCTCTAATACTAAATAAATTAGCAAAATGTTTGGTTCTTCAGTTACAATTTGATATAAATCAGTAAATGGTGGATGTAAAAAACATTGAACAGATAACGGCCATAAGAACTAGTTTTGCCAAACACAGCAATGCAGTTAATCGTTGAAGTAACATTTTTACATCCCTGTAACCTGCTTTCCCCTTGCTATAGCAAGCAGGATTTTGCTAAATGATCAGTGTAATGATTGTATAAATCCACAGTTAAAACAATAATCCTGTTTTCCATTTACTAGTTGATCTTTTGTTTTGGTATTATATAATAATGTCCTTATAATTTCTATAGCATTAAAATCAGGAGACTCGGGTTGTTCTCTCCCATCTTAATTCATACTACTCCAAATAGGGAGCAGCAGCAGAATACTTGGGGTCATTATCCTGGAACAGTCTGTGTCCAGAAGGCCAATGTTGCTGGATGTATGGAAGTAATGACTTGTCTACATTATTTTCATTGCTGTATCCATAATACCTTCAAATATAACAAGTAGCCCTGCACCCCCAAGACATGAATGTTGACTGGATGCTTTGGTCGTGGTTTAATGGACAGATGGTCTTTTCTTTTGAAGGCACACATGAAATTACATCATTAAACGTTTCACCCACATTGAGCCACTGCTGAGCCTGTACCACCCTCTATTCTTTGTTTATATCCTGTATTGTTGGCTAGTATCTGCAGAAAAATGAAGCATTACTAAAAGGAATTGATAATACTTGGATTTGAGAGATGCTTACTTTAGACTAATGTGGTAGAAGGCAGATTCCACTCAGACACCCTGGTGCTCCAGAAACCATGAACCTGGTACACAATGAGGGAGGTATCGGCCACCTCACAACCACATAGGAATAGGAAAAATTCACCGGCGCACAGGGAGTAATGCTAGCAGGGTGAACCCTTGCAAAAATTTATTGCGTGATGCAATGTTTCAAAGCAAAACCCCTTTGTCAAGCATACAGAAAATAGGTCCACACAAGACTTAAAAGGTTAGCAATTAACAAATTAAGTGGGTGTGACGATAGTGCTAATTTAAATTTACCATATGTACAAGGCAAAGTAGGAATCCATAGTTAAAAGTCAACATGGATAAAATCACATAAGTTCATAGAAAAAAATTCATTAAGAAAAATTACAGAGAAAATCCATACATAGTGCACAAGGCCAAATAGAAATCCATAGTTAAAATTTCACATGAAAAAAGTGCAGTAAATTCCCAGAAAAAAATATTTAAATGAGAAACACATTATCAAGCTATTGGGGACTAATTAATTACTTAATTGTCTTACCCTGCCTCAAGGGTAGGGGCAGGGTATCTGTTCCTGAAGCATATTTCAAAGATATTATCTAGAAGGAAAGTTACAAATTAGTAGCATCAAGGTGTTATAAAAAGCATGACCAGATAAATTCTTCATTTAACCCTTTTGGGTGGCGGGACTGTAGCTGCCAAATCCAGAAACATTCTCTGTAACTGTTCGTTTTATCAAACCCAGGTCTAAAAGATACTTTTTCAAGTATTTGCCATCTAAGTTGAGATAAATGTTGCCCATGGCTAAAAAAAAAAACATGCTTAGCCAATAGGGTCTCAGTTTTAGATTTTTAGATTTTTTTTTTTTCACCCACTTTTTTAGCCTGTGTTTGTGTGGCTGGAGGTAATGGATGGTAATTACGAATAGTGGACTAGTTCATTGAGTCTTAATTTCATTGCCCTGCTTGTCTAACAAGTAAAAAAAACAGGTCTTGTGTTTAGTACCACGGTGAGGGTACGTTACAGAATACCATGGGATCATAGCATTACACTAGGTGCAATTCCTACACGGGTACATTCCATTAGTTTGGGCTCCAAGAAAAGTAGGCGTATCCTTAGGGGGAATATTCTTTGGCGCTGATTCTCAGCTTTAGGCTTTTTAAGTAGGGCTTGTTCCCTTGGGATCATTCCAACCTCCCTTCTAGCTGAGATAAGTTCAGATGTGTTATACCATTTATCCGTGAACTTCTGTCCCATATGTTGAGATTCTGTGGTATAAATTTCAGGTGTAGAGGAAATCCTTTTAACATGCATGAATTGGCTCTTTGGGAGCACCTTAAAAAGCCCTGGTAGATGAAAGCTGGTTGGTCTCGAGGTTATTCCTGTCTGTTGGCTTACTATAGATGGATTTAACCAAAGTGGACCCTCTTATTTGAATATTTACATCTAAAAAATGCAATTCAGATGGATTAGCTTCATAAGTGAATTGGATAGTAGGGTGAACATCATTAAGATATATGACAAATTCATCTAGCATTTCCATAACAGACCATAAAAAGAATGTTATCCACATAACGCATGTAATGGTGTATGTACTGGTTGAATTCAAAGTTAGAGAAAATGTAAGAATTTTTCAAAATGATCCATTAAGATATTGGCATATGCAGGTGCCATGTTAGCACCCATCGCACAGCCCTTTAGTTGGAGGTAATCATCCTTAAACGTAAGTTATTTTTGGTTTAAACAATTTCTAGAAGGTGTCAAATTAAATTAACCTTATATGTAGTGAGATCTGTATTGGATAAGTCGCTACGAACACATTCAATACCCTTGTGCAATGTAGATAAAAAAAAACATCCTTAACATCTAAGGGACAAAAAGGAACAAAAAAGATACCTTTCCGGTGGGATCATTATTTTGTTTAGTCGATTAAGAAACTCTGTAATCAGTTAAGCATGGTTTTAAGTAAGATAAGAACATCCTGCAAATGCATTTTAATGTAAATCACAGGCGGTTGCCAAAGAGATCTGACAAAATTGGCCTTCCCGGGCAGTTAGTCAAACTGTTGTGAACTTTGGGTAAAAAGTAAACATGGCATTTTAGGATACTTTAAAAATAATAATTTCAAGATTTCTTCAGTTAGTATCCCATCCATCACTGCACCACTAAGAAATATATTCAACTTGTTTTAAAATGTCAATGTGGGATCACCAGTAAGTTTTATATAATGTATTATATTACTTAATTGGTGTGCAGCTTCCCTTTCATATTCATTCTTATTCAGGATCACTATACTATCCCCTTTGTTTGCTTTGGTAATTTACATATCAGTATTGTTGTTAATGTCTTACTTTCAGCATAAGATTTACTGTACATGTTTACAATCGTGATCAAACTTACCCTTTAATTTTTTTTTCATATCAAACATCACCATTGCCTCAAAGGTATCAATAGCGGAAAACAAAATAGCAGACAAAATTGCTCTTTGTACCCAATTTGGATTTTAATACTTTTGTAAAATTATCAATTTTAGGATCACAGTCTTTACGAGACCTAATAAACTTAAACATATCTGAGTTGGTCAGTTCTATCAACACCACCCATATGTTTTCTGCTTGATTTTAGGGGGCCTACCAACTCTATGTTCTCTAATTATTGATTCATCATGGATTGTTGTCAGCTTGAAAACATTCCTTGTGTCAAAATAATTGATGGCAAGGAGCTCATCATTTCTAAGGGCATAAATTACTACACGGTTCAATTTTTTCTCGAGGAGATCCCTGGACAGTCCTTTACCGGTATGATTTTTAGTGCCACAGGCTGGGGTATCCAATGAATATAGGGTGCTAAACTGGGATACCCGAGTAAAAGTTATCCACATATAAGTGGTAACCTCGGCCAAGAAGGGGACAGATGAGTTCCCATACAATCTTGCCACTGGCAGTCAGGTCAAGGGGATAACCAAGTGGGGTCTAATATGGAGTCTTTCCCTTCATAAATTAAAAAAAACTTGTGTACCCCAAGCTGCTTTCACACAGTTTAAAAAATCTTATCCCATAGCAGGCATGCTTGCTTGGGATATACTGACGGAATTTTATGCGCCCTTTGAAAAGGAGAAGTGATTCGTCTATACAAATGTTTTGGGATGGGGCATACACTTCTTGGACAGACCTTTTATAAGGGGCCTCAATCAGCACTAACCGTGCCACTACTATCCCATGAATCCTCAGTAGATGAGTCTCTGATCTAGGAGGCACATACTCAGAATCTGAGTCGCTGAACTCCTCAAAGCTGGATGCCATGCAGTATGCAGCAGCCTCTTCTGCAGAAAACTGTCTGGCCATTTCTAACAGTATATGTGTATATGTATGTATGTGTATATATATATATATGTATGTGTGTATATATACAGTATATATATATATATATATATATAGTTCCTGTGGGGCCGCACTCCTCCAAACTATCATAGTTACATAGTTAGTGAAATAGTTAAATTGGGTTGAAAAAAGACAAAGTCCATCAAGTTCAACCCCTCCAAATGAAAACGCAGCATCCATACACACACCCCTCCCTACTGTCACATAAATGATATATACCCATATCTATACTAACTATAGAGTTTAGTATCACAATAGCCTTTGTATTATGTCTGTCCAAGAAATCATCCAAGTCCCTCTTATAGTCATTAACTGAATCATCACCCGGCAGTGCATTCCCCAACCTCACTGTCCTCACTGTGATGAACCCCCTACTCTGTTCCTTTAAATGAAACTTCTTTTCCTCTAGTCTGAAGGGGAGGCCTCTGGTACGTCATTCTCTTTATGGGTAAAAAGGTCCCCTGCTATTTGTCTATAATGTCCTCTAATGTACTTGTAAAGTCTAATCATGTCCCCTCGCAAGCGCCTTTTTTCCAGAGAAAAAACTCGGGTGCAAGGTAAAAATTTTTTACATAATACAAAAAAGACCAGCAACACCGATATCTTTTGTGAAAAAATCATTCAAGTGTATTGAAAATGCATGTACAGCCAACGTGACGTTTCAGTCCTCTCAGGGACCTTTCTCAAGGCAACCATGCCTGTATCACCAAACAATTTAAATACCCCAACCCCCTAGTCAATAGGAAATGACATCATCACATCAAAGTGCTGTAACATGAGTATGTGAAATAATAAATAGCATTGTACCAATAACCATGCGTTCACTCATTGATAATGAATAACGAGTTTTGTCCCATATCCACCTAGATAAATTAAAAACTACATATAAGTTATTGATTAAAGTGCATCCAGTAGGGAAGGAATGAGGGAAAAGGCTGAGGTATAACCTACATGCCTCCTGAAAAAATATAGAATTTACTCCCCACTAAATTTGTTGGGGAAGGAAATTTTCGGTTCATGGAGGTTACTCCTACTACCTAAAGCAGCCGAAGTGGAAGGACTCACGGGAGCTGTAACAGGAGGTTGAGCTGCAGGATTCGGCAACTGTTGCATGGCTTCCAACCTGAGAGATAAGCTGTGCAGGCCTTGAACCAAAGTATCTTGTTTCCATTCTTGTTCTTCCAAGTGCTACAGAAGAGTGGCGAGAAGCATTTCAGTGGCAGGAGGAGCAGCGGCAGCATGACCTTCGGCATCCATCTTTGGCCCGTTTTACTGTCACGATCTGCACCCTAAATCCAGAACCGGTGCTAGGCTCCACTGGTCTCAGCTCTTGCTTCTACCCTTAGAAGCTAATTGGGTGCCGCCAGGTGTTAATAAGAGAGGAGCCAAACAAGGGTTCTGGATGAGCAAAGGGGCACGGTAGTTATATAGGCTTTGGATGGAAGGCACAGTTCTAAAAATAGACAAATCATAGTCAGGCAGGCCGGGGTCATTGCGGGCAGAATACAAGCAAGGTCAGACAGGCAGTGGTCAGTTCAGGTGGAGTTCAAGAAAGGGCAATCAGCCGGGGGTCGGTACAGGCAGCGTTCAAGGATAGTCAGGCAGGCAAGTGTCAAAACCGGTAAGGATCAGCGTAGTGGCAGTCCCTGCCACCCCGCAAAACCACCAGGGTGAGACCTCACATTACCCTTAAGTAGAGAGATGCCAGTGTAGTCATTTTCATGTGATTACAAGTTTTTATTCGTAAATGACACTGTGTACACTGCAAATAATTCACTCTACCATATAAAATGTAATTTCTAACCCAACAAGTGTATTGAGTTGTAATATTGGTGTGTAGGTGCATCTCAGGTCATTTTGCCTGGTCATGTGCTTTCAGAAAGAGCCAGCACTTTAGGATGGAACTGCTTTCTGGCAGTCTATTGTTTCTCCTACTCAATGTAACTGAAAAGTTGCAATGGGACATGGATTTTTACTATTGAGTGTTGTTCTTAGATCTACCAGGCAGCTGTTATCTGGTTACCTTCCCATCCCAAGTCCATATTGCAATATAATATTAGCTTGGATTGTATACAGCTCAATAAACTGCTGCTACTTAATGTGGATTATTTCCCATTGAAAAGGATTACAGTGTATATAACTCACATTTCCATATCTCCAACCAAGCTTATGATGTACTGTATCTGCTGACTTGTAGTTATTGAAGGGTTTTGTTGATTATTTGTAGTAAAGATAACCTAGATTTGTCTGACAGTAGTTTTATCATTCAAGATCACCAAGGTCCACTTGGGTTACCAGTGATCAAAGTGATATTGAGGACATCACACCAGTACCTTTTAAAAAAATTTCTGCAGCAATTGGTCAATCACCACAGCCTCCAGTGAATTTCTCTTTTACTTTTGCATATCAAACAACCCCAAAAACGTGGGTTTATTTGTAAGAATTTTGCAATCCTTTAATAAATAATTGAGGTCACATTAACCCAAATCAAAGAATAGCTCCTTCAGGCCTGACCTCTTCAGCTTGTTCCAAGCTGTGTCATTTTTAGATCACAGCAGTTGCTATTTTGTGCACCAGTCACACACTTGTGAAGCACTCCAAGTGCCATCCCGCTGGCGATTTACATTCTAGCCGTCAGGAAAGCAGTTCGTGGAGATTAGTCACCTGAAGAAGAGACGACTTGTCGCCGGGCGACTAAATCTTCCCGAATCTCCACGTGTGTCTCTGCCCTAAGAGTCTGAGATCTATTGTTTCACATAATTATTCCTATTCATTTTATTTTTACATATTTTTCTACACAAACGAAAACACTTGCGGATTAGATGACCAATCTTGCCATTTGGGTCTGTTATTCCTAAAAGATCTTTTAGATCTGCTCCTATAGGGCTAACAAGATGCCCATCAGGGGATTCCGAGTTGAGTGGCAAAAGCTCTAGTCTATACTTTCTTCCTGGAAAGAACTATAACTGGATGCACAAATAATGGCTATGAGATTTCAAAATGTACATTTCTTTACAAATTCATTAGTCATGGATTGGGGGGTTGGCTGATCTGCCTCAATTAATTTCATGACCAACCTCTATCATTGCTCCAAATGCAAAAATATCATCCGTTACATTCCATGCCTTATTTTTCCTTATTACTTCTGCAGAAGGGATCTCACCAGTAGTGATTAAAAACAATTTTTGCTAACGACGCTGGCAGCCATCTTTTAAAATAGGATCATTCTCTGTCCTTCAGAAAGATCAGATTTGGAATAGTTATCCTCGAACGTATGATGGTTTTCAATCAAAGTTCTGCTCTTCTCAAACTTTAGGAAGGTCTTATCAATTTTTCACAAATGTTTATCAATCTTTAACTATAACTTTGCCATTTGATAGTCTAATTCTGGGTCATTAATATCTGGCATCATTTGGGACTGTCTGTCCTTTAGTGATCACAGAAAAGGTGTCACTTTATTACGTTGCAGAACTGACTCAAATTCTTTGTCAGCCTGACATTGTTGTTCTACCTCCTCTGCCAAAGTCTCAGACCTAAGCCACATTTTTCTTAATTTAAAATTTCAGAATTAGTAACGTTATCTGTGTCCCTTTTAGTGGAGCACATTAATATGTTAAAAGTTTTAGCCATTAGCATGATGTTCATGTGTTTAATTTTGAGAAGGACACCCCTTCATTAATCTGAATATTCGATTCCATGCATTAGATAAAGATACAACCATAGCTTTGCATCAAGAATACTATTATGAATTTTAAAAACTAATTTGCTTTTACTTACTTACACCAATCTATTTTACTTAGACTTCTGGAAGCTTCATACATACTTGCACACTCTCCTTTCCTCCCTTACCAATACTAGAGACATGCTCCAAAACTCAGTAAGAGATACCAAATATCACAATGGTTTACCTGTACCGCAGAAGGCATTATCTACATGCTTGTTTGCCCCTGTGATCTACAATGGCAAAACGAATGCATTTAAGAGATGAGTTTTGGAGCATATAAGTTCAGGTTTGGTGCGCTATCAATACATTGGCTTGTTCCACTTTTCCTAGGGAAAATAATACAATTGATAGTGTGTTAATCCTTCAGACAACGGTCTCAGGTAGAATTGCCTTCAACATTTCTATTGCTCCATTCAGAAAAAGCTTCCAAAAGCTGTTAGCTTGATCTTCCGCTGTATCCGCAGGTTAGAGCTCATATACCTTTTGGAAATCCCACAAGAAGTGAAACTTACCAGCTGCTCGTGGAAACTGCCGGTCACTGGTGTTCCCCATGGGCCTCGGCAATGCTTCTGGTACACAATGTAATCCTCGTGGTGGACGCTGTTTCTACATAGTAACATAGTAAGTAAGGTTGAAAAAAGACACATGTCCATCGAATTCAACCTTTTTTTTTTTTTATTAACTACCTATCTGCCAGTTGATCCAGAGGAAGGCAAAAAACCCATCTGAACCCTCTCCAATTTGCCTTAGAGGGGGAAAAATTCCTTCCTGACTCCAAAATGGCAATCGGACTAGTCCCTGGATCAACTTGTACTATGAGCTCTCTCCCATATCCCTGTATTCCCTCACTTGCTAAACACCATCCAACCCCTTCTTATACCTATCTAATGTATCAGCCTGTACCCCTGATTCACTTCCCAGCTCTCCCTGTAACACCCCTTTCCCTCCTCTAATCTCATTGGCTCCCTCCTGTCTGCTGGGAGGAGCTACTGGTGAATAAAGCATCCGACCCTTCCTTGTACCTATCTAATGTATCAGCCTGTACCACTGATTCACTTCCCAGCTCTCCCTGTAACACCCCTTTCCCTCCTCTAATCTCATTGGCTCCCTCCTGTCTGCTGGGAGGAGCTACTGGTGAATAAAGCATCCGACCCTTCCTTGTACCTATCTAATGTATCAGCCTGTACCACTGATTCACTTCCCAGCTCTCCCTGTAACACCCCTTTCCCTCCTCTAATCTCATTGGCTCCCTCCTGTCTGCTGGGAGGAGCTACTGGTGAATAAAGCATCCGACCCTTCCTTGTACCTATCTGATGTATCAGCCTGTACAACTGATTCAGGGAGAGAATTCCACATCTTCACGGCTCTCACTGCAAAAAACCCCTTCCGAATATTTAGGCGGAACCTCTTTTCTTCTAATCGGAATGGGTGACCACGTGTCAACTGGAAAGACCTACTGGTAAATAAATCATTAGAGAGATTATTATATGATCCCCTTATATATTTATACATAGTTATCATATCTCCCCTTAAGCGCCTCTTCTCCAGCGTGAACATCCCCAATTTGGCCAGTCTTTCCTCATAGCTAAGATTTTCCCTTTACCAGCTTAGTTGCCCTTCTCTGTCCCCTCTCTAATACAATAATGTCCTGTTTGAGTGATGGAGACAAAACTGTAGGGCATATTCTAGATGGGGCCTTACCAGTGCTCTATACAGTGGGACCCCCTCCTCCCGTGACTCTCTGCCCCATTTAATACAAGTCAAGACCTTATTTGCCCTTGATGCTGCTGACTGGCATTACTTGCTACAGACAAGTTTATTATCTACAAGGACTCCAAGCTCCGTCTCATTATGGATTTGCCTAGTGCAGTCCCATTAAGGGTATAAGTGGATATTGTTACATCCCAGGTGCAGGACTTTACATTTATCAACATTGAATCTCATTTGCCACTTAGCTGCCCAGATTGCCAGTTAGTCAAGATCCTGTTGCAAGTGCCACATCCTGGATGGAATTAATTGGGCTGATAGTTTTGTGTCATCTGCAAACACTGATACATTACTTACAATACCCTCCCCTAAGTCATTAATGAACAAGTTAAATAAAAGTGGCCCCAATACTGAGCCCTGTGGGACCCCACTAAGAACCTTACTCCAAGTAGAGAATGTCCCATTAACAACCACCCTCTGTACCCGATCCTGTAGCCAGTTTCCTATCCATGTGCAAACGACTTCATTAAGCCCAACAGACCTTAGTTTAGAAAGCAGTCGTTTGTGGGGCACAGTATCAAACGCTTTGGCAAAATCCAAATAGATCTACTGCCCCCCCCACTGTCCAGAATCTTACTTACCACATCATAAAATGCAATCAAATTCGTCTGACATGACCTATCCTTCATAAAAGTAGAGAGAACCGACGCACACCCTTCACCAGATCAGCCCGGTGCTCAATCCCAGAGGATCCGGCAGCCTCCCTTATGCTAGAGAACAAAGAAGGATCGGCACACAGGCATTCAAATTTGCAGTGTTACCTGCTCGTTTAATGAGCGGACTGCAACGTTTCGGGGTCACGCCCCTTTGTCAAGCATGTGGAGACCATAGTGCAGACATTAGAAATAGGGTGTTCAATTAATAAATTAGCATATATAATTATCAAAACATCTAAATACACAATTTATAAAGTGCAATAAATTCTCGACTCCCACAGTGAAAATTAGTGTCCATAGTGTCCATGATGATAAAAATCCATAATCCGTTTTAGAAAAATAAAAAAATATCCCAAATAGTCCAGTGTATTAACATTCTTGTGTTATAAAACATCCTAAAATAGAAACATTCTTTATAATAAATGACATACACATTTTCATAAAAAAGCTTTTTCCTCAACCGACCGAAGTAACAACTAATTGGCAACAAAATATCAAATATTTCTGTCCCTAGTTAGATTACATATAGCAACATAAAAAAACTACAAAATCTACTACCCTTACCATTAAAGGAAGGGGAATTTTTACCTGTCCCTGGGTAGATATCAAGCTGTTTCTTATCTGTTAAAAAAAGAAGAAAAGAAAAGAAATATATAAACACAATATTAGATACTGCTTCATAAATAACAGGACAAATTATACTCCTCATTCAGGCCCTTAGGATTTTTTGTTTGAAGTAACCAGATCCAAAAACATTCTCTCTGGAGCAGTTCACGTTTTATATCACAACCCTGTCGTGCCTTCACCTTTTCCAATATCTGCCGACGCAACTGGGATACCCGATGCCCCTGTGTATGAAAATGTCGGGCTAATAAAGTTTCCTTTCTCACTTTCTCTTGCCTTGTATTACCTATGGGGACAGCCATTGGAACAGGTGGTTTATAGTTGCGTATATTGGACTTGTGTTCATTTAGTCTTACTTTAATAGATCTAGACGTTTGGCCGAGGTACGCCAAGCCACATGGGCATTTAATACAATAAATAACACAATTCGTGTCACATGTGGAGAATGTTGTGTTTAGAGCCTTTATGCGGATGTGTGACCATACTACCTGGAATTATCCCAGTACAATGGCCACAATTGCTACAAGGAAATGTACCATTGGACTTAGTCCCCATCAGGCCTTGCTCCCCCAACCCATAGCTGGGTTTGGTTTTGATCAAATCACCAATGTTCTTACCCCTTCTATATGAAAAAAAGCGGGGGTGTCTGAAACAAGTGACCATATTTAGGATCACCACTTACAATGGCCCAGTATTTCAGTATGACCTTACGAATAGAGTTACTATCATACGTGGACACAAAAGGAATTCTAGATGTCCTGGTACAATTAGTAGTCTTTTTACTCAGCAACGCCTTCCTTGGGATATCCCCTACACTCTTTCTAATAACTTCCAGGCTATTGCTCTCATACCCTTTTTCCATGAATTTATTACACATCTCCCTAGACTCCTTTTCATATAATTCCTCAGTAGAAGTGATACGTCTCACACGTGTTAACTGACTCTTTGGGAGGCCACTATACAACCCTGGAGGATGATAAGATGTGGGTCTAAGTAGATTATTTACATCAGTGGGTTTGGTATATAGCGAAGTGATAAATGTAGTACCTTCAACCATCACATTAACATCTAAAAAATGTATAGCAGAAGAACTAGCTTCCAATGTAAACTTAATGGTTGAGTGTACCCCATTTAAACAAATAAGGAACTCGTCAAGTTCTGCCTTAGTCCCGGTCCACAAGAAAAACGTATCATCGACATAACGCATGTATGCCTGAATAAAAGAGGAAAAATGATTATTAGCGAAAATTAAATTCTTCTCAAAATGATCCATAAAAACATTGGCATAGGCAGGTGCCATGTTGGCACCCATGGCACAGCCCTGTAACTGTAAGAAATAATCCTCTTTGAACCGGAAATAATTTTTCTGTAAAACAAAATCAAGTAATTCACATACAAAATTAACCATGTAATTGGGTAAAGACCCTTGTCCCAAATATGTACGAATACATTCAATTCCTTCGTGGGGTGGAATTGAAGTGAAAAGATCCTTAACGTCCAATGAACACAAAAGAAAATCTCCAGAGGGAATATTGATGTTATCCAGCCTGTTCAAAAATGCAGCAGTATCATTCAGACATGGTTTTAAAGTAGGTAAAATTTCTTGAAGATGCGTATCAATGTACATTGCCAACGGTTGCCAAATTGAACCTATATTGGAGACAATCGGTCGCCCCGGGGGTCTAATCAATTGCTTATGAATCTTTGGAAGAAAATATACATGGGGGGCCTTAGGGTGTTCCGTAGTAAGCAGTTGACACAGCTCATCATAATTATTCCCTCCAAAACCGCAGAGTGCAAAAAGATATTAATCTCATTTCTGTATTTGAAGGTAGGATCATTAGCCAATTTTTTGTAATGGAGGGCATTCATTAATTGGCATTCTGCCTCCGCATTGTAATCCACAGTATTCAACACTACTATCCCACCGCCCTTATCGGCCTTAGTGAAGGTAACAGAGGTGTTCTCCTTTAAAGATTTTATAGCAGCTCTCTCCCCTATGGACATATTAGTACATTTATACTTAGAGTGGTTATGTTGCATTTTATTTATCTCAGCTGAAACGACAGATTCAAAGGCTTCAATACTGGGAAAATTCCCAGGGGGAACAAACTTAGACTTACAGTAGATCCCAATTTCATTTTTAGATTAGCCAGGGACGAATCCTTGAAGTTAGTGTTTTGCTGTTCCGAAAAATGTACTTTCAATTTTAATGCTCTAGTAAATCTAAATATGTCCACATTAATTGGAAAATCCGGGGATGTAAACGAGGGAATGAACCCCAAACCTTTGCCTAGAACAGCCAGCTCAGTATGCGACAAATCATAATCAGATAAGTTAAATATATTCGTTACCTGCGCTGCTGCTTCTTGCGCTTGTATGGCTGGCTGGCACCTAGGTTTACGTTTCCCCCTTCTGGTCCTCCGGTTCGTCTTGCCTGGCTTCCCCCTAAAAAAGGAATCACAGCCCTTTGCGATGTTACCGGGGAACCTAGTGATGTATCCACAGATGACCTGTCAACGGAACTCACATACAAATTTTCATAAAAAAGCTTTTTCCTCAACCGACCGAAGTAACAACTAATTGGCAATAAAATATCAAATATTTCTGTCCCTAGTTAGATTACATATAGCAACATAAAAAAAACTACAAAATATCTACTACCCTTACCATAAAAGGAAGGGGAATTTTTACCTGTCCCTGGGTAGATATCAAGCTGTTTCTTATCTGTTAAAAAAAAGAAGAAAAGAAATATATAAACACAATATATAAACACAATATTATATTATATTGAGGAAAAAGCTTTTTTATGAAAATGTGTATGTCATTTATTATAAAGAATGTTTCTATTTTAGGATGTTTTATAACACAAGAATGTTAATACACTGGACTATTTGGGATATTTTTTTATTTTTCTAAAACGGATTATGGATTTTTATCATCATGGACACTATGGACACTAATTTTCACTGTGGGAGTCGAGAATTTATTGCACTTTATAAATTGTGTATTTAGATGTTTTGATAATTATATATGCTAATTTATTAATTGAACACCCTATTTCTAATGTCTGCACTATGGTCTCCACATGCTTGACAAAGGGGCGTGACCCCGAAACGTTGCAGTCCGCTCATTAAACGAGCAGGTAACACTGCAAATTTGAATGCCTGTGTGCCAATCCTTCTTTGTTCTCTATCCTTCATAAAGCCATGCTGATTGCTGCTCATAATGCCATTCATTAGGACAAAATTTTGAATGTGATCCCTTAACAAGTTTCTCAATGTTCTGTATGCTTAGTATATGGTGCAGCGGTCTGATTCAGAAGGGTCCTACACACTTGTATTACAATTATCCTTTAGACCTCGTGATTTTGTTTTAAAAATTACAATTTTATTATAAAACTTCCTCAGGGGCATTACCCATGTTGCATTTCAGCACTATTTATCTAGAAGGTAGTCAGTCCGATTAATTTGCATAATTGATAGTATCATTCAATGTGTAATGGAAACTGCTAAGAAAACAAAACTTTTTGTACACAATAAATTACATAAATGAGTTATAATTAATTACATTAAAAAATCCTAATTTAATTTAATAACATTAATCATTTAAAAAGCATTTAAAGACCACTTGGTATGTTTTTTTTTATTTATATATCCAGAATGTTTCTTCTCTGGATATTAATTGTATCATATTGCTATCATGCCAATGTGCTTTTCTTTTTATTTTGTACTATTTCCATGGAGGTGAGTACAGAAGGGTCAGAGTTATGGTCTGATTTAAAATGAGCCGACACACTGTGTGTTGTTAGACCTTTCCAGATGTTGTTCATATTTTCCCTTATCCTTGTTTTAAGGCTTTTACTAGTTCTCCCTATATACTGCAGCTTAGTGATGTGCGGGCCGGGCCGATACCCTCGGTTCGGGCGGGTGGGTTCAGGCCGACCTCACAACCCCGCCTTTATGAGTCACAGACAGGTGCGGGTTGAGCTCTTCTGACGCTCTCCCCGCCTGCAACCTTACAAATGCCGACTTCCAGGTTGAACTTTTATAGACACTGCCTGCTCGCCCTGCCCCTTTTGTGCCATCATCGGCGGGTCTGGTCTATAATAGGAACAGAGAAGTCGGTTGCCGAGGGCTGCTACAGGTCGGGAAAAGCCTGACCCGCAAATCACTACCGCAGCTTGCACAGGCATTGGAACAAATATACTACATTGCTACTGTTGCAGTTCCTCATTTGTCACATTTGACTTAAATTTCTTTCATGATGAATCTTTGTAGGTAAACAGCTCGGTACAAGAATTTGTTTTATTGTACGTTTTTTTTGTATATCATGCGTGGATATTCAAATGCTCAATTAGATCTTAATCTTTCCTTATGTGCCAATGTTTTTTCATTATTTCTTCCAGTTTTCTGTTTGAGTTATTATATGTGATAATACAAGTAGGGATGCACCGAATCCAGGATTCGATTCGGGATTTGGACAAGATTCAGTCTTTTTATTAGGCCAAACTGAATCCTAATTTGCATATGCAAATTAGGGGTGGGTGTCACGAACGGCACACAGAATCCAGAACCAATGCTAAGCTCCCTGGTCACGGCTCTTGCTTCCACCTTTAACAACCGCCTTTCACCTCGGGAGGAGCCCTCGGCTAATCGGTTGCCACCAGGTCTTATTAAGAGAGGAGCAAAGCGAAGGTTCTGAATGAACAATGGGGCATGATCATTAGCGAGAATTAGGACAGAAAGCACAGTTCATGGAATAACAGGCCGGGTCGGTGCAGGCAGAGTTCAATCAGAGTCAGACAGACAAGAGTCAACAACGGTTCAAATAAGTATGAATTTGATTCTTTTGGCTTTAAAATCCCTTTGCTATTTTTCTAATGTAGTGTCTTCTAAAAAATGTTCCCTGAGTGTGAGCTATGATGGTGTATAGGGAAGTCTAATCACAAGTACCTATAATGTAGCCTTGTTTCCAAGTGATGTTATTTATAAATGTAATCGTTTCATGGTGTCTTTCAATTAAGAAGGTAACCTTGTGACGTTTTTGTAAGAACAAATAGATATATTCCGACAAATTAGAAGATAAGGAACCACAACCTGAAATAATGGGGGAGATATATATATATATATATATATATATCTACATCTTTGAAAAGAGTCTGCACTCTCAGGACATAAAAGTAAAACTTTTTTATTATTAATACGAGCTACTGACTGACTTTTCAGCCCCTTGAGGCCTTTCTCAACGTCATACATACTGGCAGGAAAACAGCTTCGGTAGAGATGACGTGTAACCGTCGTCAGATGCAAGTGCCAGGTGTATCAAATGTCACTTAACAAAAAGAAAACATGCCGCTCCAAACTCATCCCGTGTGTTCTTATTAGTGTAGCTCCATTCTTAGGTTGTAATGGTCCAGTTGCTCTGCTATCAGCGTCCCCACTGTAAACATTAACAGTACCCAGGCATATTTTGTTTTTTTCGAGAGTGCTGGCATCTTCATGGACTGCATTTGATTATTTATGCCGTGCACCTGTGTTCATAAGAGACCTTTTTTAAGTATTTGATAACTATGCTAAAACCACTACTGGCGATGGAAATAACAGTGAGGACTGACCGCATTGATAAATACCTGTCCTCTCTAGAACATACCAAGGATGTAAATATCATCCCCTGAAGTTTGTAATAGTCTTCCCCACATACACAAGACCACATGAACACTTGATGTTCCTGTGTTCCAGTCCATAGAATCACTAAATCATCTATGTAGCGCCACAGCCTATGAATCAAAGGTCCATATTTGGGTAGAATATACTTTTGTTCAAAATGTGCCATGTAGAGATTAGCAAAGGCTGGTGCCACCTTCGAAACCCATACTGATGCCAGTAGGTAATAGCAGAGTTCAAATTTAAAGTAGTTGAGTTTCAAGCAAAGTTCCAGTAGGTCAATCAAAAATTCGTTTTTTGGACGAGTATGGGTCAGGATGTTGGAGAAGTGCTTGGCGAAATTATGTCGATGCCTTGATTTGTAGGTATAACTGTGTAGAGCGAGGTTACAACCATTGTTGCAATCAGGGTGTTTGTGAGAATTGGTTGACAGTCTTTCAATTTGTTAAGTAGATCGCCAGTATCTTTAAGGTATGTGGTCGTACTCTGTACTAGAGGTTGCAGAAAATGATCAATATAGTATAGATTGCCAAAGGTTGTAGAATGGAATCTCGTGCACTTACTATAGGTTGGCCAGGAGGGTTTACTTGACATTTGTGAATCTTGGGTAAGGTGTAAAGTATTGGGCAGACAGGATGAGCCTTTGTTAAGAAGAAATGTGTGGATTCTGAGATAATGCCTTGTGTTAGTGCTGGTTGTAATATTGTGTCAACCTTTCTTTTGTAGGCAGCAGTAGGGTCTGTATCCAATTGTATGTAGACAGTGAAGTCGCTCAGTTGTTTTAAGATCTCGGATCTGTAGTCAGAGTAGTTCAGTATTACCACACCGCCCCCTTTATCAGCAGGTCTTATGACTATGGTGGGATTATTGGCTAGCGATGTAATCTCTTTCCATCTTTGTCATGTTTGGTCTTAAATCCTTATCTCTAGGTTTGAGCAAGCAGGCATGTAAATGCAGCAATTGATTAGGGGGTGTTAGGAGGTTCTTAGGTACTCTTGGACCTGAAGGGTGTTCTATCCTTGGTGGTGTTTTTAACTCTAAAGTGTTCTTTGAGTTTCATAGTCAATTGGAATTTCTGAATGTCAATCATAAGGTCTAGTGGGTTCATTCTAGTAGTGCGGTCAAAAGAAAGACCCATGGACAAGATTTTTCATTCAGTAGAATTAAGTTGGTGAGTGCTAAGGTTATTGACTACCTCCTCCTGGGATAATTTGAGTATGTTGGTGTTGTGTTTGATGCACAGCAAGAATTTAGTCAGCACTCATACCTCCAAAAATCATTTGGTGCAAGTCTCACAGTTTCCATCACCAACTGATTACTGAATTCTTTGTATCACAGACAGCACAACATTTCAGACCTGCATAGGTCTTTTTTCAAGCCACTTAAACAGCACCTGTGCACAATTATTTATACATTGTAGCTAAGTGACCCCGAGTGGTATATGTGTTGTAACACATCTCATATACAATCAGCCACAATTATATATCTTAATAAAATGTCCTGTTTGGTCATAGTGTCCATTCTTTTACCTGTGAAAAAGGGGCTTACTTAACTAAAAGAGCCCTTTCTACTGTGGATAAAACAATATATGAAAGACATAAGTTCAATAAAAAACTTACAAAAATGCAAAAAGGAGATCAAAATATTTATTTACTTAAATCATATTCTCTGTTCAGGCCATGGGGAACCAACGTTTCCAGCTTTCGAATCCATCTCGCTTCCTTTCTGAGTAACATTTTCACTCGATCTCCCCCTCTCCGTATTTTAGGGACACTATCTATTATTTGGAATTTTAACTGTTGTACCCCATGGCCTGCATCCAGAAAATGATTTGCAACTGCTTGATCACTTTTTTTGGTGTTAATGGCGGATTTGTGTTCTCTTATACGCTCTCGGGCACTTCTTGAATTTTGCCAAACATAAGCTAGCCCACGCGGGCATTTTATAACATATACAATATAAGTGCTTTCACATGTGTAGAACCCATTAATCTCAATTGCTGTGCCCTTTCTCGGATGGTATACTATCTCTCCTTTCTGACAATTCGAGCAACAGCTACACCCTAAACATGGGTATGTCCCATTTTTTCTTGGTCGTAATAACCGCTCTTTGGTATTTGAGCCACCTATGTCAGCTCTTATAGCCATAGAGCTGTCGTTGGACACTATTCTTTTTACCCGGCTGAATTGAGATTTTGGCACTGATTTTTTAACCTGCATGGGATGAAATGACTTGTAGTGCAATAAAGTATTTTTATCAGTAGGTTTTATATATGAGTCCGAGGACAGTGCATCACCTACCCTGCTGATTGTGGTATCCAAAAAAGAAATATTGTTTAAATCATTATGTAAAGTTAATTTTAAGTTTGTCCTGGTACAGTTGATTTGGTTATGAAAATCTTCCAGGGTCCAATGTGGCCCCATCCATATCATTAAGATATCATCAATGAATCTGTACCAGCACAGACAATGTTCTCTATACAATTCATTAGTATAAACAAAAGTTTCTTCAAAAGCATTCATATAGATATTTGCATATGACGGGCCAAATTGGACCCCATGGCTGTACCCCTAATTTGCAGAAAGAATTGGTCCTTAAACAGAAAAAAATGATTGTATAAGACCAACTTCAAACATGTCAGAAAAAATCTTTTTGTGAACCATCCAGTGGTTCATCTTGGTCATGTGGGATGGAGGTGTACAGGCTCTCCACGTCAAGGGTGACCAAGATGATGTTTTGAGGTAAATTCTTACATTCTTTAATTTTTGACAAAAAATCTCCTGTATCTCTTACATAAGAATGATGTTTCAATACATAAGGATTAATGATTCTATCCACAAAAATTGAAAGTGGAGACAATATAGATTCTATAAAGGATACAATAGGGCGACCGGGGGGATTATCCAAGCTCTTATGAATTTTGGGTAAAATATAAATTATCGGAATGACTGGATTTTCATTTATTAGGTAATCCCCCAGGATTATCCCTGCATCACACGCACTTTTAATGAGTGTCATTATTTGTGTCTTAATTTTAAGGAGGGGGCTGGTGGTTAATTTTTTATATGTGTTATTGTCAGAGAGCTGACGCTCTATTTCACTAACGTAGTAATTTTTATCCATAACCACCAGCGCCCCTCCTTTATCAGCCGGTTTAATTATCACTGTCTCATCAACTCAGTTAACAAACTTGGTCTGCTTTGTAAATTTTCCTTTCGATATTCACTTTCAATCTGGGTTATTTCCATTGTAACATTTTTCACGAAGGTCTCAACAAATACATTATCACTGCAAGGTATGTACTGGCTTGGCTTTTTTAAATTTAAATCCTTAGCATAAAAGATGCCAAAGCTATCCGGTACATTTTGTTCCACCACATTGTGAAATTCCACTTTTAACCTGATATTACGTTGTGTTTGATGCCCCCCCCCCCCCGCCTCTTATGTGGGCGTCACTGGTTCTTGAGAGGGTGGTAGATCCTAAAGAATGTGTGTTGATACTGCTGGGGGTACTTATACTGTGATCGGTATTTGGAGAGGAGGATCTACCTCTAGTTCCGCCTTTGCCCTTTGTGCGCATGTCAGATGGAGAGGAGGTATATGGAGAGGAATCCAAGCCACTGAAGCCGGCGTCTATTGGTTCTATAGGGCCTGGGTTTGGTCCGATCACCTCCTGTAAGCCAATAATAGACACGTCTCTTTTTGAGTCTGTATGGACGATCTGTACCTTGTTTTTCTTGAACTTGTGTAGTTCAGATGTGCAGTGTATCAGTTGCAGTTTCTCCAGCCATTTATAATCATGATCAGATCTCAGTGGAGTAAGATTAACAGATTCAAAGGGCACTTTCTGTGCGGGTAACATTCAGATTTGATAATGAGTCCCATACCTGTACATAATTTATATCAACATTTCTATTTCTCCATTCATAAACTGTGTTCCATGTTATCTGGACAACAGCAGCAGTGTTTGTATGTGGTGCTTGTACAAGGGTAAACAAAAAAACTCTGCGCTAAGTCCGACTAGATCTGAAGCAGCACCAACAATATACTTGTGGACCCACTTGTCCACAAACAAAAATTGTAAGTTCAGGTTTGGTGTGTTATCAATACTTTGGCATGTTCCACAGTTCCTAGGGAAAATAATACATTTTGTGTTAATCCTTCAGACAATGGTCGCAAGCAGAATTGGATCTACTCACCGTAAAATTCTTGTTAAGCGTGCCTCTCAAAATTACTGCCTCCGTGCCATCAGCTTGATCTGCCTCTGTACCTGCAGGTTAGAGCTCATATAGTGAAATATAGTCGGGATCTTTTGGAGACCTTGCAAGCAGTTAAACTTACTGAGCCACCCAAGCTGTACCCAAATCAGTGAATGGCAACATTAATTGAATCTCTCCTTTGGGCTTAATTCCTAAAAGAGAGTCCAATACATTTAGGTGAATACATCTTCTTTCCTATCCTAAAGAAACCTGTCAATGATGGTATAGATCCTGAATTATTTACAGTGTCATACACCCCATTCTATGCAGCAGTTAATTTGGTTATTTTACAAGTTGTTTACAACAAGTTACAAGTTCAACCAAGAGCAAGTGAAATTAAGATGGCGAGGAAAAAGGGATGCAGATGGGCTGATCTATATACTATGTTTTATAGGCAAGTAGCCAGATTTGGAAAACCAGATATTATAAATCCAGGAGGAAACAACATAGGAAAGATAAAAACAGTTCAATTGATTTAGCTCAGCTAAGAAAATATCAAGGCTTATTTGGGTGGAGACAGGAAACCAAAAAACCATAGAAAGGGCGCGGATAAAAGTGAATTTTGTAATTGCAAAATATGGCAGGCAAGCAGCTTTACTCACATACAGACATGTAGATCTGGAGCTGGGAGGTAGAGAGAGGGTGCATCTATCCAAAATACGATACAATATCTTTAATATCGGTCTGGAAGACGGTCCAAGCAGATTCTGGAGATACCGGCTTGGGCGGTAGAGGAAATTGATGATTTGAGTAAAGGAAAACAATGAAAGAAACAAAGAGAGACTCCTAGCAGTTAAGGAGCAAATGCTGAGAGCACATTATTATTATTTGGGTTTTGTTATCTAAAAGGATAAGTCATATATATATAGAAAAAGTTTATGTTGCCTAAATGATTAACAAATAAAAAGCTACTGCCTTTAAATCCTCCAGCTCCAGAAGTTGCCGTGTGGTTATTTGTAATATAGTGAAATGTCCATCATTCTTATCCCATGCAGAGAATTGGCTGTCACTGGTTCCAGTCCAGGTTGCACAGTATATGGGTTTAGTGGCAAATGATCATATGGAATATTATAAATGGATTCTCTTTTGCCACTATCGACTCAAATGTGATCCTGCATCAATGGGGGAGACCTACATGTGTTGTATGGTTAGTGGAGAGAAAACGAACAGCTCGGTTGATACAGGGGCAGGAACTACATTGATGCCTGGGATACCAGCAACAAATGATTGTGAATATGCTAAAATTGTGGGTGTGACAGGATCACCAATGGATGTAGTACTAGAACAAAGGAAGATTAGGGTAGGGAACAGAGACACATTAGCACAAGGGTACATGTAAAACCTGGGGCCATAGCTCTACTGTGTGCAGCTGACATAATGAGGTTAGGACATACAGTAGACCTCAATAACAAAATGCTATGGTCAAAAACACCATGTGAAGAAGTTCAAGTGATAGAGGATCCCACAGACAGAGGTACAAGGGTATTATAAAAAACATGCCTTCTCCCCCTCCAGAGACAGGATTGGTGGGAACAAACAAACCCAATTTGGGCTAAAGATAGTCTAGACATAGGGAGAACAGTCTTAATTGTAACAATAGATGTCGCTGACCATCCCTATGTTAAACAATACCCCCTCCCGAAAGAGGCAGAAAGATTTTAATGTCATTATTCAGAAATTTAACGAACATGGATTTATCAGAGAATGTCAAACTGCTATCAAAACTGATTACCGGAAATTAAATGAATCCACTTTTAGAACAGCCCCATTAGTGGCATCATATCCAGAATTAATGGCAAGATTAAATCCAGAAATGAAATGGTAGCATAAGAAATAGGGGGTAAATTACAGCCAATTGCATACTTGAGGGGGGTCATCCATTTTTGGATCCTGGAAGGATATAACATGGGTATACCTAATCTCCTAACATAGAAACTTCTAGATTGTGCCTTTAGGCTGCAGTTTGTATTGTCAGTTAGACACTTCACAATACCTCATTTATATGCTGTCAGACTCTAGTTTATTCTGCACCCCCAATCCTAACCTCAATTTAAATAATTGTTTTCTTTTGGGCAGACTCGAGATCGGGAAAAGGAAGACTGGTTAGTGAGAGGACTGGAGCGGATAGCAGGAGAGGACTAGAAAAGGTAGGGCAAGATGCAGAGCGAGAGGAGGGAAGATAAAGACAGGGTACAGGTCAGAACAGGAAGCAGGAACCAGAAAGAGAAGGTAAGGTCAAGGCAAGATCAGGTTTGGAGCAAGAGCAGAGAGAGATTCAGAATAGTAAGGAAAGCTAGGCAGGGCAAGGTCACAGCAAGGTTAAAGCAAGGAAAGATAAAGGTTTAAAGCAGGACCGGAGCAGAACTGGAAGGGGAAGATAACGCAAAGGTCCCTGGCTCGAATCCCGGCAGATCCTGACAAGCAGCACTATTAACTGATGTGTTTTGAAATAAACATGTTTTCCCATGACAGTATCCCTTTAATAATTTACTTACCATTAGCACCAGAATGGGCCATAGTAAGTATTGACCCTACAAGCTCTGGATGTTCTAAAGGAGACTCAAGGCTATTACATATGATCACCAACTTTAAAGCTAAATTGTTCTGTCTTCCACTTGCCCTGGATAGTTACAGCAAAGTATGAAAACATAAACATTCTTTGAGATATTGGAAAGTTACATAGACACTTCCAAATCAAATACATGTGTTCAATTTAAAGATAGTATTTGGTTCTTGGAGATCCAAGTCATATTTTTTATGTTCCTGTAACACCTATTTGGGCTGCATAGCACACAAATAGTTAAAGTGTCCAGCTAGCAGTAGAAGCATGGGTTACACGCGACTTCACACAACAGGGTCAGGGCCTTCGCCATGTGGAAGTGTTCCCTCTATGGTGTAGTGCAACTACATCCCCCAGGCTACTGTGCAGACAACAAAAGATGGGCGCCAGGAGGTTCTTGCAGTAAAACAGAAAACGGTTTATTTAACTATGCACGAGGCAAGTGACCAGAGGTTTAGTAGTCACACAGGAGCTGAGGCAATAGCACATTTCTCACACAGAGCTGCAGGCATTAGGCATTTCTCACAGAGGAAAGGTCTCCATTAGGCATTTGCAGAATTCACACACATTCCCTCCTGGAAGTTGTCAGGAAGCAGCTTGTACCCTACACTCCCTCTTCACTGAGGTCCCTGACTGGAGGCAACACACAGAGCCTCTGGGAAGCTCCTCCCTTACTGCAAATCCTTGTTGGAGCTTCAGCTGCTCTTTCTCTCTCACCTCTCTGCCTTTCTCTCCTAGAGAGACTATGACAAGTCTGCCCTAGTGCAACTATTCCTCATTCACGGGGTTACCTGCTCCCCGACTTCTTCTTCCAAAGCACATGGGCCTTTCTGGGCCTAGCTGTGCCCAGGCTCCCCTGAGCACACCCAGCTGGATCACCATCCACAGGCCAAAGAGGAAGTGGCCACTCCCTACACACACTATATAGCAGTGTAGCAGGGGCGTGTCATTCTCTCCTGGCAGATCACTCTAAGAAAAAGGTGGGGGCCTTAAAGCTGCAGGGCAGATTACCCAGTAGGGGTCCCTACATTCCATTGTGACAGTGTTCAGGCAAGCAAAATAAATTTGCGGGAAGTGTCTCCTGAGGCTTATTTTTTAAACCTGCACCCCTCTAAAAAAAAGAAACCAATATTGCAAGTAATCAGAATAGTGCTGAGAAATTCTCATACGTTTGTCTTGTTGGGTATATCTGGAAATCATTAATTTATTTATTTTTTTGCCCTTATTTTCAGAGATTGTTTAATGTCTTCAGACATAAAAACCCCAGAGTGATGTCAAAGAATCATCTCTGTGGCCAGACCATGTTTTCTTGAGGTACTGGAAAAGTTGAAGGCCGGGGTTTGTGTTGGGGACAAAGAGAAATCAACAATTCTCTACTACCTGGAATCACTTTTGGTCCTGAAGCACCTCCTGGTTGTTTGACTTAATACATTTAAGTTTTCACTTTTTGCAACAAAGAGGTGCTGCAGCGGTATTTTTTTCTTTTATGACTATACAAACCCCTAGCAAGGGTTTCCAGACTGCTTTTGTACCTAAATCACAAGGTTAAATAAGGTGGTTGAATCACACACAATATTGATTACTCTGAAGCATCTCCAGAGACCTTGAATTTTCATAAATAATAATAAATTTGGTGAGCAAAAATAGTCCATAGTTTTATTTCATGCTCTTTGTACTATTGTTCTTACTGTTCATTTATATGTAATTGATTTGCTCAGACTCTCAATCCTCTGCTCAGACTCTCTCACCTGTAAACAAAGGAGGAGGATTACTCGACTGGGCTGAAAAGATGTGGATTGGACACTCCGTGATACCAACAACGAGGAGATGGTATCACTCAGATACAAGTAAACAAAGTTATAGACATATTGTCCCATATTTAGTAATATAACATATATGCATAAACTAGGAGTGTTAAATACATATCCATACATATTGTATTCAATATTTATAATTGTTATTCATTGGTTTGCCCTATATATTTGTATGAAAGCAGAAATGACAAAAGCAGTTGAGATTACAGTCAAACACAGGGGCCTCCTTCACAGCCGCCCATGAGCATCTCCGAGCAATGATATATTCTAGGAATTTGCAAAATTTTTTGGGGAAAACATGGGTTTCAAAATAATTCCATAGATTTAATAGATTGAAAAATCATTGTAACCAGTGTGGCCCATCTTGCTTCTTCTGATTATCAGTGTGTATAACATGGAGAATACATATAACCTTTTATCAAGTATAAAGGACTCAGGTATCAATGTTATATTGTGTGTCTGAACACAATAATTTAATGATCTCTATTAGGGTTCTTTATAGTATAGCAAATACATTGTATTATGACAACTTTGTTGGGTCTGCACAACCAGACATCACATGCTTGTTTTTATCTGCATAATGCAATGGCTCCTTTTACATGTTTTATATTTGGTGGGGTAATTTGGTCCTTAGCAACCAGATGGCTGAAAGTGTAAACTGGAGAGCTGCTGAATAAAAGCTAAATAACTCAAACACAAATAATGGGAAAAAAAATAAAACTAGATGCAAATATTGCTCTCTACATCAAACTAAACTCAAAGGTGAACAGCAACAACCTGATCTAAATCATCCTATTCAGAGACTTCTACTTCAGAGCCAGACCTAAAGGTAAACAGAAGAAGCACCTACCAAGGACCTGTTTAAGGCTCTTTTGCCTACTCTTAGTCTATATTCACTCCCCTCCAGGGATGGACAAATTTGACCTGTTTTGCTCCGCTAAAAATTAGCCGCGCGGCAAAATTATTTTGAAGGGTTTTTTTGGACGCATGACGCCATACAAGTCTATGGGCGTCATTTCCGCGGCGAAACAAGGCGGAGAAATTCACCCATCCCTACTCCCCTCTGCTTCTCTCCACTTGATCACCACAGCCCCTGCTAGGAGCACACAGTTTCACCCAGTCCTGCTCTACCTAATTTGACTGTCAATGCAAATATCCTGATAGTTACAATAAAATGCAAATACACAGACGGTCCTTTCTCCTCTCTGTGTCTCTCTTTCTCTTCTCTGAGAAGGCATTTTGAATTTCCCTTCTAAAAGGCTATAGCAAAAATGATTCAGTTGAGTGCTAAAGGGGTAGTTCACCGTAACACAAAATTACAGCATGATGTAGACTTCGACATTCTAAGACAATTCAATTTTTTCTTGTACAGCTGCCAGGCTTGAAATTCTAGCTGCTGTTCTTTTGCTATGAATAGGGGAGGGACTGAATAGAAAGAAAGGATAAAGAATACAATTTAAGCTTGACAGTTGATGAGTTTTTTCAGAAAAAGAGGGCTAAATTCTTAAAGGATAAGTAAACCTTAAAAAAAGTAAATATAACATTTATGAGGGGGCTATTATAAACAAGTTGCAATGTATATTCATTATTTATTTTCTTTTAATTGCAAGATATTAAGGGATACATGTACTGTTAATATGAATGAATTTTGTTACAACAGCGCCACCTGCTGGTCATTTTCCCACCAGTCTGACCAGCAAGTAGTCAAGGAAGTTGTCAGGAGAAAGAAAGAGGCTGATGTTCTTCTGCTTTGGGAAGATGTGAGAAAGGTTTATCGAGGTTTCAAATGTGATTCCTAAGCAGAAGAACATCAGAGCAGCCAGATGTTGAAAAAGATTCACACAGTAAATGTACTCAGGCAAGTTCTTCAAAGGGTCCCTGCCACTTATCAAGGAATTAGCTTTACACGTTGGGTTATAACATTTATACTCGACCCCCAGGTTTAAAGGAACAAACATTAGCCGACTGATCATACTCTACTCTGGGCTTTCTGTCCTTGCTGTAATTGTCCTTTAAAAGGAATCTGTCGTCATTTTAAACTTTTTTTTTTTTTTTTTTTTTTTTGCATTTTTATAAAAAACACACATCCATAAACACTGTGTGGCAAATAAAATGTTAATCCACAAATCCCTGCATAAGTTATTTTAGTTAGTATTTTGTCATGGGGGCTTCCATTTGTGCTCATTACACATTCATCGTGTGCTGCTCTAACAGCAGGCACAGCATTACCTGTGTGCTTGGAGGCAGCCACTCTGTAATGAAAATCCAGGTCCCTGCACTACCACATGAGAATCTAGCTGTACCCTCCCCCTCCCCTCTCTGCCCATGCCTGTGATGTTTGGAGGAGAGAGGTCACATGGTTTGCAGGGAAGCAATTACTTTCACTTTCACTTTCCTACGTCCTGCTCTACAGCTGCACTAGCAGCCCTTCCTCCCACAGATACTATCAAGCTCCTGCCATTCTGTAAGTTTGATCTCTGCTTTCCTTTTGTGAGGGGAACTTTCTCTCCTTGCTGCCTTCCTAGTTAGTTTTACTGGTTACTAGATGAGCTAAAGGAGCTGTGAGTTCCCTCTGCTAATATCCACCTCACACACACTGAGCTCCTTTCCTGCCTGCAATACTTATCTCTTCATTAACTACTTACTGCCTCCTTTCTCCTCAGCTATTTTAACCCTTCCTAGACTTCCTCCTAAGTTTCCCTGGTTTTCAAGTATGTCCTCCTTATTTTATCCTTTTTTCTATTCCCTGTCATCAGTCCTGGGAGTGGACTCCTGTGTTTCTGCCATTCATTTTTGTGTAAACAAATATAATAAACTATCTATATAAAATATTTTTTCCAGTGCCCAAAATGAATTGTGTGTGTGAATATATATATATATATATATATATATATATATATATATATATATATATTTGAAACGTAAGTGGGGGCAGTGATCACAGGACTATCTTATTTCAGTCCTTCTGAAGTGGTGTCAGTGGGAGTTTATCTTGATTCCTATTGTACAATTGACAGGCTCAGCAGACAAGGCTCTATTTGCATTACAGCAGCTTGTAGGAGGGAGGGGCAATGACATCACTCCAACTTGCAGCGCAGCAGTAAAGTGTGACTGAAGTTTATCAGAGCACAAGTCACATGACCTGGGCAGCTGGGAAATGTCAAAATGTCTAGCCCCATAGCAAATTTTAAAATTAGATATAAAAAGATCCATTTCTTGTTTTGAAAAACGGATTTCAATGCAGGATTCTGCTGTAGCAGCACTATTAACTGATACATTTTGTAAAAAACATGTTTTTCCATGACAGTATCCCTTTAACAACTGGCTTTACAGCAATGCTTGTACAGTCCGTACTATAGTAGAAAGCAGGACAAATCCAAGGCAGTAACTACTACTGATACAGCAGTGCTTGTCTCCTGCATGAGGATAATATGTTCAGTTTAAATTTGGGAGATGTTGGCAGGCCCGGACTGACAATCTGTGTGTTAGGACATTCTCCCGACGGGCCGCTCTACATTTTATTTAAGTGGGCCGCTCCTCACCTTCAACACAGCACTGATTGCCTCAGAAGCTCTTTGAATGCATCCGATGGGCACTAGGACCTCTATCTCCCACGTGGCTCTGCCCCTCCCACTCCTCTCACACTGCTGCTGCTGCCGCTGTGTCCCTGCAGCCCTTCTATGGAGGACTCTGTGCTGTGAGTAAGGCCCGGCAATGGGGAGGGGGGTACTGAGGGCTGTCCACCTTTCATTCTCAATATATTTAGGATTGTTTAGTCTTCTTGGGCTGGTCTTATCCTACCCCTTAATAAAATGATTTATGCTGGCTTAATAAGATCTATTTCTGTCTTGTTATTACAGAATAAATGAGGTATTTTTTGTTTAAATAGGATGCTGTAAAAAATGTTTCTGGATAAAGTTTTTTTCTGGGAAATATCAGGAAAGGTTTATGCAAAAAATGAAGGAAGGACAGATGATTTATAAAATTTATATTTAGGAATGGCAGCTATTATTGTTTGTGCCCTGGTGAACATTGCTTGTTTATACTGTATGTGTTTCAGTGTGCTGCTCATTAATATAAAGAAAATAACACCCTCCTAATCCTTACTAATTCCTTTCTATACATCTTCAACTGTGATGCTTGGGGTGGGGACCAGGGCCGGGCCATGCCGCACAGGCGCCCTAGGCAAGCCAACGGACGCGGCGCCGGTTTAGCACAAGTGCGCATGCGCAATGTACGAATGTGCGCTAGCGGAGAGAAATGTAATCGCGCACAGGAGTGCAGGTATCTATAAAAACCGCAAAGAGTCGGGCACTGGACTGGGGGTAGGCGACAGAGGAGGTACGTGCCTGGCCCCCCCCAGCTTTGCGCCCTAGGCACATGCCTACTCTGCCTACCCCTAGTTCCGGCCCTGGTGGGGACTGAATGGATGAACCTGAGGGACAGGTGTATTTCTCCTGCAAATGTTATATGAAGGGAGTGTGACTGTGGGATAGCAGGTATAGTAGGGAGAGATGTGTCTATAGTAACAGTGGGATAATAGTCTCTGGGAAGGGAGTGTGACTGTGGGATAGCAGGTATAGTAGGGAGAGATGGTGCCTATAGTAACAGTGGGATAATAGTCTCTGGGAAGGGAGTGTGACTGTGGGATAGCAGGTATAGTAGGGAGAGATGGTGCCTATAGTAACTGTGGGATAATAGTCTCTGGGAAGGGAGTGTGACTGTGGGATAGCAGGTATAGTAGGGAGAGATGGTGTCTATAGTAACAGTGGATAATAGTCTCTGGGAAGGGAGTGTGACTGTGGGATAGCAGGTATAGTAGGGAGAGATGGTGTCTATAGTAACAGTGGATAATAGTCTCTGGGAAGGGAGTGTGACTGTGGGATAGCAGGTATAGTAGGGAGAGATGTGTCTATAGTAACAGTGGATAATAGTCTCTGGGAAGGGAGTGTGACTGTGGGATAGCAGGTATAGTAGGGAGAGATGTGTCTATAGTAACAGTGGATAATAGTCTCTGGGAAGGGAGTATGACTGTGGGATAGCAGGTATAGTAGGGAGAGATGGTGTCTATAGTAACAGTGGATAATAGTCTCTGGGAAGGGAGTGTGACTGTGGGATAGCAGGTATAGTAGGGAGAGATGGTGTCTATAGTAACAGTGGATAATAGTCTCTGGGAAGGGAGTGTGACTGTGGGATAGCAGGTATAGTAGGGAGAGATGGTGCCTATAGTAACAGTGGATAATAGTCTCTGGGAAGGGAGTGTGACTGTGGGATAGCAGGTATAGTAGGGAGAGATGGTGTCTATAGTAACAGTGGATAATAGTCTCTGGGAAGGGAGTGTGACTGTGGGATAGCAGGTATAGTAGGGAGAGATGGTGCCTATAGTAACAGTGGATAATAGTCTCTGGGAAGGGAGTGTGACTGTGGGATAGCAGGTATAGTAGGGAGAGATGGTGTCTATAGTAACAGTGGATAATAGTCTCTGGGAAGGGAGTATGACTGTGGGATAGCAGGTATAGTAGGGAGAGATTGGCCTATAGTAACAGTGGATAATAGTCCTCTGGGAAGGGAGTGTGACTGTGGGATAGCAGGTATAGTAGGGAGAGATGGTGTCTATAGTAACAGTGGATAATAGTCTCTGGGAAGGGAGTATGACTGTGGGATAGCAGGTATAGTAGGGAGAGATTGGCCTATAGTAACAGTGGATAATAGTCTCTGGGAAGGGAGTGTGACTGTGGGATAGCAGGTATAGTAGGGAGAGATGGTGCCTATAGTAACAGTGGATAATAGTCTCTGGGAAGGGAGTGTGACTGTGGGATAGCAGGTATAGTAGGGAGAGATGGTGCCTATAGTAACAGTGGATAATAGTCTCTGGGAAGGGAGTATGACTGTGGGATAGCAGGTATAGTAGGGAGAGATGGTGTCTATAGTAACAGTGGATAATAGTCTCTGGGAAGGGAGTGTGACTGTGGGATAGCAGGTATAGTAGGGAGAGATGGTGTCTATAGTAACAGTGGATAATAGTCTCTGGGAAGGGAGTGTGACTGTGGGATAGCAGGTATAGTAGGGAGAGATGGTGCCTATAGTAACAGTGGATAATAGTCTCTGGGAAGGGAGTGTGACTGTGGGATAGCAGGTATAGTAGGGAGAGATGGTGTCTATAGTAACAGTGGATAATAGTCTCTGGGAAGGGAGTGTGACTGTGGGATAGCAGGTATAGTAGGGAGAGATGGTGCCTATAGTAACAGTGGATAATAGTCTCTGGGAAGGGAGTGTGACTGTGGGATAGCAGGTATAGTAGGGAGAGATGGTGTCTATAGTAACAGTGGATAATAGTCTCTGGGAAGGGAGTATGACTGTGGGATAGCAGGTATAGTAGGGAGAGATTGGCCTATAGTAACAGTGGATAATAGTCTCTGGGAAGGGAGTGTGACTGTGGGATAGCAGGTATAGTAGGGAGAGATGGTGTCTATAGTAACAGTGGATAATAGTCTCTGGGAAGGGAGTATGACTGTGGGATAGCAGGTATAGTAGGGAGAGATTGGCCTATAGTAACAGTGGATAATAGTCTCTGGGAAGGGAGTGTGACTGTGGGATAGCAGGTATAGTAGGGAGAGATGGTGCCTATACTAACAGTGGATAATAGTCTCTGGGAAGGGAGTGTGACTGTGGGATAGCAGGTATAGTAGGGAGAGATGGTGTCTATAGTAACAGTGGATAATAGTCTCTGGGAAGGGAGTGTGACTGTGGGATAGCAGGTATAGTAGGGAGAGATGGTGCCTATAGTAACAGTGGATAATAGTCTCTGGGAAGGGAGTGTGACTGTGGGATAGCAGGTATAGTAGGGAGAGATGGTGTCTATAGTAACAGTGGATAATAGTCTCTGGGAAGGGAGTGTGACTGTGGGATAGCAGGTATAGTAGGGAGAGATGGTGCCTATAGTAACAGTGGATAATAGTCTCTGGGAAGGGAGTGTGACTGTGGGATAGCAGGTATAGTAGGGAGAGATGGTGTCTATAGTAACAGTGGATAATAGTCTCTGGGAAGGGAGTATGACTGTGGGATAGCAGGTATAGTAGGGAGAGATTGGCCTATAGTAACAGTGGATAATAGTCTCTGGGAAGGGAGTGTGACTGTGGGATAGCAGGTATAGTAGGGAGAGATGGTGTCTATAGTAACAGTGGATAATAGTCTCTGGGAAGGGAGTATGACTGTGGGATAGCAGGTATAGTAGGGAGAGATTGGCCTATAGTAACAGTGGATAATAGTCTCTGGGAAGGGAGTGTGACTGTGGGATAGCAGGTATAGTAGGGAGAGATGGTGCCTATACTAACAGTGGATAATAGTCTCTGGGAAGGGAGTGTGACTGTGGGATAGCAGGTATAGTAGGGAGAGATGGTGCCTATAGTAACAGTGGATAATAGTCTCTGGGAAGGGAGTGTGACTGTGGGATAGCAGGTATAGTAGGGAGAGATGGTGCCTATAGTAACAGTGGATAATAGTCTCTGGGAAGGGAGTGTGACTGTGGGATAGCAGGTATAGTAGGGAGAGATGGTGTCTATAGTAACAGTGGATAATAGTCTCTGGGAAGGGAGTGTGACTGTGGGATAGCAGGTATAGTAGGGAGAGATGGTGCCTATAGTAACAGTGGATAATAGTCTCTGGGAAGGGAGTGTGACTGTGGGATAGCAGGTATAGTAGGGAGAGATGGTGTCTATAGTAACAGTGGATAATAGTCTCTGGGAAGGGAGTATGACTGTGGGATAGCAGGTATAGTAGGGAGAGATTGGCCTATAGTAACAGTGGATAATAGTCTCTGGGAAGGGAGTGTGACTGTGGGATAGCAGGTATAGTAGGGAGAGATGGTGTCTATAGTAACAGTGGATAATAGTCTCTGGGAAGGGAGTATGACTGTGGGATAGCAGGTATAGTAGGGAGAGATTGGCCTATAGTAACAGTGGATAATAGTCTCTGGGAAGGGAGTGTGACTGTGGGATAGCAGGTATAGTAGGGAGAGATGGTGCCTATACTAACAGTGGATAATAGTCTCTGGGAAGGGAGTGTGACTGTGGGATAGCAGGTATAGTAGGGAGAGATGGTGCCTATAGTAACAGTGGATAATAGTCTCTGGGAAGGGAGTGTGACTGTGGGATAGCAGGTATAGTAGGGAGAGATGGTGCCTATAGTAACAGTGGATAATAGTCTCTGGGAAGGGAGTGTGACTGTGGGATAGCAGGTATAGTAGGGAGAGATGGTGTCTATAGTAACAGTGGATAATAGTCTCTGGGAAGGGAGTGTGACTGTGGGATAGCAGGTATAGTAGGGAGAGATGGTGCCTATAGTAACAGTGGATAATAGTCTCTGGGAAGGGAGTGTGACTGTGGGATAGCAGGTATAGTAGGGAGAGATGGTGCCTATAGTAACAGTGGATAATAGTCTCTGGGAAGGGAGTGTGACTGTGGGATAGCAGGTATAGTAGGGAGAGATGTGTCTATAGTAACAGTGGATAATAGTCTCTGGGAAGGGAGTGTGACTGTGGGATAGCAGGTATAGTAGGGAGAGATGTGTCTATAGTAACAGTGGGATAATAGTCTCTGGGAAGGGAGTGTGACTGTGGGATAGCAGGTATAGTAGGGAGAGATGGTGTCTATAGTAACAGTGGATAATAGTCTCTGGGAAGGGAGTGTGACTGTGGGATAGCAGGTATAGTAGGGAGAGATGGTGCCTATAGTAACAGTGGATAATAGTCTCTGGGAAGGGAGTGTGACTGTGGGATAGCAGGTATAGTAGGGAGAGATGGTGCCTATAGTAACAGTGGATAATAGTCTCTGGGAAGGGAGTGTGACTGTGGGATAGCAGGTATAGTAGGGAGAGATGGTGCCTATAGTAACAGTGGATAATAGTCTCTGGGAAGGGAGTGTGACTGTGGGATAGCAGGTATAGTAGGGAGAGATGGTGCCTATAGTAACAGTGGATAATAGTCTCTGGGAAGGGAGTGTGACTGTGGGATAGCAGGTATAGAAGGGAGAGATGTGTCTATAGTAACAGTGGATAATAGTCTCTGGGAAGGGAGTGTTACTGTGGGATAGCAGGTATAGTAGGGAGAGATGTGTCTATAGTAACAGTGGATAATAGTCTCTGGGAAGGGAGTGTTACTGTGGGATAGCAGGTATAGTAGGGAGAGATGTGTCTATAGTAACAGTGGATAATAGTCTCTGGGAAGGGAGTGTGACTGTGGGATAGCAGGTATAGTAGGGAGAGATGTGTCTATAGTAACAGTGGATAATAGTCTCTGGGAAGGGAGTGTGACTGTGGGATAGCAGGTATAGTAGGGAGAGATGATGTCTATAGTAACAGTGGATAATAGTCTCTGGGAAGGGAGTGTGACTGTGGGATAGCAGGTATAGTAGGGAGAGATGGTGCCTATAGTAACAGTGGATAATAGTCTCTGGGAAGGGAGTGTGACTGTGGGATAGCAGGTATAGTAGGGAGAGATGGTGCCTATAGTAACAGTGGATAATAGTCTCTGGGAAGGGAGTGTGACTGTGGGATAGCAGGTATAGTAGGGAGAGATGTGTCTATAGTAACAGTGGATAATAGTCTCTGGGAAGGGAGTGTGACTGTGGGATAGCAGATATCAGTATCACTCATGTATTATAAGGGATAATGTACCCCCTACTGTAGATGATAAGGATATTCAAAGTCACTGAGGGGTTGTTCTGTGACCATATAAAGGCACAAGGCTGCAGGCTGAGTTATACAGGGAACTCTGAGTATCACTCATGTATTATAAGGGATAATGTACCCCCCTACTGTAAATGATAAGGATATTAGAAGTCACTGAGGGGTTGTTCTGTGACCATATAAAGGCACAAGGCTGCAGGCTGAGTTATACAGGGAACTCTGAGTATCACTCATGTATTATAAGGGATAATGTACCCCCTACTGTAAGTAATAAGGATATTAGAAGTCACTGAGGGGTTCTGTGACCATATAAAGGCACAAGGCTGCAGGCTGAGTTATACAGGGAACTCTGAGTATCACTCATGTATTATAAGGGATAATGTACCCCCTACTGTAAATGATAAGGATATTAGAAGTCACTGAGGGGTTGTTCTGTGACCATATAAAGGCACAAGGCTGCAGGCTGAGTTATACAGGGAACTCTGAGTATCACTCATGTATTATAAGGGATAATGTACCCCCTACTGTAAATGATAAGGATATTAGAAGTCACTGAGGGGTTGTTCTGTGACCATATAAAGGCACAAGGCTGCAGGCTGAGTTATACAGGGAACTCTGAGTATCACTCATGTATTATAAGGGATAATGTACCCCCTACTGTAAATGATAAGGATATTAGAAGTCACTGAGGGGTTGTTCTGTGACCATATAAAGGCACAAGGCTGCAGGCTGAGTTATACAGGGAACTCTGAGTATCACTCATGTATTATAAGGGATAATGTACCCCCTACTGTAAATGATAAGGATATTAGAAGTCACTGAGGGGTTCTGTGACCATATAAAGGCACAAGGCTGCAGAATCTTTAACATATTTTTACATGAATTACACTTAAGAATGAAAGGCAGCTCATTTTGCACATAATTTTTTGCAGTTTTACCCCAATATATGAGTGGATGTGTACAAGATCATCACATGTTTACATGTGGGCTGCTTTGATTTTTTTTTGCCCGGGCTGCTTTTTACCCCCAGTCCGGCCCTGGATGTTGGTACATGGTAGCCTCTTGTTCTATGTTTATTTTGCAATGTCAAAAAGGCCTTGTGGAAACCGGTTGCCACCTGTCCAGTTTTGACAGCCCAGTTTTCAGGACAGAGACATGAGCAAATGTGTTTAGTTTTAACTGCATCTTTTGGCCATGCTCCACTTGTTGGCTCCATTTCTGAACCCCCTCTCTTACGGACATCTTTCTCCTCCTTAGTATAAATAAATTAACTTTTGTGCCAGACATCTTACTATTCTTCTAACTTAAGTGTATTGAATAAATTCTCAGTAGCTTTCTGTCCTTCCTCCAAGATAATTTACCTATAAGTTTGTGGTCTCCTTGTTCAATCCAAACAAGCCAAGCTTTTTTGTTATTATAGCCTATCAGAACATTTATAGATGGGATAGCTTTAATTATTTTGGTTCACCAAGTACCATTGCACAACAATAAAAATATTCGAACAACTTAGATGGCTTCACCAATCATATTTACTCTTCATTTTCCTGTTACAATTTGTATTGGTGTGCCTCATTGTTCTGCTTTGATCTTTTGTTGAAATTCCTGCTTGTTTAACATGGAAAACAATAAATAAAAACATTTTCAACAAAATAAAAATATTCTTGAAGCAGAAATATACTGTGGATAATCTAATCAATTACCATTAACACCAGAATGGTCTTAATATATCAGTATTATTGACCCTACAGGCTCTGGATGTAAAGGAGACTGAAGACTGTTACGTTAAAGCTAAATTGTCCCATGTCTTTCACGTGCCCTGGATATTTAAAACAAAGGATTAAAACATATAATAAGACTTTCTTTGATATATTGTAAAGTTTTTTAAACACACGTGTTGTATTTAAAGATACTGGTTGTCTCTTGGAGAGCCGGGTAGCAGGCAATCCTCCCATTGTGCTAATCTAATGTGTATATCATTCTTATAATACAGTGGTATCAATGCTCATGGAGGTAAAGATACAAGATTATACAAAGAGGAGATTTTGGCCTTGAAGTAGTGTCCTTCTTGGAGTTTCCATCTCCATAAACATATACATATTTGGTTTTGGCATATATGGAAGATACAGGGTGTTACAAATAGCTAGCATGATAGAGTTGTGTGATTTGTGTGTCCCCAGAGCTCACACTTAATTCCCAGCAAGCCTGACACATGGGAATCAGACAGAATTGTGAGAATGTGCCAATAGGGAGACTCTGCTCAGACTCTGTCACCTATAAACAAAGGAGGAGGATTAGGCCGACTGGGCTGAAAAGATGTGGATTGGACACTCAGTGATACTAACAATGAGGAGATGGTATCACTTAAATACATGTTTTAAGGCATAAAACTAAAAATATAAAGTAAACAAAGTTGTAGACTTCTTGTTCCCCACAAAAGGCAAAGTAGCTGACAGTTCCCAGTGGCAGGACCAGGCCAGCACCAATGTACTTTTTTTTTTTTTATTCCTGGATTTTGTATTTACTTTACCTCTTTCCCCAGAAGAGCACAGAAATATGGGGGGGGCACCAGAATGCATCAGACCTGAAAGTGATATTAGGGCAGATGGACTGGGTAAATGAGACAGAAATGGTTGTGTAGGTGATGACCAAAATAAAAAGAGAGGGAGGAACTACAAAGAGGAATATAACAGAGGCAAGATAGAAACTACCAAGAGTTACAGGAACATAACTACCTATCTCTGGGCCTGGGTGCAGGCGATGCAGCTGGACCCCCCTCCTGACGCAATCTTTGCGGCAAATTTGCATGCATGTAAACCGCAAACAGGCCTTGAGGGGGTGCAGGCCTGGGTGCAATTGCACCCACTGCTCCCCTAAGTAGTTCCTCCACTGCCAGGAGAGTAACACGGGAGAGTAGAATAAGGGACCACCTGTGAGAATATCTGGTGATATACTGGGCCTGCTGTGACACCCGTTGCTTCATCCCTCCTTCCCTGCTGATGATTCCATGTGCGACAAATCCTAAATGACGCGCGCCTAATCCTAAATGCCGTGCACCTGCGCTGCTTTTGGGTTTGATGTGAGTGATTCGTCTCATGTCATTGCGATTGGTGCAAAATTCTAACATTTTTTCACATTGCCCAACATAAGGTCTATTATTTCCTGGATGCTATTTCTTCTTAGTCTGTCCTTTGCCCGTTTATTGACGATTATCCTGATTTTGAACTACAATATTGTTGTGTTTGACCCAGCCTGTGACCTCAACTACTCTCTTGTCTCCTGATTTGGTACTGCTCTACCCATTTGGTATTGGCCCGGCTTGACCCACAACCTCTCCTTATTCCCCTTTCCTCCAGTTAACGTTTGGTTCCCCTGTATTCCCAGAACTCTCTCCTGGGTCCTCTCATTATAAGACCTGGCAGCATCTATGTAGCGGAGGGCTCCTCCCAAAGTGAAAGGCGCCGGTTATAGGCAGAGGAGTGGGCCAAACCCAGGACCTTGGGGATTGTTCTGGGTTTGGGATTCCTTATGGAACACCATCCTGAATAAAAGTGTCAGTACTGTAGCTGCTGCTGTCAGTCTGTAGTGTGCAACGCAATTATATGTAGCACTGCCCACACCATTCTCCCCTTTTTATTTTCTTAACTAGCCATTCTGGGGGGTTTCCCCATGTCAAATCCACCTCCCCTGTGCATTCAGCACGGTCTCTTGTTGTGTATAATGTCAGTGGCCACAGCCTTTCACTGTTTATTTTGTGCCTCTGCACCCGGAGGAATGGGAACCAGGACTGGAATGGATGAAGCTGCTCTGCTGAGTATTTGATTCCTCCCTCTTCCCAAGTATCCGTTTGTGTGATATAGATCAGACGTGCCCATCTGGGGGTGTTTTCATCTAAAGTGTTCTTTTTACTCCTTCCTTGCATATAAATATCATGTAAATAATAAAATATATATGTGCATACACTGTCCTATGTTTGCACTCTTTATATTTACACATAGTTGTGTTTTTATTATACAAACATAAAACCAAATATTTTAGGCTACAGAATAGAAGTATTAAAATATTTAGTGAAGTGTATGGAACATTACATACACAGAAACACATGGTAGGCTTTGTATATCATATATCTCTACAACATCTATCTGCTATCTATCTTCTATTTGTCTTTAACTCTCTATATCTATCTAATCATCTATCTTCTCTATCTATCATCTATTTTACTGAATATTACAGTACCTTATAGCCACCTGCAGTTGGTCAGACTAAAGGTCTGGCAGAGAGTCTCCAGCAGGGTGAGGTCTGTAACACATTGTGAAGCTCAGGTATGGAGAGGTGTGAAAGTTCTCAGGCCTTCATAGGTCTTAGAAAATTTGTGCAAAGAGTGAAAATCAGACAGGACATTATCATAATCCCATCACTCCTATTGTTCCATCTGGTTCTCATCACTCCTATTGTTCCACCTGCTTCCTGGATGGTATAAATCTTCCCTTCTGAGCTCATTTTAGTCAGAACTTACTTTGACACACACTGATCTTGGAAGCTCCTCAAGCTCCTCTTCCTTGGCAATCCCACAAGTTTATCTTGATTATTTGGTGTGTTATTTGCTGTTACATATATATTAACCTAACATTGATTTGAATTTGACATTGTCTGAGCAGTTGTTAATAATTCCTGTTTTCTTACATTTTAGGACACAGAAATAATAATCCCTACAATGGCATCTAAAAGGTAAGTGTGTGACACAGTGATGATCCTAACTCTCTCTCCTTCTCACTCTCTCTCTGTTTCTCATCAGATTCACTGATGCTATTTTTCTTTTACAGTTCAAAAAATCGTAATTCTCTGGCCTGCAAATTCTGTCTCAGAATCCAGGAAAACCTTCCAGTGCATCTGAGAAGATCCTGCAGAAAAGGAGCTAAAACTGAGGAGATAGACAGGCTGGTCTCAGAAGCGAGAGAGCATATGCGCAATATCCTAAAAGGGCTGAGTGTTGTTAATTATCGTGACCTGGATTACAAGAACTCTAACCCCCGTGACTTCTTTGTACAATTTCTGGAAAAGAACGGGTGTTATGTAAGAGGAAAACCTGTGCAAGCATCCAGGTATGTATGGCACCTCCACTTTGTAACCATTTCCCTCTCTCTACTGTGTGTTCTCCATGTATTCCTTTCTCTAAATATATTGTTGTGTTTCAGGTTTTTCAATTCATCGCCTGAAATTCAGCAACTGGAGAATCCAGAGGAACAGTCTTCACAAGATGTTGAGACTTCAGACACTTTATCTGAGGATAACGTCACAGCAGAACCTGATTTGATGTCCGATCAAGTAGATGATGTTGACAGGTAGTAGATATGAGATTCTCTGTTCAATATGTAGAAATGTAATTTGAAAAAGACTTGTTATTGATGTTTATATTAATACATTGTTTTTTTATATAGTTCTGACATGTCAAGTGAGGAGGACGTAGAAGATCGAGATGTAGAATTTATGGGGTCACATGTTCCTGATAAAGGGCTGGGCATTGAACGGTAAGTTTTCTGGCTATATTTATCTAAGCGTCAATGTCTAAGTTGTAATATATTTTTAATATATTTTGTAATATATATTGTTGTGTTTCAGGTATTTCAATTCATCGCCTGAAATTCAGCAACTGAAGAATCCAGAAGAACAGACTTCACAAGATGTTGAGACTTCAGACACTTTATCTGAGGATAACGTCACAGCAGAAGCGGATTTGATGTCCGATCAAGTAGATGATGTTGACAGGTAGTAGATTGAGATTTTCTTTTTTCAAATTACATTTGTACATATTGAACAGCCTTGTTATTGATGTTTATATTAATGTTTTTTATATAGTTCTGACATGTCAAGTGAGGAGGACGTGGAAGATCCAGATGTAGAATTTATGGAGTCACATGTTCCCGATAAAGGGCTGGGCATTGAACGGTAAGTTTACTGGCTATATTTATCTAAGCGTCAATGTCTAAGTTGTAATATATCTTTTGCATTTTTATGAAGTGCCATTTTCTTTTTTTATTAGCAAAGAGATGACCTCCATTCAAAAACTACGAAGAAGAATGAAAAAGGCTGGAATGTACAGGAAACATTCACTCAGTTCAAAAATTCTTGTTGGCTTTCAGAGTTATCTCAAGGACACCTTATCTGTACCAAACTGCACACATGAGGTAAGAATCACACTTGGTTGTCTGAACTTTAACTGCTGTTGCTTTTCCGCTTTTGTGTATAATGTTCCTTTTATCTGATTTTAGGTAGCAAATGTTGCAAGATTCTTATACTTCATGGATCCCTCCAAACCATCTTTGAATTTTGTGTCCAGTATCGAGAGGACCAATGAATATTTTGACAAGCTCAAGGCATTTGGAAATACAAATTCAACTCTCTTTAACTACCTGAAGCACATCAGAAGGTTTGTCCGCTACCATCTCACTGCAACAAAGCTGATGGACAACAACAAACCATTATATGAGCAATGTGAGAGCTTTCTGGAATTAACAGATGACATCCAGAAGAGACTCCGAAAAGGAATTACAACGGAAACAAGGGCAAGAAAGTGAGTAATATTTCAATGTTTTTTTGTATTTTGTTTATTTTGTACTGACTTTTATGTTGTGTAATGTTAAATTGCAAGTTGACTACAAGAGGTCCTCTGCACTCAACCCATTATCAATATATTTAAGACAGAGACATTTTGTGCTACTGCTACTGAAAAATGCCTTACCCTTTAAACAACACAGGGATTGTTTGTCCATATATTGCAATATATTTAAGCTGAACAACTACGTCAAAGTCATCCCATATCTGGCCAGTCCTACGCTTAATTTTCATCTGATTCATTAAGAATTCTATTGCTTCATTATACATTTTACAAAGGGACTAAGTTTTACCTGCAACTTACTTGCTGCTTTCAAAATAAAACTCCCAAACTTGGCTGCCCTTTTATTAGACACCAGTGGGATCACCTGACTATAGTTGGGAAGGGTGGGAGCTACAACATGGAGCTGGTCACTGCTCCTGTAGAACTATAACAAACAAGGGAATAGTTATATATTATGTTATGTTATAGTTATACAGGAGCAGTGACCAGCTCTATGTTGTAGCTCCCACCCTTCCCAACTATAGTCAGGTGATCCCACTGGTGTCTAATAAAAGGGCAGCCAAGTTTGGGAGTTTTACTTTGAAAGCAGCAAGTAAGTTGCAGGTAAAACCAAGTCCCTTTGTAAAATGTATAATTAAGCAATTGAATTCTTAATGAATCAGATGAAAATTAAGTGTAGGACTGGCCAGATATGGGATGACTGTGACGTAGTTGTTCAACTTAAATATATTGCAATATATGGACAAACAATCCCTGTTTTGTTTAAAGGGTAAGGCATTTTTCAGTAGCAGTAGCACAAAATGTCTCTGTCTTAAATATATTGATAATGGGTTGAGTGCAGAGGACTCTTGTATTTGTCTATATGTATTTTGTGGTCACAGCCTCATTGCACCCCCGCCTAATGGTTTTAAAAAATAGTGGTGAGCACAACTTTCCCTTGTTTGTTAAAATTGCAAAGTTGGACACTGAATGTCCTCCAGTTGTGATGTTGTTCAGACATAAAGTAAAAGCAAAAGTTGCTTAAAAAACAAATTACTCAAGAGTAGTGATGAGCAATATGTGTAGTTGGGTATATCTTGAAATTATTCTAATATTTTTTATGTACTCTTATTTTCAGAGATCGTCTAATGTCTTCAAACCTAAAAACCCCAGAGGGATGTCAAAGGATTCTCTCAGTGGCCAAACCCTGTTTTCTTGAGGTACTGGAGAAGGTGAAGGCCGGGGTTCATGTTGGGGTCAAAGAGAAATCAACCATATTGTACTACCTGGAATCACTCGTGGTCCTGAAGCACCTCCAGAGACCTGGAGTTTTCAAAAATATGTTGGTGAGCAAGAATAGTCCATTGTTTTATTGTCACGTTGTTTGTACGGTTGTTGTTCTTGGTGTTCTTATGTTTAACTATTTACATTATTTTATAGGTGGAAGATTGGTGTAACAGGTTGCACCACACACACCAGGTCAATAGCCAGTCTGTGCGTTCAGCCATCATTGCCATAAAGGAGCAGAAGACTTCAGCACAGCTGACAGAAACCCTCATCCTGAATGAAGAAGAGGAGCAGGTATATGTGTAAAAATAACACTTAAAGCTAATCTCTGTTGTTTTTCTTATAATAAGAAAGGATGGGTTACTGACACCCATTTCTCTTCCCTTTCAGTGGTTTGCTATATACTACACAAAAGTAAGGCCTACGTTGATCAAGACCCACACAGATACAAAGATCTTCTTTATTTCTACAACTGGGGAACAAATTTATAATGTGTCCAATGACCTTGACCGCTTCCATCGCAGGTAAGTGTCAATATTCCTATCCTGCACCTTCTTTGTTTCACAGCTTGTGGGTCATGCAAAAAAATAAAATGTGATATTGTTTTGTAATATATTAAAAATGAAATCCTTTCTTTGTGTTGTCAAGGGATTGACTTTCACTTTTTTCCACTTAGATTCGGATTGACACCTGTCAGCAGTCAGGAGGCCCGGCGCATATCTGAAACACTTCTTCCAACTGATTCCTTCTTTAGAAAATTATTTCGCCGTTCTAAAACTTCTGTAGGCGGGATGTTTTATCCAGATAGAATAATTGGTACTATGGTGGCACTATGGTGGCATCAGCGGACATGCTCTCTACTGTAACCAACGACCCCCAACCTTCAGTGTCAAGGTAAATTTAATTTTTGTCTTTTTTATGTTTTCGGAGACTGAAAACCTAAATGCTGACACAGCAAAATTTAAATATTGGGTAATAACCAGATTTCATATCTTTAATTAGCAGAAGTGAAGAAGGCAGCGCCATAATACCAGGAGTAAAGAAGACTGGGAATCCAGGAAAAAAGCAGCAAAGAGAAGCAACAGTGGTTCCCGGGGAGTCAAGAGAGGACGCATATAACAAATTCACAGAGCTCTACCCCCTCAAATTGGATTCAGATCCTCCAGGGTTAAAGAAAGGAGTTGCCTGTTCCCCAGTCCATGGCCGATACTGTAACGACAGATGGCGGAAAGCACAAAACAAGATGCGCATTGATCATATCTCTGGTAAGACTAGTGGCATAACTAGATGTTACTGGGCCCCCCAGCAAATTAATTTTGACCCCCAACAAATCCACAGTTTGTGCTGTTTTACCAATGTTTGTTGAATCTTTTCATTAATTAGCTCCTCATGGGGCCCCCCCTATACCTTATGGCCCCCCCAGCAGCCGCAGGGTCTGCTTACTCTGTAGTTATGCCCCTGGTAAGAATTATATGTATTCATATATCATTTGTTAATTGTAATATATTATAATACTTAATGAGTGTTGTATGCAATGATATTTACTTATTGAAGTCTCAACACAGCAGTATATTAATAGTGTTTTTCGCTGTCCTCTAATTCTAGGACACTTCAAGACTAGGAACCCTAAAGAAAACAAAGTTAAGAAGATCATCCAGTCTCAGAGATGGAATCAAAATTTACCAACGCTTAAGGACATTATGGACAACTGCAGAGCTCAACTGGACTGAAAAGGTTTCCAGCAATATTGCCTAACAATATATTTTATGTTGAGGCTTTTGAAGATTTTGGTTATGGTTTCCGTCTTCTATTAATGGACCAGCCCCAACCTAGGTTGAAGGCTTGGCTAATGAGTAATGGCTCAGCTCCTGTATCCAGTGTTCCCTGACTTTTGGGTTCTGGTTATTATTTGCCCCTGTGCTATGGAGTTGACGGTTTACCTTCACCTGGTTGTCCCCTGTTTTTTAATTATTGGTGAACAAGTAAAAATGAATCCCTCAGCCATTCTTTTGTTTCATAACTATAAACCAGAGAACTTTACTAAAAAAAGATCTCTTACTGCAACTCCTCATAGCAGCTAAGGCACAAATCCCTATGTTATGGAGACAAAAAGTGATTTCAAGCAAAGGGAAATGGTTTCAAACAATAAATGACAGTTGCTTAATGGAAGAATGGAAGACTTGACAGCCTCAATAAACAATACATATTGGAATTATTCAGCTCCCTGGTTACCCTGGAAAGAATATATTCCAAAAATACCTTCTACTTAAGTATTGCCATAAAATCTCTACTAAAGCTGATTATTTTAAATTTAAACACTTACCTGAATTTAAGCAGACCTTCCCCATGAGAAACCTAGAAAGGAGTAAACGGGAAATAACACAAGAAATTTAAAGCCAATGTCTAGGATAGTTGACTTTTTCTGTTATAATTTCACACTTATTTTCGATATATGATTCAAAATATGTACATAAGAAATGTATGTTTTCTATGATGTAAAGTATACATATTGATATTGTATTAATGTATAAACAACTAAGGTGTAAGCTAATTTCTATGTGTTCAATAGAAAAGAATACAAAAAAAAAATAAGTGAGAGACTTTGTCACTAGTTGGCTATCAGTTTATATTGGCACTTTATACTGCTTGGTTGCAAATAGTTTTCTTCGAAAAGATTATTTCATTTGTCAGTTTGTATTCTCACTTGTGTGCAATAAAGTCTAGTTAAGCACAATTCCTGTCTGTTTTATAAGTTGCCATCAAAATGACATGGGCATCTAATTCTTTGGGCGCAGGTCTGCTGCATCTATTGACCTGGCCCACACTGGCAACATGAGAGCTACTGCCACCTTTGGAGGTTCCACTCTGTCAATAGATGATCCATGTGGAAGTTCAGATGTTCATATTGACTCAATGGATACACGGACCCTTATTAATTTTGGCAATGGGTGCTCTCCATAGTGTATTTCAATGCACCCACAATCTAGGGTGTGTGTATAAATGACCCCTTTTCTACCAGCAAGTCGTGTACACACAGTGATACAAAAACCATAGAAAAAGCTCTGGAAGATCTCTTGGTCTCCTCACCCTTTCTCCCTGGCTTCTCTTCTCCCTCTCTCATACCATTAAGGTGGGGTACAATGAGGCTGTGACCACACAATTCATATAGACAAATACAAGAGGTCCTCTGAATTTGAATGATATGCTATTGTCTACTTCCAGCTTACCTGTATGGTAAAATTGATTTAGATGCTTAAGATCTTTCCATAGTTGTAGATTGTCGATTATTTTTACAATCTGCTCACATGCTGGATTATCTTTTTTAATCTAGGTGTGTGCTTCTGTCTCCTCTTCCGTCATTAGTGGATGGTCACATGCAAAAGATGTTCCTTTTTCAATCCAGATGTGTTCATTGGCAATGTGATGAAGGACAGATGTCCACTTTGAATAAAGAAGAGCTTGCAATTTTTTGCTGACCACCAAAAATGGTTAATCATTGGTTGACTCCACAAAGCAATATCTTGGCGATTTTTCTTTTTACTGGCAGAGGTCAGTTATTTTTCTCAAACTTTTGGTATAGAGCCAAATATATTGATGGTCAATATCGGCATATTCCTCTCTTAGCAACTTTGTAATGATAGGACGTCAGTCACTTGTAATAATGGCTACATCTAATCCTTCATGTAATATCTCATCCAAGCATTCTTGAAAACTTTCTTTTTCTAGAAAACCAGATTTATTTATTTTTTGCAGTTTAAAATATTTTAAAATCAATCATTTTGTCAGTTAACATGTCCATGAAACAATATACACAGTATTTAGCCCAATGGCCAGGGCTATCGAATTGTCCATCTCCTGATAAACATAATCACTGCTCTTTGCAATTTTGAAAACACTTGTTTCTCTTCTTTCCAAAATGCGTCAATCGCTGGAAATAGAAAGCGTAGTAACAGTATGTGGTTTTTGCTATTGTTGGTATTCTGCAAATTTCCTTTAACTCAGACACTTTACTAAAATTTAACCCACTAAATAAAATGGAGGCACAAGCTGAAGATTGACAGCTGTAATTTTGTTTATTTGTGGTTGACTTTCCCAGATCAAAATGTTGTGGCCATTCAAACGTGTTCCAGTAACTGTTAACAAGGTGCCTTGAATTTATTCTTCATTCAATAACTGGAGAACGACAATCTACAATCAAACATGTTGAAAGTTTACATAATAACTTGTCTAAACAACTTTCATAAACAATAAATGTTCTCTCAATTAAATATTGCTGCTCGATCTAAACGAGGCAGATTCCATTTCAGTAGTTTCCCTGTTGATGGAAAATGCAAGTCACTATGGTCTTCAAGAGTTTCTTTGATGTTGTTCTCATCTTGGGGATATAACAGCACACATTGTACATCTTTATCTGCATTCTTTTTAGTTAAAGTTTGGGAAGATTTGTTTTTAAAAGTCAATCTGTGTGATATATTTGTAAAAACGTTTTTTTTTTGAGAATATATTTGAGAAATGTTCTTTTTTTGAAGAATGTTTTTGGAAATTTTACCTTCAGTCATAATGTAAGTTTAATCTTGAATATTCAGATCTGAAGAATTGTGTTTGATTATTTTGGGTGGTTGTCCACTCTCTGCATCTTCCAGTATCGATATTGTCCCACATGACCTGTTACCTTCTGGGTAGCCTGGCAACGTGTGGGTTCCTTTAACAGCCTGGTACAAAGTAAACATGACACACTTGCTGTATTTATAATAAGAGTGAATATGGAACTCTCTGTTTTACTACAACATGTAAATCAGAACCATGAAACAAATACCAACAATATCAGTAAAGAACAAAGTAATACAGTTAGTAACCAATTATTAACCCCTGTGGTGCATCACATATAACTGACAGTTCAGGCTGCTTGTTGTGTACACTTTACATTGGTGCCACTTATCTGTAACCCTGGTGTTGTATCTATGAATTCCAGTACATTGTATATCAAGTACATGGGTATATCTTGAGATTATTCTAATTTAGCTCTTATTTTCAGAGATCATTTAATGTCTTCAGAAATAAAAGCCCCAGAGTGATGTCAAAGGATCATCTCAGTGGCCAGACCCTGTTTTCTTGAGGTATTGGAAAAGTTGAAGGCCGGGGTTCGTGTTGGGGACAAAGAGAAATCAACCATTCTCTACTACCTGGAATCACTTGTGGTCCTGAAGCACCTCCTGGTTGTTTGACCTAATAAAATACATTTTTTACTTTTTATAACAAAGGTGCTGCAGCTGTATTTTTTATTTTATGACTATACAAACCCCTAGCAAGGGTTTCCAGACTGCTTTGTACCCAACTCACAAGGTTAAATAAGGTGGTTGAATCACACACAATATAGATTACTCTGAAGCATCTCCAGAGACCTTGAATTTTCATAAATATTTTGGTGAGCAAAAATAGTCCATAGTTTTATTTCATGCTCTTTGTACTATTGTTCTTACTGTTCATTTATATGTAATTGATTTGCTCAGACTCTCAATCCTCTGCTCAGACTCTCTCACCTGTAAACAAAGGAGGAGGATACTCGACTGGTCTGAAAAGATGTGGATTGGACACTCAGTGATACCAACAATCCATAAACTAGTGTTAAATACTTATGCATGCATATTGTATTAAATATAAAATGGTATTCACTGGTTTGCCCTATATATTGTCCTATATAATGTCATTTTGTCCATGGAGAATTTGTATGAAAGCAGAATTGACAAAAGCAGTTGAGATTACAGTCAAACACAGGGGCCTCCTTCACAGCTGTCCATGAGCATCTCCGAGCAATGATATATTCTGGGCACTCCTAAGGAATTTGCAACATTTTTGGGGGAAAATAGTTTCTTAATAATTCCATAGATGTGAGAAATCATTGTAACCAGTGTGGCCAATCTTGTTTCTTCTGATTATCAGTGTGTATAACATGGAGAATACATATAACCTTTTATCAAGTATTAAGGACATATGTATCAATGTTATATTGTGTTTGAACACAATAACTTAATGATCTCTATTTTATTAGGATTCTTTATAGCATAGCAAATACATTGTATTATGACATCTTTGTGGGGTCTGCACAACCAGACATCCATTGCTTGTTTTTATCTGCATAATGCAATGGCTCCTTTTACATGTTTTATATTTGGTAGAGTACCTTGGACCCTAGCAACCGGATGGCTGAAACTGGAGAGCTGCTGAATAAAAGCTAAATAACTAAAAAAAACACATATTTTTTTAAAAAATGAAGACTAGATGCAAGTATCAATCTCTACATCATACTAAACTCAAAGGTGAACAGCAACAACCTGATCTAAATAATCCTATTCAGAGACTTCTTCTTCAGAGTCAGAACTAGGGGTAGGCAGAAGAGGCACCTGTCTAGGACCTGCTCAAGGGTCTTTTGCCGACCCTTAGTCTGTATTCACTGTGACTCTGTGTTTGCCTCTGTGTCTCTTTTTTTCTTCTCTGAAAAGGCAGTGTGAAATTCCCAGAATCTCTTAGAAGACAGAAGTTCTTGCCCTTCTAAAAAGCTATAGCAAACATGATTCAGTTGAGTGCTAAAGGGGTAGTTCACCTTAACACAAAATTACAGCATGATGTAGACTTCAACGTTCTAAGACAGTTACATTTTTTCTTGTACAGCTGCCAGGCTTGAAATTCTAGCTGCTGTTCTTTTGCTATGAATAGGGGAGGGACTGAATAGAAAGATAGGATAAAGAATACAATTGAAGCTTTAAAGTTGATACGTTTTTGGTTGCCAGGGTCAGGGACACAGGCAATCAGAAAAAGAGGGCTTAACAGGGTGAATAGGAAATAAAACATTTTAAAGGATAAGTAAACCTTAAAAATAAGTAAATATAAAATTGATGAGGGTGCTATTCTAAACAGTTTGCAATGTACATTCATTATTTATTTTCTTTTAATTCCAAGATATTAAGGGATACATGTACTGTTAATATGAATGAATTTTGTTACAACAGCGCCACCTGCTGGTCAGTTTCCCACCAGTCTGACCAGCAAGTAGTCAAGGAAGTTGTCAGGAGAAAGAAAGAGGCTGATGTTCTTCTGCTTAGGAAAGATGTGAGAAAAGTTTATCAAGGTGTCAAATGTTATTCCTAAGCAGAAGAACATCAGAGCAGCCAGATGTTGAAAAAGATTCACACAGTAAATTTACTCAGGCAAGTTCTTGAAAGGGTCTCTGCCACTTATCAAGGAATTAGCTTTACACGGTGGGTAATAACATTTATACTCGACCCCCAGGTTTAAAGGAACAAACATTACCCAACTGATCATTCTCTACTCTGGGCTTTCTGTCCTTGCTGTAATTGTCCTTTAACAACTGGCTTTACAGCAATGCTTGTCTCCTGCATGAGGATAATATGTTCAGTTTAAATTTGGTAGATGCTGGTACATGGTAGCCTCTTGTTCTATGTTTATTTTGCAATGTCAAAAAGGCCTTGTGGAAACCGGTTGCCACCTGTCCAGTTTTGACAGCCCAGTTTTCAGGACAGAGACATGAGCAAATGTGTTTAGTTTTAACTGCATCTTTTGGCCATGCTCCACTTGTTGGCTCCATTTCTGAACCCCCTCTCTTACGGACATCTTTCTCCTCCTTAGTATAAATAAATTAACTTTTGTGCCAGACATCTTACTATTCTTCTAACTTAAGTGTATTGAATAAATTCTCAGTAGCTTTCTGTCCTTCCTCCAAGATAATTTACCTATAAGTTTGTGGTCTCCTTGTTCAATCCAAACAAGCCAAGCTTTTTTGTTATTATAGCCTATCAGAACATTTATAGATGGGATAGCTATAATTATTTTGGTTCACCAAGTACCATTGCACAACAATAAAAATATTCTTGAAGCAGAAATATACTGTGGATAATCTAATCAATTACCATTAACACCAGAATGGGCTTAATATATCAGTATTATTGACCCTACAGGCTCTGGGTGTAAAGGAGACTGAAGACTGTTAACAATTATCACCTGAACGTTAAAGCTAAATTGTCCCATGTCTTTCACGTGCCCTGGATATTTAAAACAAAGGATAAAAACATATAATAAGACTTTATTTGAGATATAGTAAAGTTATATAAACACACGTGTTGTATTTAAAGATACTGGTTGGTTATTGGAGAGCCGGGTAGCAGGCAATCCTCCCATTGTGCTAATCTAATGTGTATATCATTCTTATAATACAGTGGTATCAATGCTCATGGAGGTAAAGATACAAGATTATACAAAGAGGAGATGTTAGCCTTGAAGTAGTGTCCTTCTTGGAGTTTCCATCTCCATAAACATAAACATTTACATATTTGGTTTTGGCATATATGGAAGATGCAGGGTGTTACAAATCACACACACATATAGATATATGTAGTCATGTTTGTTTTAATTTGCTAATTCACTAATGCAGCAAGAAGAGTCTCAAATCAGGTTCCCCTCTGCAGCTAGCATGATAGAGTGGTGTGATTTGTGTGTCCCCAGAGCTCACACTTAATTCCCAGCAAGCCTGACACATGGGAATCAGACAGAATTGTGAGAATGTGCCAATAGGGAGACTCTGCTCAGACTCTGTCACCTATAAACAAAGGAGGAGGATTAGGCCGACTGGGCTGAAAAGATGTGGATTGGACACTCAGTGATACTAACAATGAGGAGATGGTATCACTTAAATACATGTTTTAAGGCATAAAACTAAAAATATAAAGTAAACAAAGTTGTAGACTTCTTGTTCCCCACAAAAGGCAAAGTAGCTGACAGTTCCCAGTGGCAGGACCAGGCCAGCACCAATGTACTTTTTTTTTTTATTCCTGGATTTTGTATTTACTTTACCTCTTTCCCCAGAAGAGCACAGAAATATGGGGGGGGCACCAGAATGCATCAGACCTGAAAGTGATATTAGGGCAAATGGACTGGGTAAATGAGACAGAACTGGATGTGTAGGTGATGACCAAAAGCAAAATAAAAAGAGGGGGAGGAACTACAAAGAGGAATTTAACAGAGGCAAGATAGAAACTGCCAAGAGTTTAAAAAAAATCCAGGAAACAGGAACATAACGACCATCTCTGAGCCTGGGTGCAGGCGATGCAGCTGGACCCCCTCCTGACGCAATATTTGCGGCAAATTTGCATGCATGTAAACCACAAACAGGCCTTGAGGGGGTGCAATTGAAGTAGTTCCTCCACTGCCAGGAGAGTAACATGGGAGAGTAGAATAAGGGACCACCTGTGAGAATATCTGGTGATATACTGGGCCTGCTGTGACACCCGTTACTTCATCCCTCCTTCCCTGCTGATGATTCCATGTGCGACAAATCCTAAATGACGCGCTCCTAATCCTAAATGTTGTGCACCTGCGCTGCTTTTGGGTTTGATGTGAGTGATTCGTCTCATGTCATTGCGATTGGTGCAAAATTCTAACATTTTTTCACATTGCCCAACATAAGGTCTATTATTTCCTGGATGCTATTTCTTCTTAGTCTGTCCTTTGCCCGTTTATTGACGATTATCCTGATTTTGAACTACAATATTGTTGTGTTTGACCCAGCCTGTGACCTCAACTACTCTCTTGTCTCCTGATTTGGTACTGCTCTACCCATTTGGTATTGGCCCGGCTTGACCCACAACCTCTCCTTATTCCCCTTTCCTCCAGTTAACGTTTGGTTCCCCTGTATTCCCAGAACTCTCTCCTGGGTCCTCTCATTATAAGACCTGGCAGCATCTATGTAGCGGAGGGCTCCTCCCAAAGTGAAAGGCGCCGGTTATAGGCAAAGGAGTGGGCCAAACCCAAGACCTTGGGGATTGTTCTGGGTTTGGGATTCCTTATGGAACACCATCCTGAATAAAAGTGTCAGTGTTGTAGCTGCTGCTGTCAGTCTGTAGTGTGCAACGCAATTATATGTAGCACTGCCCACACCATTCTCCCCTTTTTATTTTCTTAACTAGCCATTCTGGGGGGTTTCCCCATGTCAAATCCACCTCCCCTGTGCATTCAGCACAGTCTCTTGTTGTGTATAATGTCAGTGGCCTCAGCCTTTCACTGTTTATTTTGTGCCTCTGCACCTGGAGGAATGGGAACCAGGACTGGAATGGATGAAGCTGCTCTGCTGAGTATTTGATTCCTCCCTCTTCCCAAGTATCCGTTTGTGTGATATAGATCAGACGTGCCCATCTGGGGGTGTTTTCATCTAAAGTGTTCTTTTTACTCCTTCCTTGCATATAAATATCATGTAAATAATAAAATATATATGTGCATACACTGTCCTATGTTTGCACTCTTTATATTTACACATAGTTAAGTTTTTATTATACAAACATAAAACCAAATATATTAGGCTACAGAATAGAAGTATTTAAATATTTAGTGAAGTGTATGGAACATTACATACACAGAAACACATGGTAGGCTTTGTATATCATATATCTCTACAACATCTATCTGCTATCTATCTTCTATTTGTCTTTCACTCTCTATATCTATCTAATCATCTATCTTCTCTATCTATCATCTATTTTACTGAATATTACAGTACCTTATAGCCACCTGCAGTTGGTCAGACTAAAGGTCTGACAGAGAGTCTCCAGCAGGGTGAGGTCTGTAACACATTGTGAAGCTCAGGTATGGAGAGGTGTGAAAGTTCTCAGGCCTTCATAGGTCTCTGATAAAGTGCAAAAAGTGAAAATCAGACAGGACATTATCATAATCCCATCACTCCTATTGTTCCATCTGCTTCTCATCACTCCTATTGTTCCACCTGCTTCCTGGATGGTATAAATCTTCCCTTCTGAGCTCATTTTAGTCAGAATTTACTTTGACACACACTGATCTTGGAAGCTCCTCAAGCTCCTCTTCCTTGGCAATCCCACAAGTTTATCTTGATTATTTGGTGTGTTATTTGCTGTTACATATATATTAACCTAACATTGATTTGAATTTGACATTGTCTGAGCAGTTGTTAATAATTCCTGTTTTCTTACATTTTAGGACACAGAAATAATAATCCCTACAATGGCATCTAAAAGGTAAGTGTGTGACACAGTGATGATCCTAACTCTCTCTCCTTCTCACTCTCTCTCTGTTTCTCATCAGATTCACTGATGCTATTTTTCTTTTACAGTTCAAAAAATCGTAATTCTCTGGCCTGCAAATTCTGTCTCAGAATCCAGGAAAACCTTCCAGTGCATCTGAGAAGATCCTGCAGAAAAGGAGCTAAAACTGAGGAGATAGACAGGCTGGTCTCAGAAGCGAGAGAGCATATGCGCAATATCCTAAAAGGGCTGAGTGTTGTTAATTATCGTGACCTGGATTACAAGAACTCTAACCCCCGTGACTTCTTTGTACAATTTCTGGAAAAGAACGGGTGTTATGTAAGAGGAAAACCTGTGCAAGCATCCAGGTATGTATGGCACCTCCACTTTGTAACCATTTCCCTCTCTCTACTGTGTGTTCTCCATGTATTCCTTTCTCTAAATATATTGTTGTGTTTCAGGTTTTTCAATTCATTGCCTGAAATTCAGCAACTGGAGAATCCAGAAGAACAGACTTCACAAGATGTTGAGACTTCAGACACTTTATCTGAGGATAACGTCACAACAGAACCTGATTTGATGTCCGATCAAGTAGATGATGTTGACAGGTAGTAGATATGAGATTCTCTGTTCAATATGTAGAAATGTAATTTGAAAAAGACTTGTTATTGATGTTTATATTAATACATTGTTTTTATATAGTTCTGACATGTCAAGTGAGGAGGACGTGGAAGATCCAGATGTAGAATTTATGGAGTCACATGTTCCCGATAAAGGACTGGGCATTGAACGGTAAGTTTACTGGCTATATTTATCTAAGCGTCAATGTCTAAGTTGTAATATTTTTAATATATTTTGTAATATATTGTTGTGTTTCAGGTATTTCAATTCATCACCTGAAATTCAGCAACTGAAGAATCCAGAAGAACAGACTTCACAAGATGTTGAGACTTCAGACACTTTATCTGAGGATAATGTCACAGCAGAACTGGATTTGATGTCCGATCAAGTAGATGATGTTGACAGGTAGTAGATATGAGATTTTCTTTTTCAAATTACATTTGTACGTATTGAATAGCCTTGTTATTGATGTTTATATTAATACATTGTTTTTTATATAGTTCTGACATGTCAAGTGAGGAGGACGTTGGAGATTCAGATGTAGAATTTATGGAGTCACATGTTCCTGATAAAGGGCTTGGCATTGAATGGTAAGTTTACTGGCTATATTTATCTAAGCGTCAATGTCTAAGTTGTAATATCTTTTTTTACATTTTCATGAAGTGCCATTTTCTTTTTTTATTAGGAAAGAGATGACCTCCATTCAAAAACTACGAAGAAGAATGAAAAAGGCTGGAATGTACAGGAAACATTCACTCAGTTCAAAAATTCTTGTTGGCTTTCAGAGTTATCTCAAGGACACCTTATCTGTACCAAACTGCACACATGAGGTAAGAATCACACTTGGTTGTCTGAATGGTAACTGCTGTTGCTTTTCCGCTTTTGTATATAATGTTCCTTTTATCTGATTTTAGGTAGCAAATGTTGCAAGATTCTTATACTTCATGGATCCCTCCAAACCATCTTTGAATTTTGTGTCCAGTATCGAGAGGACCAATGAATTTTTTGACAAGCTCAAGGCATTTGGAAATACAAATTCAACTCTCTTTAACTACCTGAAGCACATCAGAAGGTTTGTCCGCTACCATCTCACTGCAACAAAGCTGATCGACAACAACAAACCATTATATGAGCAATGTGAGAGCTTTCTGGAATTAACAGATGACATCCAGAAGAGACTCCGAAAAGGAATTACAACGGAAACAAGGGCAAGAAAGTGAGTAATATTTCAATGTTTTTTGTATTTTGTTTATTTTGTACTGACTTTTATGTTGTGTTGTGTTAAATTGCAAAGTTGGACACTGAATGTCCTCCAGTTGTGATGTTGTTCAGACAAAGTAAAAGCAAAAGTTGCTTTAAAAACAAATCATCAAAGTAGTGATGAGCAATATGTGTAGTTGGGTATATCTTGAAATTATTCTAATATTTTTTTATGTACTCTTATTTTCAGAGATCCTTTAATGTCTTCAAACCTAAAAACCCCAGAGGGATGTCAAAGGATTCTCTCAGTGGCCAAACCCTGTTTTCTTGAGGTACTGGAGAAGGTGAAGGCCGGGGTTCATGTTGGGATCAAAGAGAAATCAACCATATTGTACTACCTGGAATCACTCGTGGTCCTGAAGCACCTCCAGAGACCTGGAGTTTTCAAAAATATTTTGGTGAGCAAGAATAGTCCATTGTTTTATTGTCACGCTGTTTGTACGGTTGTTGTTCTTGGTGTTATGTTTAACTATTTACATTATTTTATAGGTGGAAGATTGGTGTAACAGGTTGCACCACACACACCAGGTCAACAGCCAGTCTGTGCGTTCAGCCATCATTGCCATAAAAGAGCAGAAGACTTCAGCACAGCTGACAGAAACCCTCATCCTGAATGAAGAAGAGGAGCAGGTATATGTGTAAAAATAACACTTAAAGCTAATCTCTGTTGTTTTTCTTATAATAAGAAAGGATGGGTTACTGACACCTATTTCTCTTCCCTTTCAGTGGTTTGCTATATACTACACAAAAGTAAGGCCTACGTTGATCAAGACCCACACAGATACAAAGATCTTCTTTATTTCTACAACTGGGGAACAAATTTATAATGTGTCCAATGACCTTGACCGCTTCCATCGCAGGTAAGTGTCAATATTCCTATCCTGCACCTTCTCTGTTTCACAGCTTGTTGGTCATGCAAAAAAATAAAATGTGATATTGTTTTGTAATATATTAAAAATGAAATCCTTTCTTTGTGTTGTCAAGGGATTGACTTTCACTTTTTTCCACTTAGATTCGGATTGACACCTGTCAACAGTCAGGAGGCCCGGCGCATATCTGAAACACTTCTTCCAACTGATTCCTTCTTTAGAAAATTATTTCGCCGTTCTAAAACTTCTGTAGGGGGGATGTTTTATCCAGATAGAATAATTGGTACTATGGTGGCATCAGCGGACATGCTCTCTACTGTAACCAACGACCCCCAACCTTCAGTGTCAAGGTAAATTTAATTTTTGTCTTTTTTATGTTTTCGGAGACTGAAAACCTAAATGCTGACACAGCAAAATTTAAATATTGGGTAATAACCAGATTTCATATCTTTAATTAGGAGAAGTGAAGAAGGCAGCGCCATAATACCAGAAGTAAAGAAGACTGGGAATCCAGGAAAAAAGCAGCAAAGAGAAGCGACAGTGGTTCCCGGGGAGTCAAGAGAGGATGCATATAACAAATTCACAGAGCTCTACCCCCTCAAATTGGATTCAGATCCTCCAGGGTTAAAGAAAGGAGTTGCCTGTTCCCCAGTCCATGGCCGATACTGTAACGACAGATGGCGGAAAGCACAAAACAAGATGCGCATTGATCATATCTCTGGTAAGACTAGTGGCATAACTAGATGTTACTGGGCCCCCCAGCAAATTAATTTTATGACCCCCAAAAAATCCACAGTTTGTGGTGTTTTACCAATGTATGTTGAATCTTTTCATTAATTAGCTCCTCATGGGGCCCCCCCTATACCTTATGGCCCCCCCAGCAGCCGCAGGGTCTGCTTACTCTGTAGTTATGCCCCTGGTAAAAATTATATGTATTCATATATCATTTGTTAATTGTAATATATTATAATACTTAATGAATGTTGTATGCAATGATATTTACTTATTGAAGTCTCAACACAGCAGTATATTAATAGTGTTTTTCACTGTCCTCTAATTCTAGGACACTTCAAGACTAGGAACCCTAAAGAAAACGAAGTTAAGAAGATCATCCAGTCTCAGAGATGGAATCAAAATTTACCAACGCTTAAGGACATTATGGACAACTGCAGAGCTCAACTGGACTGAAAAGGTTTCCAGCAATATTGCCTAACAATATATTTTATGTTGAGGCTTTTGAAGATTTTGGTTATGGTTTCCGTCTTCTATTAATGGACCAGCCCCAACCTAGGTACAAGGCTTGGTTAATGAGCAAGGCTCAGCTCCTGTATCCAGTGTTCCTTACCAAGTCCCTGACTTTTGGGTTCTGGTTATTACCTGCCCCTGTGCTGTGGAGTTGACAGTTTACCTTCACCTGGTTGTCCCCTGTTCTGTTCTGTAATTATTGGCGAACAAGTAAAAATGAATCCCTCAGCCATTCTTTTGTTTCATAACTATAAACCAGAGAACTTTACTAAAAAAAGATCTCTTACTGCAACTCCTCATAGCAGCTAAGGCACAAATCCCTATGTTATGGAGACAAAAAGTGATTTCAAGCAAAGGGAAATGGTTTCAAACAATAAATGACAGTTGCTTAATGGAAGAATGGAAGACTTGACAGCCTCAATAAACAATAAATATTGGAATTATTCAGCTCCCTGGTTACCCTGGAAAGAATATATTCCAAAAATACCTTCTACTTAAGTATTGCCATAAAATCTCTACTAAAGCTGATTATTTTAAATTTAAACACTTACCTGAATTTAAGCAGACCTTCCCCATGAGAAACCTAGACAGGAGTAAACGGGAAATAACACAAGAAATTTAAAGACAATGTCTAGGATAATTGACTTTTTCTGTCACAGTTATTTTCCATATATGATTCAAAATGTGAACATAATAAATGTTTTCTATGATGTAAAGTATACATATTGATATTGTATTAATGTATAAACAACTAAGGTGTAAGCTAATTCTATATGTTCAATAGAAAAGAATACAAAAAAAAGAATGAGTGAGAGACTTTGTCACTAGTTGACTATCAGTTTATATTGGCACTTTATACTGCTTGGTTGCAAATAGTTTTCTTCTAAAAGATTATTTCATTTGTCAGTTTGTATTCTCACTTGTGTGCAATAAAGTCTAGTTAAGCACAATTCCTGTCTGTTTTATAAGTTGCCATCAAAATGACATGGGCATCTAATTCTTTGGGCGCAGGTCTGCTGTATCTATTGACCTGGCCCACACTGGCAACATGAGAGCTACTGCCACCTTTGGAGGTTCCACTCTGTCAATAGATGATCCATGTGGAAGTTCAGATGTTCATATTGACTCAATGGATACACGGACCCTTATTAATTTTGGCAATGGGTGCTCTCCATAGTGTATTTCAATGCACCCACAATCTAGGGTGTGTTTATAAATGACCCCTTTTCTACCAGCAAGTCGTGTACACACAGTGATACAAAAACCATAGAAAAAGCTCTGGAAGATCTCTTGGTCTCCTCACCCTTTCTCCCTGGCTTCTCTTCTCCCTCTCTCATACCATTAAGGTGGGGTACAATGAGGCTGTGACCACACAATTCATATAGACAAATACAAGAGGTCCTCTGAATTTTAATGACATGCTATTGTCTACTTCCTGCTTACCTGTATGGTAAAATTGATTTAGATGCTTAAGATCTTTCCATAGTTGTAGATTGTCGATTATTTTTACAATCTGCTCACATGCTGGATTCTCTTTTTTAATCTAGGTGTGTGCTTCTGTCTCCTCTTCCGTCATTAGTGGATGGTCACATGCAAAAGATGTTCCTTTTTCAATCCAGATGTGTTCATTGGCAATGTGATGAAGGACAGATGTCCACTTTGAATAAAGAATGGTTAATCATTGGTTGACTCCACAAAGCAATATCTTGGCGATTTTTCTTTTTACTGGCAGAGGTCAGTTTTTTTTCTCAGGCTTTTGTTATAGAGCCAAATATATTGATGGTCAATATCGGCATATTCCTCTCTTAGCAACTTTGTAATGCTAGGACGTCTGTCACTTGTAATAATGGCTACATCTAATATTTCATGTAATATTTCATCCAAGCATTCTTTAAAACTTTCTTTTTCTAGAACACCAGATTTATTTATTTTTTTTGCAGTTTGAAATATTTTAAAATCAATCATTTTATCAGTTAACATGTCCATGAAACAATATACACAGTATTTAGCCGTATGGCCAGGGCTATCGAATTGTCCATCTCCTGATAAACATAATCACTGCTCTTTGCAATTTTGAAAACACTGTTGTTTCTCTTCTTTCCAAAATGTGCCAATCGCTGGAAATGGAAAGCGTTTTTGATAGTAACAGTATGTGGTTTTTGCTATTGTTGGTATTCTGCAAATTTCCTTTAACTCAGACACTTTACTAAAATTTGACCCACTAAATATAATGGAGGCACAAGCTGAAGATTGACAGCTGTAATTTTGTTTATTTGTGGTTGACTTTCCCAGATCAAAATGTTGTGGCCATTCAAACGTGTTCCAGTAACTGTTAACAAGGTGTCTTTAATGTTTTTTTTCTTTCAATAACTGGAGAACGACAATCTACAATTGAACATGTTGAACGTTTACCTAATAACTTGTCTAAACAACTTTCATAAACAATACATTTTCTCTCAAATAATTATTGCGGCTCATATTGCTGCTCAAACATTTTATCAAAGTCTTCACTCACAGACTGAGAGTCCTCTATATCCCATGCTGGTGGCACATAATCAGGATCTGCTGGAAATAGTTTCCTGACTCGATCTAAACGAGGCAGATTCCATTTCAGTAGTTTCCCTGTTGAATTTGATGGAAAATGCAAGTAACTATGGTCTTCAAGAGTTTCTTTGATGTTGTTCTCATCTTGGGGATATAACAGCACACATTGTACATCTTTATCTGCATTCTTTTTAGTTAAAGTTTGGGAAGATTTGTTTTTAAAAGTCAATTTATGTGATATATTTGTAAAAACGTTCTTTTTTTGAGAATATATTTGAGAAACGCTCTTTTTTTGAAGAATGTTTTTGGAAATTTTACCTTCAGTCATAATGTAAGTTTAATCTTGAATATTCAGATCTGAAGAATTGTGTTTGATTATTTTGGGTGGTTGTCCACTCTCTGCATCTTCCAGTATCGATATTGTACCACATGACCTGTTACCTTCTGGGTAGTCTGGCAACGTGTGGGTTCCTTTAACAGCCTGGTACAAAGTAAACATGACACACTTGCTGTATTTATAATAAGAGTGAATATGGAACTCTCTGTTTTACTAGAACATGTAAATCAGAATCATGAACAAACAAATACAAACAACATCAGTAAAGAACAAAGTAATACAGTTAGTAACCAATTATTAACCCCTGTGGTGCATCACATATAACTGACAGTTCAGGCTGCTTGTTGTGTACACTTTACATTGGTGCCACTTATCTGTAACCCTGGTGTTGTATCTATGAATTCCAGTACATTTGTAATCCGTTCATGTGCATCTCTACGCTATTCCCAGAGAGTGCAGTGTCCAGTAGTCAGTCCTGACTCTCCTTTTGAATAGAACTGGGCCAGTAACTAAGCCGGGGTGACCGATCCTAACGGGCGCTGGAACCTGGGGTCTAATCTTCCCTGATCATAGATGAGACCTGACTAATGAACCTTCTGCTTCTTATGGAACAATTCCCTGAGTCCCTAACTGGGCCCTAGATCTGCAATAGCTACAGTGAGGCCTATTGGAACCGGAACCTGAGGGGCCTAAATGAAGAGTGAAGTACACCTCCCAACATTTTGGAAATAAAAAGAGGGACAAAAAAATTGCCGCACGTAGCGTGGCAATTTTTTTTGGCCACCCCCATTTTTGTGGCCACCCCCCCTTATTACCATGTTCATTTTACAAAATTTGGCAGGTTATGAAAGTTTGAACACATTTCTGTGTTTATTTTTTCCAGTTATTACAGTTTTGCTAATGAAGGTGAATTGCCCTTTAAGCTGTGAGTCTAACTTCCCCCAAGGGACCGGTTATCTTATATTGTTACAATTACTCATTTGCTGATCTCGAAATTGTTATAAAAGTTTCCAAGTGCACCTGGTGGCTTTTCTGGGCTCTCTTCCAAAAGCCAATTAAGTTAGAAACATGGGGGTAAATTTATCAAAGAGTAAAGTTCCGCCACTAGAGTGAAATTCCGCAGCTCTCAATTCATTTCTATGGGATTTTGAAAGGCGTATTTATCAATTGGTGAAAGTTCACCCTTTGATAAATACGCCTTTAAAAATCCCATCGAAATGAATGGGGAGTGGCGGCATTTCGCTATTAACTTCACTCTTTGATAAATATACCCCATTGTTTCTTTTTCTGGCTTTTCAGTGCAAACGAGGGACTGCGGGTTGAGCTGTCAAAGGAGGGACTGACCCTCTAAAAACAGGACAGTTGGGAGGTATGTGTAAAGTCCTTCCCTGACTGACACACTAAGTGGAACTGACAGTTGGAGCATCTTTCCCTGCACTTTACCAACTTTACCTCCGGGGGGATCTCTGTCTCCTGCTGCTGCCAGATCTGTGTCTGCTCTCTCCTTGCCTTCCTGTCTTGCCTTTCTCTTTCCCAGCATTCCTCACACAGTCACATGGCATCAGCCTTGCTGTTTCCGGATTGGCTAACACTGACTGCCATCTGCAGGCTGGAGGTGACATTTGCATCATCCTCATGTGTCTGACTATTACAGTATATTAAGATCTGTGTTTTTAAAGATTGTTGGTACTGCATCATTCTGTAGCTTGCATAGGCTGCCTTGTATTATACAGCTGGTTGTATCAAATCTTTGGTAACAAATTCTATACTTATCAGTTTTTTTCCTTCAAAGACTTTCTTTACAAACTCCTAAACTTTCTGTGAACTGGTCAGTTTGAATGAGCCATGATATCTAGGCCTTTTGGGAATACATGTAAAATGATATCAGGAAATTTGTCCTTCTGACCTGTCTTCTGTTTACGAGACAATTAGACATGACTATAAAGTAGAAAATACACGTGGTCAGTTTCAAACACAATAAAAGGCTAAATTAATAAAACTACGTGTTATTTGTAATATGTTTCTCATTATAAATATGTTACATATGACATCCATGCTTTGCTCCGCCAGTATGTAGGACTAGCTGTGGCGCTTCATTATACTGGTGCCAAAATCCCAGCCAACATGGTCAATGTAGTGGCCCTGGTCACCAACATCTTGGAGCTCCAACTCTATGTCGTCCACTGACCTAGGGACCTGGTGTGTATATCTGTGTTCCTTGTACATCTGATTTTTACCCTATTGTGTCTAGTTTATGCTGCACTGTCAAAAGTGTTTTAACGCCAAATTATAGACCATTGTATTAGGATAATGATCAATAAGTATTGTTTTTATTCACCTGTGTTTTGTACCTCAAGCAATAGGGTCTCAAAGTATCAAATGAATCAACAAATGCTCCAACTATATAAAAACAAATAAGCAATAGCACCGACATAGAAAACAGAGTACTGTCTTTTTTGGCACATACTAAAATACAACCTATGGTTTTAGAACAATATGTATTGTCAGTTGAATAGAAGCAGAGGTGGATTGGTCAATCAGGTGGTCTTCAAACAGATCCATGGATAGGATGGTAGCAGTGGCGTAACTAGATGTTAATGGGCCCCACAGCAAATTAATTTTAGGGCCCCCAACATATCCAGTGTTTGTCCTGTTTTACCAATATATGTTCAAATTGCTCATCAATGAGAACCTCATGGGGCCCCCTGTACCTCCTGGGCCCCCCTGCAGCCGCAGGGTCTGCTTCCTCTGTAGTTACGCCCCTGGATGGTAGTCAAAACAGTCAGCAACGTTAAATGCCAGGTGAATTTGGGGTTCAAGAACTTCATATACCATGTTAAGCCCACCCAAAAAACATAAGCATTAGATATATAGAACAATGTTCAAGTTTGTGTCATAAATGAGGCACAAGGAAGACCTTTACTCACAGATGCAAAACTGAAGTACTGAGAGTTGAGCCTTTTAGCAAGAGGAGTAGGAGTAGAACACTACATAGAACAGGTCTCATAATTAGGGGCCCATTCACTATGTTCGAGTGAAGGAATAGAGGAAAAATAGTTCGATTTCGAATTTTTTTTTGGCTACTTCGACCTTCGATTACTACCTTCGACTTCGAATCGAACGATTCGAACTAAAAATCGTTCGACTATTCGATAGTCGAAGTACTGTCTCTTTAAAAATGTCTTCGACCCCCTAGTTCACCACCTAAAAGCTACCGAGGCCAATGTTAGCCTATGGGGAAGGTCCCCATAGGCTTCCTAACAATTTTCTGATCGAAGGATAATCCTTCGATCGATGGATTAAAATCCTTTGAATCGTTCATTCGATTGAACGAATTGCGCAAAATCCTTCGACTTCGATAATCAAAGTTGAAGGATTTTAATTTGGCAGTCAAATTAATTAACCCTCGATATTCGACCCTTGATACATCTGCCCCTTAGTGTCTAAATATTTAAAAGTCCCAGAAATAGTGGAGCAGAGCAAATGCTGTTAAGTGAACAGACCGTTCTCCTTTCTGTGCAGGTTACTCAGGAATTATTGGAGAAGAGATGCTGAGCTACAGGTAAGTTCTAATTTGCTGCAATTCTGATCATATTTAACATCACTCTTTCAATGAGTGGGATAAACAAGGTGAAACGGGGAGTTGTAATATGCTGAGTTAGTTAATAAGCAAACCAACAATTAGTCTAATTATTCTCTGCAGGTGTCCAAGATACAAACCAGAAGAAAAGATTTTTGACAAAATATATAAACACTTTTTACACATTCATAAAATAATTTTAAAAAAAAAAGAGTCGCGTATACAACGCTAAGCCACCTAAAACCTGTTGATTTATTTTTTCTATGATTTTTCGAGTAAAAAATGAATCTTAGGGACACAAAATCAGCCCTCTAGAAAACTACGCAGTCTTCATCATTTTAGCATAAATACAGCTGCAAGGTCATTTCTAAAATCACCATAAGGTTTTTAGCCGGACCAGATTTAGAAATAAGTAAAACAGCAGGGTGTGAGCAGGTAAGAATGGGACCCAGTACAAATTCCAGCTCAAGCAATAGCAGCAGAAAAGTGTAACGACTGACCTCCCTGGTGGCGTAGCAGTAACACGGGGACGCCCGCCACGCCGCTCCTTTGCTTCCCCTCTTTGTGTTTTAAAGGTACAGTCACGCTGGAGTAATTGGCGTGAAAATGAAAGGGTTTATAAGGCGCATTTGGGCTTGTGATCTCTGCCCATTATAGGATTGTGTTCCTGGTGCTTCTGAGCTGTTAGCTACCTGTATGAATGATTCCTGTTGTGACCCTTGCCTGGCTTTTTGACGATTCTGACTCCTGTATCCTGACCCCTGCCTGATATCCGACTTTGCTTATTCTATATCTCTGCTGATTGATCTCCTGCTTTGACCCTTGCCTGCCTGACTCCGTTTTGTACTCTGCCTGACCCGACCTGATCTGACTACGATTCTGTCTAGGCCTCTGTCCAAAAGACTCTGCTTTACAGTTGTGCCCCTGAGCTCATTCAGAACCCCTCGCTTGGCACCTCTCTTAATAAGACCTGGCGGCATCCGATGAGCCGAGGCTCCTCCCGAGGTGAAAGGCCAGAGCCAAGATCAGGGTGATTAGCATCGGTTCTGAATTTAAAGTGCCAACCGTGACAAAAAGAAGTAATTAAAAAGTAGATGAAGAAAAGAAGTGATTAAAAGTGAGATAAATTATGAGACAGCGGCTGACTGCTAGGCACTACAACTTAAATGAGTTCAAAATGCCCAGACACAATCAACTAGTGGAATCCTCAACCCCATGTCCTGGCGGACTTTACACATCGGTGAGTGAGTTACAAGCTGAATTTGTATTAATTGTTCCCAAAGGCGACGGACCTGGGGTTTTACACTAGGTCACTCCTCTCATTGGGTGAGTTGCAGTTCAAGTTCACTTTGCAGCTAATTGCTCAGAGACATCTGGTCCGAACAAATTTTCATTTGATTAGTGATTTAAATTGTAAGGATTAGACGACCATATATATATATATTTATTTGCACCACTGTCCTGGCAAGAGACAGCAGCTCTGTCTTGCTTTATGGCAGGTGTTTCAGATCTACATTCAGGCTCAGAGTAATAATATTAAAAGACACATGGTTGGGCCATTCGCCCTTTATCTAAATCAGTCTTCAACATTTATACAGTAAGAAGAAAGAGATGAGGCCGCTCCAAACTCACCCCCTGTGTGTTGCTCTTAGTGGATCTCCACTTTAGTGCTGACATCACAACCCTAAAAACTCTGGGTTTTGCCCTAGGGTCGTTTCCCTGCTGTGTCCCCACTTGTGATAAACTGCACCTCCTATACATGTCTGGTGCTTGTAAAATTGAATAACAGAGGAATATTTAAAGGGGAACTATAACAAAAAGGAAAATGTAATATAAGCTTCCCCATACCAAAGTAAGAAACTTTCTAAATCAATTAAATATTCTGCATTGATTCTGAAATAATCAAGTTTATCTTCACTATTCCTCTCTCAGCATCTGTTTCTCTTCATTCTGTCTTCATGCAGCAGTTGGGTGTCAGATATTCACTGACAGTTACATCCAATATATCTTATAGGGGGGCTCCTTTCCTTGCAGATGAATTAGAGCTCACTCAAATAACTGATTCCAGTACAAACAAAATAACTGCCTTTTGCACAAATCCTGCATGTAGAGAGACATGATGTCTGGTGAGTTTAATAGAGTGACCTCTGATACATCTTCTAGGCAAAAGGAGCCCCCCTATAAGATATATTGGATCTAACTGTCAGTTTTCATCCGACATTCGGATCAATGTAGTTGTTACCTGCGATTTCTCCTTCACTTCTGTTTTCATTAGAACATCCGACACGTCGCATGCGTTTAGTCCCATTGTGACGTGTCGGCTCCTCGCGCACCATGAAGACCTACTCTTAGTCAAAAGGCAAAAAAGTATGTATATCACAGGTCCTATTCATTGAATTCATTAAAAAGGAGGAGTATACTTTCCCTTTAAAGGTACCACCAGGTTAACAGGAAGGTTGTAGTTAGTCTCAGTTTCAGACAGATGAATCATAGACTGGAATATGCAGAGGAGAGTTTTAGTAAAAAGGTAAGTAGTGCTATTACATATATTTAATATAAGTTCTACAAGTCATATGTTTGCCCATCCTCTCAGCCATGCCTTACCTTCATGGGGTGTAGATACCCAGGACCCCTGCAGATCAGACTGCTGTCAGGTCAACGTCCGTCCTGGTCCAAGGACTGAGTCAGGTGGGCAATATAACTGGTCGCCAGTAGGGATGGGCGAATTTGACCCGTTTTGTTCCGCCAAAAATTCGCCGCTGGTGAAATGTCACAGACACCCATTAAAGTCTAGGGGCGTCAAAAACATTTTGTTGCGCGGCAATTTTTTTTTTTTTTAACGCGCGTCTTTTGTTATTGACACACACCGCCATACAAGTCTATAGGCGTCATTTTTTCAGCGAAACAATTCGCCAATCCCTTGTCGCCAGGACAAGCACATCCAGCTTGGAGAGTTTGGAGTTGGGGGGGACGGATGGAAGTGCGGCCTGCAGGGACAGGAAGGCCTGGCGTAAGGTACGGACCCTGCCCCTCTCACGGGCAGCATTTTCTGGGCACTGCTTCTGTGCTTTATACGTTTCTGAGCTGGAAGCCACCTGTAACATTGATACCAGCAATATCATGGTCTGTCTACAAGAATAGTCAAACTCTACATGGATCTTTTTTTAAATATTGTAACCACACGGAACAGCGCCATCTTGTAATGATTAAATAGCACCCAATGCAAACTCCCCTGGTCATCTTACATTCTACTCAGACACACGCCTCAACGGGCAGAAATCACACCCATTTTCCAGTAAGCCACACCCATTTCTGGGTCTACAGTTGATGAATCGATGGTGTCCCTTTATGTTAAAAGCATGGAAGACCCCTAAAGACCATCCATATATTGGCTGACAATACTCAATATCTGAATGATTGGGCCATGGGCCAGACGGATAGCAGAAGTGTGACCATACAGGTAATGGTTGAATGTCTATTCTATTTTGCTATCATGCATTCTGGGGTGTCAGGCAACTCACCTGCAAAACTGTATGGAACATTCCACCCTGTCCCCAAATTTGTGTATACCCCCAACCCTCTGCTGTATCCCCAGTGCCAGTGTAACTGTAGGTGGGCTACATTTCCAACAGGAGTAGCAGAACTAGATACAATTGTTTAGAACCCCCCCCCCACACACACACACACACTTTATAGGATGATGGAGCAACTGAGAAAAATGCTTTTAAATGTGCTACAATGAGTTACTGCTCTGGAATGTTTGGGGCCTGTAGCTTTGACGATAACATGGAGCATCATGACTAAAGGCTAATAATAGCTGTAACACAACAGGGCTGGTTTTCTCCATGAGGCCTGCAAGCCTATGATTAAGGGAGAATTCAACCTGTTCTGAAAAAAACCCGTACCCTCCACCCCAGGTAAACCCCCCTCCCCCCAGAAGAATCTGCGGTGAGGGGTAAGTATGGAGTATGGGGCATCTCCCCAGGGGGGGAGTACTTAGCCTGGGAGGAGGGGGGTCTACCTGGGGTGGTGGGTACAGGTTTTTTTTCAGAACAGGTTGATTTCTCCTTTAAGTGTCTGTGAGATACAAAACGCGTAAGGCTGTATCCTGATGTACCTAATACATTACTAATCATTCTAAAAGTCTGTCTGGAAGATTGGTCTTTGAGTGCCTGCTCTACTACAATACAGGGTTATCTCCTCCATTAGCTGAAGGTTCAGGGCGGTGATCCTGGACCTCTTCTCCAACCTGTGAGTTTAACGCTTGAGACCTGAGAATTGTATTACAGTTTTGACACCAACATGGATTTATTATTATAGAAAAAAAAAAACAGGAATTCAGTCAGAGTATGAGATGTTTTTCCTTTAATCAGTCACTATGGGGCAGGGTTAAATTGGGCTGGTGGGATGCGATCCCCTCTGCCGTCACTCCCTGTTGACCTTCCTTCCCTGAAAGTAAGAATAAGGTTTGTGCAGGGTGGGGGATCTGGCGGTTGGTGAGCAGGCGGGCAGCCCTGGGGTTGCTGTACCCTAGTCTAACCCTAATTTGGGGGATAGCATTGAATATTTTCAGTACAACAACCAATCAGAAGATGCCTTAACATTAAGAATGCATTGATTTATTTGCAGTTAGAGATATCTATGTCTGCAAATAACTAGAAACAATGGATTTTTTAAACCTGGTAGAATCAGACACAAAATAATATATGAAAAAACCTATAACTTCTTACATTGCTTCCCAAGCAGATTTTGGATACTGGGAACTGCATTTTGGAAAAAACAAAGGCCTTTGGATTTGATCATCTTAAATACATAGTTAAGATATATGAGCAGCACCCTGACTGGTCTCCTGGGTCTTCAGCAAAATGTTTAATGAAACCCTCCTATGAAAGAGCTGCATGACATAAGGAAAAAAAAGACTGTATGTTCTTTCTGATTTATTTTGCATATTGTGCAATTATTTCGAGTTCTAATATCTTCTTGTAGCCTCTATATTCATGGTCACATTACTCTATAATATTATCAATGCTCAGCATTATCATCGTTCTGGACATTCCTGAAGACCCCAGGACAATAGTCAATAGCAAATCTTCAAGGAAGTTAAAGATCAGTTGGTCAACAGACCAGTTACCAAACACAAGGGGTTTTTGGCTAGTAGAACAAAATCTTACAATTTAAAACACATGGAGGTTTCATTGTTACGTTATTTCATGTTAAAATGATGAAGGGATACCTCTTTACATTACTTACAGACTTACAGGTGCTTGAAAGCTTTTTCCCCTGGTTGACTCTCCGGTCCTGTCCTCGGTAGGAATGGTTGGGTGACAGCTACACATGAACCATCCCTGAAGGCCATCACCTCCTCCTGTCCCTGTTCCTTCTTCACCAGAAGCATACAAATTAAACCTCCTTAATATGCAGACACTTAGGGGCACATTTACTTAGCTCGAGTGAAGGAATAGAAGAAAAAATACTTCGAATTTCAAATGTGTTTTTTTTGGCTACTTCGACCATCGAATTGGCTACTTCGACCTTCGAATCGAACTAAAAATCGTTCGACTATTCGACCATTCGATAGTCGAAGTACTGTCTCGTTAAAAAAAACTTCGACCAACTACTTCGCCACCTAAAACCTACCGAACATCAATGTTAGCCTATGGGGAAGGTCCCCATAGGCTTTCTAACAAATTTCTGATTGAAGGAAAATCGTTCGATTCGAAGGATTTAATCGTTCGATTTTTCCTTAGATCGTAGGAAATGCGGTAAATCCTTCGATATTTGAAGGATTTTACTTCGACGGTCGAATATCGAGGGTTAATTAACCCTCGATATGCGACCCTAAGTAAATGTGCCCCCTATTATAAGCTATGGTTGTGAATCTGCACTTTAGGAAAAATAGATATTTCCAGTGTCTCATTAGAAAAAACTTAAGTTGTAAGGAGCCGAGGATTCCAGAGAGATAACTTATGGCCGGTTCTCTGAAGTGTTGCATCCCCCAAGCTTTGTGGATAATGAGAGCACCGTGTAATAGCCCCTTATCTGCTTCAGACATGTAATAAGGGAATATTTGCTTGTGGTTTATCTAGGGATCCATCCCACAATGCTCTCCTGCCCCTTGTAAGAACGCTGGACACTAGAAAGTGCAAGGTGTCCTTTTATACTGCCAGAAATCTGGGAAAGAACTCAAGTGCCAAGTGAAGGCACTAAAAATGTGGCCAATTCAGCAAATGATCCTACACCGACTCTTCTTCTGGTGAGGCGTCACCATGCAGATAAACTATGAATGCTGGAAGCTACACAAATTTATATTTTTGTACAGAAGAAGAAGACTCCCAGCAGTGAGGGATGCGCTGTTTCGGATATAATCACATAATAATGATAAGCGTTCCCTTGTTTCTGTGGATGAGATTCAACTAGTTGCAATAAAGAACTCAAGGGGATTCATGAACTGACTATTTTTGGCATAAGAAAATTAACCTAACCAGCAGGCAATGTGAGTGGCTGCCCTTTTCCACAGCCACGTGGCTTTAATTAATATCATTGCTTGGTTGCTATGGGTTACTGCCCAGGTGCAAATTTACCCAGTGTTGATAAATGACCCCCAGTGAACTCCAATCTCCCAAACTCTATGACAGAGCTGACATTCTCAGAGCAGATACTGTACACAGATAATGTTGGCATCACTATACCTGATTTCTCCATCAGGCCTACGAGCAACGACTGCCACCCTTTGTGCCAAGACACAGGTATCCTGAATGCCAAACTACAGGATCTCAGCAGATGGATATTTTTACTTCTTGGATACAGAAACTGGAGCCTTGCATTGACTTCACCAAGGAGGATTCTTCCTAGTTTGGGGGGTCTCCAACCTTTTTTATTCATGAGCCATATTCAGATGGAAAAAGATGTAGAGCAACGCAAGCATGAAGAATGTTCCTGGGTGGTGCAAAATAAGTTCTATGATTGGCCATTTTGTAGCCCCTATGTGGGCTGGCAGCTGAAAGGTTCTGTTTGGCAGTACACCTGGTTTTTATCCAACTACATTGGACTCCAAGCCAGGAATTCAAAAATAATAAGCATCTGCTTTGAGGCCACTGAGAGCAACATCTAAGGGGTTGGTGATGAACATGTTGCTTTCGAGCCACTGGTTGGGGATGATGGTTTAAATGGATCTATCACATACTTGTACAATGGTAACACCTGCCAGATTTTTGTCTTCTGAAAGCACAACAAATCAAACCCGATTGTGCCATCACATTATAACTTACTTTTCCTGGATTTTCCTAATAACCACTTACCTACAATTCAGCAAATGTTCATATTTTGTTCACCTCCTGTTAAAGTCATTGTTTACTACTGTTCTGACTGATTGACCCTGTTATAGAGATGCTCTTAAGAGGTCAAAGCTTCTCCACTCTTGTTGGTGGGTTTGGTATTTGAATCACTTACTATCGCTCTTTCCTCCACATTCGTTGCCCATGACTAAAGCTGGCCATAGACGCAAAGATCTCATCGTACGAATTGAGGATTCGTAAGATTTTCGGACCGTGTGTGGAGAGTCCCGACATTTTTTGTCTGCTGGAGATCGGTCGTTTGGTCGATCGGACAGGTTAGAAAATTTCTGTCGGCTGCGGGTAATATCTCTGCGCGTATTGCCGATCATACGATTTTCAGTGGGAGACTGTCACTAGCTTTGTCTATCGTACGATTGCTGTCAGGGGCAGAACATCGGCTGATCTGTTCTTTCTACTTTATTTGGTCAGAATGATGACTTTGATCTGAATGGTTAGTGGCGGGTCGGGAGATGGGAAAGTCCAATCGTACATTGATTCGTACGATCGGATCTTTGCGTCTGTGGCCAGCTTTAAGGTGCCCGTATAGGGGCAGATTAAAGCTGCCGATATTGGTCCTTTAGACTGATTTGGCAGCTTATCTGCCCGTTTGTGGGAGCTCCCGATGGGTCCTCCTTAACGATATCAGGCCAAAAATCGGGCAGATATCGATTGGTCAAGTTTGATTTTTTTTTTCCGTGATCCAGGACCGCATCGGCTAGTTGATGCGGTCCTGCAACGCGTTGGCGGCCATTCGCAGCACTGTAATCCAATCGTTCAGCCTCACCCGATATCGCCCAGCCGTTAGTGGGCATGTCGGGTTAAGATCCGCTCGTTTGGCGACCTTGCTAAACAAGCGGATTTTATAGTGTATGGCCACCTTAACCTTTATTTTACCAAGTTAATCTGATTGTGCAATAATGCATTTAAATATAAACTACACTGAAATTGCAACTAGTCTCATGCACTTTCAGCTCACAGTCGTCGTCCTGTTTCCAGGGGACAATCTATTGACAAGTGATTGTCCAAGAGCCACTGGAGGCAAGAAATGTCCATTCAAGCCTGTTGTGCAGGGCATTGAATATGGGATTATAATACAGGTATGGGACCTGTTATCCAGAATGCTCAGGACCTGAGAATTTCCAGATAGGTACAACATTTCTCTACCCTATTTTAGTGCTCCTTTAAGTGGGGTTAAAAACTTAGGCAAAGATTTGTTTGGGTATGGAAAATAATCAGAAAGTATTGGCATTTTTTACCAATACAATTACAATGGTAATCTATATACCGGTATTTTAAATTAGGATATTGAGACCACGGATGTGCAGGTCTGTCCAATACCTGCAGGTCAGTCTGGTTCTGGTGGTCACATGCACAAGGAATTCGGGCCAAGCTCTTCCTGCCGCCCATCCCACCCTCGACCTAAGTATGCGCCGATTCAGGCTTTGTCTATTTATAGTCCTGTGTCTGCCCACCCCCTCCATGATGTCAGAGACAGGGGCAGGTCCGACTCGGACATATAAAGGGAAGCAGAGCGGCAGCTTAGGGTCAAATTCGACAATTGGTCGACCCGCACATCACTCATTGGGACAACTTTAGTCACACCCTGGTCCACAATTGCTATGCCCCCATTTAGTCACATCAAATCTGGTCAATCAGTGCATTGTTGTTCCAGCTGCTCCACATCTCTCTACAGTTGCGAGTACAACTAAAGGTGGTCGTACATGGGCAAATTGAAGCGGAAATTTTCGTGACTTTCGGCGCATGCGCAGAAAATAACTCCAACATGCGGATGCACCGAAAATGAAGGTCTGCTTTCGAAGTTTAACAAAGAAAAGAAGATGGCTGCCGTGAACTGTGGGGGGAGACAGAATCTGTCATTTGCCCCGGGTACCACCTAGGCTGGGAGGGCACGGGGTCTACAAAGGGTAGGGGGGTAGGGGTTTTTTACATTACGGGTTTGTCTCTCCTTTAATACTGCTCCATTATTAAAGGGCAGGGTTATTGGTTGTCATCCCACAATGCAAAGGGCTGAGCACAAGCAGTTCTCCCAAACAGCACAGGGAAGTTATAAGGGAAATCACTAGAAAGGTCTGGGAGGAGGCTTTTACTTTATTTAGTACCAGTAAACCCCCGATTCTCTAAAGAATCGTTAATGAAAGAATGGTAACAACAGTGAGGCAGCAAAATGCGATGGGTGCTGATTCACTCGGCATCCCCAGGCAGCAACTGGCGACGCTAATTTGTGGGGATGTAGAGTGAATCTGTGCCTATTGCTTGTTATTACCTATCTGCTATTAGAATTCTTAAATTTTGAGTTTATTGGTAGTAAAGTGTTACTGAAAAATTTCTTTATAAACAACATTTTTTGTGAAAATGTTCTCCTGTCCTTGAATGAGTTCTCCCTGGTGAGCTGTACTTAAAATCTTGACTTTAACATCAGATGAACGCTGCACTCTTGAAAATGCAACATAAAGTTGACCATGACCAAACACAGGCTCAGATAGGTAAATGCCGACTTTATCCAATGTTTGTCCTTGTGATTTGTTGATTGTCATGGCAAATGCAGCCTTAATGGGGAATTGTCGTCGTTTAAGTTTAAAAGGTAATTCCTGGTCAGAACTGGTAAGGTCAATTCTGGGAATCAAAACAGTATCACCGCTATGGGATCCTGTAAGCACTTCTGCCTTGATAACATTTTGTCTCATGCTCTTCACAACCAACCGTGTACCGTTACATAAACCTTGCTTAGTGTTAGGGTAGGGGCACACGGCGCGATTTCGCCGCGATTCTGCGCTGGGCGAGTTGTCGCTGCGTTTTTTAAGCCGAAATAGCTTTGCTAACTTTGGCGCTGGCGTCAATGCAAATCGCGGCGAAATCGCTGCGCTAATTCACACGCGGCGATTCTTTTTCTACTGTCGCCCGGAAACGCTCAGCGAGGCAACTTCGGACGACAATAGAAAACGAATCGCCGCGTGTGAATTAGCGCAGCGATTTCGCCGCGATTTGCATTGACGCCAGCGCCAAAGTTAGCAAAGCTATTTCGGCTTAAAAAACGCAGCGACAACTCGCTTAGCGCAGAATCGCGGCGAAATCGCGCCGTGTGCCCCTACCCTTAAGGTTTCTTAACAGCATGACTATTGTTCCTACTTTGAGTATAAGATTGTGTTGTGGTAATCCAGCATTGTTGATAGTGTTTAAATATTCTAATGGGAAGTTAAGTTTCTCACTTTCGTCTTCAGAATCAATACAGTCAGTACTCAGAAAGACACAGCTTTGTCCAGGAAGTAATGCAATCACTTGGTTGTTTATCATGTCAACATCAATATTTTTTGGAGATAATATAGCCCGTTTTGCTAAAAATGGCCACCCACGCAGGTACGCAACCGGTTCCCCTCCTAGAGTGACGCTAGCGCCGCCATTAGACAAACTTGCAAAGGAGTAGCAAGATGGCCGACGCTTATACAGACTTTAGTGGGCGGATGACAAACTCGCAGAGGAGTAGCAAGATAGCCGACGCTTATACAGACTTTAGTGGGCGGATTTGGCAGTGGGCGGATGACAAAGTCGCAGAGGAGTAGCAAGATGGCCGACGCTTATACAGACTTTCGTGCAGGTACGCAACCGGTTCCCCTCCTAGAGTGACGCTAGCGCCGCCATTAGACAAACTTGCAAAGGAGTAGCAAGATGGCCGATGCTTATACAGACTTTAGTGGGCGGATGACAAACTCGCAGAGGAGTAGCAAGATGGCCGACGCTTATACAGACTTTAGTGGGCGGATTTGGCAGTGGGCGGATGACAAAGTCGCAGAGGAGTAGCAAGATGGCCGACGCTTATACAGACTTTCGTGCAGGTACGCAACCGGTTCCCCTAGTGTGACGGTGAGCGCATCTGCCTCCCTAGATCCTAACCTTCCAGCGGTCGCCGCCTGAGTGAGCAGGAAAGAAGAGGCGGCGGGAGGCAGAAGGAGACGGTGAGCGCATCTGCCTCCCTAGATCCTAACCTTCCAGCGCATCTGCCTCCCCGATCCTAACCTGTTCTGATCCTAACCTTCCAGCACATCTGCTAATCGAAGGCCGCATCTATGTCTTTCGGCTGAAGTTGCGCGCGCATCTCATAGATCCTAACCGAAGTTGCGTGCGCATCTGCCTCCCCTCCACTCGGGACATAGATAGGCCTTCGGTTAGTATATAGGATTCCTAAGACACATCAGAAAGACCACAACATACAGACTATTACATTCCTATATTGTGGAATTTAAAATGTTCAAAATAAAAAGCACTGAAGGGCTCATGGACTCACAACTGTTTTAAAGCAGGAATAAAAATCACAATAAGGAATTCACGCCTGATCAAAAAAGTTATTTACACATATTTACGTCAATTGGGAAAATGGTAAAGGTCTATTCAATATAGAAATATTTGTTTTAGAAGAGAAAGTGAAAAAGCTAAAAATGCTGTATAGTGTATTGTCATCAGGATACAACAGTAACCACTGTCTACGGGTTTATATTGTAGTAGTACAGAAGGCTTAGCCCTAACTACTAGTGAGTGACACATAACAAGGAATATACTCCGTCGTTGACAAGGTTCCACTAGATGATCCAAAAACCACCATCGGGGGGGGGGGGGAATAGGTGGTCAGGGACCTGCTGATAGAGAAGCTTAAAGGGGAGCGATCGCAAAAATGAAAAATATAAGCTTCAGCATACTGAAATAAGAAACTTTCTAAATACAATCAAAAAGTAAAATGGGTCTCTAAACAAGAATGCCCAATGGAGACATGATTACACCCCAATCCACTTTGACTACTCCCCAATTCAATAAAAAAACTCCACGATCCCCCAAGCCCTGCCACTCCTCACATGCTCCATCCCTTTCCTGCAAATTAAAGGGGAACTATCGCTATTCATGAATATGCTATCCATGCAGCAGTTGGGTGTCAGATATTCACTGACAGTTAGATCCAATATATCTTATAGGGGGGCTCCTTTTGCCTAGAAGATGTATTAGAGCTCACTCTATTAAACTCACCAGACATCATGTCTCTCTACATGCAGGATTTGTGCAAAAGGCAGTTATTTTGTTTGTACCGGAATCAGTTATTTAAGTACATACATCTGCTAGGAAGGAGCCCCCCTATAAGATATATTGGATCTAACTGTCAGTGAATATCTGACACCCAACTGCTGCATGAAGACAGAATGAAGAGAAACAGATGCTGAGAGAGGAATAGTGAAGATAAACTTGATTATTTCAGAAGCAATGCAGAATATTTAATTGATTGTATTTAGAAAGTTTCTTATTTCAGTGTGATGAAGCTTATATTACATTTTCATTTTCGCAATAGTTCCCCTTTAATTTGCAGGAAAGGGATGGAGCATGTCGGGGCAGGGCTTGGGGGATTGTGGAGTTTTTTTTATAGAATTGGGGAGTAAAAGTGGATCGAGGTGTAATCACGTCTCCAAAGGGCATTATTGTTTAGAACCCCATTTTACTTTTTGGCAAGAAGTAGAGGATGCAGGTGACCAGCAGGTTAATAGTTTGGGTTGTACTGAGCAGTATGAAGGGCTGTGATTAGTGATGGTGGACACGTATGATCCTATTCTACCTTCAAGTATTCTGGCTTGAAAATCCTTCTGTGGGTGGCAGAACTTTTCCTGCTGAACATGCACAAGCGGTCGGCAACCCTCTGCGTAGCAGCAAATAGGGAGAAAACATTTTGCCCTTAATTACCATGAACCAATTTGACGAATGAGACAGTGGCAAGTACTGAAGATCTTATTTATTAAGGCAGATGGGTCTGGTAGCAAAAGCTCGTTGGTAAAGTGGCTGGCAACTGATTCTACCATTAATATGGCTGCACAAGTGCTTTACTGTTTATTAAACAATAATAAGCTTTCAATAGTTTCATCCACATCAGTTTGCTGCCCAAACAGAACACAAGCCCAGGAAGAGGCTGGAGAATCCAGCACTACACACAACTCATTCCAATCTGGAACGTGCCAAATGCACTGAAAAGCCAATTACTCATTCCAATCACAGACATGGCAACTAGGAAATATTTACAGTGCTGCAGCATTCTCAGCGATGAGGAGGAAACCTTCTGAGTTTATTAGTGCAGGGTATTGGCATAGCCTCAGCCATAACTAGTCCAATGGGGTTCTTTCACATTACTGGGGGTACAGTTCAACAATCATCCCATGTCCCTGTAAGACAGAAAAAACATTTAATTTGATTTCAGTTACACATTTATTACAAGAATATGAAGATGAATTATAAAATGACTCAGTTTCTTTGCTGCATACCGTATATACTCGAGTATAAGTCGAGTTTTTCAGCCCCCAAAATATGCTGAAAAACTCTACCTCGGCTTATACTTGGGTCAAGCGCAAAAACGGTCGCCAGCGTCCAAGAATAGTCTCCAAGAATATTCGCCGGCATCCAAGAATGGTCGCCGGCATCCAAAAACGAGACGCTGGCACCTCCAATGGGTGCAGAAACCCTCAGTTTTTTGATTGAAACTTACCAGCAGCTGCTGCATTTCTCACCCTAGGCTTATACTTGAGTCAATAAGCTTTCCCAGTTTTTGGAGGTAAAATTAGGTACCTCGGCTTATACTAGAGTATATACGGTAATGCCATTTTGTGGAAATCCTTTTGGCATGGCTGTATTTACTGGTATAGGTATGGGATCCGGTTATCTGGAAACCCATTATCCAGAAAGCTCTGAATTACGGAAAGGCTGTCTCTCATAGACTGCTTTTTTTCCAAGTTTTTAAAAATGATTTCCATTTTCTGTGTAATAATAAAACAGTAGCTTGTACTTGATCCCAACTAAGATATAATTAATCCTTATTGGAAGCAAAACCAGACTGACCAGGTTTTGGTTCCAATAAGGATTAATTATATCTTAGTTGGTATCAAGTACAAGCGACTGTTTTATTATTACAGAGAAAAAGGAAATCATTTTTAAAAATTTGGATAAAACGGAGTCTATTGGAGACAACCATTCCGTAATTCGGAGCTTTCTGGATATCGGGTTTCCGGATAAGTGATCCTATACCCGTATTGAGTTTATTTCATGTTTACATGAATTGCTATTAGACCCAAGGTATGACGATCCATATTATGGAAAGATCCATTATCCCGAAAGCCCCAGGTCCCGAGCATTCTGGATAAGAGGTCCCATACCTGTATATAAAATCTAAAGGCACTTCCTATATGAATCTGTGCACTTATACATTTACTTTGGGCTGCAACCAATCATTAAACTGTTGTGCAATTTACTGTTACTGGTATCTAAGCACATGATTTGTTGTGTTTGAGACCCAGCCCACTGGCACATTAAAGGGTAAATTCAGTTCTACCTGTCCCCCTGCTGCACATGCTGCTACAAGTCCGTATTGTCCTCCCTCCTTCTTTAGCCTGTGGGCAGCAGCCATGACCAGCCGGCAACCTGTGGCTCCAAATGGGTGTCCAAGAGACAGTGAACCTCCCCACATATTAAACTTGTCCAAAGCAGGGGCTCCAACCTGTAAGAAATGTCCCAAGAGATTATCGGTAAAAAGAAATTATAAAAACATTTCTGCTCAAATGATCTACCTGCATTTTGAACCTCAGCTTACTTTGTTCAGACTCATCTGACCGTAATATTATCCTGGGCTGTCCGTGTCAATTTCACATTAGGAAATCTCAGATAATATTCAGAGACCCAAGAAATACAGAGCTACTTACCTTTGCCTTCCGACCCATGTAATTCTGGGCAAACCAGTCAGAATCCATGGCCTTTAGATTGGACAGGATCTGGCCCTGAGGAACAGAAGGACGGGTTACAAATAGCATCATAATATCTAACTAAATAAGTAATTAAATCATAGGAAAACATTCAAGGATTTCCCCCAAACCTCAAGCAGATGCAAAGGATACAGTACAAACTAAACAGGCTGTACAGTCAGTCGTTTTCTTTTTAAATCAATGTTCTGCGCCGGAGGAACCTACTGCACTATTGATCCGACTTAACTGTACCGCTCCACTTGTAGATTCTTTGGTGGCCACTAGAAAATAAAACAGAGCAAAATAGCTGTTAAAACCCAATGAAAACGCCATATCAATATTAGAGGATTGAATTCATATTCTTTATAAAGAATATTAAGGAAATCCACTAATAGAAATATGGCATTTTAATTGGGTTTTAAGAATTGGGTTTTTGCTCTGTTTTATTTTCTAGTGGCCACCAAAGAATCTACAAGCGGAGGTCAACTCTATTATAAATAAAATATTAACTACGGTACGCTATACGAGATACAGTAGAACCCCCATTTTACATCCCCTGATTTTAAGTTTTTCCTCATTTTAGATTTTTGTGGTCTCACCTATATATTCTGCACACTCATTTTCCCTGATTTTACATTTTCCTGGATTTTACACCATTTTTTTTCTGGTCCACTGAAAAACATCAAATGGGGGTTCTATGGTATTAAGAACTATGGTGGAGCCCTGCTGTATGCGTTTTTATTATAACGTGTTCAATTGCATTATAAGCACTAGAGGGCGCTGTGAATTGGAGATATCAGGAAGCTGCCAATCAGTTGATGTATAGTTGATGTATACTTTGTCAGTCTGATAAAGGAGCAGAGAGATCTAAAACGTTGCTGAGCCAGATATGAAATAAAGGCGGTTTTAATATTATCGCTTGGAAGTGCTGAAATCACAATATGCTGTTAAATTAAAGATCTGCTAAGTGGACCCTACTGTGTATCACCAGCCTGAGGGCCGACAAGTTGGTCACTACTGTTTTACCCATGCAGCTGTTAGGTCATGAATTATATATATTTAAAAAAAAAAAAAAATGATTTGTGCTTGTTGTATTATAAGTCTGATCAGGGCTGCTATCAGGGGGTCACAGGGGTACTGTTGTTCTGGGCTCGGGCCTAAAGAGGTACCCGGCTGTGCTGCACTTTTCAAAATAGCGGGGCCTCCCTTGAATTTGCCTGCATCTGCCGAAGTCCCGAACAGCAGTTGTTCCAAAGCCGCAAAAAGACCCGAAGTTAAAGTCCTGAAGCCTCGACTTCAATTCTACTGAACACCACTGTGTGTTTTTTTTATTTTATTAAACCCCTGGCCACCAATGTATTATTTTAATAATCTAAAGGGCACGCCACCAATGTTTTTAAAAAACTTATAAGGGGGCCCTCACCATCAATGGCTTTTTAGAACTTGAGTGTGTGTGTGGGGGGGGGGTTACTGTTTTTTTTTTAGTGCTGATGTCTGTGTGGTCTTTTAAACGAGAACTAAACCCTAAAAATTAATTTGGGTAAAAATGTCCTGTTTTATATAGTGAACTTATTGCACGGGGCTAAAGTTTGAGCTTGTCAATAGCAGCAATGATCCAGGACTTCAAACTTGTCACAGGGGGTCACCATCTTGGAAAGTGTCTGTGACACTCACATGCTCAGTGGGCTCTGATTGGCTGTTGAGAAGCTAAGCTTAGGGCTCATCACTAATTATCCAGCAGAAAATGAGCTTCCCTGGCTGTAATATAAGATGATGCTACAGGTTTGCTGATTATTCAATTCTGATGCTAATTGCACTGGTTTCTGTGCTGCCATGTAGTAATTATGTGTATTAATTACTAATCAGCCTTATATTGTGACATTTCTATTCTATGTGTACTGTATATTGTGAGTGGGTCCCTAAGCTCAGTAAGTGACAGCAGCACAGAGCATGTGCAGTGAATCAGCAGAAAAGAAGATGGGGAGCTACTGGGGCATCTTTGGAGACACAGATCTTTACTGCTAAAGGGCTGTGGTTGCCTTGGTCTGGTACAGAAGCACAAAATATAATGTACAACATTTCTACCTACTTCTTTAGTTAAGCTCTAGTTCTCCTTTAACTGTGGTGTGGGGTGGGTGGGATCTGGGGGCCCCCGGAAATTTTGTTGTACGGGGCCCTGTGGTTTCTAACGGAGGCCCTGAGTCTGACAAGGACCAATATAACAAGTTAAATCAGAGAAAATGAGAAGAAGAGCAGACTTAACTTACCGAAAATGCTTCATGGAACTCAAAGACGTCAATGTCAGCAAGAGTGAGTCCTGCCCTTTCCAGTACTTTTGGGGTAGCGTATGCAGGGCTGGAACAGGAAAGGTAGTGAGTGCGACAGGTTTCCAGACAATAAAACGTGCCTAATTTTGCCAACTATAAAGCACAGGATTATTTACTTCAGATATTTTTAATGCTAAACTCTTTTTTCTTCTTTATTGTAGAATGTGCTTAGAAGATCATTTCAACCCCAAGATGATGCAGATATTAACACTTGCTGTACCAGTAAGAGGAGCTGGAGCCTAGCCAAGGCTTAGAATTGCTTTGGTGATATAAACCAATAAACTTCTGATTGAAATCCCAGGTTGTTCCTTTTTCTTTACACACATCGAGCATGCGAGAAGTTCTATTTCCTTTAATCGAATTGTACAAAAATACAGAATGCAGGTCTTTGGAAATCAGTAGTACATACCCGAGCAGAAGCTGATCCTTGGGATCTTGAGATACATAAACGAAGTCCCTTTAAAAGTAAAAAAAACAAAATGCGTTAAATTCCGACTCTAGCATAATGTAACAAACAAGAGAAGTAAGTTATAATCCCAAAATGCTCTTACCGAAGGTAGGCCTTGGGCTTGTAGCCCATCGCTAGGGCTTTCTCCTCAGACATAATCAGCACCGCAGAGGCACCATCAGTCTAACACACAAGAAAGACATTTATTGACTGAACTCCAAATAGCATATCAGTGCTCTATGCGGAGGCTAGAAAATACACTGATACCAGGCCCCAATAATTGCAATTATTAACAGAATGGAGTGTATCCGATCCAGAAACCTCTTGCCTTGTATTTCTCAGTACCTGCTGCTTAATTGGTGAGATAAAGAGTCTGATTATTTACGCACACGTAATGTTTTCTGTACAGATTCCCTTTAAAAAGTAACTTTGAACATAATGTAGAAAGGGATATTCTGAGACAAATTACAATTGGTTTTTATTATTTGTTATTTGTGGTTTTTGACTTATTTAGCTTTTTATCAAGCAGCTCTCCAGTTTGCAGTTTCAGCCATCTGGTTGCTAGGGTCCATATTACCCTAGAAACCATGCACTTGTTTGAATATAACACTGATATGAATAGGAGAGGAACTGAATATAAATAGGAGCAATAAAAAGTAGCGATAACAATACGTGTGTAGCCTTTAGGGATGCACCGAATCCAGGATTCAGTTCGGGAATCGGCCAGGATTCGGCCTTTTTCAGCAGGATTCGAATTCGGCCAAATCCTTCTGCCAGGCCGAACCGAATCCTAATTTGCATATGCGAAACCGCGTGACTTTTTTTGTCACAAAACAAGGAAGTAAAAAATATTTTCCCCTTCCCACCCCTAATTTGCATATGCAAATTAGGATTCCGTTCGGTATTCGGCCGAATCTTTCGAGAAGGATTCGGGGGTTCTGCCGAATACAAAATAGTGGATTCGGTGCATCCCTAGTAGCCTTACAGAATATTTATTTTTTAGATGGGGTCAGTGACTCCCATTTGAAAAGTGGAAAGAGTTAGAAAATGGCAAATGATTAAAAAAAACTATAAAAGTTGTTTAGAATTAGCCATTCTGCAACATACTAAACGTTAACTTAAAGGTAAACCACTGCAAAAACTGTATTGAAACGATTTTCCTAGTTTATTTATAAAATGCAATGAAGTTATGCTAGAGTTTTAATAATCAACAATGCACGTGTGATGCACAGTTTGGGGATTATGTAAAACCTGAATCAGTTCACACATGTATGTATGTATGTATGGATGGATGTTGGAGTGGAAAATACTAACGTACTGGTATAAATAAAATAATACCCATCAATTGAAGCATTTTGCTAGTCTATTTTTAGTTCAATCCTATATATTATGGATTGTATAGATCATTATCTATAATGAGAAACATACTGTATTTCCGAGGGAGAAATCTTACCAGGAATGAAGAGTTGGCAGCAGTAACAGTCCCATGGGGCTTGATAAAAGCAGGTTTCAGCTTCGTCATCTGTTCCATAGAAGATGGACGGATTCCATTATCCTTCTCAACGGTTTCTCTACCTGTTAAAAAAAACAAACAAACCAAAAACTGTAACCTGTGCTGGGAAAGTTTAGAACGGACTGAAGCAAAAGCATTAAAAATGACAAATAGAAATAATAAATTATGACAAACACTGAAACTTTACTTTGATGACTTTAATTTACAAAATAATTTTCAGAGGCACTTTAATTGCCCTTCCTAGGAGCCAGAGGAGGTGAGAGAATGAGGTGCTACCTGGTACTTTATAAGGGATGATGTCAGATAACAGGCCTGCGTCTTGTGCTTTCTTGGCCAGTGTGTGAGAGCGCAGAGCGTATTCATCCTGCTCCACCCGAGATACAGAAAATGCAGCTGCCAGTCTGTCTGCCGAATGTCCCATGCTCTCACTAGTAGAGAACTCAGCCACTGCTGGGAGCTTTGAGACAATAAAAAACAAAACATTATTCTACCTAGAATGTTTTGTGTGCATCTTTTTCACTTAACATTAAAATGTATGTTTTATATCTGTGTATTAAAAACAGGTAACACACCCCATTCAATATAAACAGGGCATGTAATGAAAATTCATTGCGCTTAATATTTTCATTAAAAAGGTCTAGTTATAGGCTCACTAAAAAGATTTGAAAAAATATGGAACCCATGGTGGGAGGCGGGGTTGGGGGGTCAGGGCTCCCTAAAATGAAATGAAACATTTACAACACAAAAATTAAGAAATTATTAACCTCATGTAGATTATGGTGTAATTGATCTTGGCTGTTGGTGGGAGTTTGGGAAGTTAAATTCACTCCTAGATGAATGGATGCTTGAACTATACTCCCCAACCTTTTGAACCCGTGAGCAACATTCAGAACTAAAAGGAGTTGGGGAGCAACACAAGCATAAAAAATGTTCTTGGGGTACCAAATAAGGGCTGTGATTGGCCATAGGGTAGCCCCTATGTCGATTGTCAACCTACATTCAGGTTCTGTTTGGCAGTACATCTGGTTTTTATACAACCAAAACTTGCCTCCAAGCCAGGAATTCAAAAATAAGCTCCTGCTTTGAGGCCACTGGGAGCAACATCAAGGGGGTCGGAGATCAACATGTTACTCATGAGCTACTGGTTGGGGGATCACTGCTCTAGATCAGGGGTCCCCAACCTTTTTTACCCGTGAGCTACATTCAAATGTAAAAAGAGTTGGCGAGCAACGCAAGCATGAAAAAGTCGCTTGGGGTGCCAAATAAGGGCTGTGATTGGCTATTGGTAGCCCCTATGTGGACTGGCAGCCTACAAGAGGCTTTACCTGGCAGTACATCTTGTTTTTATGCAATTAAAACTCACTTCAAAGTCTGAAATTCAAAAATAAGCTCCTGCTCCTGCTTGAGGCCACTGAGAGCAGCATCCAAGGGGTTGGAGAGCAACATGTTGCTCACGAGCTACTGGTTGGGGATCACTGCTCTAGATGATGGGTATAGCAGCTTAATCACTTTGATCAAGCTGCTATACCCATCATCTAGAGCAGTGATCCCCCAACCAGTAGCTCATGAGTAACATGTTGATCTCCAACCCCCTTGATGTTGCTCCCAGTGGCTTCCCAGTGTATCTTGCTTAAATGTCTTGGAATAGAAACTCAACTACCTTTATGGCATGTGTATTGTTTTATGTTTGATGTGTTATAAAGCAATAAAAATTTTACCTTTAAAAAAAATAAAATAATAAAAGGTCTAGTTATGGAGCTAAACAAGATCAAACAGTGACATTGAGACTTTCTCTGTACATTTGATCACATCTTTTTGGTTCTTCAGAGCAATTGTGAGAGGAGGAGATGGCAGTTAATCAAGTTACCCTTCGCAATCGACCCCCTCCTGCCCTGTATATCGTTACCTCTGGTGCTAAATAGTTAGGCCGGATTCTAGATATCACAGACAGCCTCTGGCCCAATGTTTTGGCCTTATTAAGGCTCAGCATGGTCTTCCTCATCTTCCTGCTGTGACGAATAGGGACATCTGACATGAACTCCACCCCACCAGCAACGATCACATCGCACTGACCTGATGCAATCAGACCAACACCTGTGAAAAAAGAATTATAAATAAGTGAATGTGAGATCCTCTACAGAAAAGGCATAAAATAGCTCCAATGAGCAGGGTCTCCTTTAACTCATGTATCAGTCAGAATACAAACACCCTACTTTTACGTGGAGTATTGGCGTTTTATAAATGTGTAAAATGCTTTACAATGCAGAGTTTAAGTTATACCTGTAGTCATTGCCTGATTTGAAGAGATGCAGGCCATGGTGACTGTGTGTGCTGGAGTTTTATCTGAAAAACCAGCTCCCAGAGCAGCCTAGGAAAAAAAATGCATATTTATTGCTTTTCAAATGAATGTAAATAAGACACAAAGTAGAGCAGGAGATCTCATTGATCGAAGGACAGAGCAATTCCTACCTCTCGTGCAACATTACTGGTTTTAACTTCCTGGATTACAGTTCCATACACTATGTAATCAACCACCTCTCGGGGGACGTTGGTTCTTTGCAGCAAACCCCTAATCAGCAAAAAGAAATAAGGACAGTAAGTACTCCCTGCACCCTACTCATAGCCCTTGTGAAAGTGAAACATAAATGTTTAATGTGAATAACAACTAGTTCCACTCCTTGACAGAACTCTTGAGTCTTCTCAGGTTTCAACTGATTATAGTTCCCCTATGTTTCAACTGATTATATGCCCAACTAGCAAAACTGCAGCATAAATGATAAGCTAGGAATGTATACTTCTACAATAAAATTTAGGAATGTATACTTCTACAATAAAATTTAGACACCATAACTAGAGATAAAACAAATTTGTGATGATTTATTTTAAACCCCACTATAGTCCTCTTGCATTTTCTTAGCTTATGGCAGAAGCTAACAACGGACACGTAGGGGCAGATTTATCAAAACGTGAGTTCAGAATTTAATAGATAGAAACTCAGCCACGTTCTGTTCATTCCTCTGGGGTTTTCAGAAGGATATCTATGAATGGGTGAGAATTGGAACGCACCATGTGATAAATATGCTTCCAGAAATCCCTTAAAAATTAAAAGAACGTGGGTGAGTTTTAATTTATTAAAATCTGAACTTACATTTTGATAAATCTGCCCCTTAAATTACTCGCATTTACCACTGGAGGGCAGCAACTCCCCCAACTAGACAGAAAATCCAATCTAATATCCTTCCACCAGTTGGAAAAGTTTCCATTACAAAATAAAACATCCCACTGAACTTTGGCCTTTACTAATAACAGACCACAGCATAATATGCATTAAAAACTCAAAAGGTTCATTGTCCTGTTTGGAGTATTTTTCCTAAATAAAACAAAATAAAAACACAGTTTGCAGTGTGCATTATCACTTGAAAAAATTTACACCAAAAGTATTTATCAGTAGTTAAGTAAAATACTTACTGCAGTGCTGTCCTGGCCAAATCATGAGGCATCAGATCTGCATATCTGCAAAGGGAAAATATATCTATAATTAGCCAACTCTAGCGACTGATTCACATGAATAAAATGCTATCAGATATGTATAAGTAGGCTTTGTGCCACCACCTGCCTAGTAAAGGTTAAATCAGACATATGTCAGACAGGGGAGGGTTTGGTCTGTGGATTTGGTTTGTATCAGCTCTACAAAGCCCCATATTTCATTTTTATCAACCCAAGCGCTGATCATTTTAAAGGATAAGTAAACCTTTAAAATAAGTGACTGTAAAATTGAGAAGAGGACTATTCTAAGAACTTCTGCAATGTACATTCATTATTTATTTTCTTTTAATTGCAAGATATTAAGGGATACATGTACTGTTAATATGAATGAATTTTGTTACAACAGCGCCACCTGCTGGTCATTTTCCCACCAGTCTGACCACCAAGGAGTCAAGGAAGTTGTCAGGAGAAAGAAAGAGACTGATGTTCTTCTGCTTAGAAATAAAATGAGAAACCTCAGATAACTTTTCTCACATCTTTCCTAAGCAGAAGAAAAGTCACTCTTTGATGCTTGAAAGATTTAAATACAAACTTCAAAATAACAAACACTTACGTGGTCCCTGAGAGCAAAAATGGAGTCCGCACACCATCCACAATCACCACATTTTTAACTCCTGGCTTTGCCAAGGTCTTCTTCGTTTTGGCCTGCACAGCTAAAAGAAAGAAAGGGGTTACACTGGAATGAAAAATGAATTGTATATTTCTTTTTAAATTTAATGGTGATACGTAGCAAAGGGAGTTGCAAAATTGTGAACAAATAAGTGCCTCTATATGAGCTGCACCAAGAACAAATTGTATTGAGTGTTGCTTATGCAAATAAATGGTGGCTGTCCTATTTTTCCTGCATAAATTCATAGACATCACCATGGCTGTACTTATAATGACAATCCTGCTGGAACACAGCACCGTCAGATGAATAGGAACTCAGAGCACAGACTCTTTAAGTCCTGTGGAATAATACTTCCAAACAGATAGAGAATTCATATCCAAGAAACCAGATTATCCGACCAGCAACGCTCACGTGTGGCTTCTGTCTATATTACCTGGTGACTGAAGATGGGAAGAGCAGCTGATGGATCTGGAAGCTGGAGAGGAAGTAAAAAATAATATAATATAATTGCATAGTGCACTCAGTTACAGATTTTAACAGATAAGTACTACTATATTTTATAAAAACAAGCTCAGGTGTAGCCATGGGGGCAGCCATTCAAGCACAGGATACACAGTAGATAACAGATAAGTACTACTATAGTTTATATAAACAAGCTGCTGTGTAGCCATGGGGGCAGCCATTCAAGCACAGGATACACAGTAGATAACAGATAAGTACTACTATAGTTTATATAAACAAGCTGCTGTGTAGCCATGGGGGCAGCCATTCAAGCACAGGATACACAGTAGATAACAGATAAGTACTACTATAGTTTATATAAACAAGCTGCTGTGTAGCCATGGGGGCAGCCATTCAAGCACACGATACACAGTAGATAACAGATAAGTACTACTATAGTTTATATAAACAAGCTCAGGTGTAGCCATGGGGGCAGCCATTCAAGCACAGGATACACAGTAGATAACAGATAAGTACTACTATAGTTTATATAAACAAGCTGCTGTGTAGCCATGGGGGCAGCCATTCAAGCACAGGATACACAGTAGATAACAGATAAGTACTACTATAGTTTATATAAACAAGCTGCTGTGTAGCCATGGGGGCAGCCATTCAAGCACAGGATACACAGTAGATAACAGATAAGTACTACTATAGTTTATATAAACAAGCTGCTGTGTAGCCATGGGGGCAGCCATTCAAGCACACGATACACAGTAGATAACAGATAAGTACTACTATAGTTTATATAAACAAGCTGCTGTGTAGCCATGGGGGCAGCCATTCAAGCACAGGATACACAGTAGATAACAGATAAGTACTACTATAGTTTATATAAACAAGCTGCTGTGTAGCCATGGGAGCAGCCATTCAAGCACAGGATACACAGTAGATAACAGATAAGTACTACTATAGTTTATATAAACAAGCTGCTGTGTAGCCATGGGGGCAGCCATTCAAGCACAGGATACACAGTAGATAACAGATAAGTACTACTATAGTTTATATAAACAAGCTGCTGTGTAGCCATGGGGGCAGCCATTCAAGCACAGGATACACAGTAGATAACAGATAAGTACTACTATAGTTTATATAAACAAGCTGCTGTGTAGCCATGGGGGCAGCCATTCAAGCACAGGATACACAGTAGATAACAGATAAGTACTACTATAGTTTATATAAACAAGCTGATGTGTAGCCATGGGGGCAGCCATTCAAGCACAGGATACACAGTAGATAACAGATAAGTACTACTATAGTGTTGCCCTGCCCTGTGTTTTGAGACTTACAGATTTTACATGCCGTGGGAAGGCTTCTGATGGTCTGTCTCAACATGCACGCCATTGTGGAATCTACAAGGAAAGAAACATCCCTGAGTCATATCGTATTCTGTGTAGAACATGTAGTATGTATAAAGGAGGAGAATACAAGAACTGCCTGCAAATCAAAAACTCTATATTATAAATATTCTGGGCTTGCACACTCAGAAATCATTTAAATATTCACACAGTGATATTAGTAAAAACATTCTTTAGATGGAATATATTAACAATGCACACAAACAGTACTCTGCACAATCAGTGTAAATCAAGCATTTAAAGGAGAAGGAAACCCCCTGGGCGCAAAAATCCCTCCCCCCTGGCCTACCTGTCCTCCCGGGCAAATGCCCCTAACTTGTTACTCACCCCTTTGCGCAGGTCCTGTCCACGGAATTTACAGGCGCCATCTTCTCCCGAGCGGTCTTCTTCCGGCTTTGACTGGCGTTTTTTGGAGCATTTAGGAACATTTACCGGTACGGATCTACTGAGCATGCGCCTAAAGTCACAAAGTTTTCCAATTTCACTTTATGACTTTCGGCGCATGCTCAGTAGATCCGTACTGGTAAATGTTCCTAAATGCGCCCAAAAACGCCAGTCAGCAGGAAGAAGACCGCTCGGGAGAAGACGGCGCCTGTAAACTCCATGGACAGGACCTGCGCAGAGGGGTGAGTAACAAGTTAGGTGCATTTGCCCGGGGGGACAGGTAGGCCAGGGGGGAGGGATTTTTTGCGCCCAGGGGGTTTCCTTCTCCTTTAACATTTTGCATTTACATACCACCAAATTGTAATTAGAATGCCAAGCAGACACCCTTTCCAGAGAATGAGAATTACCCTGACGTTTCGGCATAAAAGCCTTTATCAAGGGGAATAAAAGGATTTTATTTCATTTTCTGCTACTGAAAAAAGAGTTTTAGTTTTAATGGTAACAGGGCAGCCAAGAGATACAGTAAGTGCAAGTGAAAGTCGTCAGTTGGATAATGGTAAATGAGCCCAGGATTAATCCCAGTCAGGCTAAATAGTGAGAGATCCAACTATAAATAAAGTCTGTGCAGCACGGGGACCTTACCCACCCACTCCATTAAAACTGTCACTCAAAAAATACTGTTTATTCCCTGATATTGATGGAAGTAACCTTTTACTATTTCTGCTGGTCGTCACTGCCCTAGCAGGGGATACAACTATATTTATTTCATATATTCAGACCGGAGTATTCCTGTAATCTTAGTAACGTGCTCTTTGTACTGAGCGTTGGTTAATAGTAACGACAGTAACTGATAACTGAACTGAATGAGAGCTGCCGACAGTTACAACTGCACAGAAACCAAATATCTAAGAAGAAATAATGTATCCCAGCATAGACTTATTTGTAACTATTTAGACTTCTCCTAACAACATAAAAACATTAGTTTTAGGGCACACCTGGAGATTCGGGGAGATGTAGTCGCCCAGCAACTAATCACCTCTTAATTGGGGCGACTAATCTCCCTGAACTGCTTCAATGAAAAAACGATTGTGCCAATGCAATCGCGCCGCCTTGATTTGTGAAGTCGCCCGAAGTTTACGCGTGAGGAAACTACGTGCAACTTCAGAAATCAAAGCGCCGTGAGTACATTGGCGCAGTCGTTTTTTCATTGAAGCAGACGGAATACACGGTGGAAGCAGATTTGGGAGATTAGTCGCCCCAAAGAAGAGGTGATTAGTCGCCCGGCGACTAAATCTCCGAATCTCCAGGTGTGCCCTTACCCTTAAAGGAGTTGTTCACCTTCCAAATACTTTTTTCAGTTCAGTTGTTTTCAGATTGTTCCCCAGAAATAAAAACTTTTTTCAATTACTTTCCATTATTTATTTTGTTACTGTTTTTCCAAAATATAAGTGTAAAGGTTAACGTTGGTGTTTGAGTCTGAGAGCTCAGTAATTCAGATTCTGAACTGTCACAATTTTACTACATTTAGTTGTTACATTTCTCATCTCTGGAGTATCAGTAACTATTGTATCAAGTCTAACAGCTGCCTGTAATGAAACCCAGAGATTCTGCTCAGCAGGGACAAACATAAGAAATGGATCAACTAAATGTATCAATTTAGAACAGCTTACAGGGTCGGCGACCCCCCCAGAGCTGCTTTAGATGGTGAAAAATGACACGTTACACTTCAATATTAGAAAAATGGTGACAAATAGAAAGCAATTGTTATTTCTGGTGATTATCTGAAAACAACTCATTGTTTGAAAGTGAACTACCTCTTTAATGAAATAGTTGAAATATAGTAAAAGCTGGATAGCTAAATTGGAAGCAATCCATATTAGACATGTAACAAATGGGATCATGTGCTGGCTGATAGAATGGAATGTATGTATGTATGTGTATGCCGTGTATATGAATGGGGTGTATATAAATACTCATGCTTTGTGCTCCCTCCCCCAGCATTAACCTTTCCTCCACTTCCTTCCCTGTAGCTCTGTGACCTCTCACTCACTTACACATGGAGATTAATCACTGAGCCTATTAATGCAGCCAATAAATGGCAATGTCATAGGGCAACTACAAGGGCACAATGCTCCCCCCTCTCCATTCTGTCCTGTGGAACAGTCCTCTGCACAAACACCACGTGTTCCTGTACAATTTAACTCTCATCAACTCCACTGCCCAAATCTCCTTGTTACTGAGCTGCATAAATCAACCCCCTCCTCCCTTCTCCAAAGCACCTTGCTTTTCTCTCGCCAGCCTAATTCCACTGTATCACACTACTTATGTACATAAACACTTACTAGTGCACGTGCTTCCCCTATACATTCCCCTATACATCCCATAATGCTCTGTCCTACAAAGTGTTTGAGCCCTACAGACTAACGACAAACACTAGTGGGACTGAGATGTAACCCTATTATTCCCCTGGCCTATTACAGGAAAGGTGGCCATATATGATAAGATCCACCCGTTTGGCGAGGTCACCAAATGAGCAGATATTTCCCCGATATGCTCACCAACAGCAGAGCGATGAAGGGTTAATGTGATTGTTAGCCCTAGGGCCAAACGACTGGATTATAACGAAGGAAATGAGCGCTGATGGGAAGGGGACTGCACCAACTAGCGGCCAATGCACTCCTCAATCACATAGAAAAATCAAACCTCCCCAATCAATATCTGGATGACTTTTGGCCAGTGATCGATCCAGGGGACCCGTCAGAAGCCCAATAGACGGGCAGATAAGATGCTGAATCAGTCTAAAGGTCCCATGTATGGCCAACTTTAGTGGGTGCTCTATGGGGCTTCACATTTACACTCTCTTCCCCATTCCATTTATTCCCCCATCACACAGACACCGATGTTGATTCCCAAAGTTAATCTTTTAAAATAACAGTCGATACGCTGGAAATAATAAATCATTCATGAAATTAAAGGAGAATTCAACCCTACACATAAAAAAACCCTACCCTACGTTAGAGTCCATTTTTTGGGACCCGAACCCGACCCGTACCCACAATCCAGACCCGCATTCTTACCCGCTTGGACCCGCTTCCCGACCCTTACCACAAGTACCTTATCCGCAACCCACTGACCATCAAGAATCAGGAAATGCTGTCATTGTAAACCGGAAGTGACGTCATCAGAAGTAGACGTGATCAGGAAAAAAAGGAGTAAAACAGGAAGGGCTGTCATTGTTAACCGGAAGTGACATCATCGGAAGTAGGCGTGACCAGAAGAAAGGAGTGAATATTGATATTGAGAAGACCCGCGGCCCGGCCCGCAACCCGCAGAACCGCGGGTATACCCACACCTGGAACTTCAAAACGCAACCCGCAGGTTTTTGCGTGTAACCCGCGGGTACCCGACCCGCTGCAGGACTCTACCCTACGTAGACCCCCCACCCCAGCCTAGCTGGTACCTGGGGCAAATGCCCCTAACTTTTTACTTACACCCTGGTGCAGATTCTGTCCTCGGGAGTTCACGGCTGCCATCTTCTTTTCTTCGTTAAATTTCGGGAGCAGACCGTCGTTTTCGGTGCATGCGCAGTTGGAGTAATATTCCGGTCCCAAACAACCGTGCATGCACCAAAAGTCACGAAAAATTCCGAAAAATTTTCAGACATTTTTCGTGACTTTCGGAAATTTTCATGACTTTCAGGGTATGCGCAGTTGTTGGGGACTGGAAATTTACTCCAACTGTGCATGTGCCAAAAACAACGGTCCGCTTCAGAAATTTAGCGAAGAAAAGAAGATGGCGGCCGTGAACTCCCGAGGACAGAATCATTAAAGGGCGCATAGACCCCAAAACAAAAATGTAACTAAAAAAATCCAATATACAATTTCCAATATACATGTATACAAAGATTTTTGTAAAAACGATTGCCATTGAAAGCAGCATCTGCTTAACACCTGCTTGTTACGTTTAAACAATGTTGCAAAAGTCTTAGTTCCCCAGCAGCAAAGACAGGTCTGTTAATCAGTTCCCTTGCCTTATATTGTATCAACAACCTGAGTACAAGGAATATAAAAGGGACAAACACTTTTTATAATGAAACACTGTTTGTAATGAATGTACAGTGCTTAGAATTCGTTTTTCTTTTATTAGGCAAAAAATTCATTTTTGGGTTGACATTCCAGCCAAGGCAACCACAGCCCTTTAGCAGTAAAGATCTGCGTCTCCAAAGATGCCCCAGTAGCTCCCCATCTTCTTTTCTGCTGATTCACTGATTCACATGCTCTGTGCTGCTGTCACTTACTGAGCTTAGGGAGCCACTCACAATATACAGTACACATAGAATAGAAATGTCACAATATAAGGCTGATTAGTAATTAATACACATAATTACTACATGGAAGCACAGAAACCAGTGTAATTAGCATCAGAATTAAATAATCAGCAAACCTGTAGCATCAGCTTATATTACAGCCAGGGAAGCTCATTTTCTGCTGGATAATTAGTGACGAGCCCTAAGCTTAGCTTCTCAACAGCCAATCAGAGCCCACTGAGCATGTGAGTGTCACAGACACTTTCCAAGATGGTGACCCCCTGTGACAAGTTTGAAGTCCTGGATCATTGCTGCTATTGACAAGCTCAAACTTTAGCCTCGTGCAATAAGTTCACTATAGAAAATAGGACATTTTTTGGTCTATTCATTTTTAGGGTTTTGTTCTCCTTTAAACAGACCAATACACGTTTGGAATAAATATTATTATAAATCATCTGATGTCATTTCTGTCACATGACTCACTAAAACTTGTGTATTAAAATAAATAAAGTACCCCCAGTTGCAAAATATGAGGATACTAGAAGTTACCTCGGAGTTCCATGACCTGTATAACTCGGCCTTCGGCCTCGTACTTTTATATGGTCATGAAACTCCTCGGTAACTTATAATATCCTTATATTTTACAAGAGGGGGCACTTTATTCACTATATAAATACTTCTTTGCATCCCTAAAACGTCCATGTATGACCGGTTCACTGCAGGATTTCATTGCTGATGTTTATTATAAAACCAAAATCCACTAGAACCCATTTGTCAGCATTTGTAACAGACACTGCAGCCGACACACAGACTGAGGGTCAAGTCAAGGGAAACCCTGAGGCTGAGATGACAAGCAGATTTGTGTTGTGTTTTGCTTTGTAACGTCACAAGGCATGAGACTGACACTGCTAATGAAATATATTTAATTCTCCCAGGCCCAGTAAAGCTTTAGTGTTGTTCTAAATGTAGACTTTTAGCTCTGCCCCTCAGTACATGTTGCTCAGCAGCACCAACTACAACACACACAGCTATTAACAGGCCTAGACGGGCAATCTGTGGCTTGTGCCTATAAATGAGAATCTGCTGTAAGAAGTCATAGACAGACACTATATAGTGGGCTCTGTGTATGTGAAATGCCAGGGCCTTGGTCCAGTCCTGCCTAATAATACAAATGTCTGTGGGCATTGATGCTGGAATGGTTACATATTCATATAGTGGGATGTGACAGCATCTAATTCTGAACTACAACTCCCAGCATGCCTTGGGCTGGTTCCTGAAGAGACAGACAACTATATCTCAGAGATGCCCCAATAAGAAGCGCCACTCACTATACAATATCAGTGTCCCTGATGGACTAGTGTTTAATCTGTGCTATATGTTCCTCTATATCAGTGATCCCCAACCAGTAGCTCGTGAGTAACATGTTGCTCTCCAACCCCTTGGATGTTGCTCCCAGTGGCCTCAAAGCAGGTGATTATTTTTGAATTTCTGTGTTGGAGGCAAGTTTTAGTTGTATAAAAACCAGGTGCACTGCCAAACAGAGCCTTAATGTAGGTTGACAATCCACACAGGGGCTACTAAATGGCCAATCACAGTACTTATTTGGCACCCCAAGAACATTTTTCATGCTAGTGTTGCTCCCCAACTCTTTTTACTTTTGAATGTTGCTCACGGGTTCTAAAGGTTGGAGATCCCTGCTCTATATTGTGTCAATGGGGGGCTCATTTATAAACTCTGGGCAAATTTGCACCTGGGCAGTTACCCATAGCAACCAAACCAGTCAGCTGCAGAGTGAACATTGAAAGCAGTCGTCTGATTGTTGCCATGAGTTACTGCCCAGGAGCAAATTTGCCCAGTGTTTAAAAATAAGCCTCACTGACTGTCACAGTCATTGGAAGTCAGTTATAAACACAGGGCAAATCTGCACCTGGGCAGTAACCCATAGCAACCAGACAATTGCATTCACTGTTCAACCTGCCTGACTAAAAACTGATCACCGATTGGTTGCTATGGGTTACTGCCCAGGAGCAAATTTGCCCTGTGTTTATAAATGACTTCCAATGACCGTGACAGTCAGTGAGGCTTATTTATAACCACTGGGCAAATTTACTCCTGGGCAGTAACCCATAGCAACCAATCAGATGATTGCTTTCACTGTTCAACCTCCCTGAATAAAAAGGGATCACTGATTGGTTGCTATGGGTTACTGCCCAGGAGCAAATTTGTCCAGTGGTTATAAATAAGCCTCACTGACTGTCACGGTCATTGGAAGTCATTTATAAACACAGGGCAAATCTGCACCTGGGCAGTAACCCATAGCAACCAATCAGTGATCAGTTTTTACTCAGGCAGGTTGAACAGTGAATGCAATCGTCTGATTGGTTGCTATGGGTTACTGCCCAGGTGCAGATTTGCCCAGTGTTTGTAGAGGAGCCTCAGGGCTGTGTAGAAATGAGTGTAATAGTTGTGTTTATTGGTGGCAGTGTGTGAGTGTGTAGAAGTGAGTGTGTGTCATTATGTGAATTATGCCCAATTATACCCCGTGACCTTGCAGTGTCCGCCGTGTTCCCGCTCCCCACTCACCTCACTTTGCCTCGGTGTTGCAGTTACTCTCGGGAGTCTCCGGCACAACTTCGCACCCTCTCAGGTAGGACCCTGTAATCCCCGCCCTCTCGGGCTGCCCGCCACACGCCTGCGCGCTCACAATCTGCTCTCCCAGCGCGCGCACTACATATTCCGACCGAGCGTACGGGATAAGTTTATGAGCTGCTGATTCCCGAGGTCAGACTTGTTGCATTTGCTCCCAGTTGTTAGGTATTTGTACCCGGACAGACAGGCAGTGCCGCGGACAGCTAAAAGTCACTAAGGGAAAAGTTGCCTCTTGAGGTTGAGTCCTGTCAGTGTCACACCGGACAAGATGGCGGCTGCGCGACTCGTTGGGGTTCTGGCCAGGCTCGGAGGCGCTAACAGGACAGGTACTCGGGACAGTCTCGTGTATGAGGGATTGGGGCTCTGCTGGGGCACCTATAGGGTGGGCTTCACCTGTGGGACCCGGTTGGTTGGTACTTGAGAAAACGCCAAGATCCTCTGCAGCTTCTGTCCGACTACTTTACTTTACAGTATCAGGGGATTCTGGGTAATGTGTTCAACCTCAGGCTTAAAGGGCAACTTCACCTTTCTCTTAATATGTCATAGAATTATTCATTCTCAGCAACTGTTCATTTGCTCTTCATCTTTTTTTATATAGTTTTTTAATTATTTCTTCTTCTGACCCTTTCCAGCTTTCAAATGGGGGTCACTGACCCCATCTAAAAACAAACACTCTGCAAGGCTACAAATGTATTGTTATTGTTCCTTTTTATTCCTCCTCTTTCTATTCAGGCCTCTCCTATTCATATTCCAGTCTCTTATTCAAATCAATGTATGGTTGCTAGGGGGATGGGGACCCTAGCAACCAGATGGCTGAAATGACAAACTGGAGAGCTGCTGAATAAAAAGTTAAATAAGTCAAAAACCACAAATAATAAAAGATGAAAACCAATTGCAAATTGTCTCAGAATATCCCTCTCTACATCATACTAAAGGTGGCCATACACGGGCCGATAAAAGCTGACGACAGACCGAGTTGGCAGCTTATTGGCCCGTGTATGGGGCCCCCCCCGACGGGCTTATCAGGGAGAGCTCCTCTCTTTTGGCGACATCGTGTATGGCCACCTCAACGGTTAATTTAAAGGCGAAAAATCCCTTTAAGACTTGTGTGTAAACACCAACAGTGGCACAATGACAAACACAGGTGCAAATGTGCTGTTGCCATAGCAACGAGACATTTTCAGGTGCAGCCAGAGCAACCAGACAGTTAGGGCTGTTACTGACGTGCAGTTGAAGCTGCGTTCCGTTTTTCTGCGTTCAGCTGCAGGGGAGCGCAGGAATAGACGCATTACTTTTTTTCAATGGGGCTGTACTCACAAAGGCGTGTGTAGGTGCCGAACGCAGGAAAAATGCAGCATGTTGCGTCTCAACCTGCGTTTGGCGCCTACACGCACCTGTGTGAGTACAGCCCCATTGAAAAGAACTTAATGCGTCTATTCCTGAGCTCCCCTGCGGCTGAACGCAGAAAAACGGAACGCAGCTTCAACCGCTCGTCAGTAAGAGCCCTATAAGTTCAAAGCTGAATTGTGCGCTTGAACCAAACTGGGCGACTCTGAGCGGCCGACATGATACGACCTTAATTGTTCCTAATGAATCAATTAGTGTGAATTTATTAGCAGGGTGGGCTCCTAATCTCTGCTGATTCATCTGTGTGGCCCTAATGACCACGGCACAACCACTCGGCCTAATTAGTGTTTAATGACACTCCCCAGATTAACTTGCAGTTGGTCCTTCTGCACATACACTGGGGACTGATCCCCATTTAGCCCTTAGAGATGGAAACATTTCAGAAGCCCTTAAATCTAAAGTGTACTGAGAAGCGCTTACTTGTCCTACTTGAGGGGACCCCAGTGATGATCTAGTGATTGAGTAGCCGGCTGGATTGTGGTGCAAAACTAAAGGGATCGGCTCTCACAGTGGGACCTCTGGGCTCAGAGAGAAGCCGCCGTGTCCTTAGAAAACCTTTGTAAACTTCCCCCAGTGAGGCCTCCAGCTATAGAATAATCCTGCTCAGACTGTTCCTGCATGAGACATGGGAATTCCTACAGCTGCTGTTTGTCTGTGTACAAAAGGGAAATGAATAAAGTGCAGAACAGTGTGAGTATTTCTATGGAAATGATAGGGACTCCTTTTACTTTATCACATTAAGTTTCACAAGCGTGACCTTGAGGAGTGACACTTGCCTCAAACTGAAATACACAGACGGTGCAATCTCAATTTTACATCCCCTGATTTTAAGTTTTCCCTCATTGTTCTTTTGTGGCTCCACCTATAATATTATGCACAAAACATTTTCCTGGATTTTACACCATTTGTTTCTGGTCCCCTGAATGGAATGGAATGGAAAATGGGGGTTCCACTGTAAATGATTGATTTTGGTATGAACTTCTGTTTCTCGTTTTTATTTCGATCTTATGAAATAGGCTGTATCAGTATTTACTCATAATACACACAATTACTGTAGCTACATTGCGTTTATCCCTGGTCCCACACAGCCATGGATATATTCTATATTTTGTAATGGAAATGTTTGGCACTGATTGTTACTACTCACTGCTGCCTGTCACTGCTCATTTAGGTAATCAGTGTTAATGACTTGGAGTAATGCAGCCATACAGTTAGCATGGAAAGGCTTTATTTAAAGGGATACTGTCATGGGAAAAAAAATGTTTTTCAAAATGAATCAGTTAATAGTGCTGCTCCAGCAGAATTCTGCACTGAAATCCATTTCTCAAAAGAGCAAACAGATTTTTTATATTCAATTTTGAAATCTGACATGGGGCTAGACATATTGTCAATTCCCCAGCTGCCCCAAGTCATGTGACTTGTGCTCTGATCAACTTCAATCACTCTTTACTGCTTTACTGCAAGTTGGAGTGATATCACCCCCCCTTCCCCCCCAGCAGCCAAACAAAAGAACAATGGGAAGGTAACCAGATAACAGCTCCCTAACACAAGATAACAGCTGCCTGGTAGATCTAAGAACAACACTCAATAGTAAAAACCCATGTCCCACTGAGACACATTCAGTTACATTGAGAAGGAAAAACAGCAGCCTGCCAGAAAGCAGTTCTCTCCTAAAGTGCAGGCACAAGTCACATGACCATGGACAGCTGGGAAATTGACAATATGTCTAGACCCATGTCAGATTTCAAAATTGAATATAAAAAAAAATCAGTTTGCTCTTTTGAGAAATGGATTTCAGTGCAGAATTCTGCTGGAGTAGCACTATTAACTGATGTGTTTTGGGAAAAAAACATGTTTTCCGATGACAGGATCCCTTTAAGTATAGATACCATGTTTCTCATGCATTGGACTCAATGGGCTTCCCAGCCAAGGTTCACTGTCTAATGGTCCTACTGTTATTGAATGTGGTTGAGAGATCTCCCCTACACCTGCCTCTACAGTTTACCCAGCCCCAAATTTCTCTAGAGAAACAACTGACGGCAAAGTGAGTGCAGTCATTTCCATTGACTATTGTGCCCTTTGTCCCACATACATGGGAAGGTGACCCAACAGGGGGAGCCAAGAATTCCATCCCAACTGTCATTATGGCACATACAGAGGAGTAGTCTCCTGTGTGACTCAGTACTACTGATAGCAGCTACAGAGAACACAAGGCATAGTGTGTATATAGCAGCCTTTAGTACAAACACTCAAAGTTAATTGTCAAGTTATTATTGTGACCATCTTTCATCACCGGCTCTCCTCATCTCCACCCCCACTATCATTAGTTACACAAACACTCCATCATATTTTTCATATGGACTGGTTGGAAACTATGACAAATAAAGAATAACACAAAGAAAAGGGTTTTTTTTTTCTGCTTGGATGAGTTATATCTTCACTCGCTACACATACTAGATATCTCACAATATACGCATTCAGACACACCACCGAAATATTATCCAATATCCTATAGTACAAGAAACAGATCAATATATCCAAAACCTACGCCAACCACAGGAGCGGAGTCCACGGATTCCCCCCCCCCCCAGCAGTCACCAAATAAACCGAAAGTTATGTACAGATTGTTAAATATTCTCAAACTTTATGGGAAAATACTGTTGTGCTGATTATTATTATTCTGCTAGCGACGGCCAAGTGTAATTTGCCAAGACTGTATGGACAACGGAAGCAATTTCTGTACCTCCAAAATCCGTTATGTTTGTTTATTTTATATTGTTATGAAAATTAAATAAAAACGTGTATTAAAATAAAAAAGTTATTACTATGAAACCAGGAAAGCTGCCGTTGGATTAAAAAATGTTTTGTATAATGAGAGATGACCAAACTATTGTCCTTGTATTAAGGTGGCCATACACGGGCCGATAAAAGCTGGAGACAGACCGAGTCGGCAGCTTATTGGCCCGTGTATGGGGCCCCCCGACGGGCTTCCCCGATCGAGATCTGGCCGAAAGTCGGCCAGATCTCGATTGGATGGGATTAAAAATCCAGTCGGATCGCGGCCGCATCTGTTCGTTGATGCAGTCCCGCGATCCGACCACCCGTTTGCGAACGCTAGGATCCGATCGTTGGGCCCTAGGGCCCAAGATCGGATCAGCTCGATATTGCCCACCTCAATCGCCAAAACAATCGCCAAGACATCGCCAAACGAGCGGATCTATCCATGTATGGCCACCTTAAGTCTCTGCTTTCCTCTGGTAAATACAGGGGAACTCCCCAGGCCTATGTCCCCCCTCAATCATCATAGAAACCTCATGAATGCACTGTAAGTATGGATATAGGAGAGTGCAGTGTATATAGAGCGTGTGGATACATATCCTCCAGCTGTAGCAGATGTGATGTGATTCTCCATTGCACTTTATGTACAGTACAGAGTTCTCAGCCCCGGGTGGATCCTTATGAAATGGGAACAGGCTGCAAAGTCCATAGATTGCACACGACAAACACACAACCTGTTTCTACTGAACAACCGTCCATTTGTGGCTTTTCTTTCTCTCTTTCACTGTGTTTAGTTAAATGTTTTACTTATTGGTCTTACAATGTCCTAACCCCCCCAACACACGCTGTATTAAGAGTTTAGTCTGCTAATGATCCCTATAACTAACTGCTCCTCTTGTGCTTCTTCTCTAGGTTATTCTTGCAGACATCTCTCCATGGCATCAGCACTACTGAGTAAGTGGCCCGTGTCTCTTCTGTTTGCAATGGGTATTGTTGTTCCCGTCTCAGTGCATGGGAAATCAGTAGGCCTGCCTCCAGAGATCTGCTTTGTGTTATGTCACAAGCTCTTTCTAATCCGTTTAGTCTAATTATAAACCCCGTTTATTTCCTGATGTGATAATCGCTGATGATTAGTGCCCTCTAGTGGCAAAATGATCCTTAAATAATAAAATCCCCTTCTTTTCACCTTCAAGGAAAGCCTTTAAGGGTTCAAGCACATAGGGAGATTTAGTCACGTGACGACTAATCGGCTCTTCTGCAGGGCCACCGCCAATGCACTCGTGGCACTTCGATTTCCGAAGCCGCCTCGTGAGGCAACTTCGGAAATAGAAGTGCTGCGAGTGCATTGGCGCTGGTGTTTTGGCGAGATTGTCGCCCCGCCAGGCGTCTAAATCTCCCCGAATCTGCCCGTGTGCTTAAAGTGTACCTGTCACCCAGACACAAAAATTTGTATAATAAAAGTCCTTTTCAAATTAAACATGAAATCCAATTTCTATTTTTTATTAAAGCATTCATAGCTGTTGTAAACTCATTTAAACATCTCAGCTGTCAATCAAACATTGTTTGCCCCTCCTCTATGCCTTACCTCCCAACTGTCCCTTTTTCGGAGGGACAGTCCCTCTTTTGACAGCTCAACCCGCAGTCCCTCATTTGTACTGGAAAGTCCCTCTTTTCTCTGCACTGAACAGCCAGAAAAAGAAACAAAGTTTCTCACTTAATTGGCTTTTAGCAGAGAGCCCAGAACAGCCACAGGTGCAAATAAGACACTTTGTAACAATTTTGAGACACAAAAACACAGTTTAGATAAGGAGAAATATTTTCAAACTTTCATAACCTGCCGAATTTTGTAAAACAAACATGGTAATTAGGGGGTGTGGCCACAGAAAGGGGTGTGGTCAAAAAATTGCTGCGCTACGTGCGGAAAAATTTTTTCTCACTCTTTTTACTTCCAAAATGTTGGGAGGTATGCTCTATGCCCTGGGCGGGGCAGACAATGACTTTCACTTTCCATTCAGCACTTCTTAGATGTCACTGCTCTCCCCACATTCCCCCGTTCTCATCACTGTTTAATTGTGTAACCAGGACATGGGGATGGACATCAGCTCCCCCAATCTGGTGCACAAACAAGATTCTGAGATGATACAAGACTTGTTTCCACAAAATGGCTCCTGCCTGCTTGCTATAATTATGAATTCACAGACTGATGGAAACAAGATTCAAATAATTTATATAGTGTAATTAAAGTTAATTTTGCTTGAATAATGTGATAAAATAGGATTTTGAATATTTTGTTTGGGTGAAGGGTCCCCTTTAAACCCTAAAACATTTTTTGTTCTAGATCTGTAATTTCTCAGCATAATGTCCCTTTAAATCAGAAGCTTTTTGTTTGAACCTCCGCTTTATTCCCCATCATTTCTCATCATTTGCTTAGGCCTCCTGCAAATCACCGTGTGATATAGATGCATAAAGTGTTATGAGTTCTGATTTGCAGGACAACCAAACCCTGAGGCAAAGGCAGCTATCTAATTTTCTGTTAAAGCATAATAATAGTATTTAATCAATCTTTCTGAAGGTATATCGGCTATGTAACTAATCTACATAACTTCATAAATCCACATTTGGGGTAAAACTGTTACAGGCATGGGCTGGATTTTTGCACGAGCAGCAATACTTCCATTCATACTGCACACACGCAGATTTTCTTACCTCTTTTATCGTATATTCTAGGCTAACACCCCACTTGTTTCTTTTTTTTTTTCAGCAAGAACCCACGTAAACTATGAGATCAAAGATGACGTTGCTGTTGTTCGATTTAACACTCCCAATTCCAAGGTAATAACTGCTTAGTTTACCCTTTAAACTGTGAGTTTAGTTAAGAAGTTATGCCTGATGGGCTTTTGAGCCATTGTTTGTACATGTAATAAATTAATGTCTCATGGAAACAGCACCCATGAAATATACAAAGACACTACAGCCTGTGACTTTAGTAGTAAATCTTAGTGGACTTATACATAGTAGTACATCTTTAGTAGGGATGCACCAAATCCAGGATTTGGTTCGGGATTCGGCCCAATCCTTCTGCCCGGCCGAACCGAATCCTAATTTGCATATGCAAATTAGGACGGGAGGCAAATCACGTGACTTTTTGTCACAAAACAAGGAAGTGAAAATTTTTCCCCTTCCCACTCCTAATTTGCATATGCAAATTCGGATTTGGTTCGGTATTCGGCCGAATCGGGGGTTCGGCCGAATCCAAAATAGTGGATTTGATGCATCCCTAATCTTTAGGCTAGCATTATTCTAGTGTGACCAACCGTGCTACTGCAATGCCCTTGTCTCTTCCACTACTGAGATTCCCAATATTACTTAGTGGGGGGCATTCTTACCTTTTTAAAGTTTATTATGATCAGTACCCCATTTTATCAGTTGCTCTCAAATATGAAAATTTACCCTAAAATATCTCTCTTTGGAAGACTCCGTCTCTAATGGTGGCCATAGACGCAAAGAGCCGCATCTTTCCCAGATATGCCATTAACGAGCATGGCTATATCGGTAGTGAATCTGAACGTTCGGCCCGATCCGATTACGATGCGCAATGGGCTCCGGCAGGACGAAAGATGACGGCACTCTCCACAAACGATCCGAAAATCGTACGAATCCTCGATTCATACGATAGGATCTGTGCGTCGATGGCCAGCTTAATACTTTAACCATTCCTCGGTGTATGCAGTTGCTGGAGAACCTTTTCATGCTAGAGCAATAATGGTAGTTGCAGTTTAATTATATCTTCAGACTCTCTTTGGTTGTTATTTACACCTGACAACGACACATTAAACATTCACTTTTTCTTTACATTCTCAAGGCCACATAGAGGTTTGCCTGGACTTGAAGCCAGTAAGAATCCAATGGCTTAACCAATATACATGTATTTGATTTCTATCACTATTAGATGGCAAACAAAACACTACTGATCACATTCCTCTAATAATGAGCAGTAATAATAATGCGAGTAACTCCAGACCTGAGATTATTCACTAAAAAAAAACATGGCATATTCCCAGCAAGAGAGAGCAGAGGACCTTGCCTTGCTTCCCATTTGAAACAAATCTTTGGTAATCTCAGCTAAGAAAGAACATTGGTATTTAGTAGGGATTCACTGAATCCACTATTTGGGATTCAGGCGGAACACCGGAATCCTCCATGAAAGATTCGGCCAAATACTGAACTGAATCCTAATCTGCATATGCAAATTAGGACTGGTATTCAGATAATCACAATTAACCATTTAATACTTATATGAGAGAAAAGAGAGAATGCAGGCAACCGTAGAATGCAGGCAACCGTAGAATGCAGGCAACCGTAGACTGCAGGCAACCGTAGAATGCAGGCAACCATCCTACATATCCAATGGTATTAGGGGCTGGATGGAAAAACAACAAAAAAAAGTCTTTTACTTCCTTGTTTTGTGATTAAAGAAAGTTACGTATTTTCCCTTCCCACCCAAATTTGCATATGCAAATTAGGATTCGGTTGAGCCAGGAACAAGGATTGGGCCAAATCCGAATCCTGCTAAAAATGCAGAATCAAGAAACAAATCCTGGATTTGGTGCATTTTATGTGCGTTCCTAGTAAGTTTACATAATTTGGGCTGTAGACTTGTTCTGTAGATTAATTCTTGCCTGGTTTGTGTAGGTGAACACACTGTCCAAGCAGCTGCAGACAGAATTCAGCGATGTTATGAATGAAATCTGGGCCAACGATGCCGTCCAAAGTGCCGTCCTGATCTCTTCCAAACCAGGCTGCTTCATCGCTGGGGCTGATATCAAGTAAGTCTGATGATCACAGGCTTTGTCTGATTATACTAACACTTCTGCAGTAATAGCTTGAGTTTATCTTACAGGGTTCAGGTTACTATACTATACTTACTAACATGCTCTTGTATGGCTTCAGTCCCAGAACAAATTCGATTTGTGGATGCTTTTAAAGCATTCACAATAACTCATGTCTGTCCTCAGATTTATGCACCCTACCAGTTATAACTAGCATTGGATTTATAATATTGAAAGATGACCCCTGAGCCGTTTCACAGTTGACTAATGTATGGCCTTTAAGTCAAATTGATTTATCTTTTCTACTTTAAACAGCATGATTGAGTCCTGTAAGTCCAATCAGGAAGTCACACAATTGTCCCAGGAAGGGCAGAAGATGTTTGCAAAGCTGGAGAAGTCCCCCAAACCCATAGTTGCTGCCATCAATGGTTCCTGCCTGGGAGGTGGACTAGAGGTCAGTATTCTATCTTGTTTTCTTTTTGCTTTGGGATTTGGCCGTTTTAGCAGGATTCGGCTGAATCCTTATGCCTGGCCGAACCAAATCTTAATTTGCATATGGTTCGGTATTCCGCCGAATCTTTCGTAGAGGAAACAGGGCTTCGGCCGAATCCCAAATAGTGGATTCTGTGCCTCCCTAGTGATAAGCAATCCAAATACCATTAGATATGGTTGCCTGCATTCTTTCTTTTCTCTCATATAGGTATTAAATGTTTAATTATCGGACTACCAGTTACACTTTCCTATTTGTAACTGAATCACTGCCCAGTGCTACAACTCGTGACAAATCTATGCACAATCTTTAGGAATAATGATGTCTGATCTATATTAATTGAATTTACAACAGGTGGCCATTGCCTGCCAGTACAGAGTGGCAACAAAGGACAAGAAGACTGTTCTGGGGACCCCAGAGGTTTTACTTGGGTTGTTGCCGGGGGCAGGAGGAACACAGAGGCTGCCCAGGATGGTGAGTAACACTATGATAATTATAATGCAGCTCCCATCTAGGCTGACTATAGAGTAATCTGTATGATAGTTTTCTAACATGTCTGCTCCTGTTTAATCCATCCAGTCATGTGCAAGTAATTATCAATTTAGATAGACAGCTTTCCCCATGATATGTTAGTTTTTGTGAATGCCAAATACTGGAATCTGGGCTATTATTGAGAATACTCAACTATCAAATCGGTGTTGTGGCTTTAATATTACTCTGGGGTCCTGATCTCGCTTTCTTCAGGTTGGTCTTCCCACTGCTTTTGACATGATGCTGACTGGAAGAAACATCCGAGCTGACAGAGCCAAGAGGATGGGCTTGGTGGATCAGCTTGTTGATCCGCTCGGTGAGTTCAAATATAACTTTTTCTTTGTATTTTTATCACATGGTGTCACTCAAACAGTGAATGCAAAATGCACCCACATATGAGAAGCACCTAACACCCCTTACTTCATAATCATTGGGATACAGTATGTGTTACATGGTATAACCAAAGGCAGACGACACCTATAGATATATACACTTTCTCTTTTAAACCCAACACACATACTGTAAGTGAAAATATTGTAGATGAGCTTAGTCTTCTATAGTCATATCTAGAGCATACAGCTAGGTTTAAACTTGCAGCCAATTCCCCAGTCTTGGCTGACAACATTAAGTAAATTAAGCAATTCAGTCTGTTATTCTCTTGTTTTACTAACATCTGCAGCAGCAGCAAGATTATTTGTTATGGACCATGATATCGTAATACTCTATATAAATATGCTTTACAGGACCAGGCCTGAAAAGTCCAGAGGAGAGAACTATCGAGTACCTGGAAGAAGTAGCCATGGACTATGCCAGAGGAATTGCCAGGAAGAAGATCTCCTTGAAGAAAGAGAAGGGTCTGATACAGAGTAAGTATGGGCACTTCCACTTCTGTCCTGCCTCCCACATTTGCATTCGGTATTCATGAGTTCAGGTAGTAACTATAGCTCGATTACAATGTCATTTCTCCTACCGCACACCTGTAGTTCACCAATCCTGCAACTGGTGGTGCGTTTCTTCCATTGACCTGGCCGGGTCCCTTAGCAACGCATGTGTATAGAAAACAGATCCGCACACACACTGGTTAATGCAGTCGGGGAGTATCCCCTTTTATTCAGCCACCAAACATGACAGTTTGGTGGCTGAATAAAAGGGGATACTCCCGACTGCATTAACCAGTGTGTGCGGATCCGTTTTCTATACACATGAGTAACTATAGCTAGCCATGCAAGCAGCTTATTACTAGTTTTAGCCATGCAAATTTGGGCAGCTTGTAAGCCAATTTCAGACCATACTGTCATTATCTGATAATAGTTAGTCTACCCATGATAGGAAAATCTGGTGTGCTAATGTGTCTCTGGCAAAAGTACAGGACAGGTAACTACAAGGGCCACATTTTACTCTGTTTCTTATAATCGGCTGTTTTGCCATGCAATTGCCTTACAAATTATTAGGGATGCACCGAATCCACTATTTTGGTTTTCGGACGAATACCAATCCGAAATCTCATTTGCATGCGCAAATTGTGTTTAGTGACAAAAAGTCATGCGATTTCCCTCTCCGCCCCTAATTTGCATATGCAAATTAGGATTCAGATTATGTTCAGCCTGGCGTAAGGATTTTCCTGCTGAAAAAGGCTGAATCCTGGATTTGGTGCCTCCCTACAAATTATACATTGTTAGATATTCGGTTAGTTGGGCAACGACTCGGGTAACCAGGATTTCATCCTTTGTATCCCTATCTAGAGGCAAGTTTTGTGCTGGGCAAGTAATTCTTAGCAAATGCATATCCGTTAGCTTTGACTGATGTAGCACAGTAATAAGAATAAAAATGCTTGTGCTTGTGTTACTATAACACTTATCTCCCAAATATTAAAGTTACTGTTGAGTTGAGACGTTTGTAATTTACTTACTGCTTTATATCCTTTATTGAACGCACGGGCCTCTCTGGAGCAAATCAGTAGCCCTGCCATTTCTCATGATCAATATGTGTAACTCTATACGTAGAACTTCTGAATACGCCTGTGTATACACAGCCGTAATTTTAAGAATTATGAGGGAATCCTTACTTTTTCCTCTTCTTAAAAGTATCCATTCATCAGCTATTCAACCAATCGCTTTCTTATTTAGGCCATTATCTTGCACTTTATGGCAGTAGATTGGGAAGTAATTCTTGTCATCCAGGCAGAATCCATTCAGTAAGCTTATTTTGCTAAGTACAGCTCTGATGATGCAGTATAATTTTTCCTTTTTGTTCCAGAGGTCACAGACTATGTTATGTCCGTGCCATTTGTCCGCCAACAAATCTACAACACCGTGGAGAAAAAAGTGAAAAAACAGACAAAGGGGCTTTACCCTGCCCCCCTCAAGATTATTGAGGTATTGTGCAAACTGAGTGTTCACGAGTTGAATGTTTATTAGTCCAACGTTTCGGTCCCACACAGGAACCTTTTTCAAGGAAACCTTGATATATTCTATATAGTATATGGTGCATTAAAGGAGAACTATAGCTGAGCTGATGTCTGTAACTTGAGCTTTGTCCACCTCAGAATGTAAAGTATATGTGTGTGTGTGTGTGTATATATATATATATATATATATATATATATATATATATATATATATATATATATATGTGTGTGTGTTTATTAGTAAGTAATTAATTCATGTTGCATGGCAGCTCAGACACCAGTGCATCAGTAGTCCGGTAGCATAATTTTCTATGGAAGATATGACCTCACTTTTTACTAATGTTTGAAGATTTCCCACTACCGTTTCTCAGCAGTAGCCTAGAACAAACTGAGCATATGCAGTGCTACTGACTCTCAAAAAATGCCCTAACAAGATCCAAACTACGAGTTGCTGAGGATTCATTTGGAATGGATCATTACTCTTAGGATGTGTGATACCGTAGGTTTGGTATATAAAATACTGCATTTCTAGTCATGTTTTAGTTGTCCTTTAAATGCATTTGCTTTCAGTCAGTCCACTTTTTTTTTGTTTGCAATGTCTGTAGGCCCACCTTGTTCCCATACAATATTTTTTTCTTTTTCTCCCAGGTGGTAAAGACTGGGCTGGATCAGGGGCAGGAGGCAGGCTATCTTGCTGAGGCACAGGTATGTTTAGTGTTTGGGAGAAGACTTTTTCTAAGCAGCCACTATTTCACATGCTTTCAGCTAATATATTTAATTTCCATCATTTTGGAGAGCATTTTGATTATGAACCATGATTGTTCCACATAAACCTTTTCTTCTGAATCCTGCAGAAATTTGGTGAGCTTGGGATGACCTCAGAGTCCAAAGCACTAATTGGGCTGTACCATGGACAGGTTCTTTGTAAGAAGAATAAGTTTGGCACCCCGGAAAGACCAGTGCAGTAAGTGCTGAGGATAATGGTCCTTTACATCATGAGATGTGTAATTAGTATAAAACGGGCTTTGCGACCATTATTTAGGCCTGGGTCATTCAAAAGAGTTTTCAGACCCTGGGACATACTAGCTGGAATAAGAAGCAGTTAAGACATCTGTCTATATTGTATTTTTCTATATTTTCTGTTTTCCAATCTTCTCAGGAAATTGGCTATACTTGGGGCTGGACTTATGGGAGCTGGCATTGCTCAGGTGTCCGTGGATAAAGGTTTAAAGACCATTCTAAAGGACACAACCATTGAAGGCTTAGGAAGAGGCCAGCAACAAGTCTACAAAGGGTACGTTTTAAAAAGTATTAAATGTAGAATTTCTTGTTGGGCGGAAAAGCTGAATATTGGCAGAAAATTAAATGTAAGACTGGGACAGTTCCGTTATTATATTCTACTAAAGCAGCTACAGAGAGCACAGCCAAATTTGTTTCCACATCTGTAGACCCTGTATTGACTCTTACCTCTGAATCAGAGACATTCTGCCTATTATCACAAATGTAGGCCATCCCATGGTAATTCCCAGGCAGAACCAGTATTATAATAAACTTGATTTGTTTGATCATTATTCTTTAAATGGAAATACAAATGTACCATTGTTTACCGCAGACTTAATGACAAGGTGAAGAAGAAGAGTGTGACTTCCTTTGAGCGAGACAGCATTGTCACCAATCTGACGGGACAACTGGATTATAAGGGTTTTGAGACGGCCGATATGGTGATCGAGGCCGTGTTTGAGGATATAAGCATTAAACATAAAGTATTGCAGGAGGTGGAATCTGTGAGTATCAGTAGTTCCTTAGTGGGTAGAGTCACACACACCCAGAATTCTTATTCAATCACTATGAATAAAGGCGCTGTGATGTGACTGCTAAACGCTGCATCAAGCAATGGGTGCAATGCAAGAAGAGGATCTCTCAATCCAGATTTAGGAGCAAATGTTTTCATTGCAACATAGGCACGTTATCAGGCAGTGGGACCCAGTCTAAAGTGCAGCACTTTATTGACTACAAATTACATGACATGTTTCGGGCTTAGCCCTTTCTCAAGTGTGAGATCCCTCTAACAATATCTACACAGCAGACAATGGAGGTACAGGCCTAGCAGTCATATCATGTGTGCAGCCTTTGCCATAACTCATTAGATACTGGCCTCTCTGGTGCATTTATTGGGTGTGTTAGATTCAAGTGCAGGCAATGTCTGTGGGATTGCACAATGGAAACGCCCAGTGGTTGGCTGGATGCCCCATGCACAGGGGAATTGGTTGGATAGATCTTTTACTGTGTGTGTCTTGTAGGCTAAACTGTGTGACAGACGCCATTGTGATTATGCAATATTTTTATTTTTTATCTCTCCGATCTGTAAAACGGTCTCTCTCTGCTTTCTGCAGGTCGTCCCCCCACACTGTATATTTGCCAGCAACACATCCGCCCTCCCCATCTCTCAGATAGCAGCGGCCAGCAAAAGGCCAGAGAAGGTGAGTACAAAGTCCTGTTACATGGAGCCGGGTATCTAATTATAATACACAAAAGCCATGAATATCTTGTAAATGATATCCTTATAAACGGTGACTTCTGATGTCATTTCTGTCACATGACTCACTGAAACTTGTGTATTATAATAAATAAAGTACCCCCAGTTGTAAAATATGAGGATATTAGAAGTTACCTTGGAGTTCCATGACCTGTATAAAAACACTCAGCCTTCGGCCTTGTGTTTTTATATGGTCATGAAACTCCTTGGTAACTTATAATATCCTTATATTTTACAAGAGGGGCTACTTTATTCACTATATTCATTACTGGAATTTCTCATTGTGCAGCAAAGCCATAAAGCTATTACATCCTGATTTAAATGATGGATTTAACGATCCTCTCGGAGCACCAAGGAGCTGTGTATGTACAGGACCTGCATTTGGGTTGTAATTTCCCTTATGTGTTCTGTCTGTGTGTGTGTAGGTGATAGGAATGCACTATTTCTCCCCTGTGGATAAGATGCAACTGTTGGAAATAATCACTACAGACAAAACGTCTAAGGACACCACTGCTTCTGCTGTAGCCGTCGGCCTCAAGCAGGGCAAGGTCATCATTGTGGTGAAGGTAAGTTACTAGTGATGGAACAGAAACCTGGATCAACTTTTATAAAAATGTCCTAAATACTCCATGACAGTGGCCCAATGAGTGGGTTTTGCTATTATTGCATAAAGCAAGACATAATGGTGATGATTAACTTGCTGTTTTGGGGTTGATAGGATGGACCAGGATTCTACACTACCCGCTGCCTGGGCCCCATGATGGCTGAAGTCGTCCGTGTCCTGCAGGTAATGGAATAGGAAAACATCATTTTGCTTTTAATTACAGGCAAATTATACAATCAAATATTTTAAAGGAATGCTAAAAACACAATATTATATGAACATGAGCATGAAATGTATGCCGTTTGTTTGTCCCCATTAAAGTTTTTTTGTGGGTAATGAGTATTATCCATTCTGTGAATCTGTATTTATCCTTTATTTAGTGAAGCCACAGTTCACGGTATAGTCAGATGCCTTTCAGCTTTTGTGACCATTGAGCTTTCCCAGAACCCCCTGCTTTGCATTTATTTTGTCTTTGTGGAAATTCATAGGAAGGGGTAGATCCCAAGAAACTGGACGCCCTCTCTACCGGCTTTGGTTTCCCAGTAGGGGCTTCTACTCTAGCTGATGAGGTGGGCATTGATGTGGCGGCTCACGTGGCTGAGGATCTGGGCAAAGCTTTTGGAGAGCGGTTTGGGGGCGGAAACATTGAGCTATTGAAAGCCATGGTGGCCAAAGGATTCTTGGGTATGTACTAAAGAGTGTTGAAATGGCGAGCTTACAAATGTGTCATTCCTAGCACTAATCCTGGTGGCTTTTATTATTATTTCCAATTCATGTGAGCTTTTAAAAACGCCCATAAATTCGACCAATTGAAATTTATTAAAAAAAAAACTAATTTTTAAAACTCTGAATAATTAAACCGAAAACTCAAATCGAATTTCAATTGAATTGAACTCAATTCAAGTTTTTTGTCTGAAACTCGAATCTCTGGAAGGCTGCAGACAGCTCCAAATTGATCCCTGGACGTCTCCCATTGACTTAAACGGCAATTCGGGAGGTTTAGGTGGTGAATAGTAGAATTCAAATTCTTAAAGGAGAAGTAAGTTCTTTATTTAAAAAACAGCTACCCCGGGCAAATGCCCCTAACTTTTTACTTACCCCTCAGTGCAGAGTCACGGCATCAGAGTTCACAGGCGCCATCTTCTTCTGTCTTTTTTGGGTCTTCTTCTGACGCTTCGGCAATTTTTGTGACTTTCGGCGCATGCGTAGTTGACAAAAACCCGGAGACTGCTCCAACTGCGCATGCGCCGATATGGAACTTGCTTTCCGATGAAGACCGAAGAAGATGGCTGCCGTGAACTCCGATGCCATAAATCTGCACCAAGGGGTAACTAAAAAGTTAGGGGCATTTGCCTGGGGTAGCAGCTAGCCTGGAGGGGGGGTCTATGTAGGGTAGGGGGTAGGGTTTTTTTAAATAAAGGGTTTACTTCTCCTTTTAAGGTCCATAGTATGATAAATCTTGAATATTTGAATTCAAATTTTTTAAAAAAACCTAATTTGTATAACTCCCTAATCAAATGACAGTTTTGACCATAAAAAAAAAATTATAATTTTGAATTTAATTCAACCCTTGATAAATCTACCCCTAAGTGTTGGCCCTAAAGGGTTAAAGCATTATAAGGGCAAGTCTACAGGCCGGGTTTAGGGGAAGGTATGTGTTTAATATTTAAGGGGCCCATTTACTATTGGTCGAATATCGAGGGTTAATTAACCCTCGATATTCGACCCTCGAAGTTAAATCCTTCGACTTTGAATATCGAAGTCGAAGGATTTACTCGAACGAAAATTCTTCAAATTGAACAATTTGAAGGATTTTAATCCATCGATCAAACGATTTTCCTTCGATCACAAATTGCTAGGAAAGCCTTCCCCATAGACTAAAATTGTACCTCGGTAGGTTTTAGGTGGTTGAAGTTTTTTTGAAAGAGACAGTACTTCGACTATCGAATGGTCGAATAGTCGAACAATTTTTAGTTCGATTCGAAGTCGTAGTTGAAGGTCGAAGTAGCCAAAAAAATACTTTGAAATTCGAAGTATTTTCTATTCTAATCCTTCACTCGAGCTAAGTAAATGTGCCCCTCATTTTTATTCCTATGTCAAAAGCGTTGTTATTGGATGTAGCCATGTTGTGATTGTATGTTCAGTTGTAGTCCTATTGGTGTGTGGCGGTATAGTTGCAGACCCCTTGTCGGCTCTTGCTGGAGTTGAACTTCAACACTCTCCCGGTCTTATTGGGGGCCACACATGTCTGTAAATACTGCTGTAATGAGAACTAGTGGCAAACCTATCAGACAGGGGCTGTGTTTCACATTCACAAGCCACATTCTACACACGCCCAATAACTAGTGATCACATTTCTAGGCAGAAAGTTTTATTTGTGGTTTTTAATGTGTTAATCATGTTAACTAAAGATAATGTTTGTTTATCTTAGGTTTCCTCTCATAGGGAGAGCAATGATTACTGGGACCAACCAAATACTCTCACTCTACATCAGAGTCACCATGTATGATTAACCCTTTCCCTGACAGTCCGTTCTCTCTCTCTGTCCCACAGGGCGTAAATCTGGGAAAGGCTTTTATATCTATCAGCAGGGAGTGAAGAGCCGACCCATTAACTCTGGCACTGAGGAGATACTGGAGAAGTTTAAGCTACAGGCCAAGCCTGAAGTGTATGTTATATCAAACTTATGTCATCTTGTTTATTTATATAAATGGGACAATAATCTCAGAACTCAGAAGCAGTTCTACCTACTCAGCCTATAAATAGTACAAGGGAATAATAATCCTGTAAATTTTATGGGATCTCTCTGTACAGACTATGAGCAAACTTAGGGACAGTTCCTGCTGAATTGTGCTTAGTACAGGGAACACCTATAGCTGCCATAGTTTTATGGGATCTCTCTGTACAGACTATGAGCAAACTTAGGGACTGTTCCTGCTGAATTGTGCTTAGTACAGGGAATACCTATGTTGCCATAGTTTTATGGGATCTCTCTGTACAGACTATGAGCAAACTTAGGGACTGTTCCTGCTGAATTGTGCTTAGTACAGGGAATACCTATGCTGCCATAGTTTTATGGGATCTCTCTGTACAGACTATGAGCAAACTTAGGGACTGTTCCTGCTGAATTGTGCTTAGTACAGGGAATACCTATGCTGCCATAGTTTTATGGGATCTCTCTGTACAGACTATGAGCAAACTTAGGGACTGTTCCTGCTGAATTGTGCTTAGTACAGAGGAATACCTATGTACCATAGTTTTATGGGATCTCTCTGTACAGACTATGAGCAAACTTAGGGGACTGTTCCTGCTGAATTGTGCTTAGTACAGAGGAATACCTATGCTGCCATAGTTTTATGGGATCTCTCTGTACAGACTATGAACAAACTTAGGGACAGTTCCTGCTGAATTGTGCTTAGTACAGGGAACACCTATAGCTGCCATAGTTTTATGGGATCTCTCTGTACAGACTATGAGCAAACTTAGGGACAGTTCCTGCTGAATTGTGCTTAGTACAGGGAACACCTATAGCTGCCATAGTTTTATGGGATCTCTCTGTACAGACTATGAGCAAACTTAGGGACTGTTCCTGCTGAATTGTGCTTAGTACAGGGAATACCTATGTTGCCATAGTTTTATGGGATCTCTCTGTACAGACTATGAGCAAACTTAGGGACTGTTCCTGCTGAATTGTGCTTAGTACAGGGAATACCTATGCTGCCATAGTTTTATGGGATCTCTCTGTACAGACTATGAGCAAACTTAGGGACTGTTCCTGCTGAATTGTGCTTAGTACAGGGAATACCTATGCTGCCATAGTTTTATGGGATCTCTCTGTACAGACTATGAGCAAACTTAGGGACTGTTCCTGCTGAATTGTGCTTAGTACAGAGGAATACCTATGTACCATAGTTTTATGGGATCTCTCTGTACAGACTATGAGCAAACTTAGGGGACTGTTCCTGCTGAATTGTGCTTAGTACAGAGGAATACCTATGCTGCCATAGTTTTATGGGATCTCTCTGTACAGACTATGAGCAAACTTAGGGACTGTTCCTGCTGAATTGTGCTTAGTACAGAGGAATACCTATGCTGCCATAGTTTTATGGGATCTCTCTGTACAGACTATGAGCAAACTTAGGGGGCTGTTCCTGCTGAATTGTGCTTAGTACAGGGAATACCTATGCTGCCATAGTTTTATGGGATCTCTCTGTACAGACTATGAGCAAACTTAGGGGCTGTTCCTGCTGAATTGTGCTTAGTACAGGGAATACCTATGCTGCCATAGTTTTATGGGATCTCTCTGTACAGACTATGAGCAAACTTAGGGACTGTTCCTGCTGAATTGTGCTTAGTACAGGGAATACCTATGCTGCCATAGTTTTATGGGATCTCTCTGTACAGACTATGAGCAAACTTAGGGACTGTTCCTGCTGAATTGTGCTTAGTACAGAGGAATACCTATGCTGCCATAGTTTTATGGGATCTCTCTGTACAGACTATGAGCAAACTTAGGGACTGTTCCTGCTGAATTGTGCTTAGTACAGGGAATACCTATGCTGCCATAGTTTTATGGGATCTCTCTGTACAGACTATGAGCAAACTTAGGGACTGTTCCTGCTGAATTGTGCTTAGTACAGAGGAATACCTATGCTGCCATAGTTTTATGGGATCTCTCTGTACAGACTATGAGCAAACTTAGGGGCTGTTCCTGCTGAATTGTGCTTAGTACAGAGGAATACCTATGCTGCCATAGTTTTATGGGATCTCTCTGTACAGACTATGAGCAAACTTAGGGACTGTTCTGCTGAATTGTGCTTAGTACAGCTAATACCTATGCTGCCATAGTTTTATGGGATCTCTCTGTACAGACTATGAACAAACTTAGGGACTGTTCCTGCTGAATTGTGTTTAGTACAGGGAATACCTATGCTGCCATAGTTTTATGGGATCTCTCTGTACAGACTATGAACAAACTTAGGGACTGTTCCTGCTGAATTGTGCTTAGTACAGGGAATACCTATGTGCCATAGTTTTATGGGATCTCTCTGTACAGACTATGAGCAAACTTAGGGACTGTTCCTGCTGAATTGTGCTTAGTACAGGGAATACCTATGCTGCCATAGTTTTATGGGATCTCTCTGTACAGACTATGAACAAACTTAGGGACTGTTCCTGCTGAATTGTGTTTAGTACAGGGAATACCTATGCTGCCATAGTTTTATGGGATCTCTCTGTACAGACTATGAGCAAACTTAGGGGCTGTTCCTGCTGAATTGTGCTTAGTACAGGGAATACCTATGCTGCCATAGTTTTATGGGATCTCTCTGTACAGACTATGAACAAACTTAGGGACTGTTCCTGCTGAATTGTGCTTAGTACAGGGAATACCTATGCTGCCATAGTTTTATGGGATCTCTCTGTACAGACTATGAACAAACTTAGGGACTGTTCCTGCTGAATTGTGCTTAGTACAGGGGAATACCTATGCTGCCATAGTTTTATGGGATCTCTCTGTACAGACTATGAGCAAACTTAGGGGCTGTTCCTGCTGAATTGTGCTTAGTACAGGGAATACCTATGCTGCCATAGTTTTATGGGATCTCTCTGTACAGACTATGAGCAAATTTAGGGGCTGTTCCTGCTAGTCCTATATACGTGTAGTTAATTTATTAAGAGACATTTTTGCCTGGCCATGTCCCACTGATGTCAGATCACATCACGTTGGCTACTAGGATATAACTGCTGCTTCTGAGATGAAAGTGTAACAAAGTAAAGCTATGTGAGGAGTTAGGAAGGAATCATGTGATTCAGTTGATGTGTGATGTCATTGTGTAGTTCCTCAGATGAAGACATCCAGATGCGCCTGGTCAGTCGCTTTGTGAATGAGGCAGTGATGTGTCTGCAGGAGGGAATCCTCGCTAACCCAGTAGAAGGAGATATTGGGGCTGTGTTTGGCCTTGGTTTCCCCCCTTGTCTGGGAGGTAAGTTTTCATCTTTCATTCTAGAGCCCAAATAAGTATTCACACAACTGACGTTAGCAACAAAGTGTCTCTGCTCCTTTAAACACAGGTTACATAGTTAAATTGGGTTGAAAAAAGACAAAGTCCATCAAGTTCAACCCCTCCAAATGAAAACCCATCATCCATACACACACCCCTCCCTACTTTTAATTAAAATTCTATATACCCATATCTATACTAACTATAGAGTTTAGTATCACAATAGCCTTGAATAGTCACCTTGTATCATTCACATACACAGCATTTTAGTAGTTACAAATTCTTCATAATGAAGCAAACATTAGAACAAGGCAAACAATATGGCAACTCATATGTACAGAGATAGGAAAACCACAATAAAATATAGTGATTATTTATCTGTACAGTTGGGTTTATTGAGATCAGTGAGAGCTGCCATACTGTTACTGATTAGTGCTGCCAAACCAGACTTGAGTGAATCTGTGGTGCCCTTCTCAAACTATTCTGATGCTTTTATACTAGTCTGATACTATCCTGATACTATTCTGATGCTTTTATACTAGTCTGATACTATTCTGATGCTTTTATACTATTCTGATACTATCCTGATACTATTCTGATGCTTTTATACTATTCTGATACTATCCTGATACTATTCTGATACTATCCTGATAATATTCTGATACTATCCTGATACTATTCTGATGCTTTTATACTATTCTGATACTATTCTGATACTATCCTGATACTGTTTTGATACTATGATACTTTTATACTATTCTGATACTACTACTATTATGATACTATTATGATACTTTGATACTATCCTGATACTATTCTGATACTTTTATACTATTCTGATACTATCCTGATACTACTACTATTATGATACTATTCTGATACTTTTATACTATTCTGATACTATCCTGATACTACTACTATTATGATACTATTCGGATACTTTTATACTATTCTGATACTATCCTGATACTTTTCTGATACTATTATGATACTTTTATACTTTTCTGATACTATTCTGATAATTCTGATACTTTTATACCATTCTAATACTATTATAATACTTTTCTGATACTATTCTGATAATTCTGATACTTTTATACTATTGATACTTTTATACTTTTCTGATACTTTCTTGATACGTTTCTGATACTATTCTGATACTTTTATACTATTCTGATACTTTTATACTATTCTGATAATTTTATACTATTCTGATAATTCTGATACTTTTATACTTTTCTGATACTATTCTGATAATTACGATACTTTTATGCTACTATTCTGCTAATTTTATACTATTCTGATACTTTTATGATACTATTAGGAAATATGACAAACACAGGGAATTTAGTAATAAAAATAACTGATTAGTGTAATGCTTGCGGGCCCCTCTACCTCCACATGTAGAGACGGTATCAATAGTGACCAGCCGATGCTCTCTGTATTATCTCACACAGGCCCATTCAGATACGCTGATGCGTTTGGAGCGAAGCACATAGTAGAGAAGATGAGGAAGTATGAGAGTGTATATGGCAGTCAGTTTACTCCATGCCAGTTGCTGATTGATCATGCCAACGACTCCAGCAAGAAGTTCCACCACTGAACCACTGAGCGGCTGCTCCTAAGGAAACAAGTGAGCAAGTGAGTGCAATGTCCCTGGAGAGGAATGAAGTGTTTAAGTTGTGGTTCAGTAACCAGAGAATCCTGATTGTAGCCATACGTGCCTTACATTTCATTCCACTCAGGCACTTGCGCTTCACCCATATAAGCTTTTCTGTATGGCTGATACTTGCACTTACATCTGACTGAGAGACATTTTATCCTATGCGCCAGTACCGGGGGGAGGTCCTTGTCAATGGGGGAGGTCCGGAATGTCCCAAGTTACTGGCAGTGAAGCCATTCCATTGCAATGTGGACTTGATCAATAAAATGTCGTTTTCAAGAACTTTCCTCTGTTTCTTGTTAGACACTGAGTTTGGTATCATTGGATTTATAGTTTAAATAGCTCCTCCCCTTCTGTACACACACTAAATACAATCACAATATACATTTGTGCAAACGATCAACATTTAAAATGTATTCGAGATCATTATATAGTTAATTTGGATTAAAAAAAGACCAAAGTTCAACCCCTCCAATTGAACCCCAGTGCACATTGTACAGGTATGGGACCTGTTATCCAGAATGCTTGGGACCTGGGGTTTTCCAGATAACGGATCTTTCCGTAATTTGGATTTTCATGCCTTAAGTCTACTAGAAATTAATTTAAACATTAAATAAACCCAATAGGCTGGTTTTGCCTCCAATAAGGATTAATTATATCTTAGTTGGGATCAAGTACAAGCGACTGTTTTATTATTACACAGAAAAAGGAAATCATTTTTTAAAAATTTGTATTATTTGGATAAAATGGGAGACATTCCGTAATTCGGAGCTTCTGGATATCGGGTTTCCGGATAAGGGAATCCTATACCTGTATATATAAATATATAGACAGTCATGTGAATAGGACATCCTATGAAAGCCTATGTATTTTTGTAACATTCCTGGACATACAGATATTTAATTTCAATTTTAACAATACTGGGAGATTCAAGAAATATAACTAAACAATTAAAACTGAAAGACTTTCCAAAATCTTCTGTAAAATGTAATTCGACAAAAAAAATCCAATTTCTGGTGAGGAATAATTCAGGACACCCCCACATTTATTCCCACTTAAAATGGCTCAAATCACACACAGGTGTATCACAACAAGTGCACATGATTAGAACATCGTTACTCAGCAGTTTGAAGGAGGTTTGTCTTATTTAAACCTCAGACATTTAGTTTGGGATGCTTCTGACGGGAGATTGAACATCATGGTGAGATCAAAAGAGCTGTCTGAGGCCTTCAGAAAGAAGATTGTAGCAGCTTATCCGTCTGGTAAGGGATTTTAAAAAGATCTCAAAAAAGAAAATAGTCTACAAGTGGAGGACTTTCAAAACAACTGCCAACATGCCCAGGTCTGGCCGTCCAAGCAAGTTGACCCCACGAGTAGACTACAAGATGCTAAAAGAAGTCTCCAAAAAACCTAAAATGACCTCACGGAACCTACAACAAGCTCTTGATACTGTTGATGTGAAAGAGACTGCACAGATATAACTTGCATGGGGGGTGGAAACCTTTGCTCTCCAAGAGAAACATCAAGGTCAGACTGAAGTTTGCCAGAGAGAACATAGACAAAGACCAGGGCTTTTGGAATAATGTTCTTTGGACGGATGAGTCTAAAATCGAATTATTTGGAGACCAGAACAGAGGACATGTTTGGCATAAACCAAATGCAGAATTCCGGTAAAAGAACCTCATACCAACTGAGAAGCATCATAGAATCCACCATGAATTCTACTTGTATCAGAGGAATATGTTCTACCATCTGTTAGAAAATTAAAGCTGAAGCAGAACTGGACCCTGCAACACAACGGAGAGTCCAGCAGTGGCCGAGTCAAAGCCCAGATCTTAATCCCATTGAGATGCTGTAGGGTGACTTGAAACAAGCTGTACACAAGAAAATCCCTCAAACATCTGAAAGCTGAGAATTCTGCATTAAGGACTGGGGAAAACGTTCCTTGGAGACTGGTAAATGGCTACAAGTAGGGACTCACTGCAGTTATTTCAGCCAAAGGGGCTAATATTAGCTGTTAGGGGGTAGGGTGTCCTAACTTTTTACTCAGAAACACATTTTTCTTGGTATCTTGTTTTTTTTTTTGATGAGTAAATCAAGGTTAATTGGTGTTGTTTACCTGCAATTAAATCCCTTTCTTTTCCAGAGATAAATAAAAACAAGATTTGACATCGATAGGTGAACATTTCTTAACAAAGAACGGAATATTTAATCTCTTAATTTTTCACGACTGTATATATACATACACACACACGGCAAAATAAGTTGTGTTTTTCTCAGTAAATATATTTCTAATGGCATGAGATTGACACCAGGTGTCAGTAACAACCCAAGTAATCCCCACGTACAAAGAAGTCAACACAAATTAGTCCAAACATTAAGTTATACGTAGTAAGGTGGAATGATACAGGGAATATGTATTCAATTTATTCATACTTTTTAAAGAAACCGGGAACTGTGATGGGTATATTTGGGGGTTTCTGTGTTATTTGGGCTTCTTTATCAAATTTTGGTTTGGAAGCCGGAGTTTCCCTTTAACAGAATCAGCATCACAACATCTCTTTATGGGTAAAAAAGCCCCCTATTATGAGGCCTCACCAGGGACCTATAAAGAGACACAATTAGGTTTCATCCCTTGAGTTAATGCCCTTTTTTATACAAGAACTTTTATTTGCTTTAGTAGCCACAGAATGACACTGCCCAGAATTAGACAACGTGTTATCTACAAAGACCCCAAGATCCTTCTCATTTAAGGAAACTCCCAACTAACAACGAGTCCTGTAGAAGAAAGTGCTTTATATGATCCTATGGATAAAAGAGTGGACTGTGCCCTTCGTAGGTCTTATATGGCATGGGTCAATGTTTTTAAACCATCCTTAGCGACAATTTCAGTTTTCAAATCGTTAGTTAAGCTCCGGTTGAATGCATTAGAAGAGGGCATTGATGCAGGAACTTCTAGAGTTAGTCTTTTAGATATACTATATCCTCTCAGGCTGGCCACGGATTTTTGTGTGATGTGGCAGTGGAGTCCTCTAAGTTGGGTGCCAGAACTATGTCTTTGTTTAATTCAGGTAGAAAATCCCTATGGCTTAAGGCTTGGGCGGCTGACTTGGCATCAAAAAACAAGCTCATCTGTTTGTTTCTGTCATAGATAAACTACTTGAGAGTTTAGTAACAGGAAAAGAGAAGACTCTTCCACAAGACAAGCCTAAGGTTCAGAGTAAATCGTTTTTACGTCTATCTTCCAGAAGGTTTTTCCCACAGTCTTCTAGGTCTAGAAGATCTTTCAGAGACTGAGAGGGTACAGACAAGTTTCATAACAGATCAAGTCCAGATTCTCATCAAAGGACTCTAATCAAAAGAAGGACTCCTGTGAGAAAAAGTCACCTGATTTCTGATGAAAGAAGTCTTAAGGGAGATAGGGGGAAGGACTGACTTTTTTTCTTTCCAATTTAGCAGCGAGCAACCTTTGATTCATTGGTGTTAATCATGATAAAAGAAGGCTATTTCATAACCGTTCAGAAAGAGCTGATTCACAGATGTTGCGTAACAAAGACAAGGCAAGACACTATAAAACAAGAGGCAATAGTTATGGCAGTAAGGCAATTCCTTATTATGAAAGTGCTGGAACCATTCACCCTCACCTGACAGCAGCTCTGAGGGAACAAAGTGTCTATATAGTGCCTTACTTAGACAATTGGTTGCTGAAGGCCAAGAGTTTGGAACAGGTGAATCGTCACTTGAAGAAAGCATTGAGTCTTCTAGAATCTCATGGCTGGACAATCAACTTAAAAATCGATGCTACACCAGTCCATGTCTGCAAAATTCTTGGGTCTATAGTTAAGATACTTTGCATATGAGAGTGTTTCTTCAACCAGAGACGATAACAACACTGATAACGGCAGTAAAGGAGTTTCTGAAGTATCAAAAAATACCAGTTTGTCAGGCCATGAGAGTGTTGGGTCTGGTGACTTTGGTGAAAGCCCATATGTGCATCTTGCAGAAAGTTGAGACCGGTCACTGCAGTCTCTGGACGACTTCATGCGTCTCTCAGTACCCCAAAAGAGAGTGGTGGATCAATCCTTTAACTTGAAAATAGGAATGTCATTTCATTTTAGTTGGCAACAGGAAAGTGGGCAAATTTTTGTAACGGTTGGCACCCTAAAACCAGAACCAGTGCCAAGCACCCTGGTCTCAGCTCGTGCTTCTGCCTGTAGCAGCTGCCTTTGGCTTCGGGAGGAGCCCTCAGCTACTCAGATGCCACCAGGTCTTAATAACGAGAGGTGCAAGGCGAGGGGTTCTGGATAGACAAAGGGGCACAACTGTAAGCAAAAGTCTCTGGGCAGAAGGTCGCCGTACAAGGCGTGAAACAGAATCATAGTCAGAACAGGCTGGGTCGGGGCAGGCGGAGTACAAACGTAGTCAGGCAGGCAAAAGAGCAAACCATTAATTTAATCAGAGGGATTTAGCAGAAGAGGTAGTCGGATTTCAGGCAGGGGTCAAGATCCAGAAGTCAGAATAGTCAAAAAGCCAGGCAGGGGTCACGACAGGAATCAAGAATCAAAATACAAAGTAGCTAAATGCTCAGAAGCACCAGGAACAAACTCCTATAACAGGCAATGTGAATAAGTGCTTTGTGGCTTTAAATACTTTAAAATTTTGCGCCACTGCGCGCTGACGTTACACGCCAGCGCGCATGCGCAAATCAGGAAGTGGCGCGCCTTAACTGTTCCCCTTTTGCAGCCCAGAGTAGCAGCGTGACAGGCGTCCCCGCTGACGGGGCGGCAGGCGTCCCTGCAGACCCTCTCCCACTAGACCACCAGGTACAGTTGTTACAATTTTGTTCTCTATTAAGAACAACCCAGACTTCCTGGATGCAATGTCCATTCCTTGGAATTCCAGGATAGCATACATCTTTCCCCCTCTTGCTATGATTCAGAGGGTGGTGAAGAAGATCCGACAGGAACAAGCCTTGGTCATTCTTATAGCACCTTTTTGTCCAATGAGAGTTTGGTTCACAGACATGATAATACTATTCATGGGGGTGTATTGGGTACTGCCACAGAGGAAAGATCTAATCCAGGTGTGTCATACTAATCCATCCAGGTGGAAACTGGCGGCAAGGAATTTGATAAGGACCTCCTAACTAATCAAGGTCTCTCTCATGAAGTAGTTCACACTCTCTTACATTTACGCAAAGCAATACACCTCTAAAGTTCACAAGATCTGGAAAATCTTTCATTCATGGTTTTCCACGAAAAACATTAAGTCTAAGAAATGTTATGTGGCAGGAATTCTGCAGTTTCTACAGGATGGATTTGATAAAGGTCTGAAGCCAGCTACTCTATTTAGCTGCTATTTCAGCGGTTTCATCGAAAGTTTCTAACATCTGAACACTTGATTAAATGCTTTATTAAGAGGGTGATGAGGTTGAGACCTTCAGTTAAAACTCCTGCTGTGACATGGGATCTCAATTTGGTATTGACAGCCTTATGTAAGAGTCCTTTTGAACCCCTGGAAAGTATCAGTGTTGGCATGGAAGATGGGGTTTCTAGTGGCAAATACATTGGCTAGACAGGTAGGAGAATTGCAGGCATTGCCAGCAAATTAGCCTTATACCTTGTTTTTTCCAGAGAAAGTGCTACCATATTTCCAAACAAAAGTTCCTACAACTCAAAAAATTCTTTCTCAAATTATAGTTCCATTTTTTTTCCTGTGCCTTCCAGTGAAGAACTTAATAAGTTAGATGTGAGGAGATGTCTCGTGGCTTATAATGAAAGAAAAAAGGGTTTCAGAGTTTCAGAACATCTTTGTTTCCAAGGTAAACAAAGCTGCAAAATCTACTATTTCATCCCGGATGAAGAATGCAATTTCAATGGTCTATACTTCTTTGGGGAAAGATCCTCTTGATCTACTTTCTGCATATTCTACTCGAGCAGTTTCAACCTTAGAAAAGTCAGCCTTGAGCTTGGAAGAATTTTTTAAAGCAGCCACATGGAGCAGTATTTCTACCTTTACAAAGTTCTACAGCTGTCACGGTCGGCACCCTAAACCAGAACTAGTGCCAAGCTCCCTGGTCTCCGCTCGGCTTCACCAGTAGCGTGACCGCCTTTTCCTTTGGGAGGAGCCCTCAGCGTACTCAGATGCAACCTGGACTTTTTGAGAGGAGCAAGGCGAGGAGTTCTGGCAGGCAAAGGGGCACGACTGTTGTTAGAGTCAGTTAGGCCAAAGGTCATGGTACAAAAGGATTAGGCAGAAGGATGGTCAGACAGGCTGGGTCAAGGCAGGCGGATATCAGAATCGTTAAAGAGGCAAAGGGTCAAACCAGGTGATCAAACAAAGGGTTAAGCAGAAGAGTTGTCGTAGGCAGGCAAAGGTCAGGATACAAATTGTCGGATAGTCAGGAAGCAGGCTGGGTCAAACACGGATAATCAGATCAAAATTCAAAGACAGACGCACAAGGCTCAGGAAACCACAAGAACTAAGTTCTATCACGGGCAAAGGGCTGTACAATGAATGGCCCTTAAATAGCATTAAAATTCCGCGCCAAAATGTGCTGGCGCAAACACGCCAGCGTGCCTGCGCCTGTAAGAGGTGCGCCGCGCGTGCCCTACAAACAACATGGCGAGGGCGATAAGGACCATGCGGCAGACGACCCCGCCTCACAGGTACTTTCTTTACAACAGCCTTCACTTAGCAGCCTTTAATGATGCAGCCTTTGGCAGATGGATTCTGTAGGCTGTGCTTCAATATCCTTAATCCAACCCTGTTTATTCTATCTTACTAGATTCCATCAGTATCTGTGCTGCTTTTCGGACTAAAGAAAAATAACATTTTGGGAAGTATAAATGTTTTCTTTTGCATAGGAGAATAGAATTCAGAAATATGTTTTATTAGACATAGCACTGGAAAGCCCTGTGCTTGCACCAATAAGTACATTAATACCAAATATGTCTGTTTTCTTCACATCCCCATTTGGAAACACTCTATTGTAATTACCTAGTGTAAGGGCAGCCGTCAGGGGGGAGAGTTGTAGGGGGCCCCAAGGGTAAGGGGGGCCCAGCCATGACACACTTGATTCACCGGGCCCCCTGCTTTCTGAGTGCTGCCGATTTCGGGAAGGCAGGGCGGGAGCACAAGGGGAGGTATCTTCTGTCCATTACTTTCCCTTATTGATCACAGAGTTTAAGTCCCGCAGTCACAAAAATTGGAGCGCTCACCTCCCAAACAAACACTGTTGAAGTGCCAGGTGCTGAACTAGAAGACCCAATCCTGTCCTCGGATCGCATCAATACATGGACAAAATCAGCAGCACACTGTTAAATTGCAAAAGTGCTCAAATGCATCATTTATTTAGCCCATAGCATACAAAGGCAACGTTTCGAGCCAACCAGGCCCTTTATCAAGCCCCTTTATCAATCCTTTTAAAGTGAGGGGTTGGGGCGTGTACATGTGCTCCACCCCGATCCCACAATTAATCAATCAAATAGATTACATATTGAGTAATGACCCTTCAACCCCAATAATTTAAAATCCAATTGTGATAAAACAGTGTTAATAAAAAAGTGTTAATAAAAAGTTAAGAATGTTCCAAATATAGAATAAAATGTCCAGCATGGATTCCAAAAAATAGGTTTCATCGATTGAGTCCGTTGGTTTTCCAAAAAGTCCATTAGTGATCGCACAACCTCATACTTTGATGCTCAAATCAATTTGAAACATACAACAATTATTGCACATTGATAAGGTGATTTTGCATACCTGAGACAAACATACTCAGCACTTCTCTGAGACACTCCAAGATATGCTCAATGTTATGCCGGCACTCAGGGTGTTCTATGCAGGTCAGCAAGTAATACTTCTAATACCCTAAAAAAAAATTTTTTTTCGAAAAACACAATTCTTAAATAAAATCCCCATATATTTAATAAAAAATTAGGATGTTTGGGGTGAATCTAAGAGATTTGACGCAATTGATGCAATTATTACAAGATCATAAATGGGAACAAAATGGAATATTGGCCACTTTAGATGTAAAATCACTATATACCTCAGTTAGACATAATCAGGGACTGAAAGCAACAGCACATTTTTTTTTGGAAAAAGATGAAACTATACCAAAACAAACAAAAAGAATTTATATTAAGGGTATTGAGTTTATTTTGGAACACACAGTAATTTTTTCTGGTATGAAGACACATTTTATGTACAGACATGTGGAACCGCCATGGGCACTAGGTTTGCACCCAGCTTTGCCAATCTACACATGGGATATTGGGAAGAATATCCCTGTGTTTATGGCGACGTTACATAGATGATATAGTAATTATATGGAGAGGCACTGAGGAAACTTTTAAAAAAAATTGTGGCTCATCTGAACAAAAATGATTTGAACTTCGAAGTTTACCTTACATACAGTATGGAGACAAACTTTCTAGATTTGGGGATTTATATAAAAAATGACCAAAATAAATTTAAGACATATTTAAAAAAAGTAGATTCAAATAACTACGTTGTCCCTACTAGTAACCACTACCCACAATGGATACGCACATCCCTTTTGGACAAATGTGTAGGATATGAAAGAACTGCACAGAGGAAAAACAACTACAACAGCATACAATGAAGCGTTAAGAGATCATTTGAAAAAGTACAGCAAATTGAAATAAATGGTTTAAATATAGATTTTAATCTGATGGCCTTTTTATAGGGTTTTAATTGTATTTATGGATATACGCTCTCGGCTTGATAGAATATCTCCCTTTTTATTGTAAGGACTGCAATCATTTGTTCTATAATAACCAGACCATGAGTTGTAATATTTATTGTAATATTTATTTCCGTTTGTTTTTGATGATACAGTAGAACCCCCATTTTACGTTTTCAGGGGACCAGGAAAAAATGGTGTAAAATCAGCGAAATGTATTATGTATAATATATAGGTGGGACCACAGACAACAATGTAAAATGAGGGAAAACTTAAAATCAGGGGATGTAAAGTTGAGGTTCTACTATAATTTCAGAGAATGAGTTGGCAAGTGATGAGCAGTGTACATGTCTGAAAAAAAATTGTTAAAAAAACCCTCTACAAACTCACCCTGGTGGTCCAGTGGGCCGGCAGTGATGCCCTCCGCGTAGTTCTTCCTCCTCTGCCGCTGGGTCCTAGGATGCACGCGGCGCGCACTCCTGGGTTTTATGTGCGCATTGACGCTGGCATTGTTGTGTCAGCGTGCAGTGGAGCGAATTTCAAAGGGATTTAAAGGGATCTTGGCGTTGTGATCATTGCCCGTTGTTAGGTTCATCTTGTGAGAGTTCCAGGGTGCTATCCTGAGTAAACCTGTATTCGGATTCCTGTTTTGACTCTGCCTGCCTGACTTTCCTGATTTCTGTGATCCCGACCTCTGCCTGGTAAACCGACTATTCTGTTATCCGTATTCCAACCCGTGCCTGTCTTGACCATTATGATTGTACTCCCGGCTTTGACCCTTGCCTGTCTGACTTTGCTTGAATTCTGCCCGCACCGACCCGGCCTGTTTGACTAAGCCTATTCCTTGAACTGTGACCTTCTGCCCAAAGACTTTTGTTTAACGATCGTGCCCCTCTGCTCGTCCAGAACCCTTAGCTTTGCTCCTCTCTTTATAAGACCTGGCGGCATCGAATTAGCCGAGGGCTCCTCTCGAGGTGAAAGGTGGCTGTTAAAGGCGGAAGCAAGAGCCAAGGCCAGGGAGCTTAGCATTGGTTCTGGATTCTGGGTGCCGATGGTGGCACACCCATTTTAAATGTCATAATGACATGTCAAGTGCCAGTAATATTGGGTAAAATATATAAAAAAAAAAATTAAATTTGCTTTCAATAAAAATTAACAAAAATCTCTAATTGTCCTGTATAAATGACACCACATATGTATAGGTAACCTGCTTTTCTTGTCCACATCAGGTATTTTTGAAATGTCATCCCTCCAGGAGTTTTTCTGAGCAGTGGCTCTACACATGCTGTACAGTAAATGCAGGTTCTACAGATTATTAATAAATATTTTATATTATTATATTGTTATGTTTATCATTATAATATATTATTGGAGAGCAGAGCAATTGTGCTCTTTACGCTAGTGATATGGCCTCCTTTGAATGTCTTCCACACAAAGAATGTATAGAAGTATAGGGAAGGGGTGTGGGCATCTCAGGCAGGGACTATTTACAGCTGCTATTTATTAAAGGACAATTTGCAGTCTGGTTTACAACATATAAATTAAGAAGGGCCACCTGAAGTCTGAATTTTTAAGGGGCCTACCAGCACTTCTCCAACATTAAATTATCATCAACACAAAATCAATTTTTCTAAAAAATCAAAATATTTAATGAGCAGGAACTCATTGCTTCTAACATCACGCACGTCTTCAGTATTCTAGTGGCCTCAAAGGAATTGGCTTTTATGAGACCCATAAATGAACTGAGCCCCAAGACCTTTCTTATTTCAGTTATATCTGTGGGGGCTGTCTGAGCTGGAGCATATGGACATTAGGGGTGGATAGGTGGATAAGGGGTGAGTCTGGAAGCTGTAGGTGGTGGAGATGGAGGCTTGTTGAACAATTAAAGGAGAGGAGGGAATAAAGAATAATTATACATTTATTGGGAAGTACACAGCTAGTGAATTTGTAATGCCTGATAGACTTGTAATTCAGCCCTTCCTCAATCACCTTCCAGGGGCCCAGCGGAGAGAGATAATAGAATGAAACTGTAGGGCACAATCTGTGCATTATCTGTGCATTATGCCTCATAAACTGCCACATTTACCCTTCCTCCTCCCCTATGTGCCCAAGTATCAGATAAATTAACTGAGCCAAGCCTCGCGCCACTGGGTCCATATTCCAACATAGATAAGGGAGAAAGGGTGCAGTTTACGGGAAAATCCAATCATTATGAATGTGAAAGCAATCTTTGCCCTTTATATACATATATACATATATACATACAGCTCAGATCTGCTTCAGAGACTAGAAGAGAAGCCCAGAGGTACCGACAGAAGGTAAATATATTACACAGTAAATTAGTATTACATAGTAAGTAACATAGTAAGTTTGGTTGAAAAAAGACACATGTCCATCAAAATCAACCTTTTAACTCTATTTTAACCTGCCTAACTGCCAGTTGATCCAGAGGAAGGCGAAAACCCCATTTGAAGTCTCTCCAATTTGTCTCAGAGGGGGAAAAAATCCTTCCTGACTCCAAAATGGACCAGTCCCTGGATCAGCTTGTATATTATATATATATATATGCTTCATAGTTTATTCTTTTTAAAAGGAATCATGTACTCTACTTAAAAACACATTTACACAGAGTTACAGATGTTCATTTACCCTTTTGTTCTATTGTAGGAGATTTAAGCTTTACCAAAGTGTTAAACAGAGAATTTATTTTTTCTCTGTTGAAAGAATTTATCTGTCAGGTCACATCCCCCTTAACTGTCTCTTGTCCAGTGTAACCAATCGAAACTTGTCTTTCCCCATAACTGATCCCTTCCATTCCCTTTATCAGCTTAGTCGCTCTTCTCTGTACTTTCTCTATTTCATTACTGTCCCTTATATATTTATATATAGTGATCATATCCCCTTATATATTTATATATAGTGATCATATCCCCTTATATATTTATATATAGTGATCATATCCCCTTATATATTTATATATAGTGATCATATCCCCCTTATATATTTATATATAGTGATCATATCCCCTTATATATTTATATATAGTGATCATATCCCCTTATATATTTATATATAGTGATCATATCCCCCTTATATATTTATATATAGTGATCATATCCCCCTTATATATTTATATATAGTGATCATATCCCCTTATATATTTATATATAGTGATCATATCCCCTTATATATTTATATATAGTGATCATATCCCCCTTATATATTTATATATAGTGATCATATCCCCCTTATATATTTATATATAGTGATCATATCCCCCTTATATATTTATATATAGTGATCATATCCCCCTTATATATTTATATATAGTGATCATATCCCCTTATATATTTATATATAGTGATCATATCCCGTTATATATTTATATATAGTGATCATATCCCTCTTATATATTTATATATAGTGATCATATCCCGTTATATATTTATATATAGTGATCATATCCCCCTTATATATTTATATATAGTGATCATATCCCCCTTATATATTTATATATAGTGATCATATCCCCTTATATATTTATATATAGTGATCATATCCCGTTATATATTTATATATAGTGATCATATCCCTCTTATATATTTATATATAGTGATCATATCCCGTTATATATTTATATATAGTGATCATATCCCCCTTATATATTTATATATAGTGATCATATCCCCCTTATATATTTATATATAGTGATCATATCCCCTTATATATTTATATATAGTGATCATATCCCGTTATATATTTATATATAGTGATCATATCCCCCTTAACTGCCTCTTCTCCAGTGTAACCAATCCCAGTTTGTCCAGCCACTTGGAGAGCACTGTAAGATCAATTATTGCATTGATTTATTTAGAGATAAATAGCTCTATACGTTTTAGACCACACAGGTCTTTCCTCTGGTGCCGTTTAAAGAACACTGAGTAGAAAAGCTTTTTTTAAAAGTCCTCAACTCACTCCTGAATCAAAGAGTTGCAGCTCCAGCTAGTGGCCATGTACAGATATAACATCATAGTTTTAATATGAGACACTACCAAATAGTGTCGAACAAGCTCACCAAATTTGTGTATCCAATTCTAGAGATGACATATGTGTAACACACCTGTGAGTATGGTATGAAGTTGTACTAATGGATTTACTCCTGCAGCAGCCAGGTGACACCTCAGAGATCCAGTAACCAGACAAACAGGAATAAAAGAGCAACAGGCACAGACTTACTTTATTAAACAGCTGAAGATGTAAGATAGAAATAGTTAGATATTGATAACAGTAACAGGTCTATTTTTAACTGATAGGTTAATATTGAGAAACTCGCCTCAGGCGGCAGCACCCCATTGGTTACCAGTGGTGGTAAAATGCCCCTTCTGTAACTTTAAGAGCTTAATTTCTGGTTTTCAAACCAAGATTTTCGGCTCTTCTAGTGCAGAGAGTACAATTGTGCCCCTGTGCTAGCCTCCTGGACCCCTCTGCTGATGTTGTGGACCCCCTCCAGCACATAAAGGTGAGTACATGGGGGAGGGGGGGGCAGCAGCAGCAAGGGGCCAGGACCACCCTTGGCACCAGCATAACCCTGGTGTGCACATGTATGTCCCCCATTACCAGCTGGATGTAGTATATACCGGTGGGGGGTCCTTTGTGAATAACTGGATAGGTGGCAAAGGGCACAGCAGCATACCTCCCAACATTTTGGAAGTAAAAAGAGGAACAAAAAAATTTTTCCAGCACATAGCGCAGCAATTTTTTTGACCACACCCCTTTCTGTGGCCACACCCCCTAATTACCATGTTTGTTTTACAAAATTTGGCAGGTTATGAAAGTTTGAAAATATTTCTCCTTATCTAAACTGTGTTTTTGTGTCTCAAAATTGTTACAAAGTATCTTATTTGCACCTGTTAGCTGTTCTGGGCTCTCTGCTAAAAGCCAATTAAGTGAGAAACTTTGTTTCTTTTTCTGGCTGTTCAGTGCAGAGAAAAGAGGGACTTTCCAGTACAAACGAGGGACTGCGGGTTGAGCTGTCAAAAGAGGGACTGTCCCTCCGAAAAAGGGACAGTTGGGAGGTATGCAGCAGCCTAAATGAAAGGTCAGAGATAAACTCCACTGTTTTGTCTGTGGAGACAAGACAAAATGCAGATGTGTCCCTTGCTGTGGTTAAGGTGGATGCGTAAAAACAATGCGGTCAGACTTACTTACAATTCATGCAAGTGGATGAAGTAACCGTGTAATCCCTGAAGTCACCCCAGTAGCTCTGCTGGTTCACTGGAACAACATTCTCAGATGGTGACTGTAGTAAATAGGGAGACACATCTGAGCACTATGGAACATCCAGGTGCACCCCAGTCCATAGAAGCCCCACAGTCTCACAGATACAATAAGGGCTGGACAATAATCTACCAAATTGGGTTATAAGCAACTCACAGTTAAGAAGGAACTCTGTTTCTCCTCTAGGGTTGCCACCTTTCTGTTTGCCCAACTCTGGGCAGGGAGTAGGGATGTCGCGGACTGTTCGCCCGCAAACTAATTCGCGCGAACATCGACTGTTCGCGTCCGCCGAATGTTCGCGAACGTCGCGCGACGTTCGCCAATTTGGGTTCACCTTAGCTGGCGCTTATTTTTGCCCTCTCACCCCAGACCAGCAGATACATGGCAGCCAATCAGGAAGCTCTCCCTCCTGGACCACCCCCTGGACCACTCCCCTTCCATATATAAACTGAAGCCCTGCAGCGTTTTTTCATTCTGCCTGTGTGTGCTTGGAAGAGCTAGTGTAGGGAGAGAGCTGTTACTGATTTCACTGATTTGAGGGACAGTTGATAGTAACTTTGCTGGCTAGTAATCTACTTGATACTGCTCTGTATTGTAGGGACAGAACTCTGCAGGGATTTAAGGGACAGTGAGTTTAGATTAGTTAGCTTTGCTGACTAGTAATCTACCTTCTACTGCAGTGCTCTGTATGTAGCTGCTGTGGGCACTGCTTCTGATCTCATCTGCTGACTGCTGTAATAACCCAATAGTCCTTGTAAGGACTGCTTTTATTTTCTTTTTTGTTTTTTTTACTTTGCTACTATAAGAGCCCAGTGCTATTAGTCTAGCTGTGTTGGGGAGTGGGACTGGTGTGCTGCTCCTCCTAGTAGTTCACCACTACCAGCACCAACCAGAGTCAAAATTGTTACAAAGTATCTTATTTGCACCTGTTAGCTGTTCTGAGCTCTCTGCCAAAAGCTAATTAAGTTAGAAACTGTTTTTTTTCTGGCTGTTCAGTGCAGAGAAAAGAGGGACTTTCCAGTACAAAAGAGGGACAGGGGGTTGAGTGGTCAAAAGAGGGACAGTTGGGAGGTATGCAAGTGTTATGGACAGAAGTATGTCCCTAGAGTATCTGTCCCTTCCAAATTGTGATGAGTAAGTCCAACTAGTTGGTAGAAAGAAAATGACACTGACACGGTCGTTCAGTATGCAAATGTTTCTCACTCTGCTTTATTTCAAGATACAAAAAGGGTTATATAGGCAAAGTGGAGGTTATGACACCCCCGTAAGCTTGCGGTTAGGCTATTAAGCTTCAAATGGAAAGTTACAAGTATAAAGGTATTAAGCTATATAGTTTCAAATGGAAAGTTACAAAGTACAAAAGTCTCTTATGTGGTTTAATTCAGCAGTCGTCTTCATGGAACAGGTGCAAACGTACATGACCTTCTTAGCACGAGCCTGTTTCTATGAAGAGGTTCCTCTTGGTTACGGCCTAGCTTGTATTGGGGACAGGATATATGGTATTGCAAAATAGCTGAGCAAGGAAATATAATATAATATAGCAGACACACAGTATAACAGTAAAATAGACTTTTTAAATGATGGCATGAATAATAAACTGACCAGTCCACCACACAAGTGCCACCTAGCTGTGTGAGCTTTTTCACATTCTGTCTAAATAATAATAATAATTCCGTGTCCGTAAACATCACCTGAGTGATGTTTTTACAGCAGCAATAATATATTCCGTATCCACTACTGTATACGTTGCCCTTGCAGGCATTGTTTGCCCAGTCTTTAACCAAGTGCCACCTAGCTGTGTGAGCTTTTTCACATTCCGTCTCCAGAAACATCACCTGAGTGACGTAGTGTGATTTCTGCCCTTTACAGCACAAAATGCAGCGCTGTGTCAACAATGTATTTTTCAGATACATTTTTGCCCTTGATCCCCCTCTGGCATGCCACTGTCCAGGTCGTTGCACCCTTTAAACAACTTTAAAATCATTTTTCTGGCCAGAAATGTCTTTTCTAGCTTTTAAAATTCGCCTTCCCATTGAAGTCTATGGGGTTCGCGACGTTCGCGAACCGTTCGCATTTTTGACGCAAGTTCGCGAATATGTTCGCGAACATTTTTTCCACCGTTCACTACATCCCTAATCCTCTCTTGTAATAAAATGCAAAAATAAGATAGGATGCTTTGATTAGGTGGGACACACCCCGAGAAACCATCTGGAGATGGTCTTTTACATTTCAAAGAGGAACTGTTTGTACAGTTGTTATTGGTAAAAGGGACATCTAAAGAAATAAGTTAGTTTTCCTGTTTAACTTGTTATCAGCCAATCAGAACCATTCCCCATTTGGGTCAATGGCATAGAAACAGTATAACAGTGGAGTTGGTTTTTGGCTGAAGAGGAAGGGAAGCAGAGGAAGAGAGAAAGAAAATGAATAGAAGTAGAAGAGGGAGAGAGAGGAAGAGAAGGATTGAGAAGAAGAGAGGAAGAGAAGGAAGGGTAGCAGAGGATGAGAGGAAGAGAAGGATTTAGAAGAAGAGAGGAAGAGAAGGAAGGGAAGCAGAGGGTGAGAGGAAGAGAAGGATTTAGAAGAGGAAGAGGGAGAGAGAGAGACATATAACCTGTGGGCACATTTTGAAAAAAAAAGATCTCTGTATAATTTGCTGTCTCTGAGCTGGATAATCTGAATAAATCGTTTCATCTCTGGGAAACTTGGTTGCATCCTTTACCTGGCTGTGGTAAATTGCAGACTCTACATTTCATACACTATACGGATACTCGGATATACCTATAAAACACAACGCATCAGAGCAGCCTCTTTCTTTCTCCTGACAACTTCCTTGACTACTTGCTGGTCAGACTGGTGGGAAAATAACCAGCAGGTGGCGCTGTTGTAACACAATTCATTCATATTAACAGTACATGTATCCCTTAATATCTTGCAATTAAAAGAAAATAAATAATGAATGTACATTGAAGTGCTTAGAATAGCCCCCTCATCAATTTTACATTCACTTATTTTTAAGGTTTACTTATCCTTTAAGAAAGATGTAAATGAGCTGGAGAGAGTGCAGAGACTAAGTGCAACTAAACTGGTTAAGGGGATGGAAGATATAAATTAAAATGGTAGATTAACAGGGATGGTGTTGTTCTCTCTGAAGAAAAGGGCTTACATGATTACTCCTTATAAATACACTAGATGGCATTATAGACCACTAGTGGGAGATCTGTTTTTCCATAAAATGGACCAGAGACCGCCCCTTTAGACTAGAGGAAAAATAACTTTTAAAGGAACAGAGGAACTGGTTCAACACAGTCAGGACAGTGAGGTTGAGGAATGCACTGCCGGGTGATGTTGTGATGCTGATTCAGTTAATGACTATAAGAGGGACTTGGATGATTTTCTTGGACAATATCCAAGGCTATTGTGATACTAAAACCTACAATTATTATAGACACACGTCCATCAAGTTCAACCTTTTAACTCTATTTTAAACTGCCTAACTGCCAGTTGATCCACAGGAAAGCAAAAAATCCCCATCTGAAGCCTCTCCAATTTGCCTCAGAGGGGGAAAGAATTCCTCCCTGACTCCAAAATGGCAATGGGACCAGTCCCTGGATCAACTTGTACTATGAGCTATCTCCCATATCCCTGTATTCCCTCACTTGCTAAACACCATCCAACCCCTTCTTGTACCTATCTAATGTATCAGCCTGTACCACTGATTCACTTCCCAGCTCTCCCTGTAACACCCCTTTCCCTCCTCTAATCTCATTGGCTCCCTCCTGTCTGCTGGGAGGAGCTACTGGTGAATAAAGCATCCGACCCTTCCTTGTACCTATCTAATGTATCAGCCTGTACCACTGATTCACTTCCCAGCTCTCCCTGTAACACCCCTTTCCCTCCTCTAATCTCATTGGCTCCCTCCTGTCTGCTGGGAGGAGCTACTGGTGAATAAAGCATCCGACCCTTCCTTGTACCTATCTAATGTATCAGCCTGTACCACTGATTCACTTCCCAGCTCTCCCTGTAACACCCCTTTCCCTCCTCTAATCTCATTGGCTCCCTCCTGTCTGCTGGGAGGAGCTACTGGTGAATAAAGCATCCGACCCTTCCTTGTACCTATCTAATGTATCAGCCTGTACCACTGATTCACTTCCCAGCTCTCCCTGTAACACCCCTTTCCATCCTCTAATCTCATTGGCTCGCTCCTGTCTGCTGGGAGGAGCTACTGGTGAATAAAGCATCCGACCCTTCCTTATACCTATCTAATGTATCAGCCTGTACCACTGATTCAGGGAGACAATTCCACATCTTCACAGATCTCACTGTAACAAACCCCTTCCCAATATTTAGCTGGAACCTCTTTTCTTCTAATCGGAATGGGTGACCTTGTGTCAGCTGGAAAGACCTACTGGTAAATAAATCATTAGAGAGATTATTATATGATCCCCTTATATATTTATACATAGTCATCATATCCCCCTTAAGCGCCTCTTCTCCAGCGTGAACATCCCCAATTTGGCCAGTCTTTCCTCATAGCTAAGATTTTCCCTTTACCAGCTTAGTTGCCCTTCTCTGTCCCCTCTCTAATACAATAATGTCCTGTTTGAGTGATGGAGACCAAAACTGTAGGGCATATTCTAGATGGGGCCTTACCAGTGCTCTATACAGTGGGACCCCCTCCTCCCGTGACTCTCTGCCCCATTTAATACAAGTCAAGACCTTATTTGCCCTTGATGCTGCTGACTGGCATTGCTTGCTACAGACAAGTTTATTATCTACAAGGACTCCAAGCTCCGTCTCCATTATGGATTTGCCTAGTGCAGTCCCATTAAGGGTATAAGTGGATATTGTTACATCCCAGGTGCAGGACTTTACATTTATCAACATTGAATCTCATTTGCCACTTAGCTGCCCAGATTGCCAGTTAGTCAAGATCCTGTTGCAAGTGCCACATCCTGGATGGAATTAATTGGGCTGATAGTTTTGTCTCATCTGCAAACACTGATACATTACTTACAATCCCCTCCCCTAAGTCATTAATGAACAAGTTAAATAAAAGTGGACCCAATACTGAGCCCTGGGGGACCCCACTAAGAACCTTTCTCCAAGCAGAGAATCTACTATTAACAACCACCCTCAGTACTCGATCCTGTAGCCAGTTTCCTATCCATGTGCAAACGACTTCATTAAGCCCAACATACCTTCATTTAGAAAGCAGTCGTTCGTGGGGCACAGTATCAAACACTTTGGTAAAATCCAAATAGATCACATCTACTGCCCCCCCCACTGTCCAGCATCTTACTTACCTCATCATAAAAAGCAACTAGGACAAAATTTTGAATGTGATCCCTTAAAAAGCGTTCAAATAATTTTCCCACCACAGATGTCAAATTTACTGGCCTATAATTACCAGGCTGAGATCCTAATCCCTTTTTAAATATTGGAATAACATCATCTTTTCTCCAATCCATAAGCACCATACCAGATGAAAGTGAATCTGAGAAAATCAGAAATAGGGGCTGGTCTAAAACTGAACTAAGCTCTCTTAGAACCCGGGGTGTATGCCATCAGGCCCTGGAGCCTTGTTTAGATTAATTTTTATTAAATCTTTTTGAATCATATCCTGAATTAGCCACTAACTAGACTGAGCTGAGCCATTAGTGCAGCTATAAAGTGAGCCTGGGAACTCACACTCCTCTATTGTATACACTGAAGAAAAGAACTGATTTAGCACATTTGCCTTATCTGTATCTGTTACAACCATACTGGTACCATTATTTAATGGAGCAACACTCTCAACCTGCATCTTTTTACAATTAATACACTTAAAAAACTTTTTGGGGTTAGTGCACATACCTACATATTGGTATATATTGTTTCAGTGGGTGTGTCTTAGGTATGTGCACTGCGTTTCATTGAGAGGGGTTGAACTTGATGGACTTTGATCTTTTTTTAACTCAACTTAACTATGTAATTATGTAACTATGTTCTGGGTTTTGGGATACCAAATGTGACAACATACCTACCAATGCTTTTTACATGGATTTATCATAAAACAACATCACTCGTAGCTACATCGCTTTCTTAACCACTAATGTACTAGTCCATGGGATATGACGTATTGCAGACAATAAAGGAGGACATCACTTTACGTTTTTTTCTCATATATTTGAAGCCAGTGTTTACTTTCCTCATTGACCCTCTAACTTAATTGGTGCCAAGACCAAGACCACCGACCAAAAGCAGCCTTTTCTTCATCCCTTTGCTACATGCCATACCTTAGCACTAAGGAGATTACACACTGTCTAGCACTCATTGTAAGGTCATGACACTACCCTGTCCACCTTCTAGTTACTAAACTCCTGTAATACATCACATTCTTCCCTTTATAACTGTATTAATCAGTATCAATTTTGCTTGTAGCTAAAGGAAAGAATGTTCTTCCTGTATGTATTTTAATTAAACCATGAATGTTGGATTTTTTGAGTGACTGCTCAATTTTGTGTGCATAAGGCAGCAGAGGAAATCAGATCAACTTTTAAACAGTAATAAAAATGTATTTATATTCAAAATTTGTTTATATTTATGGATTCTAGAAACAGTCTAGTAATGGGAAGAATATACTGTACCACACTTTTAAAGGAACAGTTCAGTGTGAAAACAAAAATTGTGTAAATAGATCACTATGCTAGAAAGCTTCTTTTCAGCTCTCTAACTCTGAGTTAGTCAGTGACTATAAGGGGGGCCCACATGGTACATTTCTGTTCAGTCAGTTTGTAATTGATCCTCAGCATTCAGCTCAGATTCAAAAGCAACAATTGTGACCCATGTGCCCCCCCTCAAGTTTCTGATTGGTTACTTCCTGGTAACCAATCAGTGGAAAGCAAGAGAGCTGAAAAGTAGGAAGTAGTGTTCTGGCTATTATGTTACACATCCACTCACTCCAGCCTTTATACATTACATTATTGCCTAACTAACTATATTAGATACATTTTTTATTTTGCACAGCTTATCTATTTATCCAGTTTTTATTTTTACAATGAACAATTCCTTTAAGTATTTATTATTTTTCTGACAATTAAATATTTGGTAAGATTGATACAAATGTCTGTTCTCTAGTAGGAAATCAATGGAGAAAAAGGAAACTAAAGAAATGAATAGAAACAATGAGGACATTTTAAAGAAACTCAGTCACACACATCTGGACACTGGTTATTGGATTCCTCTAATTACAGAAAAGATTGAGCTTCAGAGTTCTGAAGTATTAAAATATTTTGATTATGAAGATTATACAGAACTAGAAGCCAAAATTAAATATGCCTGGGAGAAAAGGGCTTTGCAGAAACTCTTTAACTTGCCAGACAGCAGCATGGACTTAACTGAAACCCAACAAATTCATTTAAAAGCATTGAAAGCAAGAAATAAACATGCTGCTGAGATACTGAACAAACTGAAAGGGTTAAATAATGAAGGAAAAAGTCAAGATGATGAAAGTGTCAGACAGAGGGTGAAGGAATTGAAGAAAGCCATGCAGATCCCTACTGAATATCAACCACCCCCTGAGAAAAGATTCGTTGATTTAATAGATTATTTCCAAAGTCAAATTGACCTCATAGAGGAATCTTTTTTACAAAAAGAAAATCTGTCAGATGAAGAGATCCTCAACTTGGCATCTGGAGGGTTAGCACTTGAGGGGATCTATATCACAGAAAACAAGAACGATTTGCTTCAGAAACATGAGAAATTAATTTGTGTTCCTAAAAGTTTCAAACTTTGTGGACCAGAACAAGGTCCAGTCCTATGGCAAAGGGAATTTGCCTCCGTTGATAAAGAAAAGGATTTCCAAAACTTTGTTGAGAAATTTGGACTAAGTCTAAGTTGTTGCATCCCCGGTGGGTTTTTCAATCTTGGTGTTAAAATGAAAACAAACTGCAGTGAGTCTTCAGAGTCTGACAAATTAAATAAAAAACTTAATGAGCAGATTTATGTTTCCAAAACTAAATTTAACTGCATTCCACAAGCTTCCTGTTACTTTACAAAGGATCAAATCAGACTTTCTGAAGCCGCTTTCAAATGTTTAAAAGAAATTGAGAATAAAATTGAAGATCATAACACAGACTTAGAAACAATAAAAAATGAATGTGAATATTTTTATAAAACATTTGGCTCTCACGTCAGCTTGGGCCCGATACAGTTTGGAGGAATATTCTGGTGGAAAGCATCAAGAAAAGGATTTAAGGTTGCACAGTTGCAGGAAGCCAAGAAAACAATATCTGAAACACTTGATTTCTTTATGGCAGCTACTTACTATGGATGGGGAGAAAACTTAGACGTTAAAAGCTCAAAACTCCCAGTTTACCTTCATAAGTCAAACTTTTCAGAAGATATTTCTGTTTTGGTGATGAAGACTGGAGGCCCACAAATAAAAAATTCTCTACAACAATGGAAGGCAGGTCTTGTAAACAACAGTAGAACTTGGAGTATTATTGACAGAGGTTTCCAGCTGATGCCCATATGGGAATTGATTCTGTCCAATCACAAAGATGATTTTAAAAATTGTCTAAACATTGCAACATGTCTTGCTAATTCATACAAACTACTGACTAATCTCCCCATTGAAACATTTTATGGAAAATGTCTATTTTATGATATGGATAACATAAAAAGTGCCTTACAGGGAATGCCAGGGGGAGTAGACAATGCCAAAGAACACTTGATGACTATTCTTGAACATAAACATGCAATAAATCAAGCAAAACATTCTAGTTCTTGGGTAGGCATATGCCTAGATAATCGAGACTTTCAGGACTTTCTGATAAAAGTTGTTGAGAAATACAAATCTTCCTCTGAGAATCACATGATCAAATTGCTACTTCGTGCAGTCCTTGAGCCTGACATTTATTCTTTTGAAAATTTTACAGAGAAGTCATTTATATTAAAATGGATCAATGATTCAAAAATGGATGAATATCATCATTTTTCCATTTCTGCATATGAACAATTTACTGACAAAATAAAAAAATCAAAAGATATTCTTAAAGTGGCCTCTCAGTATAATCCAGATACAGTGGAATCACACCAGGCAAAGGTAAGAGCAACAATAGAAATGACTCGTGCATTGTGTTTGCTGCTAAAATGCTTGAGAAATACCAAGGAATTTGATGCAGAACTTCTATTGCTTTGTTTTGCCAACATTACAGGATTTTGTCTACAGAATTATGCATTTCAAGGCATTTTGGGATTGGAAGATATAGAATATGTGGAAGACTCTATCCACATAGCCTATCATTTATACACAAATCTAAGAAAGGAAAGTAAACAGAAATTCCAGGGTCGTGTATTGCTGGCTAGTTTGGCCCTTTTAGCAAACAGTGAGCAGCCATCATCAAAAGACATAATAAAACATCTTAATTTTATGGTTACATTTCTGGGCAATTCACTCTCTGTTACTATTTCAAAAATTCTAAAAAAATACTATGAAAATTTAGATTTTGTTAGTCTGAAAAATGATCTTAAAACATTCATTTCATCACAAAACAGAAGCAATAATACAGAATTAAATGTTGAAATGTTTTTTCTGGAATTGGAACATATTGGTCAACATAAAAAAAATGGTGAAGAAATTATCTCTGAAGTTAAATTGGAACACACAAATGTGGATTTACAGAATTTACTTAAACATCTCAATCTTGAAAACTACTATCCAAAAAAAATGAATATTTCTGACTTCCGTATAATCTGTGACATTGCTCATAAGCCCCCATCATTCCAATTTTTGCAAAAATTGCTACATTTTGATTACCGGGCAAGATATTTAAAGCACAGTTATGAAGATAAATGTGGAAAATTACCCACAACCCAAGCAAATGTTACAGAGAGTCCCACCAAAGAGAATTTTACTGACTCAGATGTGAATAGTTTTGACGGTTTTTTAAAACTCACTGAGGTGCAATCTAACAAAAGTATCACAAATGTACAGTCTATCCACCCTATGGATCTTCAGATGGCAATTTTACACTGTGCTGATGATTTAACCAGACAATACATCTACAGAAAACTTTCATTTTGTCAGTTTGCTCTTCCCCTCTTGGTTCCTGATCCTAATTCTGGGAATGTAGAATTTCCACTCTGGGCATTCTATGATGTACAAAAGAAGTGGCAGAACAATCTTCAAAAGTGTGAAACTAAGATAAAAAAATCCAATGAAAAGTATATAAAGGAAGCAAAGTTACCAATAGTAGGTTTCTTTCGGTTTGGTGACTCCTGTACATCAAAATCCCAACTTCTTAACTCTTTGATGAGTAAGCGAAAACACGACATCTTTTACCATCGACACTGTGAAGGCAGCACAAAGAAGTCAGTACTAATGAAAGGTGTTGCAGAGATCGCCTGGTATTGTCCAGGGGGGAGAGATGATGATATGTTTGATGACTGCATTGCCTTTACAAATCTCCATGGGGATCTACGAGAACATGATAAGCAAGTCAACTTCTTACTGGACATTGCCTCAGTCATTGTCATACTTGTAACAGAGGCTGACTTGGAAGATACAAAGAGCAGAGAATTTCTAATGGAACGCTATAAGTCTCCTAAACCTTTAATATGTCTGTTTTCTGATAAAGAACATAATCTGTTACGTAATGGCGAAAAAGTAAAAATTGGCACAAAGAACAGAAACGAGGCAGAATTACTCCAAGAACTAAAAATAATAATTACAAGTATGATAGGGAATACACTAAATCCGTGTTCTTTGGATGACTGTGTAGGTGTTGCAAAAGTATTTGGTATCTCTGTTGATGTAGAAAGTCAAATATGTAAATCTACTAAAGAACAAGCTCAGACTCTAATGTCTTTGTTAAATAAGAAAAAAGTTGTAGAAATTAAGAGAGAATTTCTTCCGCTACAAGGGGATCTGTGGCACAAATGGTGTCAGAAAGACAAAGAACTCAATCGTCTCAAGGGAAACAGTAATCAAAGTATTGAACAACAACGTAGTAACATTGAGTCACAGAAGAAGGAAATTAGGCAGAATCAGTTACAAAGAGCATTATCACTCAATGTATTTATGACGTGCTTTCTAAAAACTGTACAGTCACACTCAGATTTCTCCAAAATGTACTTTCTGCAGTGGTTTAAAATGCATTTAGACAAGATCACTGTCGAGAATCTCCCACAGCTAAACCAGAAATTTCATGACTTGTGGTCAAATATTCAGAAGACAAAGAAAGAAGAAAAAAACAAAAAGGCAGTCGAAGAGATGGAAAAAAGATTAAACAGTCTATCAGATCAGATAAATGATTCAACATTTGGACTTGAACACATCCTGAGAGAAGTGGGACAGATCTATGAGGCTTCAGTCACAAATTCTAAAGGTGATTCTAGTTTTTATTTGTTACCACAAATTGCTGCCAGTCTCATGGTCTCTGGGCAGCCAATAGAACTGATGGATGGGGATTCAGCACATGTGCCTCTGAGATGGATAGGAGCTGTTTTAGATAAACTGGTTGAAATACTTGGAGATAAGAAACTTTTTGTTCTCTCAGTTCTTGGAATACAAAGTACTGGGAAATCTACTCTGCTTAATGCCATGTTTGGCCTGGAGTTTGCAGTAAGTGCAGGTAGATGTACTCGGGGGGCATTCATGCAGCTTGTGAAGGTTGATGAGCATCTTAGAAAAGAGACAAATTTTGACTTTGTGCTTGTAATAGATACGGAAGGTTTAAGGGCTATGGAACTGTCCAATGAAACAACTTTAAACCATAACAATGAGTTGGCTACATTTGTAATTGGCCTGGGCAACATCACATTGATTAACCTTTATGGAGAAAATCCTTCTGAAATGCAAGACATTCTACAGATAGCTGTTCAGGCATTCCTGAGAATGAAATCAGTCAATCTCAGACCAGGATGTCTATTTGTTCATCAGAATGTTGGGGAAATCACAGCAGCAGAAAAAAATATGGAAGGACAAAGACGACTTCAAGTAAAACTGGATGAAATGACACAAATTGCAGCAGAACAAGAACATTCAGACATTACTTGCTTTAATGACGTGATCAAGTTTGATGTAAACACTCATATTTGGTACTTTGCCCACCTCTGGGAAGGTGACCCACCCACGGCTCCCCCCAATCCAAGCTACAGTCACAATGTGCAGTCTCTAAAAAAAATGATACTTGATCATGGAAAAGCACAAGACAATATTTTATCTATTTCTGATTTTAAGATCCGTGTAACTGATTTGTGGAATGCTCTGCTGAACGAGAACTTTGTTTTCAGCTTCAAGAATTGTCTAGAGATTGCAGCCTACAACAAGCTGGAAAGCAGATACTGTAAGTGGACATGGGACATGAGAGAACATATGCTTAATCTGCAAAACAAACTCACAAACCAAATTGTAAACAGTGAAATACAGAGTATAAACAGGTTATCTCTTCTTAATGATCTGAAAGAGAAATATGACAAAATTATTGACAACCTAAGTAACTTTTTCAGTGATGATAAAGATGGCAATATATTGATCCAGTGGAAAGTGAAAACTGAGATCAGACTGGAAGCTGTTAAAAATGATCTTGTAGATGAAGTAAAGAAAAACTTGGATGAGCAGATACACATAAAGAACAGCATGAGAGAAACTGACCAAATGAAAGAACAATATGAAGTAGAGCTGTTAACTAAAAGCAGAGATTTGGCTTTAGATCTTAAAGCAAAAGCATTAAATGACAATGAGATTGAGGAACAGTTTCATACACTGTGGAGTGACTGGATTGAAAAAGTGAAGGTCTCTAGACCAATGCTGGATCCACCTAACATTGAAGTGGATATGGAAAATATTCTTCTAGATTACTTTAAACAAGAGACAAATCTAATCAACAAGATCAGGAGTTCTTACGAATGGACCAATTTATATCTGGAGTTTTCAAAATATATCCAGACAAAAGTAAAGTGGCTTCGAATGAGATCTGAGAAACTTAAAAAAATGGAAGACTTGGAAATAAAACTAGAAACAGAAAAACTAAGAAACAAAATTAATAGATATATTGATAAGAAGGAGCAGGATCATATGGACTATCAGCTCAGCTACTTTTATGAAATCCTGCACATCATAGAGAAGGAACTGAGCACGTGGCTCCATCCAAAGTTCGGGTTCAAGAAGGAATTCAAGTTGTTTGTTTCCCTTTATTTCTTGAAAGAGGCAAAGGAAAGATTTACCCACCTTTCTCATGAATTTAGATCACTGAATGACCCAGTCAACCATTTTGAAGCAAAGAAGAATTATTTTTCAAAAATCTTTAAAAATTCCTTTGCAGAAAAAGCATCAATTGCGTCACTGGCTGAAATCTTAAGTGATAAACTGACTGATTCTATATTGGAACAAGTATTTGCCCAGGCGGCTATTGACTTAGTCAGTGAAATAAAATCCAACCACCCGGCTCTTAATGGGAACAGATCTAAATTAGAGCTTCACCTCTTAAAGTCTCTGGCTGAAACTGAATGTTTCCAAGAATACATTCTGTATATTGATTATCCCAAAACTGCATTCACTGAGTTTTTGCAGAAATGTGTTACTGAATATTGTAAAAGTAATAATTTAGAGATTTGTAACATTGTAATGAGAAATCTTGATAAATTAAAAATACTTATACGGGGAACTATTGAGAAATCAACTGAGGCTGTTAAACTTACCGGTGGTGATATTGATTCCTGGGTTGGAACATTCTGTAAAGAACTTGGGAGCCATATTCAGATTTCACAGAGTGACTTTAGAAGTCTTCAGTACCAGAACATAACAGATGTAGACTTCCTACAGGAGGCAGTTACTGTGGCCCTGGAAACTGGGACTCAGAGCCTAAATGAGGAATTTTCTAAGTTTTGTTTAACAAACTTCAAAGCAAGGCTCCATGAAATATTATTTGAGCAGTTTAATGCATGTTGGCATCAGTGCCCTTTTTGTAAAGTCATTTGTACTAACACTATAGCTGGGCATGATGGAGACCACAGTGTCCCATTTCACCGCCCTCAGACATTAGCAGGGTGGAAATTTCGTGGTACAGATAAGTTTGTCACAGACTTCTGCACCACTAAGGTAGCGAGTGATAAGAAATTTCGCGAGGATGGTAATAGCTTTCCATACAAGAATTACAGATCAGCAGGACCTCCATATTCTGATTGGTCTATTACACCAGATAACTCAGAGCAATGTTACTGGAAATGGTTTGTGTGTCGATTCAAGGAAGATCTAGAAAATCTTAAGAATAAAAAGTTTTATGATTCAGGGGCCATCCCTGAACAATGGAAGAAATACACCAAGGATGAGGCCATTGCTGAACTGAAAATCTAATAGTGTGTAAGGAAGATGTATCATAATTTGTAATCTTATGATCTAGTACAATATGACACAGGTCTGTACAGCTTTGTACTAAGACCTTATTATATTTTTTAATTGTTGTGGTTTTTGAATTATTCAAATGTAGTTTGTTCTGCAACTCTGAGGCCTGAAAATCTGGTTGCTAGGCTTAATTCCAGTACCAAAGCAACATTATAAATTAGATTAGAAGAAGAATAGGATAACCATTAATGCATACAGTGTATCCATTTTTTTGCTTGCTAGGGTCAGTGACCCTGAAAACTATTTTTTTCACTAGCAGGCTGGAAATAAAGTAGGAACCCAAAAAAACAAACACATTTTAATTTAAAGGCCAGCTTCTCCTTTTAGTATATTACTCACTGTAATAATAATGTGATAATTGTATCTAGTAAGGGGGCTGTTAAATAATGGCCTCTCAAGAGGTTCTGGGAGTTGGGATTCATCAAATCAAGGTTCATAGATTGGAAAATTCTTCATGATAGGGTTTTTCATTGTCTGTTTTTATAAGATTTTCAATTTTAGTGTTTGTGTGATCGTGCCTTATGGTTTATGAATGGTTTATGGTTTTAAGTGTATGTTATCTCCCAAATAAAAATGATGTCAAATGATATGTTTTGCAGATTTAAAGGGGACCTGTCACCCAGACATAAAAAGCTGTGTAATAAAAGTCCTTTTCAAATTAAACATGAATCCCCAATTATTTATTTTATTAAAACATCCATACCTGTTCTAAAGGTATTTGAAAATATGATCTGTCAATAGATATTGTGTTTGTGTGCCCCCCTCTATGTCTCTGGCATAAAGGCAGGTAGGGAATTAATTTCACTTTCTAGATGTCACTGCACTCCTCATATCCTCCACCACACACACTTACCATCTAATTGTGTAGCAGTGCATGGGTTCGATATTGGGTCCACTTTTATTTAACTTGTTCATTAATGACTTAGGGGAGGGTATTGTAAGTAATGTATCAGTGTTTGCAGATGAGACAAAACTATCAGCCCAATTAATTCCATCCAGGATGTGGCACTTGCAACAGGATCTTGACTAACTGGCAATCTGGGCAGCTAAGTGGCAGATGAGATTCAATGTTGATAAATGTAAAGTCCTGCACCTGGGATGTAACAATATCCACTTATACCCTTAATGGGACTGCACTAGGCAAATCCATAATGGAGACGGAGCTTGGAGTCCTTGTAGATAATAAACTTGTCTGTAGCAAGCAATGCCAGTCAGCAGCATCAAGGGCAAATAAGGTCTTGACTTGTATTAAATGGGGCAGAGAGTCACGGGAGGAGGGGGTCCCACTGTATAGAGCACTGGTAAGGCCCCATCTAGAATATGCCCTACAGTTTTGGTCTCCATCACTCAAACAGGACATTATTGTATTAGAGAGGGGACAGAGAAGGGCAACTAAGCTGGTAAAGGGAAAATCTTAGCTATGAGGAAAGACTGGCCAAATTGGGGATGTTCACTCTGGAGAAGAGGCGCTTAAGGGGTGATATGATAACTATGTATAAATATATAAGGGGATCATATAATAATCTCTCTAATGATTTATTTACCAGTAGATCCAGCTGACACAAGGTCACCCATTCCGATTAGAAGAAAAGAGGTTCCAGCTAAATATTGAGAAGGGGTTTGTTACAGTGAGAGCTGTGAAGATGTGGAATTGTCTCCCTGAATCAGTGGTACAGGCTGATACATTAGATAGGTACAAGGAAGGGTCGGATGCTTTATTCACCAGTAGCTCCTCCCAGCAGACAGGAGGGAGCCAATGAGATTAGAGGAGGGAAAGGGGTGTTACAGGGAGAGCTGGGAAGTGAATCAGTGGTACAGGCTGATACATTAGATAGGTACAAGGAAGGTTCGGATGCTTTATTCACCAGTAGCTCCTCCCAGCAGACAGGAGGGAGCCAATGAGATTAGAGGAGGGAAAGGGGTGTTACAGGGAGAGCTGGGAAGTGAATCAGGGGTACAGGCTGATACATTAGATAGGTATAAGGAAGGGTCGGATGCTTTATTCACCAGTAGCTCCTCCCAGCAGACAGGAGGGAGCCAATGAGATTAGAGGAGGGAAAGGGGTGTTACAGGGAGAGCTGGGAAGTGAATCAGTGGTACAGGCTGATACATTAGATAGGTATAAGAAGGGGTTGGATGGTGTTTAGCAAGTGAGGGAATACAGGGATATGGGAGATAACTCATAGTACAAGTTGATCCAGGGACTGGTCCCATTGCCATTTTGGAGTCAGGAAGGAATTTTTCCCCTCTGAGGAAAATTGGAGAGGCTTCAGATGGGGTTTTTCGCCTTCCTTTGAATCAACTGGCAGTTAGGCAGGTTATATATGGACATAAAAGGTTGAACTTACTATGTTACTATGTGACTATGTTAGATTCTGGACAAGACTGAGGAAACACATTCAAATAATGTTTATCGTGTAAGTAAAGTTTAATTTGCTTGACAAACACAATGGAAAAGAATTTGGAATTATTACTTAAGCAGCGATATATTCATAATAAATCACATGATTACTGCAAATAGAGAAGAAAAGAGAATCTTGTGCTTTGTTGTCAGACTCAGTGACAATAATGTCTGTACTAAATACTCAGTTCTGGGCACTGCACATATACGAGTGAGAAAGTGTTGGGATTATATGAATATTATTAACACTCTATACTGGATGGAAATCCTTGGAAAAAACAGTGTGAAGCAATACATGGAAACTAAATACACAAGGTCCCTAAAACTAAAGTTTTAGCCCCAGGGATACTTCAGAAATCCATTTCCCTCTGAACCCCAATATAAGTGAGAACATTATGGTCCATTGTCACATACTAACTATTCATTTTCAGAGTCCCAGAAATGACAGAACTACAGTTTTATCACCTGTACCCTACGATCAACCCTTACAGAGACCTTTAGTCATCATGGAGCAGATATGGACAATACTGGGGCAAGTGCCAACAGGGAACATCAGTAGAACCACCAACTACTCCTTAGGCAAATCAATAAACAGGACTAGCTGAGTGCAACTATATCTTATACTCACACTGATCTGACCATGAACTATCATTTACTATTAAACATTTTCTTACTAATAAAATGTACCAATCTCTTTGTCATATATGTTATGAAAAATAGTTTTCTGCTATGAGAAATGTAAGTAGTAAGTAGTAGTACTACAGGGTAATAGGGATCATGAGCCCACAAGGACCCAATAGGCACAAAGACTAATATTTCCACCACTGGAGATGATCAGCCTTACATACAGGCCTTGTGTGATCTGTGAATATAAAGCAGTTTGGATTTATTTAACGGGGGGAGTGACATCCACTTAAGCACTAAATGAAGTGCAAATTGTGTATTCCTAGGAAATGTCCTACATACTGTAAATATCCTATAAAATAAACACTGCTAAAGGGTAAGTAAAATTGATGAGGGGTCTATTCTAAGCATGTCTGCAATGTACATTCATTATTTATTTTCTTTTAATTGCAAGATATTAAGGGATACATGTACTGTTAATATGAATGAATTTTGTTACAACAGCGCCACCTGCTGGTCATTTTCCCACCAGTCTGACCAGCAAGTAGTCAAGGAAGTTGTCAGGAGAAAGAAAGAGGCTGCTCTGATGTACACATATATATTTATTAACAGCTGAAACCGAGGCGCAAATCTCTAACTGCCTCCTGGTTATCTCCAACTGGATGAACCAGCGCCACCTCAAACTCAACCTAACACTGAACTTATCATCTTTCCACCTAAACCTGGTCCTACTCCCCTATTTACTATCTCTATTGATAGCTCATTAACCCTGTCAACTCAGCTTGCTGTCTGGGGTTAATATTTAACTTTTTCAGATCAAATTAACACCACTTTTTTAAAAGTTGTCTCTTTTTCTTACACTGAATATTGCCAAAATCCATCCTTTCACCTGCTACAGCCAAGACGCTCATGCATGCTCTATCCCAACTAGATTACTGTAACTTTCTACTAACTGGCCTCCTTAACTGTTATCTCTACCCTCTACAGTCTATATTAAACACTGCTGCCAGAATTATCTTCCTCTCATCCAAAAGGTACAGGCCCCTCCGCTGCTGAAGTCCTTATCATGGCTTCCTATAAAACAAAGAATAACTTACAAACTCCTCCTCATAACCTTCCCTTCATTCCTCTGCACCTCACTACATCTCATCTCTTGTCTCTCTATATGTTCCTGGCCAAATCCTCCGCTCCTCTCAGAGCAACCGCTTGATTGCACCCCCCCCCCCACTACTACTGCTGTTTCCCACATGAAACCCTTCTCTCTTGCTGCTCCTTATATTGGGAATGTCATTCCTGAATCTCTCCAGAGAGAATCCTCCCTCAATCCCTTCAGATCTAAACCCAAAGACTCCCTTATGGAGCACCTGTATAACCCCTGAACTGGGAACTGACACTTATATGGCACTGGCACCAACTGGAACCTACAGCACTTAATATCCCTCTGATTTGAGTCTGTAAGTCACCCTTCCATTTAGAATGTAAACTCTATGGGGCAGGGACCTCAATCCTTTTGTCTCCTTGACACTAAGCACTTAATCTGTATTATAACTATACTTTATATTTATGTGTATTATATTATCCACGTATTAGTTCCAGTGTCGGACTGGCCCATGAGGATACCAGGAAAACTCCCGGTGGGCCCAGGTGTCAGTGGCCCCTCCTGCTTCTAAACATTTGGCCTATTTCATGGTCATTGCCTACAGTATTTCTATGAGAATAAAGAGGCTAAATAGTATTTAAAGAAAAGAGACTAGGAGAATAGAGGTTGAGTGAGAAGAGGAAAAATAATAGTACTGAGTGGGCCCCTGGTCAACGTTTTCTTCTTGGGCCCCTGGTCTAAGGTTTTATGGTGGGCCCTTGTGTCCCAGTCTGACACTGATTAGTACTGATTGCAATGACCACCTGTTCTACTAAGTTATAGTTCTGCTCTACAGAGCTTTGCCCTTAAGGAGCGCTATACAAATAAAAATATACATACAAACATACAGAGACTATACTCAGTTGTATTTTTATGTGAGTGGTACATTTCTAGCCTGGGTCGCACATATCTTGCCTAAAATTCAAAGCCTAAAATTTTCTTTTAGCATGTCTGTCAACCTTTCCAGATTGCCCAGCACTGCCATCATTATATGCCATCCCCCTGGTATTTATAATTGCCCTTTTCCAAACAAAATGTGAGCAGTGAGGGAGCCATTTAGTCACAGCCAAAAGTAAACCAGTGCACCTTCCAATAGGCCACACCCTATTCCAGTTGGGCCACGCCCACATTGTTGGCAGCACACGTAGCTGATCTCATAAATAATAAAGTTGAAAGTTATCATCTCTGGATTGGGTTGGATGTTGCCAATGTTTCCAGTATGAGCAACTACTAGTGATATTAAGACAGGGCAGTAATGTCATAAGGAGATATCTGAAAGCCACACAGGTATTGCTGATATCAATTTGCTTTTTCTACCTATCCGCAGCCTAAGGAAAAACAGGGCTTTCCTGCTCCAAACCAGACAGGTGCCAACCTATGACTCTGAGTTATTGATGGGCGAATCTGTGCCGTTTCACCGAAAAATTCACAAATTTACAGAAACATTCGTGAAACTGTGAAAAATTTGCAAAACGCATTGAAGTCAATGGGCGTCAAAATAATTTTGATGCGCGACAATTTTATGCACACGTCTATTCTGACGAGCAACACATTTTTTTTTTTTGTTGCTGCGGATTTTCGCAGCAGTTTCGAAAATGTATTAGATGGCGGCAAAACGTGGAAATTTGGCATGAGTTCATGCCTGGTGAATTTATTCACCCATCACTACTGAGTATTACTCACACCGACAGGCTTCTTTCTCCAACATGTCAGGAGACAGACTTGCAGTAAGATCACTGCAGGAAAGGCCAATGAAAACTCCCTTATACTTTGGTGACGATGTCCTGCCTCCCATATGGTCCTTAATTGCCCTTAACTCAGGCCTCCTTTCTCAGGGTCTACAGTACATCTATCCTCTTGATAATAACAATAATGAATTGGTTCTTTTATGGTGATTAATAAATTAAATTGTTTTTAAATGTAATGAATTGTGTCTTCTACTTCTACGACTAATAATGTGATTACTTAAAGGGGCTTTTCCCTGTATAACAGCACATATTATATAAGCTCGGATGAGTGGAATAGAGGAAAAGGGATAGTATCTCATAGTATCCCAAATGCTCCACTGAGGAGAGGAAAAAGCGATAGCATCCAAAAGGCTCCACTGAGGAGAGGAACAATTTATAGTATCCCATAGCATCAAAAAGGCTTCACTGAGTAGAGGAAAAAGGGATAGTATCTCATAGAATCCCAAAGGCTCCACTGAGGAGAGGAAAAATGGATAGCATCCCATAGAATCCCAATGGCTTCACTGAGGAGAGGAAAAAGGGATTGTATCTCATAGTATCCCAAAAGCTCCACTGAGGAGAGGAACGATTGATAGTATCCCATAGTATCAAAAAGGCATCACTGAGTAGAGGAAAAAGGGATAATATCTCATAATATCCCAAAGTCTCCACTGAGGAGAGGAACAATTGATAGTATCCCATAGTATCAAAAAGGCTTCACTGAGTAAAGGAAAAAGGGATAGTATCTCATAACATCCCAAAGGCTCCACTGAGGAGAGGAAAAAGGGGTAGCATCCCATAGCATCCCAAAGGCTCCACTGAGGAGAGGAAAAAGGGATAGTATCCCATAGTATCCCAGGCTCCAAAACGGATAGTATCCCATAGTATCCCAAAGGCTCCACTGAGGAGAGGAACAATTGATAGTATCCCATAGTATCAAAAAGGCTTCACTGAGTAGAGGAAAAGGGGATAGTATCTCATAGTATCCCAAAGGCTCTACTGAGGAGAGGAAAAAGGGATAGTATCCCATAGCATCCCAAAGGTTCCACTGAGGAGAGGAAAAGGGGATAGTATCCCATATTATCCCAAAGGCTCCACTGAGGAGAGGAAAAAGGGATAGTATCCAATAGTATCTCAAAGGCTCCACTGAGGAGAGGAAAAAGGGATAGTATCCCATAGTATCCCAAAGGCTCCACTGAGGAGAGGAAAAAGGGATAGTATCCCATAGTATCCCAAAGGCTCCACTGAGGAGAGGAACAATTGATAGTATCCCATAGTATCAAAAAGGTTTCACTGAGTAGAGGAAAAGGGGATAGTATCTCATAGTATCCCAAAGGCTCTACTGAGGAGAGGAAAAAGGGATAGCATCCCATAACATCCCAAAGGCTTCACTGAGGAGAGGAAAAAGGGATAGTATCCCATAGTATCCCAAAGGCTCCACTGAGGAGAGGAACAATTGATATTATCCCATAGTATCAAAAAGGCTTCACTGAGTAGAGGAAAAAGGGATAGTATCTCATAGTATCCCAAAGGCTCCACTGAGGAGAGGAAAAAAAAGAGTTAGTATCCCAAAGGCTCCACTGCGGAGAGGAAAAAGGGATAGTATCCCATGGTATCAAAAAGGCTTCATTGGGTAGAGGAAAAAGAGTAAGAATTCCAAATGCTCCACTTAGGAGAGGAAAAGGGATAGCATCCCATAGTATCCCAAAGGCTCCACTGAGGAGAGGAAAAAGTGATAGTATCCCATAGTATCCCAAAGGCTCCACTGAGGAGAGGGAAAGGGATAGTATCCCATATGATCCCAAAGGCTCCACTGAGGAGAGGAAAAAGTTATAGTATCTCATAGTATCCCAAGGCTTCACTAAGGAGAGGAAAAAGGGATAGTATCCCATAGTATCCCAAAGGCTTCACTGAGTAGAGGAACAACTGATAGTATCCAATAGTACCCCAAAGGCTCCACTGAGGAGTAGAAAAAGTGTACCACAAGCATCCCCTGCCACCAAATGCTCAAGTGGATATTTCTTAAAAAAAATGAATGTACATGTCCCAGTGTCAGAGCACAGGAAGTGGCATCACACGTAACATTCTGCATGCTGGTTAGGCAAAAATGTAATATATAAAGGCTGGAGTGTGCGTTAATACTATTAGGACGCCCATTGACTTTAACGACGGCAGCAAAATTGACGCAAGCAACTTTTTGGACACGTGTCCAAAATTGCCGCGGGCGTCAATTTTCGATTTTCACTAATTTTTCACAAAATGTTTGCCGTTTCCAGAAATTCGCCCATCACTAGTCATATCTGTTGCTTTTGAATCAGAGCTGAATGCTGAGAATCAATTACAAACTCACTGAACAGTTATGTCCCATGTGGCCCCCCTTATAGTCACTGACTAACTCAGAGTTAGAGAGCTGAAAAGCAGGAAGTAGTGTTCTGGCTATTATGTTACACATCCACTCACTCCAGCCTTTATACATTACATTTTTGCCTAACTAACTATATTAGATACATTTTCTATTTTGCACAGCCTGTCTACCCACGTTTTAATTTTACACTGAACTGTTCTTTTAAGTGCTTGTTACAAAACCTGTAAGGCTGTTACATGTCCCACCTGGATAAAAGATCTACAGTTATGTGAGTGCCCACCAAAATAGATGGATGGTAACATAAATGACCCCATATTTCTCCAACAACTAAGTTCATGTGAAACCTCAATTTTGCACCCCCTCATTTTATGTTTTCCAGTATTTTTCACCTTTTTCGTGGTCCCATCAATATATACATAATACATTTCTCTGAGTTTACATTTTCCCGGGTTTTTCTGGTCCCCTGAATAACGTAAAAAGGGGGTTGTACTGTGATACAAAAAAACGTTTAAAAAAAGTATCTCTTGTATTTATTGTTTTTGCATATTTCCTTGTATGTTTAATATATAAACCCATTTATTGTACATTGCTGCGGATCATGTTGGTGATTTAATAAATACAAGTGTAGGGGACTGGTAAATTAGTTCCCCAGTATTATTTAGCAGGCAGTTTCCTAGTGTTATAGACACCTAACTGGGTCCTAAAATACAGTTAGGAGGGGTAACTGTTTCCTTTTCCTGCTTTAAGCTATGACCTTTGTTGTTTCTCACAGTGACCAGTAGATGGCATTGTGCTAGAGTATAAAACCCTCTAAAGCCATGCTTTCAGTGTCCATCTTGTGCTGGCTCTAGCCTGAGCAGGCAGGCAGAGCTTGAGTGGAACCTGATTAAATTAGGATTAGGCAGGCTTGGATATTCCTTGTTATAGGTCACTTTAGGAGTGACAAATAGATAAGTTAGTTAGCTGAGCAGCTCAAGGCTCCTACAAGGAGAGTCAGAGGGATTAAGATCCCAGGTACTAATTACCCAGAGATGGGGATTAAGTATTTAGGTTTAAGAAGTAAGTTTCTCCTTAGGTTCCACTTTGGGAAACAAGTTGAGAGTTGAGTGTGCCCTAAAGGCTGCTAAGGTAATTTCCCAGTGAGGAGTAATATTGATCAGGCGTACTGTGAGTATATGTTTGTACTTTGTTAATCCGTGATACTGTTGCTGCTGTGTACACCTCACAGAGAATTGTTTGTGCAATAATTAAGTTCCTGGTTACGTTAATAGAACCACTGGCGCCCAATTCTTATACTCTGTATCTAGTCACAGTTGCACTACACCCCGCCTCCACACCGTTGCAAGGGCTTACTCCTTAGGATTAGAGGTCTCATCCGGAGCACAATATTGGGAGTGAAGCTAAATAGTAGTGTAACAGAACACGCAAATTACTACAGCACTACACAAGTTAATAATAATGATAATAATAATAATAATGGCAAACCTTTCCATAACACTCTACACATAGATCCAGCGGAAGGTAAAAAAAACCCAGAGAAAGTCAAGTGCCAATTCCAATTCATGGGGGGGGGGGCAAGGCTTTCCTTTCTGACCCCAAGATAACAATAACTGATATTCTTATGGAGTGTGGGAAGTAATATTGCTGCTAACTAATTATACCACTACCATGTCTTGTGAGTAGTTGTGATTTAATCCTTTATTCTCATCCTATTCCCTCTCGTGTTTAACAAGTGGTTGTTGCTGATGCCGTACATGGGCAACAAATCCTTTCTTGGATCTTTTTCACCCCATTGCATTTACTGAAGGAGGAAAGGTAAATTCCTGACTGTATTGCTATTCATATTGCTTGTTATATTAGACTGATCACTTGGTGACCCTCTGCTGATAAAAGGAGTTCTTTTCCCCAAAACATTGAATACTTCATTATGGCTAAGGGGATCAGTCAACGCTACCCGCTGATTGGCTGCTATTGATCTTGTAACTTGCCTGATGATATTTATTCACATTCTAGGTATTAAAATCCTCTGCTGTCCCACCTGTCTTCACTTCTTACCCTTCTAAACTGTAGAAGTCATTTCCCTGGTAGCAAAAGGAATCCAAAAGTTCCAGAACTGCTGCCGCCCCTGAACTCTATACTCAGTACCCTCACCTGACATGGGGCTGACCAGCTTCAAATTAAAGAGGCAGCCTCATATATACAAAATATTCTCACTGTTATGGCTGAACCAAGATCCAAGATCATTTAAACTAGTTCAGAATCTTCAATGAGTGACAAAAGGTACCAGTGAGTCCATAGCAAAGGTCTTATTGGAGGGCCCAATAGATAAGAAAATTGTACTAGAGCTACTCTGGGGCAGGACAGCTTGAATATACAGTAATAAGTCAGGCAATAAAGAAATGCTATGCAAGAGCTCTTCTAACTGAAGAGTCTGCCATTTTATAGTGCTGCTTGAATCTAAGGTCTGATAATGGATCCCCTGTGCTTCTATACCCTGAACAAATGTATTAATCCCTCCCACACTCTCTGTGCAAACCCACTGCAACAAAGTCATGTGTTGATTACCTGCAAGAAGCAAAGTGAGAAGAGTCCCATGTACATCCTATAGGTCCATCTACACTGCAGCAGTGGGTGTGCTAGTGCACCAATCCTCCATAATGTAACCAGAAAGACACCATTGCTACCACCACCATAGCAACCAGGATCTCCAGATAAATCACACAATCACTGTCCAAAACACGATCTACCAGTACAGCTGGCTATTCTAAAGAATAATCTAAGTGAAGATAACTGATATCATTTTGAATGAATGATCACAGAATTTACCATGTTAATGACCTGCACACAGCATGTAGCCTGCTACTAAATAGTAAAATAGTAACATAGTAGGTTAGGTTGAAAAAAGACACAGGTCCATCAAATTCAACATTAAGTCTATATATAACCTGCCTAACTGCCAGTTGATCCAGAGGAAGGCGAAAAACCCCATTTGAAGCCTCTCCAATTTGCCTCAGAGGGGGAAAAATTCCTTCCTTATATATTTATACATAGTTATCATATCACCCCTTAAGCGCCTCTTCTCCAGCGTGAACATCCCCAATTTGGCCAGTCTTTCCTCATAGCTAAGATTTTCCCTTTACCAGCTTAGTTGCCCTTCTCTGTCCCCTCTCTAATACAATAATGTCCTGTTTGAGTGATGGAGACCAAAACTGTACGGCATATTCTAGATGGGGCCTTACCAGTCTCTATACAGTGGGACCCCCTCCTCCCGTGACTCTCTGCCCCATTTAATACAAGTCAAGACCTTATTTGCCCTTGATGCTGCTGACTGGCATTGCTTGCTACAGACAAGTTTATTATCTACAAGGACTCCAAGCTCCGTCTCCATTATGGATTTGCCTAGTGCAGTCCCATTAAGGGTATAAGTGGATATTGTTACATCCCAGGTGCAGGACTTTACATTTATCAACATTGAATCTCATTTGCCACTTAGCTGCCCAGATTGTCAGTTAGTCAAGATCCTGTTGCAAGTGCCACATCCTGGATGGAATTAATTGGGCTGATAGTTTTGTGTCATCTGCAAACACTGATACATTACTTACAATACCCTCCCCTAAGTCATTAATGAACAAGTTAAATAAAACTAGCAATATTAATTGGAGAACCGATAGCCAAAACTATTATTGACCAGTGCAGGGGCTCTTACTCACAGTGTATATATGTAGAAATTGCAACAGTGTGACACCCACCAAGGAAATGCAGCAACAGAAAAAGGGAGAAAGAATAAAAACAGAAGAACAGAGAGAATGCTATGGCACATCTTATTTGGGATCAAGTACAAGCTACTGTTTTATTATTACAGAAAAAAAGGAAATAATTTTTAAAAATTGGATTATTTTGATACAATGGAGTCTATGGGAGATGGCCTTTCCATAAATTAGAACTTTCTGGATAACGTGTTTCCGCATAATGGGTTCTATACCTGTAGTCAGGGCCGGAACTAGGGGTAGGCAGAGTAGGCACGTGCCTAGGGTGCAAAGGTGGAGGGGTGTCAGGCACGTACTTACTCCTACCCCTAGCTCGGGCCCGGCTCTGGGCAGAACAAACATCAGAAGTGTAAAACTAAAATGAAAAAATCAAGTGAGAAATATATAAATGAAGCAGAAATACCTATCGTATGTATCTTACGGTTTGGTGACTCTTGCACCTTAAAATCCCAACTTCTTAAAGGGATACTGTCATGGGAAAAATGTTTTTTTCAAAATGAATCAGTTAATAGTTCTGCTCCAGCAGAATTCTGCACTGAAATCCATTTCTCAAAAGAGCAAACAGATTTTTTTATATTCAATTTTGAAATCTGACATGGGGCTAGACATATTGTCAATTTCCCAGCTGCCCCAAGTCATGTGACTTGTGCTCTGATAAACTTCAATCACTCTTTACTGCTGTACTGCAAGTTAAAGTGATATCACCCTCCTCCCTTTTTCCCCCCAGCAGCCAAAGAAAAGAACAATGGAAAGGTAACCAGATAACAGCTCCCTAACACAAGATAACAGCTGCCTGGTAGATCTAAAAACAACACTCAATAGTAAAAACCCATGTCTCACTGAGACACATTCAGTTACATTGAGAAGGAAAAACAGCAGCCTGCCAGAAAGCATTTCTCTTCTGAAGTGCAGGCACAAGTCACATGACCAGGGGCAGCTGGGAAATTGACAAAATGTCTAACCCCATGTCAGATTTCAAAATTGAATATAAAAAATCTGTTTGCTCTTTTGAGAAATGGATTTCAGTGCAGAATTCTGCTGGAGCAGCACTATTAACTGATTCATTTTGAAAAAAAAATGTTCCCATGACAGTATCCCTTTAACTCTTTGATGAGTAAGAGAAAACACGACATCTTTTACCATCGACACTGTGAAGTCAGCACAAAGACGTCAGTACTAATGAAAGGTGTTGCAGAGATCGCCTGGTATTGTCCAGGGGGGAGAGATGATGACATGTTTGATGACTGCATTGCCTTTACAAATCTCCATGGGGATCTACGAGAAGATGATAAGCAAGTCAACTTCTTACTGGACATTTCCTCAGTCATTGTGATACTTGTAACAGAGGCTGACTTGGAAGATACAAAGAGCAGAGAATTTCTGAGAAAATGCTATCAGTCTCCTAAACCTTTAATATGTCTTCTTTCTGATAAAGAACATAATCTGTCAGATGCTGGTAACAAAGTGAAAATTGGAACAAAAAACAGAAATGAGGCAGAATTAGTACAAGAATTAAAAAGAACATTTAGAAGAACGATCGGGGATATAGAGAGGCTTTTTTCTCTGGATGACTGTGTTGGCCTTGCACAAGAATATGGTATAACAGTTGATGTAGAAAGTCAAATATGTAAATCTACAAAAGAACAAGCTCAGACTCTAATGTCTTTGTTAAGAGAGAAAAAAGTTGTAGAATTGAAGAGAGAATTTCTTCCACTGCAAGGGGATCTGTGGCACAAATGGTGTCAGAAAGTGAAAGAACTCAATCGTCTCAAGGGAAACAGTAATCAAAGCATTGAACAGCAACGTAGTAACATCGAGTCAGAGATGAATGAAATTAGGCAGAATCAGTTACAAAGAGCATTTCCACTCAATGTATTTATGACGTGCTTTCTAAAAATTTTACGGTCAAACTCAGATTTCTCAAACATGTACTTTCTGCAGTGGTTTAAAATAAATTTGAACAAATTAAGTGTAGAATTTCTCCCACAATTAAACCAGGCTTTTCATGACTTGTGGCCGGATATTCAAGTGGCAAAGAAAGAAGAGAAGGACAAAACATCAGTAGAAGAGATGGAAAAGAGATTAAATCAGATAAATGATTCAACGTTTGGACTTGAACACATACTGAGAGAAGTGGGACAGATCTATGAGGCTTCAGTCACAAATTCTAAAGATGACTCTTGTTTTTATTTGTTACCACAAATTGCTGCCAGTCTCATGGTCTCTGGGCAGCCAATAGAACTGATGGATGGGGATTCAGCACATGTGCCTCTGAGATAGATAGGAGCTGTTTTAGATAAACTGGTAGAAATACTTGGAGATAAGAAACTTTTTGTTCTCTCGGTTCTTGGAATACAAAGTACTGGGAAATTTACTCTGCTTAATGCCATGTTTGGCCTGGAGTTTGCAGTAAGTGCAGGTAGAGGTACTCGGGGGGCATTCATTCAGCTTGTGAAGGTTGATGAGCAACTTAGACAATTGATGAATTTTGACTTTGTGCTTGTAATAGATACCGAAGGCTTAAAAACCATGGAACTGTCCAGTGAAACAACTGTAAACCATGATTATGAGTTGGCTACTTTTTTAATTGGCCTGGGCAACATCACACTCATTGACATTAATGGGGAAAATCCTTCTGAAATGCAAGATATTCTACAGATACAGTAGCTGTTCAGGCATTCCTGAGAATGAAACTAGTAAATCTTGAACCAGGAATCCTATTGGTTCATCAAAATGTTGGAGACAGCCAATCAACAGAAAAAAATATGAAGGCACAAAGACGACTTCAGGAAAAACTGGATGAAATGACACAAATTGCAGCAGAACAAGAACATTCAGACATTACTTGCTTTAATGATGTGATCAAATTTGATGTAAACACTCATATTTGGTACTTTGCCCACCTCTGGGAAGGTGACCCACCCATGGCTCCCCCCAATCCAAGCTACAGCCACAATGTGCAAGCTCTAAAAAAAATGATACTTGATCATGGAAATTCACAAGGCAATATTTTAACGATTTCAGATTTTAAGATCCGTGTAACTGATTTGTGGAATGCTCTGCAGAACGAGAACTTTGTTTTCAGCTTCAAGAATTCTCTAGAGATTGCAGCCAACAACAAGCTGGAAACCAGATACTGTAAGTGGACATGGGACATGAGAGAACATGTGCTTAATCTGCAAAACCAACTCACAAACCAAATTCTAAACAGTGAAATACAGAACATAAGCAGAGTTTCTCTTCATGAGAAGCTTAAAAATACATTTGCCAAAGTTATGGAGGAACTAAATAGTTTTTTCTCTGATGAGAAAGATGGCAATATACTGATCCAGTGGAAAGCAAAAACGGAGATCAGACTGGAAGGCAACAAAAATGATATTATAGATGAGGTGAAGAAAAACCTGGATGAACAGATGCACATAAAGAACAGAATGAGAAAAACTGACCAAATGAAAGAAACAAATGAAGTTGAGCTGTTAACTAAAAGCAGAGACTTGGCTTTACATCTAAAGGAACAGGCATCATATAAAGATGAGATAGAAGAAAGTTTCAATAAACTGTGGAGCGATTGGATTGAACAAATGTCCATGCTGGATCCACCTAACATTAAAGTGGATATGGAAATTATTCTTCTAGATCACTTTGAACAAGAGACAGATCTGAGCAACAAGATCAGGAGTTGTTATCAATGGACCAATTTATATCTGGAGTTCTCTAAATATATCCAGACAAAAGAAAAGTGGCTTGGAATGGCATCTGACAAACTCAAAGAACCGGAAGAAATGGAAATAAAACGAGAAACAGAAAAACTAAGAAAGAGAATGAATAGTTATATTGATAAGAAGGAGCAGGATCATATGGACTATCAGCGCAGATACTTTCATGAAATCCTGCGCATCATTGAGAAGGAACTGAGCACTGGGCTCCATCCAAAGTTCGGGTTCAAGAAGGAATTCAAGTTGTTTGTTTCCCTTTATTTCTTGAAAGAGGCAGCAGAGAGATTTACCCACCTTTCTACTGAATTTAGATCACTGAATGACCCAGTCAACCATTTTGAAACAAAGAAGAATCATTTCTTAAAAAACTTTAAAAATCCCATTTGCAGAAAAGACATCGATTGCGTCACTGGCTGAAATCTTAAGTGATAAACTGACTGATTCTATAAAGGAACAAGTATATGCCCAGGCGGCTATTGACTTAGCCAGTGAAATAAAATCCAACCACCCGGCTCTTAATGGGAACAGATCTAAATTAGAGCTTCACCTCTTGAAATCTGTGTCTGAAAAGGAAGATGTCCAGTATATTCAAAATGCCATTTAGAGAGTATTTGCAGGAATGTGTTACTGAATATTGTGATAATTCCAGGATTTTTAACCTTTTAATCAGACATCTTGATGGTGATATCGATTCCTGGGTTGGAACATTCTGTAAAGAACTTGGGAGCCATATTCAGATTTCACAGAGTGACTTTAAAATCCTTCAGTACCAGAACATAACAGACAGGGCCGCCATTAGAAATCACGAAAAAAAATTCACAACAAGAAATCACAACAAAATTTTTGGGGCCCCCTGGGCCCCGCCCACACTGACGACCAAGCTCCACCCCATATGCCGCCCAATTCCACATCGCAGTTAAAAGACCACACAGACATCAGCGCTAAAAAAGTAACCCCCCCACACACAAGTTATAAAAAGCTATTGATGGTCAGGGCCCCCTTATAAAAAATTGGGACCCCAAAAAAAAAAATGTAAAAAAAAAAAAATGTTTTTTTTTTAAAAAAAACATTGGTGGCAGGGGCCCCCTTATAAGTTAAAAACAAATTGGGGCCCCCAAAAAAAAATGTAAAAAAAAAAATGTTTTTTGAAAAAAAAAAAAAGTGGCAGGGGCCCCCTTACAAGTTAAAAAAAATTGGGGCCCCCAAAATTTTTTTTTTTAAAAAAAAAAAACCTTGGTGGCAGGGGGCCCCTTACAAGTTAAAAAAAAATTGGGGAGGGGGCGTGGCCTGGTGCTGATCCGGAGTAGACGCATGTACTGAGCGCTCCTGAAACTTGGGGCCTCCAAAGCCAAGAAAATCGCTTTGCAACTATGACTAAGCGAGGGAAACAAAAAGGGAAGTCGACTCCACAGGAGACACCCGCCAAAAGCGGTATAGCATCGTTTTTCAGCGCTAAAGACAGCGGCAGCAGTCCGAAAGAGGCCACGCGGCAGCCATCTTGGGAAGCGGGCCTAGACGAAGAGGCAGCCCGGGAAAGCAGTAACGCAACCTTGAGCCCTATTATACCTCCACGGAATCCACCGACGGCGGACGGGGCAGAACCTTCCACGCATCACACGGCAAGTACTGGAATTTCCTGTACTCCTTTTATAGAGGGTGCCCCGGAGTGGAGCAGTGGGGACGGAGGTGATTGGGATAGCGCCCGGGAGTCGCAGGCCCCACAAATTACGAGCGGAGTGGTGGACGCTCCTAGCCCTTTAGGGACAGTAAAAGACCCACAACGACAACTAACACCCCCTGAGCCTAACGCACTGGAAGTAATCCAAGGGGACCGTGTCTGTTTGGCCCCAGTGGGGAACTCTATGATGGCGGAAGGCCTAGCAGGTGCGCATGTACATTTGTCGCAAGTGCACAACGAATATGCAATGGACATGCAAGCGCTCAAAAACCTGATAGGTAATCTCCCTACTAAAACGGACCTTGTGACACACATGGCCCAACTAGAACAATCGCTGAGGGTGGAAATAACAACTATTAATAACCATCTACAGCTCCTGGGTGCCAAAGTCACTACACTTGAAGAACAGCACGGAGAACATACTAGGAATGTAGAGACTATGCAAGAGATGCTTTCAGCACAGTCAATGCAGCTGTTCCAATTACAACAACATGTGGATGATCAAGAGAATAGAAGTCGGAGGAATAATATACGCGTTAAGGGTCTACCTGAAGCCACTGGGCCAGAGGATCTCCGTCCTTCGATACGGGACATCTTTAACAATCTGCTTGGTCGCCCGGATGGCACCCACCTCGAGATGGACCGTGTGCATTGTGAAACGCGTCCTTTTAACCCAGACGCCAAATACCCAAGAGATGTCATCTGCAGGATACATTTTTATGCAGAAAAAGAGCAGATCATGCGTAAGGCAAATGAAAGGAGGGAAATTGATTTTGACGGAGCAAAGCTCAAGATCTTTTCGGATTTGTCGAAACGTACTTTATCGCAAAGACGAGCCTTACGCCCATTACTACAAGTCCTGCAAGAAAAGGGTATCAAATACAGGTGGGGTTTCCCATTTGCTTTAATAGCCTCCGATAGAGGGCGCACGGCAGTGCTCAAAACACCAATGGACTTGGAAGGCTTTATAAAGCGACTAAGTTTGCCGCGGATCCCGTTACCGGCCTGGACGCACCCCACAATAGAACCACAGAGGAGAGCGACTTGAAGCTGCAACGTAAATTTGTAAATGTTCCCTGCTGCCTTTAACTTGGAATACAAAGGACTATTGAGGACCAGTCGTCTCAAGATGTCTTGCCACTAGATCCAAAGGGTAAATTTTTCTTTTGCTACCCCCGCCAGCGACACATCCGGTTTATAATTGCGAACTACCTACGACAATGAAAGGGCAGATAGCCCAAACAAGTATACCCTAACTTGGCTGGAATTAATAGACTATTTTTGTCTTTTTTTTTTCCCTTTTTTTTTTTTTTTTTTTCTTCTATCTCTGTTTTTCTTTCTCCCTTTCTTGACTTTTTTCTTTTTCTTTATGTCTATATTGCCAAGCACTGGTGAGCGGTGGAGTCGAAGCCTGGCGTATGGACTGTAATTTTGCCTCGGAACAAGGGTATAACAGGTACCCTTGCAAGTTCACTTGGTCCGGAAGTCACGTGAAGGTGCATCTTTATTAGTGCAAGTATGTCTGTTTTGATGGTTATGTATAACGGATGAGGCCCTCTGCAGGGGACACCAATCTAATAATTATTATTTATAGCAAAAAATGTGAACTATGTTGGTACCTCAACGGCTATCCATCCAAATGGCTAATATCTACGGTGTTTCCCTGCATGTGTGTATAGACTACTTTATACTAGGTTGCCTTACTAAGAAGCCCTCAGATCGTTATGCCAGTTTCCGGCTTTTATTGCACTTCATTTCATTTCCTTCTATAATTAAAATTGAGACAACCAGGACGGACATATATTAAAACAGGGGGTAGGGAGGGAGAGAGGGAGGAAAAAAAGGAAAAAAAAAAGAAGGAAAAAAAGGGGAGGGGAAGAGAGGGAAAAAAAAAAAAAAAAAAAAAAAAAGGAAAAAGGGAAAGAGATGTTGAATTTAAACCATAGTCAATGAAACAATCCTATCTGGCTTTGGAGGCCCGCCCCCTCCATCTCATCTCAGTGAAGTCTAGAACTGAAATGGCAATGGCCCCAGACCTTGCTTCCCACTCTAGGGACCTCATGGGTTTGACACCTGTGCTTACAAAAGTGTATTTAGTTTCGTGTTTGATGTTTGTTTGTGTAACCCCGATCCTTATGACACAGTACCGAAAGTTTTATTTTTTTAACCCAAGGGAAACGTGCCCTGCATATTGGCAAATCAAAATTTTTGACAATGGCTAATCTAAGAATAACTACACTGAACTGTAGAGGCATGAACACACCGGAGAAAAGGTCACAATTGTTATATGAAATGCACAAGTCCAAAACTGATATTTTACTTCTCCAGGAAACTCACTTTAAAGAGGGACATAGGCCAGCTTTCACTAACAAATATTTTACTACCTGGTTTTTTAATGATAATCCAGAAGCTAGGACGAAAGGTACAGCTATAGCTATACATCGTAATTGTACACATCACTTTATCGATATTAAGAAAGATAACGTTGGACGAGTATTAGCAATTAAACTTGAGATCCAGCAGTCTGTCCTGACGATTGTTAATCTCTATGCACCAAATGTTAACCAACCTCAATTTTTAGATAAGTCATTTCGACTGTTATCAGAATTGATGGAGGGGATGGTAGTGGTAGGGGGGGACCTGAACATAGCCTTAGAACCATTATTGGATGTATCCTCAGGGAAAACGAGCATCGCATACCGACAACTTAAAAAAGCCAAAATTGTACTGCATAATCAACAATTGGTGGACAGTTGGAGGTTTCGTCACCCATCTACCAAAGATTATACACACTATTCCGTGCCACATAATCAATATAGCCGGATTGATTATTTATTTACTTCCCATCACATCTTAGAATGGATTAGGCATGCGGAGATAGGCCCTCAGACCTGTTCGGATCATCATCCGGTTCATCTTGATTTAAATGTCCCTAATTTATCCAACCGCCCCTGGACATGGCGACTCAATGAATCTCTTTTGGTTGATGCTTTGTGCCTTAAAGAATTACGAGAAGTGATTACAAATTTTGAATCTGACCACAAGGATGACTCTACGTCTTCTCTAACGAAATGGCTCGCTCTGAAATGCATGCTTCGGGGCACTTTAATTAAACACGGAGCCAGAATTAAAAGACACAGGACGAAAACCATGACTGAATTACTGCAAAAAATCCAATCCCTGGAACGGTCACATAAACAATCCCTGTCTCTTCAGGTGTTGGGTAATTTAGTCAAGGCACGACAGGAATTGCTGGCACTTACACAGCAACACTACAGGAGATTCATTGAAAAATGCAGGGGAAAGTGTTATGAATTAGGGAATAAATGTGGAAGTCTGTTAGCTAAACAGTTGAAAAGGACACAAATGTCTACTTACATCCCCCGTATACAGACAAAAGATGGTTCTATCACCCATCTATCCACAGAAGTAGCGGAAACTTTTAAACGATACTATGCGACATTGTATAATATTAGCAACCCCACTGCTTCAGAATCTTCACCAGAAATGTTAGATTATATTAAAAATTCTTCCCAAGTAACGCTCCATGACTGTGGGATGCAGGACTCGTTAGCACAGCCCTTTACTCTGGAAGAACTTAAAGTAGCCATTAGCACTACCCCGAATGGGAAAAGCCCGGGGCCTGACGGCTTTTCAGTGGGAATGTACAAATCCATGGGGGAGGCCCTCTCCCCTGTTATGCTTGCTGCATTCAATTCCATTTCAGATCTCTCGCCTCCCTCCCCGGAATTCCTAGAGGCTACTATTGCACTGATTTTAAAACCTGGCAAAGATCCAAAGAATTGTTCTAGCTACAGACCTATTTCATTATTGAATGTCGACACTAAACTGTACGCAAAACTGTTAAGTAATAGACTAAAGCCATTATTGAATGATTTGATCCACCTAGACCAGGTGGGGTTCGTACCCGGGAGAGAGGCGAGAGACAATACATTAAAGGTTTTTTCGCTTATACATCATGTCCAAAAGGAGAAAACGCCTGTTCTCTTGCTGTCATTGGATGCAGAAAAAGCCTTTGACAGGGTGAGTTGGGCCTTCCTCAGGGCTGCAATGCTGCAGGCAGGCTGGGGAGATAAATTTGTATCCAAAGTGATGGCCTTATACACCATACCTTCAGCCAAGGTCAGAGTTAATGGAATTTTGTCTGAATCGTTTAAATTATCTAATGGGACTCGTCAGGGGTGCCCCTTATCCCCACTGCTTTACATTTTGACCATGGAGCATTTACTAAATGCCATTAGAATGAACCCGTTGATCCTTGGGCCACAAATTTCAGACCAAGAGGTCAAAACTGCCGCTTTTGCTGATGACCTTTTGATATTCCTTAGATCCCCCTTTCTATCTATACCTCCTCTTCTTGCAGAATTAGCAAAATTTGGGAAATACAGTAACTTTAAAGTGAATGCTACTAAGTCAGAAGCTTTGGATATCTCATTATCTCCAGGGGAGGCCCACCGTATACAGGAAAATTTTCCATTTGCTTGGCAGACGCATTCCCTCAAATACCTGGGGATCCAAATACCACGAGACCTGACTCAGACTGCAGCATTAAACTATAATAAATTGTTCACCCAACTTAAGCAGGATCTTAAAACCTGGGAGCCGCTGAAATTGACGTGGTTTGGCAGAATTAATGCCATAAAAATGGTTATCTTACCGAAATATTTATATTATTTCCAGACCATACCTCATCAGCTGCCCCCTAAGATGTTTAAGAAAATTAATAACGCCTTGATTCAATTTGTTTGGGAGAATAAGCCACCGAGATTAAAACAAGCACTCTTATTTACACATAAACGAAGAGGTGGCCTTGGACTTCCGGACTTGCAATCATATTACCAGGCGGCAACTTGTCAGCGTATAGTTGACTGCTTCCACCACAAACATTGCAAATTATGGACTCAATTTGAACAAAACAAGATCAGGCAGCCCTTAACAGCCTTGCCCTGGCTAAAACCGTCTGAGCGACTTAATAAGCAGGTTTTGCCCCTCATTATTCAAACAGCCCTCTCTGTATGGGATAAAATAACCCTAACGATCCCACTATCGAAACGTTCAGGGCCAATGACTCCGCTGATTGGGAATCCCAATTTCCCCCCAGGGCTCCTCACCAAGGGATTCCTTCATAAAAGCAGACATGAACCGCTTCCCTTTGCCCTGGTCAAAAGTCCCACTGGTGTAGCTCCCCTTCGTGTTATAGTTGGTGACTTAGCAAATTCCTTCCCCTTTAAATTTATGTATCACCAATTAGTACATTGGTTTCAGGTGCATTCTGAGAAGTCCGAATTATTATCAGATCTGACGTTGTTTGATGAGCTATGCTTGGCTCCGGAGTCGCCACAGCATACTATATCGCAGATTTATAATATTATTCGGAACCTCAAACAAGTGCAATTTCCAAGTTATACTGAAAAATGGGCAAAAGATCTCAACCGCAGCGTGACGGAGGAAGAGTGGAACATTAGTTTTAAACTGACTCATGCAATGGTTACTGCCTGCAAAGCCCAAGAAACAAATTATAAAATTCTTTCTCGTTGGTATCGATGCCCGGCGGTCTTGCATAAGATGTTCCCCTCCACCTCCAACACATGCTGGAGATGTAATACACAGAAGGGAGATATGATTCACATATGGTGGGAGTGTCCCATGCTTCAAAGTTATTGGGTAGCAATATTTAACTGTATAGCAAAAGTCATCGCTATTGATCTCCCCTTAGATCCTGCATTAGCACTACTGTCAATACCACCTCCCCATTTCACTATTACAAAGAAAGCGTTCCTAGCTTTTGCATTAACGGCAGCCAGGGCAGTAATACCCAGATTCTGGAAACAGAGTCGCACGCCCCCAGTGGGTGACTGGATGAAAGAACTCAATTCCATTATGCGCAATGAAGAGTTGCTTTCTTATTCGAATAAAACACAAAATAACTATGTACGTACATGGTCTGCTTGGACCCTCTTCAAGGAGTCTTCTGAGTATGTTAACATGTTGGTTGTTTAAGGGTATGATGGATCATTGCAGAGTGTCCTGTGTGCTGAAAAATTGTGTCCTGTTTATCAACCGATATTGTGGTATAAAGTTGGGTTCCGTATTTTCCCTCCATACTTTAGACGGAGGGTAGAAGTAATAGTTAGGAACTGTGTCCCCCCCCCCTTGTCCTTAATGTTTTGTCGTTTTTTTTGTTTTTGTTTTGTTTCATATGTAAGTGCATAAGCACGGATAAGGAGGACACGTCTAAAATTTTGTTTTAAATGCAAAGGGGTGTCTGTCGGATGTTTGCACAGCAGATATATTCCCTATCGTTTGTGAGTGTATATTATTGAAATATATGATGTGTTCTTCATGCTTTGTGCATCTCTACTCTTATTTTGTCTAACCGATTGTAATGTGTATGTTTTGAGTTTGGAAAATGGAAAATAAAGAATATATAAAAAAAAAAAAAAAAAAAAAATTGGGGCCCCAAATAAAATTGTTTTACAAAAAGATTGGTGGCAGGAGCCTATAGAATATTAAAATAATACATTGGTGGCCAGGGGATTAAAAAAAAAAAAAACCACAAACTGGTGTTCAGTAGAATTGAACTCATGGCTTCAGTACTTCAACTTCGCCTCCTTTCGTGACTTCGGGTCTTTGCGCCACTTCAGGGCTTCGGCTGTTTTCGTGACTTCGGGTCTTTTCAGCGCTTCGGGACTTCGGCTTTTTTCGTGACTTTGGGTCTTTTCGACGCATCGGCTTCGGCTTTTACGCACTTCCGCATTCGGCGACGTAGAGGGAAGACGTACGGCTCGAGCGCTCGTAAGGGGGGCCCGGAATTTCAAAAAATGCAGCGATACCGGGCCCCCCTTCATGCCCGGGCCCAGTACGCTTGTCCCCCCTGATGGCGGCCCTGATAACAGATGTAGACTTCCTACAAGAGGCAGTTACTGTGGCCCTGGAAACTGGGACTAAAGAGCCTAAAAAAGGAATTTCCTAAGTCCTACATGTAAAATTTCAAAATTAAGCCCCACAAAATATTATTTGAGCATTTTAATGCATGTTGGAATCTGTGCCCTTGTAAATCTTTTCATACTGACACTGTAACTTGGGATATTGACGACCTCAGTGTCCACATTGAACCCCCTCAGACATTGGCAAGATGGACTTTTCATGGTACAGATCAGTTAGTCACAAGGATCCACATCACTCCAATAGCGAGTGCAGAGCCAGACCGAGCTATAAGGGCGCACAAGGCCCCGAAATTTTACCCCCGAAAGAATAAACCATAACAAAATAAATCCCTCACAGTCCACCCACTGTGTTGAGGTTTTGGGGTCAGTGACCCAGAGGCAAGATCTTTGTACTAGTTGCAGGATGAAAATAGGAAGGACAGGAAAGCTAATGATTAATTAAACAGCATTATAATGAGAAATGTAAAAGTTGCTTAGAATCAGTTGCTGTAATCCATAATTAAATAACTTCCCCTTTCATTTCTTTTATTATTATTAGATGACACATTATATTCTCTGGGTTATCCCTAGAATAACCAGATATCTTATAGTATCTTGAAGGTGAGGGGACTTAGCTCTAATAACAGCTTAGGTTTATTCTCCATCATCAAATGGCTAATTATCATTCCTCTAGGACTCTCTAAGCTGTATAAGTTTGTCTTGTAGTCCTTCAATGGACCACTGTTATATCTTGTTGTTTGTGTAAAACCCAATAAAACTTTTTAAAAAAAAACAGAAGGTGAGGGGAGTCCTAGTCACAGCGCTCGGTTTACTAATTTAAAGGGTAAGTAAATTTTAACAATAAGTGAATGTAAAATTGATGAGGGGGCTATTCTAAGCACTTCTGCAATGTGCATTCATTATTTCTTAATTTTTAATTCCAAGGTATTAAAGGGATACTGTCATGGGAAAACATTTTTTTCAAAATGAATCAGTTAATAGTGCTGCTCCAGCAGAATTCTGCACTGAAATCCATTTCTCAAAAGAGCAAACAGATTTTTTTATATTCAATTATGAAATTTGACATGGGGCTAAACATATTGTCAATTTCCCAGCTGCCCCAAGTCATGTTACTTGTGCCTGCACTTTAGGAGAGAAATGCTTTCTGGCAGGCTGCTGTTTTTCCTTCTCAATGTAACTGAATGTGTCTCAGTGGGACATGGGTTTTTACTATTGAGTGCTGTTCTTAGATCTACCAGGCAGCTGTTATCTTGTTTTAGGGAGCTGCTATCTGGTTACCTTCCCATTGTTCTGTTGTTAGGCTGCTGGGGGGAAAGGGAGGGGGTGATATCTTCTGCTGGAGCAGCACTATTAACTGATGCGTTTTGAAAAAAACATGTTTTCCAATGACAGGATCCCTTTAAGGGATACATGTACTGTTAATATGAATGAATTGTGTTACAACAGCGCCACCGGCTGGTCAGTTTCCCACCAGTCTGACCAGCAAGTAGGAAAAACTGGATGAAATGACACAAATTACAGCAGAACAAGAACATTCAGACATTACTTGCTTTAATGACGTGATCAAGTTTGATGTAAACACTCATATTTGGTACTTTGCCCACCTCTGGGAAGGTGACCCACCCACGGCTCCCCCCAATCCAAGCTACAGCCACAATGTGCAAGCTCTAAAAAAAATTATACTTGATCATGGAAATTCACAAGGCAATATTTTATCGATTTCAGATTTTAAGATCCGTGTAACTGATTTGTGGAATGCTCTGCTGAACGAGAACTTTGTTTTCCACCTGCTGGTCATTTTCCCACCAGTCTGACCAGCAAGTAGTCAAGGAAGTTTTCAGGAGGGAAAATGACTGGTGGGAAACTGACCAGCAGGTGGCGCTGTTGTAACACAATTCATTCATATTAACAGTACATGTATCCCTTAATATCTTGCAATTAAAATAAATAAATAATGAATGTACCTTGCACAAGTGCTTAGAATAGCCCCCTCATCCATATTACATTCACTTAAAATTCAGTCCGTCACTTCATCATCCACAACTTCTCTTTCCGCTGTGTCTTTTTTGTCCTTTTGTATATATTTGATTTAGTGACAGATCACAAATGTACACAGGCAGCACAGCAATTCCTGCAGTAGGAGAGATAATTGGATCTGGTGCCACGGAAGGGCTGGAAATGTTAATTATATTTTGTGCTTCTGTACCAGCCCAAGGCAACCACAGCCCTTTAGCAGTAAAGATCTGTGTCTCCAAAGATGCCCCAGTAGCTCCCCATCTTCTTTTCTGCTGATTCACTGATTCACATGCTCTGTGCTGCTGTCACTTACTGAGCTTAGGGAGCCACTCACAATATACAGTACACATAGAATAGAAATGTCACAATATAAGGCTGATTAGTAATTAATACACATAATTACTACATGGCAGCACAGAAACCAGTGCAATTAGCATCAGAATTGAATAATCAGCAAACCTGTAGCATCAGCTTATATTACAGCCAGGGAAGCTCATTTTCTGCTGGATAATTAGTGACGAGCCCTAAGCTTAGCTTCTCAACAGCCAATCAGAGCCCACTGAGCATGTGAGTGTCACAGACACTTTCCAAGATGGTGACCCCCTGTGACAAGTTTGAAGTCCTGGATCATTGCTGCTATTGACAAGCTCAAACTTTAGCCTCCTGCAATAAGTTCACTATAGAAAATAGGCCATTTGTAGCCACATTCATTTTTAGGGTTTAGTTCTCCTTTAAAAAAAAAATCAGTTGCACAATATTCATAATAAATCACACAATTACTGTAAATAAACAGAAATGGTCTCTCTGAGCTTTAGCCCCAGGGAATTTTAGTGAGAACTTTATGGCCCCTTATCACATACTAATATTAATTTCTCTTCACACAAAGGTTAATCGCATTTCATACCATAGTGAGGTTGGTGCATTTTGTTGGTCAGAAAGATACATACCCAGCAAAATTCAAAATTCTAAATAATGCAAGACATTTAGGGCTTTCTCTGACTTTTAATATTAAATGACAGTTCATGGTCAGACCTCAAGCACAAGCTACTTTAGTACAGTTGCAAGTCCTGTCGTTGTGGCTAAATCAGTTTTCTTGGACAGATGGAATTATTCAAAACAAAAACGTCAATATATTATATTCAGGAGGTCAAAAATTCCAAACTAAAGATTTTCAGAAAACTTTGTTGAGTGTTCATGTAAAGTCCTCATGGGATCTGATCCATGGACTGACCATATAATGATATCGATTGTGCAAATTGTGCTATGTAGCCCTAGGAAATGACCTACATTTTGTTAAGAACAAGGAATATCCTATAAAATAAACATTGTTAAGAATTTTCCAAAATTCGGTCCTGGGGAGAAAGATTATCAAGTCTTTAGGCTCAAATAGGTTCATGGTGGAGCTCTGTCATATTTTGGGTCTCCACCCCTTAATGAACTGCATGATCTTTTTCACCTGGAGCTTGGTCAGTTTGAAGTCGTCAGACAAGATTTCCTCGGTCAGCTGAACAAAGATGCTGCCGTCGATTCGCTCGCGCACAAAAAACGTCACAACATCCTCGGAGAGGCCGATAAACCTCAGGCATCTGGAAACTTCTTCCACTGACAGAGCAGACAGATCTGCTGGAGGGTGCCAAGTTAGAATGTCCCCAGGGAGTCTAGGAACACCAGGGCTGTGAGAAGATGAGGTGTCCATGTTACTCCTAGAGGGCATTGGTGGCACTTCTATCACTCCTTGAGTCAGATACACTCTTGTGACACCTCCTTCTGCCCCCCTCAGAATAGTAGGAGATAGAGGAGCTGAGCTCCTAATAACAATTTTATCCGTCTCAAACTCCTTTGTAGGTCTAGGAGGAGGTGGGGGACACGTGGTTGTGCCTCCAGTTTTAAAAACAGGCTCAGGCACAAAGCGCACCTCTGATCCTATAGAGAGAGAGTCAGATGAGGTGCTCTGGCTGTGGTTTGCATCAAATGGGTCAAGGGCCTCAGATGCAGAAGATGAAGGGGATTTTTGGTGGTCTAGGGGATCCAGCCATTCCCCAGAGGATGAGGGAGTGGAAGAAAAGGCAGGGTTGGCAAATGGGTTGAGGGCACCAAATGGAGCAAAGCGTTTTTGCGTTTGTGGGGGCTTTATCCTAGGGCAGCTGTAGTAGGTCTTTATCGTAGTGTCTGTGCTTAGCAATGGAGTGGAACGTCCACTGGCCACACTAGGACCAGTATCTGCATAGGCCCAGGAGTCTGACCATGAAGTCTGAGTTGGCTGGGCAGTAGAGGCCATGGTCCCTGATGTCTGACGGTTGGACACATCCCCAGCCTTGCAGTCTCCCCATGTGCATGGATAGCAGTACAGGGAATAGGAGTCTGGAGAAGGAGAGCAGCTTCCACTGCGGGTGCCTGATCTGTGTAAAGAGCAAAAAGTAAAATACATGAGTTGTGAAGGAGCTAAGTTTTGACTTGGATTTCTAGAAGTGTCCGTTTTTTTTACAAATGATTTGGTAAAGTTATCTGATTAGCAAGGAGTAAATGATTATGTTCTGATTGGCTTAAGCGTGGCCTATAGATGGCAATGCTCTGATTAGCTACAGCAAATATTCTAATGCTCGAATTTGGTTATAGGCTAAGCCTTTTCTCAAGGTTTCATTTACTACTGACTGACCTGTTTCTTTTGGTATTTGTAATCCTCTGACTGGCTGTCAGTAGATCTGGCCCTGTGAATGTTATAAAAATTTTTTTGCCAAGGATTGGTCTAGCAGGGTTGCGCCAATAAAACCAAGACTTGTGCCATTAACTAAGAAGCGGAATTTGCAGGCAACTGAATACAAAATCTTATTAATGATAAGATCTTTATCAACATTGGCTACATAATTGAATCCAGCTCTGGAGATGGTGCTCAGCACCTCAGCTCTGTGCAGAATGACAGTAATTATAAAGAATAATATTACTTGAATGTAAAGTGCAAAGAGTCACATAGAAGGATACAGTATGTTCCTGCAAAATATCGTTTTTTTGCATAGTGAAAGAAAGGATCATTGTAAACAACCTTGCAAACTTTACAAATAACTTAAACCCATTAAAAATAAGTGATGGGTTGTAATTTGATTGGATATTTGCATAGAATAATGTTTGGAGATTTTGAGCAGAGTTCCCCTTTAAAAGCTGTATCTACTATATATTTTGGGTTGCATCTTTTTTGGAGCATCTTTACCTACATTGGGCCAGATTGAAATTACAGAGAAGACTTTATGATCTCCTAGTGGTCAACCACTAGATTTAGGGCCTGAAACACTTTACATTGCTACATAGTTAAGTTGAGTTGAAGACCAAAGTCCTTCAAGTTCTTCCACTCCAAAGAACCCCAGTGTACATAAACACACACATACCCACCTGTATACACTTACATCTATCAACTATACTGTATATACCAATATCGATAGTAATTGTAGATTTTATTATCACTATAGCCTTTGATGTTCTGCTTGTCCAAGAAATCATCGAAGCCCCTGTTAAAGGCATTAAAACAGAAGTAACATAACCAAATGCAAGAAAGTTCTAATTAAGAGGATAATTATCCCAGCTTTCCTAGTATTCTGTCAAATTCATTCCTTTGATTCCGAAGTTAAAAGCCAAAATGTTGCCACCATCTCTTGTATTCATAGTATATCATAGCCACCAATTTGAATCCTTGAGTGTCAACCTTGAAGTCTTCTGGAAGATGAGGGTACAACTACATAACAGCATGGTGGTACTTTGTTTATTGCTTCAACTTACATGTCATGGAGTCCAGATGAGTAATAGGACAGACTTGGGTTGGGGGAATGAGTTGATAACAGCTTGGTCTTTGGAAAGCGAGGTGGGACAGGTGGGCTAGAATTGGAGAATGTTCTGTCTCCACGGGGGGGTACAGGAGGCACATTCAGAAGGCGGCATTCTTCTCTCACCTGTTAGGAACCAGAAATACCATGATCAGTTGGTTACCATGTCAGAGGATCTTTCACAGCCATGCTCCAAAGGCATCAAGAGCCAATTGATCACATTTGCCTAATTTACCCAAATATATTTTTCTCACCAAACCAGCCAATGATACTGACTTTGGAAATGACTCACTGACAAATGTTATAATAAGAATTCTCTCTAGAACACCCTTGGATTTGTGATGGTAAATGGAAGTTGTCTCCTGATTTGTAGTCTCCTGACAACTTCCTTGACTACTTGCTGGTCAGTCTGGTGGGAAACTGACCAGCAGGTGGCGCTGTTGTAACAAAATTCATTCATATTAACAGTACATGTATCCCTTAATATCTTGGGATTAAAACATTTTTTGGATTGCATCACTTGTAAAGACTAATGAACATGAATTTGATTATTATTTGAATTTTATCTGTAGTAAAAAGATGTGGCTCCATTAAAAGAAATGAATATTTTGGTTACTTGGAACAGAGCATATGTGCGTTAAAATTTATTTTCCTCCATGTGCATAATAGCGGGGTTGGAAGACCCACTATGTAGTACAGGTATGGGATCTGTTATCCGGAAACCCATTATCTAGAATACTCCAAATTACGGAAAGGCCATAGACTCCATTTCATGCAAATAATCCAAATATTTTAAAAATACTTTTTTTCTGTGTAATAATAAAATAGTCGCTTGTACTTGATCCCAACTAATATATAATTAATCCTTATTGGAGGCAAAACCAGCCTATTGGGTTTATTTAATGTTAAATGATTTTCTAGTAGACTTAAGGTACGAAGATCCAAATTATGGAAAGAACATTTCCCATAGACTCCATTTTATCCAAATAATCCACATTTGAAAATGATTTCCTTTTTCTGTGTAATAATAAAACAGTTGTTTGTACTTGATCCCAACTAAGATATAATTAATGCTAAGGGTGGCCATACATGGGCCGATAGGCTCGTGTATGGGGCCCTCCGACCAGTTTCCCTGTCTGTTCGTTGATGTGGTCCCGCGATCTGACCGCCCGTACTCCTGCATTATGATCCCATTGTTGGGCCCCATGTGTATTGGGTTTATTTAATGTCTACATTAATAGGTATGAAAAACCAAATTATGGAAAGATCAATTATCTGGAAACCCCCAGGTCCAAAGCATTCTGTAACAGTGCAAACAAGCTAGTAGATGAGTACTAAAATTTTAACGTTAATGTGAAAAAGGCTCCAGGACCTGATTGATTACACCCTTGTGTACTAAAAAAAAAAAAAAAAAAAAAAAAAAGGTACCGTATATACTCGAGTATAAGCCGAGTTTTTCAGCATCCAAAATGTGCTGAAAAAGTCTACCTCGGCTTATTCTAGAGTCAGCGAGCAGTAGCTGAGATTGCAGTCACTTTTAATCATTCCTATACCAACAGTTCGCTTGGTGAGAGACTGCAATATCACACAGCGCCCTCTGTTGGTTATATGAAAGAATAACAGTGATGGCAATATCACACAGCGCCATCTGTTGGTTATATGAAAGAATAACAGTGACTGCAATATCACACAGCGCCCTCTGTTGGTTATATGAAAGAATAACAGTGACTGCAATATCACACAGCACCATCTCTTGGTTATATGAAGGATTAACAGTGATGGCAATATCACACAGCACCCTCTGTTGGTTATATGAAAGATTAACAGTGATGGCAATATCACACAACGCCCTCTGCACAAGGTAGTGGGACAGTGGGACAATGCACACAGTAATCCGTTTGGCAATTCTATGTCACCATCAACTTTGCAAAGAAGTCCGGTTGATCGCTGGGGGGTCGCTTTGGCGGAATGTGCGCTGCTGGGAGACAGGGCTGTAGTTGTGTCTAGGCTTATACTAGAGTCAATAAGTTTTCCCAGTTTTCGTAGGTAAAATGAGGTACCTCGGCTTATACTCGGGTCGGCTTATACTCGAGTATATACGGTACCTAAAGATTAAAGCAATACTGATGTAACTGGTTGAGATTGTAATATCGTAAATATTCAGACAATCACAGGTCTGTAAGTTTGACACCTATGGTGGGCAAGTAATTTTAAGGTTTCTTAAAGGAGAATTCAACCCATAGCATAAAAAAACCCTACCCCCCTGCCCTACGTAGACCCCCTAGCCTACCTCGTAAAGGCCCCTAGCTTTTTATTTACCCCTCGGTGCAGATTCTGTCCTCGGCCAGCATCTTATTCTCTTCATTAAACTTCGGAAGCAGACTGTCGTTTTCAGTGCATGCGCCGAAAGTCACAAAAGTTTCCTGGAAAAATGTTGGAAATTTTTGTGACATTTTTCACGACTTTCAGAAATTTTTGTGACTTTCAGCACATGCGCAGTTGTTTGGGATCTGCTTCCGAAGTTTAGGGAAGAAAAGAAGATGGCGGCCGTGAACTCCAGAGGACAGAATCTGCACCGAGGGGTAAGTAAAAATTTAGGGGCATTTGCCTTGGGTACCAGGTAGGCTGGGGGGGAGGAGGGAGGTGGGTCTACGTAGGGTAGGGGGGTAGGCTTTTTTTTAAATTGAATTCTCCTTTAAAAGATCGCATTAAAGATCATGTTCTGGAGAATGTCATTATAAGGGCACGTCATGTCAAAAAGTAATTGAAAGGCTACATTTTACTGTTATTTTCACGTTGTAATGGCTCATCAGCAACTACCTGGTTGTTGGGGTAAGTTGATCCCTAGCAACCAGATAGATGTAGAAATTTTCAAACAGAAGGGCTAAATAACAGAAAAGTAAAATCATTCAAAACCTCCAAATCAAAAATGGCCAAATGGAACATATCATTGACAGAATACTCATGTATCTAATAGTAGGTACCATAACGCCCTAAAAACTCCCCCCACTCCCTGAAACAAATTCAAAATGAGGGTGTTTTATTTTACCTTCTTCTGGATCAGCCTCAAATACAGTTTTTTCCAAATTGCATTTATAGCAATTTATATATTATAGCTATTTGCTTATTTGGGTACCCCTGGATTTGGGGTGAGTGCTTATTTGTGCCCTGGGTACCCCTGGAACTATAGCAGGGTGACACTCCAATGTTTCTATATATCTGTAACCTTGTTATGAGCTAAGGGGGCCCAGTCTGAAGGTCAGTTAGGGGGAGATTTGGGGTGAGTGCTTATTTGTACCCTGGGTACCCCTGGAACTATAGCAGGGTGACACCCCAATGTTTCTATATATCTGTAACCTTGTTATGAGCTAAGGGGGCCCAGTCTGAAGGTCAGTTAGGGGGAGATTTGGGGTGAGTGTTTATTTGTACCCTGGGTACCCCTGGAACTGTAGCAGGGTGACACCCCAATGTTTCTATATATCTGTAACCTTGTTATGAGCTAAGGGGCCCAGTCTGAAGGTCAGTTAGGGGGAGATTTGGGGTGAGTGCTTATTTGTACCCTGGGTACCCCTGGAACTATAGCAGGGTGACTGTTACCCCAATGTTTCTTTATATCTGTAACCTTGTTATGAGCTAAGGGGCCCAGTCTGAAGGTCAGTTAGGGGAGATTTGGGGTGAGTGCTTATTTGTACCCTGGGTACCCCTGGAACTATAGCAGGGTGACACCCCAATGTTTCTATATATCTGTAACCTTGTTATGAGCTAAGGGGGCCCAGTCTGAAGGTCAGTTAGGGGGAGATTTGGGGTGAGTGCTTATTTGTACCCTGGGTACCCCTGGAACTATAGCAGGGTGACACCCCAATGTTTCTATATATCTCTAACCTTGTTATGAGCTAAGGGGGCCCAGTCTGAAAGCCAGTTAGGGGGGAGATTTGGGGTGAGTGCTTATTTGTACCCTGGGTACCCCTGGAACTATAGCAGGGTGACACCCCAATGTTTCTATATATCTGTAACCTTGTTATGAGCTAAGGGAGCCCAGTCTGAAGGCCAGTTAGGGGGAGATTTGGGGTGAGTGTTTACCCTGGGTACCCCTGGAACTATAGCAGGGTGACTGTTACACCAATGTTTCTATATATCTGTAACCTTGTTATGAGCTAAGGGGGCCCAGTCTGAAGGTCAGTTAGGGGGAGATTTGGGGTGAGTGCCTACAGTTATAGTTGTTGCTGATAAATACTTGGTGCCCAACAGATATATTTGAAAACATTTATAAATATCAAAATAAATATTCCCTTGGGTAGGTCTGATAATTAGGAACTTACTGCCTCAGATTTCGGGGGTACTGGCGGGGGTGTTTCAGTCCTTGTTTCATCAACATTTAAGGCTGGTGGAGTAGGTGAAATGTTTTTCCCCTCTAAGGCTGTAGACGTTGTTACAAAAGAAATGAGGTCCTGCTGGACCTTGTTGCCACATTCAAAACCAATAGGTTTGTTGCTGGGCTCAGAATAATTATCAGAGTTTTGATTGGTCCAAAGTTCTTCATATGGGATCTCCAGCTGTTCTTGAGTCCTAAAATCCTGTTCCACCCAATCTGGAGTCATGTATTCCTGGTCTTCTGAGTTGTCTGAAGAAGCCATGCCTGGGTGTTGACTATCCCGACAGTCCTGGCCACTGTGATCCTCAGGGAGGGCTCCACTGTAGACACACAGGGATAAACGCTGAAGGCCTTGGCTGAGCTCCTCTCGGGTATAGTTGATTGAGCCTGCAGAGAAACCCTGAAGGCAGACTCTGATCTTTCGAGGACTTGCACACTCCTCTGCAAAATCAGTCTTGGTCTCACGGACAGCCTTGGAGTACTCATCTGGGTTGAAGCGATGTTCTTGGCAAAAATTAGCACAATCCCTTACAAGTTTGTCAAAGTGAGGGTCTCCACAGAGTAGTCCCTCTGGGAGAGAGAAACGGGGCATGTCAGTGAGAAGCAAAAAGTGGAATGGTTTCACTTCATCCTTACGTAAAAGGCAACACAATACCACTGTCTTGGAGATGATGCTCACCAACTTGTAGCGATGACCTTCCCGGATGATGTGAAGGTCATAAAGGTTTCTGGCTGGGCGGCTGGGAACTACAACATTAACAGGTAATCGCACCTTCTCAATGATGCTCCGGATAGTGTGCTCTCCCTCCTGCATCTGTAGCTCTAGGGGACTACGAGTGCTAAAATTGCCCTTGCACTGGAAAGGAAGGCTCAGGCTCTCATTGGTGCGGTGATTCATGCAGATCAGACACGGCATCTTTCCCTTCACCTGTTTGCCAAGTGTGCCCGTTTTGCCCAGTTTTTTAAGGATGGTATTGAAGCGGGACTTCTCCTTCACTGTCTTGGCACATAGTATTTCCGCCTGGCCCATCAGAGTCAGCTCATCTCCAGTGTTCAAAGTAAAGTTATAAACCTCACTGTCTTCACTGAATTCCCCTGAGACCACCTAGAACCAAAAGAGAACAATAACATCACATTGTGACGGAAACAAACCAGTCAGACCACATCGAGCAGTAAATAAGTAGATATTAAAAAAAAGAAAAAGAAATGATAATATCCTAATGGGTGGAGTGAAAACCAACTGACATATCTTGCCAATATTTAATCCTACGTTCTATACTAATTGATGCTTGTTGACTAAGTGCTACCCATCCAACTTCTTGGATTTCTTAGGTTAAAGGGATACTGTCATAGGAAAACATGTTTTTCCCCAAAACGCATCTGTTAATTGTTCTGCTCCAGCAGAATTCTGAACTGAAATCCATTTTTTAAAAGAACAAATAGATTTTTTTTATATTCAATTTTGAAATCTGACATGGGGCTAGACATATTGTCAATTTCCCAGCTGCCCCCAGTCATGTTACTTGTGCTGTGATAAACTTCACTCACTCTTTACTGCTGAACTGTAAGTTGGAGTGATATCATGAACAATTATGCTTTGCACATAGAAGTAGAATTTGGCTTACCTTGACACTGAAGGTGATGGCTTCCATAACAAAGACTCGGTCAGGAAAAACACTGGCCACCTCTTCTACACTACTGAAATACTGCACTGGCTCTCGCACATCCCTGTCCTGGTCCAGAAGCTTGAATTTCCCTGGAATAGAAGAATGAGTTGAGATTTTATTCACTGCTGCAAGCAATTCTTTCCTGCTGCAAATCCCTCCCTTATTCACATGTAATACAATGTTACTGCCTCTACACCTTGATCCTGTATACACTGCATAATGTTCTGTCGCCAAATTACTCAAGGAAATTACTATTTGAAAGCATTTTCTTTTAAATCACTGAAAAGTTTTTGCGAGTTATTGAGAAACTAAAGTGAAACATTGCTGAATCTGAAACCAAAGAGTCACCATGTGCTTCCTATTTATCTCCACAAGAGGGCAAAAAAGAACACAAAAACAGTTTCAGCTTTTGGCCAATTCCCATTCATCTCCACTAGAGGGCGCTGACACTACTGATACCGTGTGGACTGTTAAAGTCGCTGTCCTTCAGCACTGAAGCTCTGGGCAGCCCAATTCCATAAGAAACATTCATGCACACAAGGGAATCTACAGGTTTCAGCACTGTCTTGCTGAGGATGCTGGGAAGTGACTATGAGAATGCCATCCAAGACACGATGACAGCACAGAAATCAAATCCTTTATTTTTTCCTAACTGTGCTACTGAACATTCAGAAAATTAGAACCATTTCCAACCATGAGAGTAGCAGGAGGCAGTGGAGACACACTTGGAGCCATGCATAGAGACACCACACATGGAGCCATGCATATAGACACACATGGAACCATACATAGAGACACCACACATGGAGCCATGCATATAGACACACATGGAGTCACACGGAGCCATGCACAGAGACATGCATAGAGCCACACATGGAGCCATGTAAAGAAACACACATGGAGCCATGCATAGAGACACGCATGGAGCCATGCATAGAGACACGCATGGAGCCATGCATAGAGACACCGATGGAGCCATGCATAGAGACACACATGGAGCCATGCATAAAGACACACATGGAGCCATGCATAAAGACACATGGAGTCACACGGAGCCATGCACAAAGACATGGAGTCACATGGAGCCATGCATAGATACAGCATAGAGACACACATGGAGCCATGCATACAGACACGCATGGAGCCATGCATAGAGACACACATGGAGCCATGCATAAAGACACACATGGAGCCATGCATAAAGACACATGGAGTCACACGGAGCCATGCACAGAGACATGGAGTCACACGGAGCCATGCACAGAGACATGCATAGAGCCATACATGGAGCCATGCATAGAACCACACATGGAGCCATGCATAGAGCCACACAAGGAGCCATGCATAGAGACACACATGGAGCCATGCATAGAGACATACAAGGAGCCGTGCATAGAGACACACAAAGAGACAAACATGGAGCCATGCAGAGAGACACACATGGAGCCATGCATAGAGACACACATAGAGACACACATGGAGCCATGCATAGAGACACACATGGAGCCATGCATAGAGACACACAAGGAGCCATGCATAGAGACACACATGGAGCCATGCATAGAGACACACATGGAGCCATGCATAGAGACACGCAAAGAGACAAACATGGAGCCATGCATAGAGACACACATGGAGCTATGCATGGAGACACACATGGAGCCATGCATAAAGACACGCATAGAGACACACATGGAGCCATGCATAGAGACACACAAGGAATGACACACAGTGTACCCTTCAGTAAAGTGATGTAGTGATAGGAATAGCCATGGTTGGCCAAGTGTTTAGATCAACAACACAAAGATATTCAATGAGCCTTTGGAGAGACAACAAACAATAAGCTAATGAGTCGCTTTGTGCATTAAACAATGTGATGCTGCAACTTTTTCCTGATGAGGACGAGGAGCCTGGGGAAAGAATAATAATTATTCGTAGGAATTGGATTTTTGCGCCTGAGAGAACATGGAAATCCCACACAAAAGTTAACAAGAAGGTCCCAGATGACTTCATTCATTATAGACAATTAGTCTCCGGTGACTTCTCCATGAACCCACTGGTTGTCTGAATGTGATTGTTCAGCTCCAGTTTGGTTCTGTGCAGCAGCCCATTCTTTTCATTGCTTTCAGCTGCCTTTCCTTCCATTGTGACTGAGGTGTGGGGGTTCCCACGGAACATTCATTCGTTTCATCTCGGTTCTGTAAGCTTCAGCCTGTAGCCAATAGAAACACAGCCCATATATATATATATACACACTATATTTCTTATTTGTTCTGATTAGAAACGTGTGTTTGTCTTGCTTGTTTAGGTTGGTCTTGCCCAGCAAGTAGCACAGCCGCTGGGTCTCACTTTATCTGCATTGACTCCTCCAGGTCACATTCAAACCACAAACTCAACACTGAACTCTGTAACAAGGTCCGTATTGAAGTCGGGTGTAACCCCAGGACAACATTAGTCATGGGTATGTCCCATTGGTTGCTCCATAGCAGCTACATTTGGAGTAACCCCTGTGCACCCTTTAAACTCCCGATTGGTATGGGCTACAGGGGCACTGGTGTAGGCCAAGCAGCATTTCTTTGCCATTTATTATAGCTACTCAGAGGGATCAATCCAATGGAATTGCCCAGCTGGCAGAGAACTGTATATTCCCGACATGAGGCATTGCATATATACTGTACATATATATCTCTTGGCTGTACCTCAGCTCAGAGTCCAGAGGAAGAGTTGAGGGTGAGGGTGGAGAGTCAATAGTCTGTTCTCCAGTTCAGAACCTGGGACAGCACTGGGTGAGACTCATGAACAAGAGTAAGTTCCATGGGAATAATATTCAGTAACGGGGAATATTAAAGAACCTTCCTGTTCAGCAGCAGTTTAATTAGATATTAATGTGCCCAACAGATAAATTCCCCCTCCCACAGACACATATTTAAACCTATTAACTAGCCGCCCACCAAAAGATCTGCACAGCCAATGAGTGCCAGTGGCAGATGCCTTGGGAAGGAAAGCCAGGGAAGGGGGTGCAACTGGAGGGGAAGAGGTTTCTCTGATGTTCTTCTAATTAGGAATAAAATTAGAAACCTTTCTCACATCTTTCCTAAGCAGAAGAACATCAGCCTCTTTCTTTCTCCTGACAACTTCCTTGACTACTTGCTGGTCAGACTGGTGGGAAACTGACCAGCAGGTGGCGCTGTTGTAACACAATTCATTCATATTAACAGCACATGTATCCCTTAATATCTTGTAATTAAAATAAATAATGAATGTACATTGCAGAAGTGCTTAGAATAGCCCGCTCATCAATTTTATATTCACTTCTTTTCAAGGTTTACTTATCCTTTAAAGGGCAACAGACCGAAGAAAAATATCATTGATACTGGAATTGTTACTGCTGATTTACACACAGAGAATCAGTCATGTGTATGAGTCGTGTATCTACCCCCCATTATATTCACACTACACTTTCATCCTTAGCCTTGGGCTGATCTTGGGTTGACACCTTTTCTGGAAAAAAATACCGGCCTTCCTATATATTTATCTTTATTCCCTATTAATAACATTGGGATCACTGACCTTCCTATATATTTATCTTTATTCCCTATTATTAACATTGGGATCACTGACCTTCCTATATATTTATCTTTATTCCCTATTAATAACATTGGGATCACTGACCTTCCTATATATTTATCTTTATTCCCTATTAATAACATTGGGATCACTGGCCTTCCTATATATTTATCTTTATTCCCTATTAATAACATTGGGATCACTGACCTTCCTATATATTTATCTTTATTCCCTATTAATAACATTGGGATCACTGACCTTCCTATATATTTATCTTTATTCCTATTAATAACATTGGGATCACTGACCTTCCTATATATTTATCTTTATTCCCTATTAATAACATTGGGATCACTGACCTTCCTATATATTTATCTTTATTCCCTATTAATAACATTGGGATCACTGACCTTCCTATATATTTATCTTTATTCCCTATTAATAACATTGGGATCACTGACCTTCCTATATATTTATCTTTATTCCCTATTAATAACATTGGGATCACTGACCTTCCTATATATTTATCTTTATTCCCTATTAATAACATTGGGATCACTGACCTCCCTATATATTTATCTTTATTCCCTATTAATAACATTGGGATCACTGACCTTCCTATATATTTATCTTTATTCCCTATTAATAACATTGGGATCACTGACCTTCCTATATATTTATCTTTATTCCCTATTAATAACATTGGGATCACTGACCTTCCTATATATTTATCTTTATTCCCTATTAATAACATTGGGATCACTGACCTTCCTATATATTTATCTTTATTCCCTATTAATAACATTGGGCTCAACCATCATTTTCACTGGCCAGGTGGCAACCCTAGGCTGATCCCTGGCTGCTAATGGATAATATCACATTATTCTATGGCTCCTGCATTTCTCTACATGGCACACATCATACAAAGCGATTATTCTAAGTTCAGTAGAGAAATGGAAGCTTACTGGCAACTTGTTGCTATGGGTTACTGGACCCTAGTAGAAAGCACTGGGGAAGCACAAACTCCACTGGTTCCTGAGAGTCCAAACTGCTATAGAAACGTCTCCATGGAATCCAATGAATAGAACTTGCTGTAACTGCTGATCTCCAGGTAAAACACTGCTACGTGTCAGCTGGGCCTTTGCAGGAATAGTGGAGGTAAAGCGTCTCAAGCTGAACTATAACTCACACACAAAGACATTTGGCTCAATAAGAGACTTTCTGCAGGCAGGGAAGGTATAGGACTCGATACACAGGCTTAGCTTTAATAGGATATCTTGTCCCAAGAACAATACCTGCCCCAGAGGTGCCCGGGAAGGGGTTAATGACAAGATGAATGACTTGTTTGTGCTCCGCCAGTCGCAGTTTAGTCAATTCCATTTCAATGGCTTTAACCAACGGCAGCAGCAGCTATTGATCAGCTCTTGTTTAATCATTGATTCGCCCTATGCCGACTCCCAGAGGTCACCAGTGGCCCATTTATAGGAGAAACCAATATGACAGAACAGCCTAATGGGAGTGAGAGGGGAGGGTGGGAGCAGCCGTCTCTCTCTTTATGCTGAACCAGCAGTGACGTATGTATTGCACTATGGGCACAAGTACCTGGGGGTGCAAATAAACTGGTTGCTTTATCAAGAGACAGTGTGGCAGCACCCACATATGCTGATGACTAAGGTTCCTGGAGCAGAATAACCTTAAAGGGGAACTATAACAAAAAATTTAAATGTAATATAAGCTTCAGCATACTGAAATAAGCAACTTTTGAAATACAATCAATTAAATATTCTGCATTGTTTGTGAAATAATCAAGTTTATCTTCACTATTCCTCTCTCAGCATCTGTTTCTCTTCATTCTGTCTTCATGCAGCAGTTGGGTGTCAGATATTCACTGACAGTTACATCCAATATATCTTATAGGGGGGCTCCTTTTGCCTAGAAGATGTATTAGAGGTCACTCTATTAAACTCACCAGACATCATGTCTCTCTACATGCAGAATTTGTGCAAAAGGCAGTTATTTTGTTTGTACTGGAATCAGTTATTTGAGTGAGATCTAATACATCTGCTAGGAGGTTGGGTGTTAGATGTTGACAGTTAGATCCAATATATCTTATAGGGGGGCTCCTTTTGCCTAGAAGATGTATTAGAGCTCACTCTATTAAACTCACCAGACATCATGTCTCTCTACATGCAGAATTTGTGCAAAAGGCAGTTATTTTGTTAGATTTTGTTTGTACTGGAATCAGTTATTTGAGTGAGTTCTAATACATCTGCTAGGAAAGGAGCCCCCCTATAAGATATATTGGATGTAACTGTCAGTGAATATCTGACACCCAACTGCTGCATGAAGAGAGAATGAAGAGAAACAGATGCTGAGAGAGGAATAGTGAAGATAAACTTGATTATTTGAGAAACGATGCAGAATATTTAATTGATTGTATATACAAAGTTTCTTATTTCAATATGTTGAAGCTTGTATTAAATTTCAGTTCCCCTTTAATATGGAAATGGATTTGGGGCTGACATGTGTTTCTCTGTCTGATGCACAGGGACTAGGGATGATGCAGGAGGCCCAGAGAAACTATTATTGTAGCCATATGTTCCCATAACTGCCAGTTAGACACAGACGCCCCATATCTGCGGAGAAAGGGGATAATGATTTATTTATTAACAGCTCGTCCTCAGCTGATTCTCTGGATGAGTTAAAAGCTTCCGACTCCAGGCAAGTGGCAGCCTCCCTGTACTTCCCAGTTCCCATTACACGGGAGGAGAATAAAGCACAAACGCTGGAGTCGCTCAGAGTTTCCATCCAAACGGCTCCAGCTCAGCAGCCCCCAATGTTGGTCGTGTATCTCCTGAAACCTCCAGCAACAGCCCCACAGTCAGGAACCCACCCTGGAGACAAAAGGTCTCTATGTGTCTGTATCAGGGTCAAGGTTTCCCAAATAACTGGACTGACTATAATTGGCCCCTGACTGAGGGTCCCCAGACTGACACAGGGGGGCAAATGTATTTTTTTGGTCTGGGATACCATTCACCCCCAGAATTAATAATGACGCCCCATTCTCTAAACAGGAGCCGGACTTTATCTGGACAGTCAATGTGATCCAAGTCCAGACCAAAACAAAAAACACAGACTATGGATTTAGAAACCTACAATGTATTTGGATTTCCCCAATACTCCTTCCTTATTGATGTATTTGGATTATCCTGGAACCCCAGTGATGCCTCTCAATGGCCACGGCACAAATGGATGGGAATTGAGAGAAGCCTCGTTATTGTCTCTCATTTATACAGATCCACAATGTGCGGCACAACAGACCATATAAACACTATATAAATTGCACATACACGTCAGTTCTCTGTATTAACAGCCCATGGGTTGTGGCTTTCGGGGGATGTTAACCCTTCATTTGCCTTAAAACCTTTTGGGAAAAATATCAGTTCTGTTTACTTTTGGCAGGTGCCATGTTCCATATAAATCTTTTAATGGTAAATTATCTGCGCCGTGTCCTAACCCAAGAAACCCCCCTGTTCCTCTCGGCTGCACTTAGCCAATGTCTCCCCGTGGGACCCCAGCGTGCAATAATCCTGCCTATCATTTGTCATCCTTCCTTCCGGAGTAAATATTGGATTTTACTGAGCTCACATCCCCTCGAAATCACTACGTCTAAATCACTGCCCATCCTGACTGTCAGCTCTCTGGCTCTGGGTATAAATGGCCTTATTCTTGGAGTCTGATCAGTGGGAAAACTGCCAAGTAGAGATTGGCATTAAGCCCCCGATCCTTCAGCCTATAATTCCCTCTATACCATGAGCTGTTGCACCAGAGAACCAAGGCTGCGATAGAGTAACAGTGATAGTAAAGTGCAGTCACTTCTCACCCACCATTTGTACTTACAGACGTCACATTAGTGTATCACTGGGTCCCAACAAATATGTGAATATATATATATATATACATCTAAAGGTTTATAAAGCTCCCCCTCCCTACAAGGCCAGCGAGGATGAGTAAGTGCCCTAAAAGGGCACGAAACGCGTTAGGCCATTTTCTACTATGTCCTAATAAATGTTTTTGCATTTTTTTAATAATCCTGACTGTTTTTTGGAGGGACTCACAACTATTGTTACAATTTCATGGATATGCAACTGTGGACTGGGGTGAACTGTGAGTATATCCCCCCCCCCCCCCACATAAACAAATTTTTGCTTGATGCATAGCTTATTGCAAACTTTTTGATTGTGGTAGTGCATATACTGGCCCCTGGCACCTGTTCTTTCTGGGTTTTGTTACCATTTTTTCAGCAAGGATCAGCCCTTACCATAGGGCAAGTGCAGGGTTGAACTGGGCCAGCAGGAGATATTGAAAAAAACCCAGTGGGCTCTGCTGACCCAGACCTGCTCCCACTGTGCTGTCCCCTGACCCCCAATCATGGTGGAAAAAAGTGAAAATCAGACACGTGACTAGGTATGTGTTGGGGGAGTGGGGGGCAGAGGTGGGTTGCGACACCGGGTAGACTTCATGGCTGGGCAACCCAGGGGGCCCTAAGCAGGATCAGACTGGGCCAGTGGAACACCGAGAAAAAACCCGGTGGGCCCCAACTCTCGTGGGTCTCCGCTGGTCAAGACCGCTCCCTCTCGGCTCACGCATTTGCACAGGAATTCGCTCACGCGAGCGGGAAGGGGGCAAAGTTTGCAACTCGGTGGGACCCAAATTGTCCAGTCCGACCCTGGCCCTAAGGCAGAATCCATGGTGGGTCCCAGACCCCTCCAGTCCAGTGCTGGGCAGGTGGCAAGTAGAGGGCTCCATTGCTGCCAGTGCCTGAGTCCAAATGTGCACATCTGAATGACGCAATGGGGGAAGTGTAGGGGGCAGGAAGGTGTGTAAGTGCCCCTAATTGTGCCACATGAATACAACACTGACAAATTCATGCAGTTCTGCTGGAAGGACATGGAGTTAGGAATTTAGGAAGGAAACAGCAGATTGTAGGAGGAAATCATGGCTTTAGATGCTTCTCCAAACTGCTGATTATAAAAAGGTCTAATTCAGAGCAAGTATCTTCCTGTAATAGGGTCTGTTTTATACTGGAGTCTAAAGGCAGAGACACAAAGACTAAACATCTAACTTATTCATCAGCGAGACTTACTGTGCAATGTTTAAAAGCTCAGCCGGTCAGGACAGTGAGTGCTCCGTATAAATCACACTGGCTCCCCAGAATTCCAACGTGGCTCCTACAGACAGTCGTGTCTCACGTGCAGCCCCTCGTATATTCAATGGAGGGGCTGAGACAGACGCAGATCAATAGTTTGTTCTTACAGGAATACAGATGGGGAAAGAAATATTTCAAGAGGAATATATTATGATGAATAAAACAGGCTTATTCCCAGAGCTCAGAGATGCCCAACACAGTTTTTATCCTGCCAGGTCTCCACTTGTTTCATTCAGAAGTTACCGGACTGTTAGTCATAAAGGGGCCACAGAATTTCTATATGGACTGCTAAGCACAAGGTATGTCAGCTCTTTCTGAACTGCACACCCTAGTGTCTCCATCATGTCCTCCTGACTAAATTACACTACTGTCAGTTTGTTCTACTGTTACTGTCTTGCCATATTCTTGCCTACTGTTGCCATCATATCCTATTGGCTTCATATTGCCTTGCCTGTTACAATTTTGCTCTACTGTCTCCATCTTGGCCTACTGCCTCCATTTTGGCCTACTGTCTCCATCTTGTCCTACTGTCTCCATGTTGGCTTACTGTCTCATCTTGTCCTACTGTCTCCATCTTGCCCTACTGTCTCCATCTTGGCCTACAGTCTTCATCTTGTCCTAAAATCTACATCTTGTCCTACTGTGTTCATCTTGCCTTACTGTCTCCATCTTGCCCTACTGTCTCCATCTTGATCTACTGTCTCCATCTTGTCTTACTATCTACATCTTGTCCTACTGTCTCCATCTTGCCTTACTGTCTCCGTCTTGCTCTACTGCTACTGTCTCAACCTTGCCCCACTGTCTCCCTATTGTCCTACTGTCTCCATCTTGCCCTACTGTCTCCATCTTGTCCTACTGTCTCCCTCTTGTCTTACTGTCTCCATCTTGCCCTGCTGTCTCCCTCTTGTCCTACTGTCTCCATCTTGTCCTACTGTCTCCATCTTGTCGTACTGTCTCCATCTTGTCCTACTATGTACATCTTGTCCAACTGTCTCCATCTTGCCTTACTGTCTCTATCTTGCCCTATTGTCTCTATCTTGCGCTATTGTCTCAACCTTGCCCTACTGTCTCTCTCTGGACCTACTGTCTCCCTGATTCCATATTGTTTTCATCTTGTTCTGCTATCGACATTTTTCCTCCAGTACCCTACTTGCCCTACAGTCTCCATTATATCCTTCTCTCACATTGTTCCTTACTGTCTCTATCTTGTCCTGTAGTTACCACTTTACTCTGCTGTTTTCATGACAGACATGGGTATCTTCGCCTGTTAAAAATCAATTTTTGATGCAATTGCCTGCACCTACTGCAATTATGTCCAAAATGGATGCAAATTCATGATTGTTTTGCCAAGGCCCAGTTGAGCCGAATATTTTCAAAGTCTACCTAGTGTCATTTCCAGTGTTTGCTGGAGTATTTGTGGTGTTTGGCATGTGATTGATGTCTGCGCTCAGTCCTTTAGGTGCAACAACTGACCAGTGGCAATTGATACAAAGCCCTGAGGGAACTCACATCTGAGCCAAGTTGTACCTCCCCCTGAGTCAGTAGGTGCAGCAGTAGGTTAGAATGGAAGGCAGGACAGACCGACTGATATCAAATGCAACAATAAAGAAGTGTGAGGAGCTCTTTTTTAACTTTTTTGAGGTGTAAGTCACTGAAGGAAAAGCACAAGTTGCCCAATGAGCCTGTGGATGAGGCAAATAAGCCAGAATAATGTTTCTGCCACTTTAAAGGAGAAGGAAAGGCTAAAATTAATAAGCTTTATCAGAAAGGTCTATATAAATACACCAGTAACCCCTCAAAGTAACGCTGCTCTGAGTCCTCTGTCAAAAGAAACAGCACATTTCTTTCCTTCTATTGTGTACTCATGGGCTTCTGTATCAGACTAACTGTTTTCAGCTTAAACCTCCAGGGCTAGGGCTTGAACATGCTCAGTTTGTTCCTCTCTCCTCCCTGCTGTAATCTGAGCCCAGAGCTATGAGTGAGCAGGGAGAGACTCAGGCAGGAAGTGATGTCACACCAAGCTAATATGGCAGCTGCTATCCTAAACAAACAGAGCGAGTGTCTAGAGCTGTTTACTCAGGTATGGTAAAGCATTCTGCAGAATAACTAGTATTATAGCTTGTACTATTGTGGCTAATATGTTAACAATAAACTACTTCGGTACCTTTCCTTCTCCTTTAAACACCAGCACAACAGAGATGCCTCACTACTTCCATCCACAGCCTTAAATTAGGTTTTCTATTGTTTTATCTTGTGAATTAATTTATCCGTATATCCGTTATCCCCCTTAACCACTGCTACATTGTATTATCTGAACTTTAAAGCCTTGTTAGGGCAATGGCCCACATTGGCACCTGCAATAAAAATTGCTACCATGTGCTAAAAATCTCCCCAAAATTGCCTTGACATTCCTTGCGACAATTCAGTTTAAAGGCAGGAAAGTGCGAGAGATGACGTAGTTCTGCGATAAACTGAATCCCTGCAAATAATCTCATTTAGTGTGGAGACTACAATCCCCCTGGTGTCATTGCCTTAAGGTCCCACTTGGGTGTGTTTTAAAGTGTGAATTTGATAAAATGTCTCTACTGAATGGGACTGGCTGAAATCTGATAAGAATTATTTCAAAAATGTTTTTGATTTTTATGGTTTATTTTTTTGAATTTAAGGGTAGAGGCACACAATGCTATTTGGGGGAGATTAGTCACCCAGCGACAAATCTCCTCTTCTTCAGGGCGACTAATCTCCCCGAACTGCCTCCCGCCAGCTAGAATGTAAATCTCCAGCGGGATGGCACTCGGATCGATTCGTTTTCCGAAGTCATCCAAATTTTCCTCATGAGGCAACTTCGGGCGATTTCGGAAAACGAAGCACTTAGATTGCCATACCACCGGCTATTTAAATTCTAGCCAGTGGGAGGCAGTTCGAGGAGATTAGTCGCCCTGAAGAAGAGGAGATTTGTCGCCGGGCAACTAATCTCCCCCAAATAGTATTGTGTGCCTCTACCCTTAAAGGGGTTGTTCACCTTCGAGATAACTGTTAGTATGATGTAGAGAGGGATATTCAGAGACAATTTGCAATTGGTTTTCATTTTTTATTATTTGTGGTTTTTTTACTTATTTAGCTTTTTATTCAGCATTTCACATGTTTGTAATTTCAGCCATCTTGTTGCTAGGGTCCAAAGATGAGGAATAAAGAGTAGCAATGTGTAGCATTACAGGGCATTTGTTTTTAGAAGGGGTCAGCGACGCCCATTTGAAAGAGTCAGATTAAAAAAGGCAAATAATTCTAAAACTATAAACAATGAAGACCAATTGAAAACTTGCGAAGGGTTGGCTATTCTATAACACACTAAAAGTTACCACCCTTTTGTGCAGAACCTTGATTTTTAGGAATTAGTTCCCCATTGACCTAATTGATTGAAAAAGACTGCAATAAAGTTGTTGTTTAGCACCGACCTCTCTTTAACCCTGAAATTGTTTTTAAACTAACCCTGAGCAAGTGGGATAGGCGTGACTAATAATCCTGGTGGGACATCACTAATACCCATGGTGCCGTGCGTCTGGGAGTGTAATACACCTTTATGAATGAACATTGCAAGTCAACACATTTTACAAGCCCAGTGCCTTCCAGCCATCCCTCACCCACACGCACACGCTCTGACCTGGATACATTTCACATTATTTATTCATTAGGTTGAATCACTGACAGAGTGGAACACTAAAATCTCTCATTAAGTCCCAACTCAATGGGAATGAGCTCAGATTTCTCAAAATATCCCAGCAGTCATAAAGCTGTTTCTAGGCAGAGGTATAAGGATAACAATGGCCGTGGAGCCTTATATCACCTCTTTCTCTTTGTATAGTTCATGCAGGGAGACACTTGGCCTTAATCATATCATTTACAACCCTTTGATGGCTCAGTATGTTCTGAAGATCACAAAACTGTATTGAGTGACCTGCAGTCTTATAGAATTCCCCGCATGCTACCGACAGCCAAAAGCCACCAGGGTTTAATGGGAGTGGAGGAAATGAATGTTCCATGGCCAGAAATAACCCATATTTAGTTCCTGGTTGACTTCTCTGCCCTGCCCATAGTAAACGAGAGCCAAGAACTTGGCATTGTCAGACATGATGATAAAAGTCCAATCCAAATACTGGATCAGTGAACTTCTTTGACCAAATTTTATGAAATGCAACAAAAAGTTTGTTAAATTAAGGAATAACTCTAAACAAGACAAATTTTAGGCATAGGGGTGTTTGTAAGACGAGCATTGTGTCCTAAATCCATAATTGGTCGATACAATGTTTTGTTATTATTTAACACACAAAATTGTCATGAAATAAGAATAAAGAAAGGCTTAGTCTACCGTGTTGCATAGACCATTACCCCAAACCTCCTACATCCAATGTTTTAAGGTCCATCGAGAAAGGAGCTGTAATGCTGGGAGGTTCTACAGGAGGCTTTAGAAGCATTTCGCAGAAAGTCGTGTACATTTCAAAGAAAGATTTTTTTCTTAAAATAAATTCTGAAATCTATTACTATTTATTCTACTGTTTAAACACCCTAAAATACCCAATCCTCTTAAATAACAATTTTTATTTGCCTCAGTCTATTTACTGACCAGACTCTTCTCTAGTGCTCAGGCCTAGATTTAATTAGCAGGTGCCCCATGGCCCCTGTCACCGGTTTGTAACCACCCCCTCCCCATTGGATGTGGATATTTAAAAAACAAATCAGTGCTTCAGACTCAGATTTGGTGGGGTGACATGCCGCCCCAAAAAACTTGCCACCCCAGGCCTAAGCCTTTATGGTCAGAAGGACTGACAGAACGACGTTGCATTTAGGAAACTCAAGGCAGAACAGTTGGTTTGAGAATCTGAATGTATGAGAGTTGGTTTGAAATAAAGTTAGAAGAGTCTAAGAAAATTAATCAATTATCTGAAATTAAGAGAGTGAAATTATTATCATTATTATAAATAAAGACATTTTGAGAGTTGGATTTAAAAAACTGAGGGTAGAATACTCAGTTTGAGTTAAGTCAAGGTAGGAAAGGCAGTTCCAGAAACAATTCAGTCAAACAAAGGTAAGACTGATAAATAAAGGTAGAAGAGTCTAAGAAAATGAATAAATTATCTGAAATTAAGAGAGTGTAATTATTATCATTATTATAAATAAAGAAATTTTGAGAGTTGGATTTAGAAAACTGAGCGTAGAATACTCAGTTTGAGTTAAGTCAAGGTAGGAAAGGCAGTTCCAGAAACAATTCAGTCAAACAAAGGTAAGACTGATAAATAAAGGTAGAAGAGTCTAAGAAAATGACTAAATTATCTGAAATTAAGAGAGTGTAATTATTATCATTATTATAAATAAAGAAATTTTGAGAGTTGGATTTAGAAAACTGAGCGTAGAATACTCAGTTTGAGTTAAGTCAAGGTAGGAAAGGCAGTTCCAGAAACAAAGGTAAAAGAGTCTAAGATAACGAATGAATCACAATTATTTATTAAGAGAGTGAAATTATTATCATTAATATTAATATCATTTTTACATTTGGATTAAGAAAACTGAGGGTAGAATACTCAATTTGAGTTAAGTCAAGGTAGGAAAGGTGGTTCAAGAATCTTAAGTCAGTCAAATGAAAGGTAAGACTGATAAATAAAGGTAGAAGAGTCTAAGAAAATGAATGAATTACAATTATTGAAAAGTACGAGAGTGTAATTATTATTATAATATTTATTATTATTATTATTATTATATTTATTATTATTATTATTATTATTAAAGACATTTGAGAGTCGGATTATGAAACTGAGTTAAATCAAGGTAGGAAAGGCAATTCAAGAAACGTAATTAAGAGGTAGAAACTGAAGGCAGCAGAGTCACATAAAGCAAAGGCAAGAGAGTCATGTAAATGAGTTATTTTGAGGCTTATTTTGAGTAACAGAAGATCAGAAAGTTGACGAGTCAGTGTAAAAAGCAAATTCAAACAATTTGAAAGACTGATTTTGAGAAGCTGATTTTGAGAATCTGAAAGTAGGAGACAAATGATTCTGATCAAGAGGTAGAAGAGTCAATCAGGAAACAAGTTACAGAAGCCGTTCCAATGTATTTATAGCTCTGATCTTTGCTGTTCTTGTTCCCACATTTAAACAGATAGAATTTTACCAGGAGTGATATTATTTTTATTATGTCACAGCACGAATATCTAATTACACGGGAGCCTCACCCGCTGACTGCCTATAAAAGGGTGTAATTAATATGTCATCGATGCTTGGAGGTTCCTGCAGAAAACAAAGGGTTTGTCACAGTGTGGTTTTCCCTTCTAATGAACCAGAGCGTAAAATAGCTGAGTGCAAAGATCATGATCTGCCAATCTCAGCTATTACTGTCGGCAAAAGAACAATAAGGTCAAATGAGAGTCAAGTTGATGGGTTTTTTTATAGGCAAAAATGGAAAAGAACCCACTGGAGTTATTTTGTGAGGATTGAAGAAGGGGGGGAACATTTGTAGACCAAGATCTACAGTAAAGACGCGTTAGTTTGATGGTAAAAATCATTATCATACAAGGACAATATACTTTCACACATTTGATATTGATATTTTTTGATATATTTATTCGGAGTTTTGGAGAATGTTTTCATATTGATGTTGGTTCCTGCCCCGGTGGAGCTTCCATCTAATATCCTTGTCACATTCAAAGGGACTTGGTTCAGTTTCATCAAAACCCAGTTAACCTACCAATATACTAATGAGTGTAGTAGGAAACCACTGCAACAAGGGGACAACTTCAAAATCAACACAGTGGTCTGTTGGAAACTGAACCCCAACACCGTGAGACACAACGCTAACAGCATCTTTTTCAACGCCTTTGATGTAGTTGAATCGAAGTCTCAGTTTCCAACCTCATTGAGAGGTGGAACTACTCAGAGGTACTTGTTCCAGTGCAGTGGCATAACGAGAGGTTTTACCAGTATTTATTGAAACCGTATCAGGAATTAGCATTGATCTAAATATTATATAGTATACATTTCATTGTTTGCTCTGGGTTTCTGCATGGGAACATCTTTGACTCTGGAAAGTGTAGGTAACAGCCAAGTGTCAGAACTTGTGAAGGTCACTAAAGGCCATTTCCAACTCACCCTAGACTTTTCTTTCCAGCATGATGTTAATGCAACGTCATCACTTTTCGACATCCAATTCAACCCAGATATTGTTGAAATTTGTACACCGGATTAGGCCTGGCAGAATCCCTTTACTTCCCAGAAACTTATTGGAGATGGAGGGAAAACGAAACAGTTACCTCCCATGGATAATCCTCTTGAAATGCGTCGCCATTTCCGATATATTTCCATCACTGCACTGACCTTGACTTCAACTTAATTTCTAACTTTTTGGAAATTTTATAAAAAAAAACATTTTCAAGATCTATGAAATAAATGAATACTTTTTTCCCAGTTCTCTAAAAAACAACGAACATTTGTTTCAGCCCATTGCACTTACCTGGATACTGGAGAGGGATGTCTATTTTTGGCCCTATAACATAGTGTCCCTCCTCGAGGCTGTGAGCTGTCACTGTTGTCCACTGTCGGCAGGAATGAATCAAAATGACATCTTCGTCCCTCACCCCATCCACATACTCCCCTGCAGCAAGAACATCATTGTTAGCAAAGGAAAAAAAAACATTTATTGACTAAAAACATATATACTGTATGTATTAACAGTTTTAGTTCAGTATTTATAAGTAAAATGTACATGCCTGTAAGGAAATACAGTCCATATTCCATAGGGCCATCCCTATAACCAAAAATCTCTAAGTAAAAACTATTTTAAAATACAGAAGGGAAATGTGCCAAAAATAGATGGTTTACAATAGCCTCATCTAAGATCTGAGCCTTAAAGGGATTCTCTCATGTAGTTTTTATTTCTAAATGACACTGTTTACACTGCAAATAATTAACTGTACAATATAAAATGTCATTCCTGAACCAACAAGTGTATTTAGTTGTAATATTGGTGTGTAGGTGCATCTCAGCTCATTTTGCCTGGTCATGTGATTTCAGAAAGAGCCAGCACTTTAGGATGGAACTGCTTTCTGGCAGGCTGTTGTTTCTCCTACTCAATGTAACTGAATGTGTCTCAGTGGGACCTGGATTTTACTATTGAGTGCTGTTCTTATATCTACCAGGCAGCTGTTATCTTGTGTTAGGGAGCTGCTATCTGTTGATGGGCTGTTGGGGGGAAGGGAGGAGGTGATATCAGTCCAACTTGCAGTAGAGCAATAAAGAGTGACTGAAGTTTATCAGAGCAGAGTCACATGACTGAGGACACCTGGGAAACCGACAGTATGTCTAACCCCATGTCAGATTTCAAAATTAAATATAAAAAAATATGTTTGCTCTTTTGAAAAACAGATTTCAGAGAAAAAGTCTGCTGAAGTAGCACTATTAACTGATGTGTGTTTTCCCCATGACAGACAGTATCCCTTTAATGCTGTATATATATATATATATATATATATATATATATATATATATATATATATATATATGGTGCAACATATTACATACATGGTAGGAAGATGCTGTCTCAGCCAAAAACAAACACATAGGAAGGGCCACATGTCTATCAGAGGGCATATTATAAATGCCCTCTGAGCTGCAGTTAATCAAAAGATAAGATAGATCATTATTCATATTAATGGTATACATCTCTTGCTAAGCATGTTCCATAACTGTTGCAGTCAGCATATAGTGCATTTGATTGATGGGGATATACCTGACATTTTAATTGCCGTTACTTAAATGTCCCATGGGTTGTGGCCTTTACACTCTGTTAGATTTTATCTCTTAAGGCATTCACATAGGGGGTGAGTTGTCAGATATCTGAGCAATCAGCCCTTGGGCTAAAAATTCAAGTGTTGGGCCAGCTGGCCAGTAGTGAGGCTTAAAAGTGAAATAAAATGAAGAAATGTCCCCTTTAGCTGCTGTAGGAACAAGTACAACAGCCCTATGGCAAAGTAAAGACATTTTATTGGCGTTTAAGAAGCTGCAGATGCAATGGAGCCAACACCAATTCATTTATTTTGATCTAAGCAACCATATTGTTAATTTTTAATGTGAAACAGTGCTTCCTTAAATTTAAAGAGATTGTTCACCTTTTAATTTTCTTTTAGTAGGATGTAGAGAGGGATATTCTGAGACAATTTGCAATTGGTTTTCATTTTTTATTTGTGGTTTTTGAGTTATTTAGCTTTTTATTCAGCAGCTCTCCAGTTTGTAATTTTAGCCGTCAGGTTGCTATGGACCCAATTCCTCTAGCAACCATGCATTGATTTGAGTAAGAGACTGGAATCTGAATAGGAGAGGCCTGAATAGAAAGATGAGGAATAAAAATTAGCAATAACAGTAGCCTTACAAAGCATTTGATTTTTGATGGGGTCAGTGACCCCCATATGAAAGCTGGAAAGAGTCAGAAGAAAAAGGCAAATAATTCAAAAACTATAAAAAAAAAAGGAAAAATATAGTCCAATTGAAAAGTTGCTTAAAATTAGCCATTCTGCAACATACTAAAAGTTAACTTTAAGGGGAACTATCGCTAAAATAAAAAATTTAAATAAGCTTCCTCATACTGAAATAAGAAACTTTCTAAATACAATCAATTAAAAATTCTGCATCTTTTTTTATAATAATCAAGTTTATCTTCACTATCCCTCTCTCAGCATCTGTTTCTCTTCATTCTCTCTTCATGCAGCAGTTGGGTGTCAGATATTCACTGACAGTTACATCCAATATATCTTATAGGGGGGCTCCTTTTGCCTAGAAGATGTATTAGAGCTCAATCTATTAAACTCACAGACATCATGTCTCTCTACATGCAGGATTTGTGCAAAAGGCAGTTATTTTGTTACATTTTGTTTGTACTGGAATCAGTTATTTGAGTGAGCTCTAACACATATGAGAGAGGGATAGTGAAGATAAACTTGATATTTTCAGAAACTATGCATCTTTCAAAATATTCCTCAGAGTTCACCAAAGTAATTGATCCCCAGAGAGCCTAATTACCATATTTACCAGGAAACGTGATCACAAAAAGAATTTGATCAACAAACAATGTAGTCATTGCAATAACTTGCTTAGCAAAATAGATAAGAACTTACACACCAAAAACTAATCAGCCATAGACCTTCTCTCAAAGTGTTTGATTACCAAAGAAAATAATTCCTAAAGAATTTATTTCCAAACAGTTCAAAAGACACTTTCCGCAAAGAATGTAATTTCTGAAGTGCTTGATCACCAAAATATGTAGTTCCTCAGGAGTTTGGTCACCAAAGAACATTATCCCTAAAGATATTGATCACCAAAGAATTTGCTCACCAAAGAATTTAATTCCTAAAGAGGTTGATCACCCAAAATGTAGTTCCAGAAGAGCTTGCTAACCAAGAAACATTATTCCTTAAGACTTTGCTCACCGATGGACACAATCCCTAAAGATATTGATCACCAAAGAATTTGGTCACCAAAGAATGTAATTCCTAAAGAGCTTCATCACCAAAATGTAGTTCCAGAAAATTTTGCTCACCAAGGAATATTATCCCTAAAGACTTTGCTCACCAAAAAACATCATCCCTAAAAATATTGATCACCAAAGAATTTGCTCACCAAAGAATGTTATTCCTAAAGAACTTGATCACCCAAAATGTAGTTCCAGAAGAATTTGCTCACCAAGGAACATTATCCCTACAGACTTTGCTCACCAAAGAACATGGTCCCTAAAGATATTGATCACCAAAGAAGTTGCTCAGCAAAGAACGTAATTCCTTAGGAGCTTGATCACCCAAAATGTAGTTCCAGAAGTGTTTGCTCACCAAGAAATATTGCCACTAAAGAATTTGGTCATGAAAGCGTTTGCTCACCAAAAAAACAGCTTGATCACCCAAAATTAAGTTCCACAAGAGTTTGCTCACTGTGGAACATTATCCCTAAAGTTTACTCACCAAAAAATATTATGCCTAAAGGAATTGCTCACCAAAGAGTTTGCTCACCAAAGAACATAATCCCTAAAGAAATTGATCACTAAAGAATTTGCTCACCAAAGAATGTAATTCATAAAGAGCTTGATCACCCAAAATGAAGTTCCAGAAGAGTTTGCTCACTGTGGAACATTATCCCTAAAGACTTTGCTCACAGAAGAGTTTGCTCACCAAAGAACATAATCCATAAATACATTGATCACCAAAGAGTTTGCTCACCAAAGAATCCCTAAAGAGCTTTATCACCCAAAATGTAGTTCCAGAAGAGTTTTCTCACCAAATGTATTTCCTAAAGTCATTAATCACCACATTAACAGTCACAAAAGACCCCTACAAAAACTGTCATAATTCATAACATAACTTGATAAAAATAAATAAACTGATCCCAAGAAAACTTGAATTAACTGAATCATAAAAGAATTTAATCACCAATGAAGTTGGCGTTCATTCAATGACTTGGTTTTCTGACTGAAGTAAAAGAGAATAAAAAGCACCGGGAAGAAGCAATCGGGTCACGCCTAAAATACACGACTATTGATCCATAATATCCCTGTGTAAAATGAATGGGTACCGAGCCTAATGTGATCTGGAACATATTAGCAGGCATATATTTAGCTTTTTTATGTGTGTTAAATGAGATTATCTTTGATTTTCTATTTTAAATTGGCTCAGAGAGTATCTCCATGGTTACTGACACAGCCTGTTCTCATGTTCCTGACCAAATCCAGCAAGGGAAAGCTGTCTTCTGTACAAACAGTGCGGGGGATAATCTGTCAGTTCTGTAACCCCAGGATGATGGAGATGGCGAGTTTGGAGGGGTCTAACAATCCTGCTCAGAGGCGCTTTGTTGCCATGATAACTTCTACTTGCTGTGAAGGAATAGAATATGAATTTAATAAGATATGATAATGAGCAATGTGACCCTGGAACCACGGCTACAGTTCGAGCATGAGGGCCCCCAACTTGAGTTAATGTGATGAAAATCAGGGAGGTTGGTAGGCATGGAAACCTGTGGGTCTAAAAATGTTGCTGAATACAGATCCCAGTGACTCACACTTGGTTTGCTTGATGAAGTATTGGATCACGTCCCCCTTCTTGCTCCCTGGCCCTACTTAAAGGGACATATGCCATCCCCAAAAGTTCTGGAAGGAGGAGGAAAAACAATGTGGCGTTCAGTTGGTAGATGCTCCAGGTAACGACCGACATTTTTAGAGTACGTCTAATTGATGTGCCACTGGCCTCTTCCATTTATTCCTGCAGTATCTTCATCGATGAAGTGCTACAGTGATAAGAATAATGAGCAGTGTATATGTGGGAAGGGGATATAATTATTGCTGACTCCCTTTGACTCTCACTGTCAGGTTCCTGACAAGTTTACAGAGACCTATAATTACTACTTCTTCAAAAAATTTCTGTGGCAGCTCCCCTTTAAATAGATCACCGCTCAGGGAAAATGCGACTTTTTTATACACACCCATCACTACCGCCAAGATCCAACCATTAATCTCCGACAGACTCCCTGGCTATGCCTAGTGATTAAAGTGTTACCCTATAGCCGGCACCCACTCGTATGTAGGTTTCTTTGGCTTTTACTGGTTCAGTTTTACCATGACACACACATGATACACCTATAAATCATGGGGAAATAGGTGAGGCTTATGTCCCTGAACTCAAGGTATCTTCCAGTTCATGTTGAGTTTTGACTACTTTCTGAATCAATCAATCTGTAGATGTGGCTACATTGTACTGTAATAGGGGTTCTGCTCTATCTCAAAACCTCTCCCATTAATCATCTCCTTAAAGTATTGTGTTGCAGACTTTTTTTTTGATCAAAAACCCCTTTGAGAACCAAAAGTTGCCCACAGACCCCCTTAGTTCTAAGGATACCAAGGACACAAAATAAGTGTCCATCTCCAACTATAAAGGTGATATAAGCTGCCAACACATTAATTTGGCAGCTTATTGGGCAGTGTATCGGGTCCTCTGATGGGCTTCTTTGATCAATATCTGGCCGAAAGTCTGTAAGATGTCGATTGGGCAGGTTGAAAAATCCTGATAACATTCACAATGTTTTCCTGTAGGGTTTATGTTAACTCAACTCATGATCCAAATAGAACATAACAAGCCATTTAACCATGTATACTTAAATAAAACAATGTATATTATGTCATTTAATAGTATTTTACTCACTTGTTTTCTCTGACTGATCAGTACAATGTCCGTTTAACTTGTAAAACAATAACGAAGGGGGCAGAAAAATCCTGATAGAATGAGGACAGCATCGGTTTGTTGATGCGGTCCTCGATCTGACCACCCATATTCTCCTTGTTTTGATCCAATCATTGGCCCCTATGGCCCACAATCAATATTGCCCACCTCAAGGTCGCCAAATGAGCGGATCTCTGTATATATGGCCACCTTAACACTAATTGACCCTCAAGTTGGACTTTCAGGAGTATCTAAGGATAGGTGTTCTACCCAAAACTCTTCTAACGGACCTTTACTCCACACAGTCAACAGCTTGGGAACCACTACCTTAAAGGGAGAATAATTCTGTGACCAATTATAAATACATTGTGTTAAGTAAGCCAAGCTATTTTAGTTCAAGGCCTGTAGGTTGTTGAAGCTTTGGAAGATGTCACTTTATGTATTTTCATGGAGGGATTTATTTGCTGGAACCATCAGACTGTCTCAAGGTCTCTCTAGATTTTGTTGTGGATCAGTAGCTTCACAGGGTCAATGTCAAGAAGATTCACAATATTTTCCTGTAGGGTTTATGTTAACTCAACTCATGATCCATATAGAACATAACAAGCCCTTTACACATTTATATTTAAATAAAACAATGTATATTATGTCATTTAATATTATTTTACCCACTTGTTTTCTCTCTCTATGGCTGGTCAATACAATGTCCGTTTAACTTGTAAAACAATAACAAATGGGGCAGAAAAATCACTTTTTGACTTTTAGTTGAGTCAACATTATGAAGCTCAAACTTCGCAAAACTTTCTTCTGGATGAACCTTTGAAAAAGTGTCAGTTGTAAGAAAGTGGGGGTAAGTTGTTGGCTCAGTTGACCCTCTGGGGGATTTGCCCAGAAGAAACAGTGAATTTTTCATGATGTCCTTGGATTATGAGCCAAACATTGCTCTGTAGCTCCTGCCAAAGGGAAAACTCCTGCTGTTCCCGTAATGCGGCTGAGCCAAGGTTTTATGGTGCCCACCAGGTGGCTGTGTAACAATAACATCACAGGCAAAACCCCGTTTGGTCAGTGCTGTACCCCAAATCCCATAAGGCTTTGTAGTAGGCCCCCTGTCTATTTGTCTGTACTTTCCACCAGTCTGTAAGTGTAGTAACATTGACCCCACGGCCATCGGACAGAGTAAATCTACATTTTGTATGTGGCACCCCCACCCATCCCTCAGTCTAGGCCTGTATCTCATGAATGTGATCCCACAAAGCCCCTGCTGCAAAAATCATTATTTGTAATAACGTTTGATTGCTTTCCTGACAGTAATAACAGCAGGGAAGAGCAAATACTAATTTAGCAGAGAGCTATTTACACAAAGGTGGGAGGCTTTGCTTGGGGGTCCAGGGAGAGCAGCCAAAGGGATTTTAATCTCTTGCTTTTATTCTCAGCCTCAGACGGGGAACAAGAAGAGCCAACCAATGATGTAGCAGTTCAAGCACAGACATCTCCACGTATGTCATTGACCCCTATGTAATTGTATCATTGCCTCTAGGCTGTACCACTGGTTGGTGCACAAGAGATTTACTCACTAGTGGAAGGAAGTGATTCCGTGTGAGTTGAGAGTTTCCTAGAGATGATGAATGTTGAGCTGCGCAAAGAGTTCAGCAACTTTTGGTGAAATGGATGTTTCTTCCCATCATGCAGCCTGGCCTGAGTATCCCTTGGAATAAGGAACCATAAAATATTCATTTTGCTGAAGGCTGCACTGAAATGCTGCACATCTCCGTCTTCTCAATGCTCTGCCTCCTCTAGAGTTCCCTGCACTTCTGTCTTCCCAGAAATAAATCCATTAAGCACTTTAGCTGCTCATCTTCCTGCTCAGGCTCCGTGATCCTCAACACATGCCCCCCAGCCCCACATCCACAAGAACAGACTGAGAACTGATCCTTCTAACCACTAACCTAATCATTCCATTCATTCTGTCTGAGCTATAAAGCACCTGTAAGCATTGAGTAAATAGACATCTCCATCTCTCTCCAACTATACCCTTGTCTGACCTTGTGCTGAGCTGCTGGGGAAGGTCTGCCCTACAACTCATACATCTTATATGTGCACATCTCTAACTGGGAAGGGAGTGTGACTGTGGGATAGCAGGTATAGTAGGGAGAGATGGTGTCTATAGTAACAGTGGATAATAGTCTCTGGGAAGGGAGTGTGACTGTGGGATAGCAGGTATAGTAGGGAGAGATTATTATTAACATGTATTTATATAGCGCCAACATATTGCGTAGCACTGTAAAGTAAATGTGATTATACAACTACATCACATGAATTACATACATAGAATATATGGAGTAACAAACATCACAATCAATACAGGTACAAAAAGGTGAGGAAGGCCCTATGCATAGGCATACAGTCTAAAGGGAAGGGAGTAATACGCAAGGTATGGGAGTGGGCAAGATCGAATTGAGTGGGTGAGAAATGTGGTATTGCGTTTGGTAGTTAAGCAGAGTGAGGGTAGGCTTCTCGAAAGAAGTGCGTTTTCAGAGATTTCTTGAAAGTAGAAAGGTTGGGAGAAAGTCGGACAGACCGTGGGAGAGCATTCCAGAGGAGGGGTGCAGCCCTTGCAAAGTCTTGAATGCGAGCGTGTGAGGAGGTAATGAGAGAAGAGTTGAGTAGCAGGTCAGTAGAGGAGCGTAGTAAGCGAGTGGGTGAGTATATAGAGATGAGTTCAGAGATGTAGGGTGGGGCAGAGTTATGAAGTGCTTTGAAAGTCAGTGTCATTAATTTGAATTTGATTCTGAAAGGTAACGGAAGCCAGTGCAGGGATTGACAGAATGGCGAGGCAGAGGAGGAGCGGTTGCTGAGGTGTATGAGCCTCGCAGCAGTGTTCATTATGGACTGGAGAGGTGACAGTCTCTGGAGGGGGAGGCCAATTAAAAGAGAGTTACAGTAGTCTAGACGCGATATGATGAGAGAGTGAATAAGAATTTTGGCAGCGTCTTGGGTGATAAATGATCGTATTTTGGATATGTTCTTTAGGTGGAAGTGACAAGATTTAATAAGTGACTGGATATGAGGAGTGAATGACAGGGCAGAATCTAGGATAACCCCAAGGCACCGGGCCTGGGGAGAGGGGGTGATAGTGGAATTGTTAACTATGATGGATACTTCGGGGATGCTACTGGTGTTAGTTGGAGGAAAGAGAACCATTTCAGTTTTAGAGAGGTTTAATTTAAGGTAGCGTTGTGACATCCAGGTAGAGATAGCGGACAGGCAGGAGGAGACGCGAGTTAGGAGTTCTGGGTTGAGGTCAGGAGATGAGAGATAGATCTGAGTATCGTCAGCATAGAGGTGGTAGTGGAAACCATAAGAATTTATTAATTTGCCAAGGGAGGAAGTATAGAGGGAGAATAGTAATGGTCCCAGGACAGAGCCTTGGGGAACTCCAACAGAAAGAGGTAGGGGAGAAGATGCTACTCCATTGTAGGAGACACTGAAGGAACGATTGGTGATGTAAGAAGAGAACCAGGACAGGGCTGTGTCACGAAGGCCAAGTGACTGGAGGGACTGGAGGAGGAGAGGGTGATCTACAGTGTCAAATGCGGCTGAGAGATCAAGCAGTATTAGTAGTGAGAAGTGATTGTTGGCTTTCGCGGTTAAAAGGTCATTAGTCAGTCGAGTCAGGGCAGTTTCCGTGGAGTGTTGTGGCTTAAAACCAGATTGTAGGGGGTCCAGCAGGTTATTGTCAGAGAGGAATGAGGTAAGTCGGTTGTAGACTAGGCGCTCAAGTAGTTTAGAGATGAAAGGTAGCAGAGAGATAGGTCGGAGGTTGTTAAGATTGGAGGGATCAAGAGAGGGTTTTTTCAGATGGTGTCTATAGTAACAGTGGATAATAGTCTCTGGGAAGGGAGTGTGACTGTGGGATAGCAGGTATAGTAGGGAGAGATGTGTCTATAGTAACAGTGGATAATAGTCTCTGGGAAGGGAGTATGACTGTGGGATAGCAGGTATAGTAGGGAGAGATGGTGTCTATAGTAACAGTGGGATAATAGTCTCTGGGAAGGGAGTGTGACTGTGGGATAGCAGGTATAGTAGGGAGAGATGGTGTCTATAGTAACAGTGGATAATAGTCTCTGGGAAGGGAGTGTGACTGTGGGATAGCAGGTATAGTAGGGAGAGATGTTGTCTATAGTAACAGTGGGATAATAGTCTCTGGAATGGAGTGTGACTGTGGGATTGTAGGTATACGTAGGGAGAGATGGGTGCCTATAGTAAACATGGAGTAATAGTCTCTGGGAAGGGGAGTGTGACTGTGGGATAGCAGGCTTATAGTAGGCGAGAGATGGTGTCATAGTGAACAGTGGATATAGCTGGCAGCGAAGGACTGTGGGGATAGCAGGATATAGTAGGGGGTCTATACAGTGGACAATTCTGGGAAGGGTGTGACTGTGGGATAGCAGGTATAGTAGGGAGAGATGGTGTCTATAGTAACAGTGGATTAATAGTCTCTGGGAAGGGAGTGTGACTGTGGGATAGCAGGTTATAGTAGGGAGAGATGGTGGTCTAATAGGTAAGCAGTGGATTAATAGTCCTCTGGGAAGGGAGTGTGACTGTGGGATAGCAGGTATAGTAGGAGAGATGGTACTCTATAGTAAACAGTGGATAATAGTCTCTGGGAAGGGAGTGTGACTGATGGGATAGTAGGTATAGTAGGGAGAGATGTGTCCTATAGTAACAGTGGATAATAGCTCTGGGAAAGGAGTGTGACTGTGGGAATTGCAGGTATATGTAGGGAGAGAGGTGGCCTATAGTAACAGTGGATAATAGGTCTCTGCGGAAGGGAGTGTGACTCTGGGATAGCAGGTATATGTAGGGAGAGATGGTCATAGTAACAAGGTGGATAATAGTCTCTGGGAAGGGAGTGATGACTCTGGGATAGCAGGTATAGTAGGGAGAGATGGTGTCTATAGTAACAGGGATAATAGTCTCTGGGAAGGGAGTGGTGACTGTGGGATAGAGGTATAGTAGGAGAGATGGTGTCTATAGTAACAGTGGATAATAGTCTCTGGGAAGGGAGTGTGACTGTGGGATATCAGGTATATAGGAGAGATGTGTCTTATAGTAACAGTGGATAATAGTCTCTGGGAATGGAGTTGTGACTGTGGGATATCAGGTATAGTAGGGAGAGATGGTGTCTATAGTAACAGTGATAATAGTCTCTGGGAAGGGAGTGTGACTGTGGGATAGCAGGTTATAGTAGGGAGAGATGGTGTCTATAGTAACAGTGGATAATAGTCTCTGGGAAGGGAGTGTGACTGTGGGATAGCAGGTATAGTAGGAAGAGATGGTGCCTATAGTAACAGTGGATAATAGTCTCTGGGAAGGGAGTGTGACTGTGGGATAGCAGGTATAGTAGGGAGAATGGTGTCTATAGTAACAGTGGATAATAGTCTCTGGGAAGGGGAGTGTGACTGTGGGATAGCAGTATAGTAGGGAGAGATGGTGTCTATAGTAACAGTGGATAATAGTCTCTGGGAAGGGAGTGTGACTGTGGGATAGCAGGTATAGTAGGAGAGATGGTGTCTATAGTAACAGTGGATAATAGTCTCTGGGAAGGGAGTGTGACTGTGGGATAGCAGGTATAGTAGGGAGAGATGGTGCCTATAGTAACAGTGGATAATAGTCTCTGGGAAGGGAGTGTGACTGTGGGATAGGCAGGTATAGTAGGGGAAATGGTGTCTAGTACGTAACAGTGGATATAGTCTCTGGGGGAGTACGGGATAGCAGTAGTAGGGAATGGGTTAGAACAGTGAATTAGCTCTGGGAGAGTATGTAGGCAGGTAGAGGGAAGATGGTGCTATAGTAACAGTGGGATAATAGTCTCTGGGAAGGGAGTGTGACTGTGGGATAGGCAGGTATAGTAGGGAAGATTGGTCGCTTATTAGTAACAGTGGATATAGTCCCTCTGGGAAGGGAAGGTGTGACTTGGGATAGCAGGTATAGTAGGGAGAGATGGCTGTCTATAGTAACAAGTGGATAATAGTCTCTGGGAAGGGAGTGGTGACTGTGGGATAGCAGGGTATATAGGCGAGAGATGGTGTCCTATAGTAACAAGTGGATAATAGTCTCTGGGAGGGCAGTGTGACTGTGGGATAGCAGTATAGTAGGAGAGATGGTGTCTATAGTAACAGTGATAATAGTCTCTGGAAGGGAGTGTGACTTGTGGGATAGCAGGTATAGTAGGGAGAATGGTTCCTATAGTAACAGTGGATAATAGTCTCTGGGAAGGAGTGTGACTGTGGGATCTGGATAGCATAGCTGGGAAGGAGAGTGACTGTGGGATAGCAGGTATAGTAGGGAGAATGGTGCCTATAGTAACAGTGGATAATAGTCTCTGGGAAGGAGTGTGACTGTGGATAGCAGTATAGTAGGGAGAGATGGTCCTATAGTAACAGGAAAATAGTCTCTGGGAAGGGAGTGTGACTGTATGGATAGCAGGATAGTAGGGAGAGATGGTGCCTTAGTAACAGTGGATAATAGTCTCTGGAAGGGAGTGTGACTGTGGGATAGCAGTATAGTAGGGAGAGATGGTGTCTATAGTAAACAGTGATAATAGTCTCTGGGAAGGGAGTGTGACTGTGATAGCAGGTATAGTAGGGAGAGATGTGCCTATAGTAACAGTGGTAATAGTCTCTGGGAAGGAGTGACTGTGGATAGCAGGTATAGTAGGGAGAGATGGTGCCTATAGTAACAGTGATAATAGTCTCTGGGAAGGGAGTGTGACTGTGGATAGCAGGTATAGTAGGGAGAGATGGTGCCTATAGTAACAGTGGATAATAGTCTCTGGAAGGAGTGTGACTGTGGATAGCAGGTATAGTAGGGAGAGATGGTGCCTATAGTTACAGTGATATAGTCTCTGAAGGGAGTGTGACTGTGGGATAGCAGGTATAGTAGGGAGAGATGTGCCTATAGTAACAGTGGATAATAGTCTCTGGGAAGGAGTGTGACTGGGATAGCAGGTTATAGTAGGAGAGATGGTGCCTATAGTAACAGTGGATAAGAGTCTCTGGGAAGGGAGTTGACTGTGGGATAGCAGGTATAGTAGGAGAGATGGTGCCTATAGAACAGTGGATAATAGTCTCTGGGAAGGAGTGTGACTGTGGATGCAGTATAGTAGGGAGAGGATGGTGCCTATAGTAACAGTGATAATAGTCTCTGGGAAGGGGAGTGTGACTGTGGGATAGCAGGTATAGTAGGGAGAATGGGTCTATAGTAACAGTGGATAATAGTCTCTGGGAGGAGTGTTGACTGTGGGATAGCAGGCCTATAGTAGGGAGAGATGTGCCTATAGTAACAGTGGATAATAGTCTCTTGGGAAGGGAAGTGTGACTGTGGGATAGCAGTATAGTAGGAGAGATGGTGCCTATAGTAACAGTGGATAATAGTCTCTGGGAAGGAGTGTGACTGGGGATAGCAGGTTATAGTAGGGAGAGATGGTGTCTATGAGTAACAGTGGATAATAGTCTCTGGAAGGAGTGTGACTGTGGGATAGCAGGTATAGTAGGGGAGAGATGGTGCCTATAGTAACAGTGGATAATAGTCTCTGGGAAGGGAGTGTGACTGTGGATAGCAGGTATAGTAGGGAGAGATGGTGCCTATAGTAACAGTGGATAATAGTCTCTGGGGAGGGAGTGTGACTGTGGATAGCAGGTATAGTAGGGAGAGATGGTGTCTATAGTAACAGTGGGGATAATAGTCTCTGGGAAGGGGAGGTGACTGTGGGATAGCAGGTATAGTAGGGAGAGATGGTGTCTATAGTAACAGTGGATAATAGTCTCTGGGAAGGGAGTGTGACTGTGGGATAGCAGGTATAGTAGGGAGAGATGGTGTCCTATAGTAACAGTGGATAATAGTCTTGGGAAGGGAGTGTGACTGTGGGATAGCAGGTATAGTAGGAGAGATGTGTCCTATAGTAACAGTGGATAATAGTCTCTGGGAAGGGAGTGTGACTGTGGGATAGCAGTATAGTAGGGAGAGATGGTGCCTATAGTAACAGTGGATAATAGTCTCTGGGAAGGGAGTGTGACTGTGGGGATAGCAGGTATAGTAGGGAAGAGATGGTACCTATAGTAACAGTGGATAATAGTCTCTGGGAAGGGAGTGTGACTGTGGGATAGCAGGTTATAGTAGGGAGAGATGGTGTCTATAGTAACAGTGGATAATAGTCTCTGGGAAGGGAGTGTGACTGTGGGATAGCAGGTTATAGTAGGGAGAGATGGTGCCTATAGTAACAGTGGATAATAGTCTCTGGGAAGGGAGTGTGACTGTGGGGATAGCAGGTATAGTAGGGAGAGATGGTCCTATAGTAACAGTGGATAATAGTCTCTGGGAAGGGAGTGTGACTGTGGGATAGCAGTGTATAGTAGGGAGAGATGTGCCTATAGTAACAGTGGATAATAGTCTCTGGGAAGGAGTGTGACTGTGGGATAGCAGGTTAGTAGGGAGAGATGGTACCTATTAGTAACAGTGGATAATAGTCTCTGGGAAGGGAGTGTGACTGTGGGATAGCAGGATAGTAGGGAGAGATGGTGTCTATAGTAACAGTGGGATAATAGTCTCTGGGAAGGGAGTGTGACTGTGGGGATAGCAGGTATAGTAGGGAGAGATGGTACCTATAGTAACAGTGGATAATAGTCTCTGGAAGGGAGTGTGACTGTGGGATAGCAAGCGTATTAGTAGGAGAGATGGGTGGTCTATGTAACAGTGGATAATAGTCTTGGGAAGGGAGTGTGACTGTGGGATAGCAGGTATAGTAGGGAGAGATGGTGTCTATAGTAACAGTGGATAATAGGTCTATTGGAAGGAGTGTGACTGTGGATAGCAGGGTATAGTAGGGAGAGATGTGTCTATAGTAACAGTGGATAATAGTCTCTGGGAAGGGAGTGCTGACTGTGGGATAGCAGGTATAGTAGGGAGAGATGGTGTCTATAGTAACAGTGGATAATAGTCTCTGGGAAGGGAGTGTGACTGTGGGATAGCAGGTATAGTAGGGAGAGATGGTGTCTATAGTAACAGTGGATAATAGTCTCTGGGAAGGGAGTGTGACTGTGGGATAGCAGGTATAGTAGGGAGAGATGGTGCCTATAGTAAGAGTGGACATTATTTTGGCTGATCCTCATGATTCTATAGGAGCCGCACAGACTCCCTTCAATTAAATCCAATTCCCTTGCTCGTATCTACAGAGAATATTTTGCACGTGATCGGCCTGAATCCAAAATAGATCATTATTTTCACACTTTTTTCCATCTTATCTCACCATCTGTTGTGCCTCTGACTCAGAGCCTTAGTAACAGTCGCTCAGGAATTTATTTGAGGGGAATAAAAACGTGTAATTAACTCGTGCCCATTCAGGGGTGACCATGGTTCTCTTGTGGGTACAGAATATAATTAATGAAAGTATATATATATATATATAGATGATTACACAAAATGCTTTCCCTAAGTCCTACAATATAAATGGGACTCGTCAGATTTGCTTCTTTATAGCAGGATTGCCCCTCCTGTACCCCTCACTACCCAGATTCATTTATAAGGATTTTGTCCAGCAGAGTTTGGTACAGAAGGGGTTAAAGAACAGCACAGGAATATGGCTCCTATTTATTGGGTCTGTTTGTGCCTCATCCTATGAATAACTGGGTCACCCACTGCCCTCAGGCGCCCAATCAGATTATTTCAGTAGAAACTGTCGAGTGTCCCGTCCCCCTTCTCATGTGACTCTTCCCTGGTGTCATCGCCCCCGAATTATATCCATATCGTTGCTCTGGGCTCTGGGCACTTAGAGGTTAAAGAAGAGATTCCCGAGGGCCCATAATTGATGCATCTGGCACCGAGCGCATTCTCACTTGTGTTACCGGGATTAAAGGGCAAGCTAAGGGGGCGGGGCCAGGGCAGAGCTGATCAGCGATTGATTTGATGCTTTTCCCACAGATTTGAGGGCTCTCACAATAGATCCAAACCCCTGACCCATATAATGTGGCCACACATGACCTTGTTTACTGATCTGTCCATTTCTTTATCGGCGCCCGGCTCAGGATTCCGACAGTCTCAGCTTCTGGCTAAGGGAATGGCGCAGAATACCTCCCAACATTTTGGAAATAAAAAGAGGGACACGCTGATTTTTGTGGCCACACCCCCTAATTACCATGTTCATTTTACAAAATTTGGCAGGTTATGAAAGTTTGAACATATTTCTGTTCTTTTTTTTTCCAATTATTAAAGTTTTGCTAATGAAGGTGAATTGCCCTTTAAGCTGTGAGTCTAACTTCTCCCAAGAGACCTGCTTATCTCATATTGTTACAATTACTTATTTGCTTAGCTCAAAATGGTTACAAAAGTATCTTATCTGCCGCAGTGGCTGTTCTGGGCTCTCTGCTAAAAGCCAATTAAGTGAGAAACTTTGTTTCTATTTCTGGCTGTTCAGTGCAGAGAAAAATGGGACTTTCCAGTACAAACGAGGGACTGCAGTTTGAGCGGTCAAAAGATGGACTGTCCCTCTAAAAACGGGTCAGTTGGGAGGTATGGCCCAGATCTCCTGTCAATCAGCCTCATCCTGTGCAGTGTCCATCTCAGGGGCCCCCCAACTCCAGCCACAAGGCTAACCCCACCCTCTACACACACCCTAGAACTTTTTCCGACTCCAGGATGTGGGGTGTCATCACCCAGAGGGAACAGACCTGGGTCGGCCCATGAGGGAGTTTTCCCAGTTTCCCAGACTAATCCTGAATATTTAATAAATAAAAGAGACAAATCTACAGAGGGAGGAATGGGGTCCTTGACCTGCAGAGCTTACAATTAATGGGGGAAATGAATGTCATTCTAAGAAACTTTCCAGATGGAAGACAAAACCAGTTTCCACAACACAAAGACATGGACCTTCCCCGGTGAATGGGGACACTTAGCAGCAACGTTGCGTCACCAATTAGTGTGTTACTGGGTCACATATATACTGGGGGAGGGGCACGGAATGTTCTGGTGCCCCCTGTGCGATCACTAGATGTTCCTACTCCGGCATCAAACAACAGATAATGATAAAAGAGACACAAACTGCGGGTGTTGCTGAAAGTTGGGAGGCGACCGGGTGCCCAGTGGATGTGAAACGCGTGAGGCTTGGGAGGAAGACTGGAGCTGCTCTGGAACATTCCTGGAGAGCAAATAAAAGCTTGTTTGATCCTTATAGGACAGGGGAAGGGGACACTGGGGGTTTCATTTGACATTTTGACTATGTTGTATTTAGGGAAGCACCAAATCCGCTATTTTGGATTCAGCCGAACCCCCGAATCCTTTGCGAGAGATTCAGCCGAATACCGAACCAAATCCTAATTTACAGGGGGAAGGGGAAAACATTTTTTACTTCCTTCCAAAAAGTCACGCGATTTCCCTCCCAGACCCTAATTTGCATATGCAGATTAGGATTTGGATTCGGGTCGGCCGGGCAGAAGGATTTGGCTGAATCCGATTCCTGCTGAAAAAGTCAGAATTCTGGATTCTGTGCTTCCCTAGTTGTCTTTGTATGTGGCCAATTACACGGGGTCATACTGTGTGTCTGTATCTCCAGGGCCCCAAATAATGCCTGGCCTCCTCCTAACCCCCAACACATGAAAAAAGGGGGTGTCGGGCACCTGGACAAATTCCATAACTGTCGCCAAAAGAGAAATTTAAAAATATATTATTTGTTGTTGAGTCATTAAAAATGGAACAATATCTCCCTACGCGTTTCATGCCCCCCAGGGATGTAGGGCCAGTGGAAATATTGTTCCATTTTTAATGACTCAACAACAAACAATATATTTTTAAATTTCTCTTTTGGCGACACTTATGGAATTTCTGTGACACCCCTTTTTCTCCGTATATCGCTGGTTTATTTGCTCCCTGAGTTATGGGGGTGGTGCACCTGTTCTACGCGGTGATGAACAAAATCAATTTCCAGTATCCAGTGTCTCTTCTCTTTTTGGTGGTTTAATATTATTGGATAAATGGTATTGGATCCTCCTCCTAATCCCCCTGTTGCCTGAGCTGAATTCACTTCACAGAGTCAAATAAGGAACCCAATCAATATCTATATATATATATATATATATATATGTATCCAGTATATACAGTTCAATAACGACTGTGTTTGCTCTTCCCCAGTGAGGCAGTCGGGAGCAGCAGTGCAACACATCTCCCCGGCACCCAGGAAACCACACAAAGTTCTCGCCCAGAGCCTGGGAAATGGCGGCCCCTCTACATAAAGGTCCCACCAATGTTTTCCCTGCCCCCCCCCGGCACAGACAAGGTTAACTGTGTTTTCTTTGGCTCCATTGAGAGAGGATAAAGGGCCGGGGAGGAGGAGGAGGGGAGTCGGGGAACAGGGGAGCTGTGTGTGTAAAGAATTCAATCTTTGCATCTGTAAAACTCAGCCCTGAATGATAATGAGCCCGGGGGGGACACAGGAGAAGGACTTATGCCAGGGGGGTGATCCTAGAGCTCACTCATATACAACTGTCAGCTCTCAATCACTGCTGCACCCCCACTTACACCTCTCATGTGACAGTTAATGGAGGAAAGGAGAAACGGCAGGAAAAAAGGCACCAACTTTGTACAACACAATATCAACACAACTCTACACTGGGCAACAGCAACTCTATATGGAGGGGCCATGTCACAACCCCCATTAGAAGAAAAGAGGTTCCAGCTAAATATTGGGAAGGGGTTTGTTACAGTGAGAGATGTAAAGATGTGGAATTGTCTCCCTGAATCAGTGGTACAGGCTGATACATTAGATAGGTATAAGGAAGGGTCAGATGCTTTATTCACCAGTAGCTCCTCCCAGCAGACAGGAGGGAGCCAATGAGATTAGAGGAGGGAAAGGGGTGTTACAGGGAGAGCTGGGAAGTGAATCAGGGGTACAGGCTGATACATTAGATAGGTACAAGGAAGGGTCGGATGCTTTATTCACCAGTAGCTCCTCCCAGCAGACAGGAGGGAGCCAATGAGATTAGAGGAGGGAAAGGGGTGTTACAGGGAGAGCTGGGAAGTGAATCAGTGGTACAGGCTGATACATTAGATAGGTACAAGGAAGGGTCGGATGCTTTATTCACCAGTAGCTCCTCCCAGCAGACAGGAGGGAGCCAATGAGATTAGAGGAGGGAAAGGGTTGTTACAGGGAGAGCTGGGAAGTGAATCAGGGGTACAGGCTGATACATTAGATAGGTATAAGGAAGGGTTGTATGCTTTATTCACCAGTAGCTCCTCCCAGCAGACAGGAGGGAGCCAATGAGATTAGAGGAGGGAAAGGGGTGTTACAGGGAGAGCTGGGAAGTGAATCAGTGGTACAGGCTGATACATTAGATAGGTACAAGGAAGGGTCGGGTGCTTTATTCACCAGTAGCTCCTCCCAGCAGACAGGAGGGAGCCTATGAGATAAGAGGAGGTAAAGGGGTGTTACAGGGAGAGCTGGGAAGTGAATCAGTGGTACAGGCTGATACATTAGATAGGTAAAGGAAGGGGTTGGATAGTGTTTAGCAAGTGAGGGAATACAGGGATATTGAAGATAGCTCATAGTACAAGTTGATCCAGGGACTGGTCCCATTACTATTTTGGAGTCAGGAAGGAATTGGAGTAGGGTCAGGAGGGTTTTTCGCCTTCCTCTGGATCAACTGACAGTTAGGCAGGTTATATATAGACTTAAGGTTGAACTTGATGGACGTGTCTTTTTTCAACCCAACTTACTATGTTACTATGTTACAATGTTACTATGCAACACAAACATCCCATATAGACTCATTGCACACGTGTCACATGGTATAACTGAATCAGTGAGGGGAAACCCCCCCATAGAGCTACTCACCCGCCTCATTGCAAATAATCCCCCCCACCATCAATATCTGTGCATCTTTGTGCCCTAATTTGTACATTGTTACGGATAACGCAAATAAGTGCACAACATGCAGAGACATAATTCCGTTATCTGTAAACCCCTTATCCAGAAAGCTCCGAATTACGGAAAGGTCATCTCCCATAGACTCCATTTTATCCAAATAATCCAAATTTTTACAAATTATTTCTTTTTTCTGTGTAATAATAAAACAGTCGCTTGTACTTGATCCCAACTAAGATATAATAAATCCTTATTGGAGGCAAAACCAGCCTATTGGGTTTATTTAATGTTTATATGATTTTCTAGTAGACTTAAGGTATGAAGATCCAAATTACAGAAAGATCCATTATCCGGAAGACTCCAGGTCCACAGCATTCTGGATAACAGGTCCCATACCTGTATAAGCACCTGCTTTGAGGCCACTGGGAGCAACATACAAGGGGTCGGTGAGTAACTTAACGCTCAGGAGCCACAGGTTGGGGTCACTAGTCCACAGTAAGGCAAGTGCCATAATAAAGCATAACTGTATCGGCACGTCCAACCTGCCACCTGTAATTGACCAATCAACCAAATCCAAGTCACGTGATTTTACAGTAACAAAAACTGACACTTTTTTTGGAGCAATTGTTTTTGTAGTTTTCTCATATTTAACTGTACAAAATCGGGTTTGGGCTGAGCTGTCAATTCAGTCGCATCATTTTATGCAGAATCCAAAAAAAAAAACAAATCGTCAGCTCACAAACAATTGCTTGGTGCTGGAGAGTCACATCAGCCACAAAGCATCACCTGCATGCTGTGCAGCTGAAAGGCAGGAAGTCAAAGTCACATGACCACTGCTTCCTTTAAGCATTTCAAATGGTTATCAACTCCTGTGCCTAATCCCAGTAATGGAGTTTGATGTTGTTCCTCTAGGGTTTTGTCTTCACTGATTCAGTTATATCATATGGCACTCACATTGCATGCTGGGTAAGTGGGAGGGGCCTGTAACACATACAATCCTAAGCCACAGTCTATTCTATTGCAGCCCTGCCAGAGTTGTTGCTTTCACCCTGCCCTCTGATTGGATTGTAGCTGCTCTTCCCACAAATCCCGCCTGTGAGGAGCATCAGAAGCCGTTGGACTGAACCAATATCATCCAAAGCAGATGCAAATGCTAATTAACCCTTAGGAGTTAATTCAGAAATGGCATCACACTTACCAGCCCTGCTCTCCTCGCTGAGCTCAACTACAACTCCCAACAGCCACAGCAAGTCCCTAAGGAATGGCAGTTCAGCACATACAGGAGTCAACCAGTTTATTGGGGAGCCCAGCTGATAGGGGGGGGGCATCATTATGGCCATAAACCAGTCAACTCTGAGTTTCCATTTCGGCAGGTCTGGGGCCCGAGCATCAGATAAGTATAAAGTAAATAAAATATTTATATATTATATCACCAAATATGTTAATGAAATACATTGTAAGTGCTGCCCCCCAAATCTCTTTATCAGACTTCTCACGCGTCATATGGGGGGCCCTGTGCTCCCACTTACTATACCAAGAGGCTGCTCCTCATTCGACTGTTGAGTAGGGGGTGATTCTGGCCAATCAGAGATCAGTGAACTGCTGTAACTGTGCACAACTGACAATACTAGTGAAACACAGGGATCCTAGTGAGTCAAAGACTCTGGATTCCAGGGGACCCAAATAGCTCTGAGATATGTGTGTTTATATATATTAACCCTTTCAGTGCCAGGTGAGCAGGTCTCTGTCTCTAGAGTGAGTGAAGACCAGTTTGTTACAATTTACCCCAGGAAATATATATTAATTGTGAGCTCTGCGGGGGAGGAAAGTCCTATTCTGGATCCTCCATGGAACACTCTATATTTCCATATATGACTCCTCAGTCTTACTGGTCCAATTACACCGGAGAAGTGCAGCTCTGAACTACACTTCCCAGAATCCCCTGACGGCCAAGTTACAATGCAAGTACAGGGGTCTGTATCCATAGGAAACCATTAATAGTAGTTTCAGTAAATGATTTGGGGGGGGGGGGGGGCTGATTACTTGTTACAGGGAGTCTGAGCCCCCAGACCTTCTGAACTGCCCCTCAATGACTTTCTACAACATTCCCATACTTTTTCTTTGCCCTCGTTTTGCACCCAGGGGCAGATAATAGTAAATTGCACATTGATTATGATAAGATAAAGGCGTTTCCGTGGTTACCTTTCCCCAGTTTGAGCAGCGTGGGAAGTCGGAATTTGCTGACGATCACATCCAGGGGCAGAGACACGGAGCTCCAGCTGAGTTGGGAGATGCCGGACGTTATTTTCTCCATGTTTCCCCTGTGGATAATTCATAGTCCTCCAATAAGAAGAAGTGGTTGAACTCATGGGTCCTGAGGCTGCACTCTGCCCCCCAGCATCACCCTCATCCTCATCCTCATCATCATGGTCAGTGGCAGCGAGGGGGAGAAGTGCACAGGGAGAAGGAAGCCGGCAGTTTGGCAGGCGGCAGTTTCCCCGGGATGTGCCATTCTGCTTGGGCTCAGATCTTTCATTACATTCACAGATTTCTTTACAGGACACAGTCTGGAGACTCCACCTCCCACCCCCAGCCTCTGTCTCTCTATAGACCTCCTGGGGGAATGGGGCCTTTCAGACAATTTATCCCAGGCCCCTCCCTATATGAGTGCAAAAGGGGGGGAGTAGCTCTCAGAAGCATCAAACTCTTTGCCTTCCCTGCAGGGACCAATTCTACCCCCCCCCCCCCAATACACACACAGTGTCCTGACTCATCCGCAACCCAAATCCCTGCAAGTAGCACCTCCAACTATAATTGTAATTGTGTAATTCTGCTGGGTGTCCGGCTGATTAAAGAGGAACTTGCCCCCAACTATGCAGCAAAATTGTCTCCCTGAAGTAGCTGTAATGGCAGATATATTGGATACTTTCAAGAAAGAGCCAGTTGCCTATTTTTCAAGTAATAAATGACAAGTTGCAAAGCCCAGAATGCACGGACAGATAGAAGGTAAAAAATGCTGCCTGAATGCCTGGGACACCAGGGGCCCACCCAAAAACCTTAGACCTGGGGCCCACTCTCTTACTATTATTCTTCCTCTACTCACTCAACCACTGGGCTCCTAGTCTCTTTTCTTTACATACTATAATCAATTATTCCATCTATTTAGCCTCTTTGTTCTCATAGAAATAGGGAATGGCCATGAAATAGGCCAAAAGATTATCAGCAGGAGGGGCCACTGACACCTGGGCCCACTAGGAGTTTTCCTGGTATCCTTTTGGGCCAGTCCGACACTGCTTTTATATCTCCTGTATCCCTTGCACATAAACCAAATGTGACAGTCGGTAGCAGGTGTTTTTCTTGGAATTCCGTATTCTTCTTCCGCCATGCAAAGTGCTTTTTGTTATGAGCAAATAACTTAATTTTTGTCTCATCAGCCCAAAGCACTTTGTTCCAAAATGACTGTGTCTTGTGTAAATGAGCTTTTCCATACAACAAGCGAGTGTGTTTGTGTGAGTGCAGAAAGGGCTTCTCATCCCCCTGCCATACACATGTTCTTTGTGCAAATTGTGCTGAATTGTAGAACGATGTACAGATACACCTGCATCTGCAGCAAGATGTTCTTGCAGGTCTTTGGAGATGATCTTTGGGTTGTCTGTAACATTCTCACAATCCTCCGCATATGCCGCTCCTGGATTTTTCTTGGCCTGCCAGACCTGGGTTTTACAGCAACTGTGCCTGTGGCCTTCCATTTCCTCATTCCATTCCTTACAGTTGAAACTGACAGTTTAAACCTCTGAGATAGTTTTAGTAGCCTTCCCCTAAACCCTGATACTGAACAATCTTTGTTTTCAGATCTTTTGAGAGTTGCTTTGAGGATCCCATGCTGTCACTCTTCAGAGGAGAGTCAAACAGAAGCACAACTTGCAATTGGTCACCTTAAATACATTTTCTCATGATTGGACACAGCTGCCTATGAAGTTCAAGGCTTAACAAGTGAATCCAACCAATTTGGTGTTGCCAGTAATCAGTATTGAGCAGTTACATGTATTCAAATTAGCACAATTACAAGGGTACCCACATTTTTGCACATTTGATTTAATTCCATACAACTGAATACTGCTTCACTAAAAATCTTTGTCCAGAAAACACCCCAGTACTCGGATGTTCCTGAAAGACATACCACTGTTATCTTTTTTGATGAAATAAAAGTAAATTATTATGCAGGCTGAAAGGGGTTCCCAAACTTTTGCATATGACTGTATAAAGTGGTCCCCAGTATGAGAGGGTTTGTGGGACCCCAAGTTGTACAGGTCACAGGGGTGAGTAACATACGGGGTGGATTATAGAGTCTAGTGATCGGGGGCAGAGAATGAATATCCATTACATAGATCAGCAGTGACGGGGTTAAAGCATTAATTACCTGTAATTCTCAGCCAGTAGCAGCGGAAGGAGGGGGGAATGGAAACTGTGGATCGATACTCATAAAGATTTAGTGTAAGTGAGTGGCTGAGTGCGGGGGGGGGGGGGCTGCAGAAGACGTGTTGGGTAATTGCATTAATAAAGCGCATTTGATGCAGCAGGGGGGCTCATGGGAGCAGAGGGGTCAGGTTTAGCCCAGATAACTGGCAAAGTGAAGAGTTAGCAAATCATTAGATCCTTAAATATACATTAAATTTACATTAAATATACATTACCTGCCATGCGCTGACATAGAGCGGGGCCACAACAACCAGCCAGATACGGTTTCAGAGCCACAGTGGGTGATAATTCCCTTAAAGGATAAGTAAACCTTAACAATAAGTGAATGTAAAACTGATGAGGGGGCTATTCTAAGAACTTCTACAATGTACATTCATTATTTATTTTCTTTTAATTCCAAGATATTAAGGGATACATGTACTGTTAATATGAATGAATTGTGTTACAACAGCGCCACCTGCTGGTCATTTTCCCACCAGTCTGACCAGCAAGTAGTCAAGGAAGTTGTCAGGAGAAAGAAAGAGGCTGCTCTGATGTTCTTCTGCTTAGGAAAGATGTGAGAAACGTTTCTATTTTTAATCCTAAGCAGAAGAACATCTGAGCAGCCTCTTTCTTTCTCCTGACAACTTCCTTGTCTACTTGGTCAAGGAAGTTGGACAAGATGGAGACAGTAGGACAAGATGGCGAGGGTATGACAGTATAGAGACAGTCGACAATTAACAGTAGAGAAAGATGGAGACAGTAGGGCAAGATGGAGACAGTTGGACAAGATGGAGTTAGTAGGACTAGATGGAGGCAGTAGGACAAGATGGAGACAATACGACAAGATAAAGAAAGTAGGACAAGATGGAGACAGTAGGACAAGATGGAGACAGTACTGCAAGATGGAGACAGTAGGACAAGATGGCGAGGGTATGACAGTATAGAGACAGTCGACAATTAACAGTAGGGAAAGATGGAGACAGTAGGGCAAGATGGAGACAGTTGGACAAGATGGAGTTAGTAGGACTAGATGGAGGCAGTAGGACAAGATGGAGACAATAGAACAAGATAAAGAAAGTAGGACAAGATGGAGACAGTAGGACAAGATGGAGACAGTACTGCAAGATGGAGACAGTAGGACAAGATAAAGACAGTAGGACAAGACAGAGACAGTAGGACAAGATGGAGACAGTAGGACAAGATGGTGAGGGTATGACAGTATAGAACAGTCGACAATTAACAGTAGGGCAAGATGGAGACAATAAGGCAAGGTGAAGACAGTAGGGCCAGATGGAGACAGAAGGACATGACGGAGATAGTAGGACTAGATGGAGACAGTACTACAAGATGGAGACAGTAGGACAAGATAAAGACAGTAGGACAAGATGGAGACAACTGGGCAAGATGGAGACAGTAGTGCAAGATGGTGAGGGTATGAAAGTATAAAGACAGTTGATAAGTAACAGTAGGTCAAGATGGAGAAGAATGGTAACATGATAATAGATGAGAGAAGGATAGAATTGAGACAGTAGGACTCAATGGCAAGATAGAGACAGTAGGGCAGATAGAGAGTAGGACAGATAGAGAGAGCATGTCACCACCAGTGTGCGGAAAGGGACTCAATTTGTTATGGCAAAAGGGCCAGTCATGATGCAGAAGGCCAAGCTATTCCATGATATTACATCATTACCCATTATCTGTCATTGATAAAGCATTATATTCCGCAGCTCCCTCTAGAGTCTCAGTGAAAGCATTGCACCCCAATAGGGTTGAAGGAAATGTATACTGAGTAATACTGAGCATTATCATCATCAACATCATTTTTTATAGTGCTGACAAATTATGCAGTGCTCTATACTATATATATATATATATATATATATATATATATATATATATATATATATATATATATATATATATATATATATATATATATATTATATATATAGAGAGAGAGATATATAGAGAGAGAGAGAGAGAGAGAGAGAGAGAGAGAGAGATTTATAGTATGTATGAAGGCTTTTTAGATTTTACAAGGACAAGATAGAGACAATAGGGCAAGATGGAGACTACAGGGTAAGATGGAGACAGTAGGACAAGATGGAGACAGTAGGGCAAGATGGAGACAGTAGGACAAGATGGAGACAGTAGGGCAAGATGGAGACAGTAGGGCAAGATGGAGACAGTAGGACAAGATGGAGACAGTAGGGCAAGATGGAGACAGTAGGTCAAGATGGAGACAGTAGGACAAAATGGAGACAGTAGGACAAGAGGGAGACAGTAGGACAAGATGGAGACAGTAGGGCAAGATGGAGACAGTAGTGCAAGATGGAGACAGTAGGAAAAGATGGAGACAGTAGGGCAAGATGGAGACATTAGCACAAGATGGAGACAGTAGGACAAGATGGAGACTACAGGGCAAGATGGATACAGTAGGGCAAGATGGAGACAGTAGGACAAGATGGAGACAGTAGGACAAGATGGAGACAGTAGGACATGATGGAGACAATAGGACAAGATGGAGACAGTAGGACAAGATGGAGACAGTAGGACAAGATGGAGACAGTAGGACATGATGGAGACAATAGGACAAGATGGAGACAGTAGGACAAGATGGAGACAGTAGGGCAAGATGGAGACAGTAGGACATGATGGAGACAATAGGACAAGATGGAGACAGTAGGACAAGATGGAGACAGTAGGACAAGATGGAGACAGTAGGAGATGAAGGAAAGTGTTGTGTCACCTCTCCAGTTACAGCATCATATAAGGAAGGTCCAATGCCATTAATGGGTTGTAGAGCCCTCTGCAAATACATTACATGCAATACCCCACAAACCAGTGCAAAGAGTAACTGTGTCACTTACAGCTCAGTACTAATCCATTGTCTCATTACTCATGTATGTGATCGCTGAGCTCTGTCTCCCTCTAGAGTTCAGCTTTACTCATTGCAGTAAATATTATAAACCACATTATTATTTCTTCTTCCAATGTAAATATTAGGGATGAATGGACAATGATTTCTGGCTTGATTTGCTTCTGTGACTTCTAATTGGCAGATTAAATGGAAAAGTTTAGACTAAATCAATAACATGAACTTTCAGATTATAAAAATAAAACTGGTGGGTGTGTGGGGGGGGGGGTTTATCCACACTGAGAGGACTTCGTTCTTTTTTGAAAACCTTGTTACAGGAATAGAGACCTGAACCTTGGGAAGGTGAATTAACCTAAAAATACAGGAGGAAACTGACATTTAGCTCAACGGATGAAACGTTTCTGCTGCGTCTTCCGTCCAGCTGAGAATAAATCATTATATGTTCATTCTCTCCTCTATTTATATCTATTCCCTTCCTCATACATTTCCCTTATGTAATCACAGCAAATAGTAACTTCATAGAGTAATGTTGTCTCTCCCCACTACACCTGCTGCACCATAGCCCCTATTACTATAGGCACCATCTCTCCCTACTATACCTGCTATCCCACAGTCACACTCCCTTCCCAGAGACTATTATCCACTGTTACTATAGGCACCATCTCTCCCTACTATACCTGTTATCCCACAGTCACACTCCCTTCCCAGAGACTATTATCCACTGTTACTATAGACACCATCTCTCCCTACTATACCTGCTATCCCACAGTCACACTCCCTTCCCAGAGACTATTATCCACTGTTACTATAGACACCATCTCTCCCTACTATACCTGCTATCCCACAGTCACACTCCCTTCCCAGAGACTATTATCCACTGTTACTATAGACACCATCTCTCCCTACTATACCTGCTATCCCACAGTCACACTCCCTTCCCAGAGACTATTATCCACTGTTACTATAGGCACCATCTCTCCCTACTATACCTGCTATCCCACAGTCACACTCCCTTCCCAGAGACTATTATCCCACTGTTACTATAGACACCATCTCTCCCTACTATACCTGCTATCCCACCAGTCACACTCCCTTCCAGAGACTATTATCCACTGTTACTATAGACACCATCTCTCCCTACTATACCTGCTATCCCAGAGTCACACTCCCTTCCCAGAGACTATTAATCCCATGTACTATAGACACCATCTCTCCCTATAGTACCTGCTATCCACAGTCACACTCCCCTTCCCAGAGACTATTATCCCACTGTTACTAATAGGGCACCATCTCTCCCTACTATACCTGCTATCCACAGTCACACTCCCTTCCCAGAGACTATTAATCCCACGTGTTACTATAGGCACCAATCTCTCCCTCTACATACCTGCCTAATCCCACATCACACTCCCTTCCCAGAGACTATTAATCCACTGTTACTATAGACACATCTCTCCCTACTATACCTGCTATCCACCAGTCACACTCCCTTCCCAGAGCCTATTATCCACTGGCTTGGTGACATACTATATGGCACCGTATCTCTCCTACTATAGCCTGCTATCCCACAGTCACACTCCCTTCCCAGAGACTATTATCCACTGTTACTATAGGCACATCTCTCCGTACTATACTGCTATCCCACAGTCACACTCCCTTCCCAGAGACTATTATCCACTGTTACTATAGGCACCATCTCTCCCTACTATACCTGCTATCCCACAGTCACACTCCCTTCCCAGAGACTATTATCCACAGTTACTATAGGCACCATCTCTCCCTACTATACCTGCTATCCCAACAGTCACACTCCCTTCCCAGAGACTATTATCCCACTGTTACTATAGGCCACCATCTCTCCCTACTATACCTGCTATCCCACAGTCCACACTCCCTCCCAGAGACTATTATCCCACTGTTACTATAGGCACCATCTCTCCCTACTATACCTGCTATCCCATCAGTCACACTCCCTTCCCAGAGACTATTATCCCACTGTTACTATAGGCACCATCTCTCCCTACTATACCTGCTATCCCACAGTCACACTCCCTTCCCAGAGACTATTATCCACTGTTACTATAGACACATCTCTCCCTACTATACCTGCTATCCCACAGTCACACTCCCTTCCCAGAGACTATTATCCACTGTTACTATAGGCACCATCTCTCCCTACTATACCTGCTATCCCACAGTAACACTCCCTTCCCAGAGACTATTATCCACTGTTACTATAGACACCATCTCTCCCTACTATACCTGCTATCCCACAGTCACACTCCCTTCCCAGAGACTATTATCCACTGTTACTATAGGCACCATCTCTCCCTACTATACCTGCTATCCCACAGTCACACTCCCTTCCCAGAGACTATTATCCACTGTTACTATAGGCACCATCTCTCCCTACTATACCTGCTATCCCACAGTCACACTCCCTTCCCAGAGACTATTATCCACAGTTACTATAGGCACCATCTCTCCCTACTATACCTGCTATCCCACAGTCACACTCCTTCCCAGAGACTATTATCCCACTGTTACTATAGGCACCATCTCTCCCTACTATACCTGCTATCCCACAGTCACACTCCCTTCCCAGAGACTATTATCCACTGTTACTATAGACACCATCTCTCCCTACTATACCTGCTATCCCACAGTCACACTCCCTTCCCAGAGACTATTATCCACTGTTACTATAGACACCATCTCTCCCTACTATACCTGCTATCCCACAGTCACACTCCCTTCCCAGAGACTATTATCCACTGTTACTATAGACACATCTCTCCCTACTATACCTGCTATCCCACAGTCACACTCCCTTCCCAGAGACTATTATCCACTGTTACTATAGACACCATCTCTCCCTACTATACCTGCTATTCCACAGTCACACTCCCTTCCCAGAGACTATTATCCACTGTTACTATAGGCACCATCTCTCCCTACTATACCTGCTATCCCACAGTCACACTCCCTTCCCAGAGACTATTATCCCACTGTTACTATAGACACCATCTCTCCCTACTATACCTGCTATCCCACAGTCACACTCCCTTCCCAGAGACTATTATCCCATTGTTACTATAGGCACCATCTCTCCCTACTATACCTGCTATCCCACAGTCACACTCCCTTCCCAGAGACTATTATCCCATTGTTACTATAGACACCATCTCTCCCTACTATACCTGCTATCCCACAGTCACACTCCCTTCCCAGAGACTATTATCCCATTGTTACTATAGGCACCATCTCTCCCTACTATACCTGCTATCCCACAGTCACACTCCCTTCCCAGAGACTATTATCCCATTGTTACTATAGACACCATCTCTCCCTACTATACCTGCTATCCCACAGTCACACTCCCTTCCCAGAGACTATTATCCACTGTTACTATAGACACCATCTCTCCCTACTATACCTGCTATCCCACAGTCACACTCCCTTCCCCAGAGACTATTATCCACTGTTACTATAGACACATCTCTCCCTACTATACCTGCTATCCCACAGTCACACTCCCTTCCTAGAGACTATTATCCACTGTTACTATAGGCACCATCTCTCCCTACTATACCTGCTATCCCACAGTCACACTCCCTTCCCAGAGACTATTATCCCACTGTTACTATAGGCACCATCTCTCCCTACTATACCTGCTATCCCACAGTCACACTCCCTTCCCAGAGACTATTATCCACTGTTACTATAGACACATCTCTCCCTACTATACCTGCTATCCACAGTCACACTCCCTTCCCAGAGACTATTATCCACTGTTACTATAGGCACCATCTCTCCCTACTATACCTGCTATCCCACAGTCACACTCCCTTCCCAGAGACTATTATCCACTGTTACTATAGACACATCTCTCCCTACTATACCTGCTATCCACAGTCACACTCCTTCCCAGAGACTATTATCCATGTTACTATAGGCACCATCTCTCCCTACTATACCTGCTATCCCACAGTCACACTCCCTTCCCAGAGACTATTATCCACTGTTACTATAGGCACCATCTCTCCCTACTATACCTGCTATCCCACAGTCACACTCCCTTCCCAGAGACTATTATCCCACTGTTACTATAGCACCATCTCTCCCTACTATACCTGCTATCCCACAGTCACACTCCCTTCCCAGAGACTATATCCACTGTTACTATAGACACCATCTCTCCCTACTATACCTGCTATCCCACAGTCACACTCCCTTCCCAGAGACTATTATCCACTGTTACTATAGACACCATCTCTCCCTACTATACCTGCTATCCCACAGTCACACTCCCTTCCCAGAGACTATTATCCACTGTTACTATAGACACATCTCTCCCTACTATACCTGCTATCCCACAGTCACACTCCCTTCCCAGAGACTATTATCCACTGTTACTATAGGCACCATCTCTCCCTACTATACCTTGCTATCCCACAGTCACACTCCCTTCCCAGAGACTATTATCCACTGTTACTATAGACACCATCTCTCCCTACTATAACCTGCTATCCCACAGTCACACTCCCTTCCCAGAGACTATTATCCACTGTTACTATAGACACCATCTCTCCCTACTATACCTGCTATCCCACAGTCACACTCCCTTCCCAGAGACTATTATCCACTGTTACTATAGACACCATCTCTCCCTACTATACCTGCTATCCCACAGTCACACTCCCTTCCCAGAGACTATTATCCACTGTTACTATAGACACCATCTCTCCCTACTATACCTGCTATCCCACAGTCACACTCCCTTCCCAGAGACTATTATCCACTGTTACTATAGACACCATCTCTCCCTACTATACCTGCTATCCCACAGTCACACTCCCTTCCCAGAGACTATTATCCCACTGTTACTATAGACACATCTCTCCCTACTATACCTGCTATCCCACAGTCACACTCCCTTCCCAGAGACTATTATCCACTGTTACTATAGGCACCTTCTCTCCCTACTATACCTGCTATCCCACAGTCACACTCCCTTCCCAGAGACTATTATCCCACTGTTACTATAGACACCATCTCTCCCTACTATACCTGGTATCCCACAGTCACACTCCCTTCCCAGAGACTATTATCCACTGTTACTATAGGCACCATCTCTCCCTACTATACCTGCTATCCCACAGTCACACTCCCTTCCCAGAGACTATTATCCACTGTTACTATAGACACCATCTCTCCCTACTATACCTGCTATCCCACAGTCACACTCCCTTCCCAGAGACTATTATCCACTGTTACTATAGGCACCATCTCTCCCTACTATACCTGCTATCCCACAGTCACACTCCCTTCCCAGAGACTATTATCCACTGTTACTATAGGCACCATCTCTCCCTACTATACCTGCTATCCCACAGTCACACTCCCTTCCCAGAGACTATTATCCACTGTTACTATAGACACCATCTCTCCCTACTATACCTGTTATCCCACAGTCACACTCCCTTCCCAGAGACTATTTTCCACTGTTACTATAGGCACCATCTCTCCCTACTATACCTGTTATCCCACAGTCACACTCCCTTCCCAGAGACTATTTTCCACTGTTACTATAGACACCATCTCTCCCTACTATACCTGCTATCCCACAGTCACACTCCCTTCAGATTGTCAGACAGTGGTGTTTTAGAAGTAGACTAGAAACACTTTAAATATTCGTAGTAACTGTACTCAGATCTTTCCTAAGCAGAAGAACATCAGCCTCTTTCTTTCTCCTGACAACTTCCTTGACTACTTGCTGGTCAGACTGGTGGGAAAATGACCAGCAGGTGGCGCTGTTGTAACAAAATTCATTCATATTAACAGTACATGTATCCCTTAATATCTTGCAATCAAATAAATAAATAATGAATATACATTATAGAAGTGCAAGAATAGCCTCCTCATCAGTTTTACATTCACTTTAAGTACTTTCCTTTTTACCTTGATACGATATTTAATATACTTTAACACAGGATATTTTAAAGGACACATATAACTAATTGTTTTTACTGGGTTTTTGGTTAAGAGTTTATACAGCCCCTTGCTGTGCCAAGAGATCAGTAGCACCCAACTATGATAGTGCCTTCCCATCTTTTGCTCTAGGGAGTGGGCCCTATACAAATGGGGTCTCTATGATGTTGCTGCCCCCCAGTGTCAGTACATTGGTGCCAGATAGATTGGTGACAATACTAATACTGTATTCAGCTCTAAATCTGTGTGCACAGGACTTTGGGGAAGAATTCTCCCATTTGATGCTGAAGTATCAGCTGCAAAATCAGTGTTACCCCCTTACCCTGTATAGTAGAGGGGTATAAACAGGAAGGGCCCTTTGTGCCCGAGGTATTTGTCTGGATTAATACGACAGCTGATAGTCTGGATCAGGGCTGTCCAACCACATGTGGCCTGCAACCCCCCCCTTTCTGTGGCCCCCCACATGCTGTGTCTGATTACCATATGTAACATTTAAAAAGTATCACTACAGAGATTAAAGGGGACCCGTCACCCAAAAAAATTATTCAAAATCCTATTTTATCACATTAGTCAAGCAAAATGAGCTTTAATTACACAATATAAATGATTTGAATCTTGTTTCCTTCAGTCTGGGAATTCATAATTATAACAAGCAGGCAGCAGCCATATTGTGGACACTGTTAGTAAGACAAGTCTTGTATCATCTCAGAATCTTGTTTGTGCACCAGAATGTGGGACCTGATGTCCATCCCCATGTCCTGGTTACACAATTAAATGGTGAAAAGAACGAGGGAATGCGGGAAGAGCAGTGACATGTAGAGAGAGCTGAATGGAAAGTGAAAGTAATTGCCTAAGGCATAGAGGAGGGGCAGACAATATTTGATTGACAGCTGAGATTTTTAAATGAGCTTACAACAGCTATGAATTCTTTAATAAAAAATAGAAATTGGATTTCATGTTCAATTTGAAAAGGACTTTTATTATACAGATTTTTGTGTCTGGGTGACAGGTCGACTTTAACTGGCCCCTGCATTGTTTAAACCTCAAATTCAGACTAATCCCCTGAATTGTTCACACCTGAGACCCCTCTATTGTTTATATCCTAAAGCCCCTGTACTGTTCTACCTGAGACCCCTCTATTGTTTATATCCTAAAGCCCCTGTACTGTTCTACCTGAGACCCCTCTATTGTTTATATCCTAAAGCCCCTGTACTGTTCTACCTGAGACCCCTCTATTGCTTATATCCTAAAGCCCCTGTACTGTTCTACCTGAGACCCCTCTATTGTTTATATCCTAAAGCCCCTGTACTGTTCTACCTGAGACCCCTCTATTGTTTATATCCTAAAGTCCCTGTACTGTTCTACCTGAGACCCCTCTATTGTTTATATCCTAAAAGCCCCTGTACTGTTCTACCTGAGACCCCTCTATTGTTTATATCCTAAAGTCCCTGTACTGTTCTACCTGAGACCCCTCTATTGTTTATATCCTAAAGCCCCTGTACTGTTCTACCTGAGACCCCTCTATTGTTTATATCCTAAAGCCCCTGTACTGTTCTACCTGAGACCCCTCTATTGTTTCTATCCTAAAGCCCCTGTACTGTTCTACCTGAGACCCCTCTATTGCTTATATCCTAAAGCCCCTGTACTGTTCTACCTGAGACCCCTCTATTGTTTCTATCCTAAAGTCCCTGTACTGTTCTACCTGAGACCCCTCTATTGTTTATATCCTAAAGCCCCCTGTACTGTTCTACCTGAGACCCCTCTATTGTTTATATCCTAAAGCCCCTGTACTGTTCTTACCTGAGACCCCTCTATTGTTTATATCCTAAAGCCCCTGTACTGTTCTACCTGAGACCCCTCTATTGTTTATATCCTAAAGCCCCTGTACTGTTCTACCTGAGACCCCTCTATTGTTTATATCCTAAAGCCCCTGTACTGTTCTACCTGAGACCCCTCTATTGTTTATATCCTAAAGCCCCTGTACTGTTCTACCTGAGACCCCTCTATTGTTTTTTTTTTTTTTAAGTTTTTTATTGCACATTTGACAAGTCATTAACAAGCATACAATCAGCAAATATCACAGAGTCCAAGAATCAACACAAAAACTTTACAGGTACATAAAGATACAGCAGGAAACTATTAGTATTTGAATAATTTATCCAGCATATTGCAGAGGATAAACATCAAGCCATTTCTCCCAAATTTTATCGAATTTATCAGGCATGCCACGAGCTTCATACGTTAGCTTAATCATTGGAAGCATACGATTCACTAGATTCACCCAATGATCAAAAGAGGGAGGTATAGGTTTTATCCAGTGTAGAATAATGGCCTTTCTAGCATAAAACAGTAACGTCCTATACAGGATTCTCGCATATTTTTGAGGGACTAGATCATCCACTACCCCCAGGATACAAGCTTCAGGAGAAATGACTCGAGGCAAATCCAAGTAATCACTGAGACATTGCACCACTCTAGTCCAAAATTCTTGAACCTTGGGACAAACCCATAGAACATGAAGGAAGTCTGCGGAGGGGCAGGAGCAGCGGGGACACGGGAGATTTATTCGGAAAAATCCTATGAAGTCTCTTAGGGGAGTAATAGTACAAATGAAGGATTTTGAAGCTAATCAACCTATCTCGTGTGGAGATCAAATAGTAGTACATTCTATCAGTGGCCTCTTCCCACATATCTTCTGTGATCGAGGGCAAAATCAACTGCCATTTTGCAAAAGCTAATTGAAAGGGAGAAGGTTTAGCCTCTAATAGGGACTTATACAACACCGAGACCAATTTCCGAGAATCCGGGGAATGGAGCACATTAGTGACTGCAAACTTATGACAAATCGGGTTACAGCCTCCAAATTGACCCCTAAAGGCATGTTGCAATTGCATATATCTGAAGGGGTCAATTGGGCGATTCGGAAATCGTTCCTGAAGCTTGGGTAGGGTTAGAAGAGTGCCCTGATCCATCAAGTCACCTAGGCATTTAATTTGCAGGTTGGGCCAATATATAAAGTCCAAAAGGTACCTGAAATGAGGGAGATGAGAGTTCCCCCAGAGTGGAGTGTGGGGTGAAATGAGATATGGTTTGATCCCAAAGATACGGAGAGCATCTTGCCAGGCTAGGTAAGGGGCCTTCAGTACAGGTGGCAAGCTATTGGAATCCCTCAATTTGCGCATAGGACACAGTGAAAGTGACTCAATCGAACTCAAGAGAAGGGCGTGCAGGAGCATATTAGGGTCTTCCGGATCAGGGTTGAACCAGGTGTGTATGTGGGATAGTTGCGCCGCTAAATAATAACCCCAAAGGTCCGGCAACCCCAGCCCACCCTTCGAGATTGGGGCTACTAGCACTTTCCAGGAGAGTCTTGATTGCTTGCCCGACCACACAAATGAAATTAAAATTGGACCCCTCTATTGTTTATATCCTAAAGCCCCTGTACTGTTCTACCCGAGACCCCCTATTGTTTATATCCTAAAGCCCCTGTACTGTTCTACCTGAGACCCCTCTATTGTTTCTATCCTAAAGCCCCTGTACTGTTCTACCTGAGACCCCTCTATTGTTTATATCCTTAAGCCCCTGTACTGTTCTACCTGAGACCCCTCTATTGTTTCTATCCTAAAACCCCTGTACTGTTCTACCTGAGACCCCTCTATTGTTTCTATCCTAAAGCCCCTGTACTGTTCTACCTGAGACCCCTCTATTGTTTCTATCCTAAAGCCCCTGTACTGTTCTACCTGAGACCCCTCTATTGTTTCTATCCTAAAGCCCCTGTACTGTTCTACCTGAGACCCCTCTATTGTTTATATCCTAAAGCCCCTGTACAGGGATTTCCCTGCAGTGAGCACCAACCATTTTGTTTTTGGTGTGTTACCACCGTTAATGTGGATATGATCTTTAAAGTTCTTGTAGTAATGTGGGTGTGGTTTACTGTGGGTGTGGTTTAAAAGGGGGAGTTGCCAACACTGATTTCCATTATCGGCCCTCCACCACATAGGCCAGTAAAATTTTGGCCCTCTGTACCATAGAAGTTGGACAGCACTGGTCTGGATGAATGTGACAGTTGAAGGGTCCCATGTCCTACCTCTCCTTCCCATATCTCACTCACCCAGTAGGGCAGTTGCTATTGTTATGGAGGTTCTTATTCTCAGCCTTTAGTAGTTCAACATCTGCAGAAGTCTGCACTGCTGCAAAGAGAGCTTCTGTGCTGGTTCTTCTCCTGTTATTAGTGGAACAACACATAAGCTCCCAGTGTGTAGAGAGAGGGGCGTCTGCTGTGCCAAATACATTGCACAATTAGTTAAAGGGATTATGTCGTAGTGATGATCCAGCAGAATTCTGCACTGAAATTTCTTTTTCAAAAGAGCATATGGACTTTTTTTTCTATTTCATTTTGAAATCTGACATGGGGCTAGACATATTGTCAGTTTCCCAGGTGCCCCCAGTCATGTGAATTGTGCTCTGATAAACTTCAATCACTCTTTACTGCTGTACTGCAAGTTGGAGTGATATCACCCCCTCCCTTTCCCCCCCAGCAACCAAACAACAGAACAATGGGAAGGTAACCAGATAGCAGCTCCCTAACACAAGATAACAGCTGCCTGGTAGATCTAAGAACAACACTCAATAGTAAAATCCAGGTCCCACTGAGACACATTCAGTTACATTGAGTAGGAGAAACAACAGGCTGCCAGAAAGCAGTTCCATCCTAAAGTGCTGGCTCTTTCTGAAATCACATGACCAGGCAAAATGAGCTGAGATGCAGCTACACACCAATATTACAACTAAATACACTTGCTGCTTCAGGAATGACATTTTATATTGTACAGTGAATTATCTGCAGTGTAAACTGTTTCATTTAAACATAAACAATACACCATAAAATCATGACAGAATCCTTTTAAATATGATGGAAATAACCCAGATTTAATGGCGTGCCTGTCACATGTTTCCGCCTGCTCAACTTATGGCCCAAGTCTATGTTCCAGCAGGTATAGATACTGTAATATTATAAGCAGGGAGGGGAGAAAGCCTTGTGCAGATCTCACCATAGATTGTAACTGCTGTGCCTCTATTTCCCCACTAGATGGCAGCACATATCACATATCTAGTCTGCCCCTGACCAGGCTGCTCTGTGTAACTCAAATAAAGAGTCAGCCTTTGTGTTTCATTGGCCCAGACAGGACTCATTTAGGGGCAGACTCTATGGAAGGATTGTTGGCCCTTCTACACACCCACAAACATTACTACTGGGGGCCCAGGAGGTTTAGGGACCCAATGGGGCAGTGACCAATAAGCAATTTTAATTTCTGTAAATATAAATGTCTTATTTTCAGGGTATAACTCTGTGAAAGGCTAGCAGAGGATTCTGGGAACTGCAGGCTGGGACACACAGGGCCCCATAAATGGGATATTGCCCCACTCATACAGAATAAATCCTTAAAGGAGCAGTAACACCAGGAAATGGAAACACACTAAATGAGGATCCTGTGATGGTTTGTACAAGGCTTGGTGCCTATGTGTGCGTGTGTTAGTATGTTGTGTGTGAGTGTTAGTATGTTGAGTGTTAGTATGTTGTGTGTTAGTATGTTAAGTGTTAGTATGAGCGCTTGTGTACAGGAGAGAATGACGGAACAGTCTGCACATGTGGAATTTACTGCACAACAATGTAAAGATTTCGCAAAAAGAAAACAACTGGAAAAACCCGACTCTCGCATCAGTTTTCAGATTTCCATGGTAACTTAGAATTAAATTTGAGAGTATTTTCTCCACCAGGGGGCGTCACAGAGGAGGACATGCGTCACTTCCCCAACTCCTCAATAATAGTTTTATACTGTCCTGCCTCTGATGCCCCACCCCTATGTAAATATTCTATAAACATTACCCAGCATTCCCGAGCAGGGGGGGAGAAACACCAAACCCTCCTCCAAAGAAACCATTTGGCTTTTGAGCTTATAAACACTTTCTTACCTGCAGGGCTGTCCTTAAAGGAGAACTAAAAATGTCCTATTTTATATATAACATAACTCCCTGAGGGAGAACTGGGATGTCAGTAGGCGATGAGAATTGTGGGGGTTCCTATGAGATTTCTGGGAATAAGTCCAATATCAGCGTCTCCCAGGGATGAGAATGTGAATGACACGGTTGTGGGTGTGACAGTGAGATGCCGTGTCATTAGCTGGGGGGCACTTCTTACTCACTTACTTGGAAAGGGCAGGACACTGCCGGCAGCTAAAGGGTTACATATTATATTTTACTGCATTGTTTTAAACCGTTCCGTTTCCATGGCAACGCCACATGATCTTTAGCAAAAGTGTCAATATTCCGGCATCCGCAGCATTCTCTGTGCAATCTAGGAGTCAAGGGTTTCATATTTCTGCTATAGGGGTACCCCCAGCAACTGTACCCCGAGGGGCCAAATGGAAAAGACTTTGCTCCACCCCTTATCCTCCCTATCCCTGTTAATGGTACAGTCTCACTTACCACTGGTCACTTTGGTGCTAACCTGGCATACAGGGGGACACCGTTTCTTTGAATAAGACAACCTATAAGACAATACATAAGCCACTAAATAATGAATAAGCCAATGAATGAGCCAATAAGAATAAGCCAATGAATAAACCAGCGAATAATGAATAAGCCACTGAATAAGCCAACAAATAAACCAATACATAAACCAGTGAATAAAGAATAAGCCAACAAATAAGCCAACACATAAGACAGTGAATAATGAATAAGCCAATGAATGAGCCAATAAATGAGCCAATGAATAAGAGACTGAATAAGCCAACAAATAAACCAATACATAAGCCAGTGAATAAAGAATAAGCCAACAAATAAACCAATACATAAGACAGTGAATAAAGAAAAAGCCAACAAATAAACCAATACCGTATATACTCGAGTATAAGCTGAGTTTTTCAGCCCCCAAAATATGCTGAAAAACTCTACCTCGGCTTATACTCGGGTCAAGCGCAAAAACGGTCGCCGGCGTCTAAGAATAGTCGCCGGCGTCTAAGAATAGTCGCCGGCGTCTAAGAATAGTCGCCGGCGTCTAAGAATAGTCGCCGGCGTCTAAGAATAGTCTCCAAGAATATTCGCCAGCGTCCAAGAATGGTTGCCGGCATCCAAAAACGAGACGCCGGCACCTCCAATGGGAGCAGAAACCCTCAATTTTTTGATTGAAACTTACCAGAAGCTGCTGCATTTCTCACCCTCGGCTTATACTCGAGTCAATAAGCTTTTCCAGTTTTGGAGGTAAAATTAGGTACCTCGGCTTATACTCGGGACGGCTTATACTCGAGTATATACGGTACATAAGCCAGTGAAGAATAAGCCAATACATAAGGCAGTGAATAATGAATAAGCCAATAAACGAGCCAATAAGAATGAGCCAATAAATAAGCCAATGAATAAGCCAGCAAATAATGAATAAGCCACTGAATAAACCAATACTTAGCCAGTAAATAATGAATAAGCCAACAAATAAGCCAGTGGATAATGAATAAGCCAATGAATGAGCCAATAGGAAAAAGCCAATAAGAATGTGCCAATAAATTAGCCAATGATTAAGATAGTGAATAATGAATAAGCCAATGAATAAGCAAACGAATAAGCTAGTGAATAACAAATAAACCAATACATAAGCCAGTGAATAAAGAATAAGCCAATACATAAAACAGTGAATAATGAATAAGCCAATGAATGAGCCAATAAATAATGAATAAGCCAACAAATAAACCAATAAATAAGCCAATGAATTAGATAGTAAATAATGAATAAGCCACTGAATAAGACAATGAATAAACCAATAAATAAGCCAATGAATAAGCCAACAAATAAGACAATATACAATGAATAAGCCAACAAATGAGCCAATAAGAACGAGCCAATTAATAAGCCAATAAGAATGAGCCAATGAATAAGCCAATAAATAAGCTAGTGCATAATTAATAAGCGACTGAATAAGCCAACAAATAAGCCAATAGATAAGCTATTACATAAGTCAGTGAATAATGAATAAACCACTGAATGAGCCAACAAATGATGAATAAGCCAGTGAATAAGACAACAAATAAGCCAATACATAAGCCAGTGAATAAGCCAATGAACGAGCCAATGAATAAGCTAGTGCATAATTAATAAGCAACTGAATAAGCCAATAGATAAGCTATTACATAAATCAGTGAATAATGAATAAGCCAATGAACGAGCCAATGAATAAGCTAGTGCATAATTAATAAGCAACTGAATAAGCCAATAGATAAGCTATTACATAAATCAGTGAATAATGAATAAGCCACAGAATGAGCCAATAAATAAGCTAGTGAATAATGATTAAGTCACTGAATAAGCCAATAAGAATGATCCATTGAATAATCCAATGGATAAACCAATAAATAACTAGTGCATAATTAATAAGCCACCGAATAAGCCAACGGATAAGCCAATAGATAAGTCAGTGAATAATTAATGAGCCAATAAATAAAGAATAAGCCAGTGAATAAATCACTGAATAAGCCAAAGAATAAACCAATACAAAAGCCAGTGAATAATGAATAACTCAATGAATGAGCCAATAAGAATGAGCCAATAAATAAGCTAGTGCATAATTAGCCACTGAATAAGCCAATAGATAAGCGAATACATAAGTCAGTGAATAATGAATAAGCCACTGAATAAGCCAATAAATAATGAATAAGCCAGTGAATAAGCTAATAGATAAACCAATACATAAGCCAATGAATAAATCACTGAATAAGCCAATAAATAAGTTTCTCTTCTACTTCTGGCTTTGTGGGCGGAAGGCAAGAGTGGGGCAATTAAATTTGGAGGGGGGTGAGGACACCAGTGGGTGGGACTAGTCATACAGGGATAGTGGCAGTTCAGTAACTGCCAGATCCCCATTACCTTCTCCAAATCACAGGAGCTGCAACACAACACACTTACCAGCAGGTGGAGCCCATATTTGTCTCCATATGAGATGTAGGAAGTAGAATGTGTAGTAACATGCTGCGTGTTTGGAAACAGTGAGACTGGAGCGAAGACAAAGGTCTCAGTAACATTATTGTTGCACTTGGCTGGAGCTGCCAGTTCATTGGCTCCTTCATCAGTGACATCACAGTAAGTCAGGCTGATGATTTGTTCTGGAGCAGAGGGAGGAGGAGCCACCACAATCAACCTTCCTTTATACATATTGAAGGGAGCTACTCTATTTGGTGTCGCAAACCTTACCTGTATTTGCTTTTACATGGGCACAAGAATGAGCTGTTCCATAGGCTCTGGCTATTTACCTGCCTTAGGCTGAATACAGACTCATGGCCACACACCTGAGCAATGACATGTTATATACCAGCCCAACTAGGGGCCCAATAAAATAAGAACAATGCCAGTTGCTATTCTGGATTTCATGTGTAAGGTTCTGTCTTTTCTGGGGTCAGTACATATATCTTACCTACACCAGAGCATCCCCCCCAGGTAGTTTTATCCACCTAATTTGAATGACTATTTTCCTACAGAACAAAGAACTATATCAATAGAGATGGCAAAGACTGTACCTGGGGAGGGTTCTGATATTTCTGGGTTCAGAAAAGGATAAGTAAACCTTTAAAATAAGTGAATGTGAATGAGGGGGTAATTCTAAGCACTTCTGCAATGTACATTCATTATTTCTTTTAATTCCAAGATATTAAGGGATACATGTACTGTTAATATGAATGAGTTTTGTTACAACAGCGCCACCTGCTGGTCAGTTTCCCACCAGTCTGACCAGCAAGTAGTCAAGGAAGTTGTCAGGAGAAAGAAAGAGGCTGATGTTCTTCTGCTTAGGATCAGAACAATTTTCTCACATCTTTCCTAAGCAGAAGAACATCAGAACAGCCAATGCCAAACTGCCCGTTTAACTGGAATTTGGGGCTTTTCTGTGTAAAGGGAAATAACAAGGAGAGGCGGCAGATGAAAATCAGATGAAAGAGAATGGAACAATGTAATACAAGTCGGAACAAAGAGAATGCTTCAAGGAAAGGCTTGATCCTGCCATTGTGACTATGAGCCAAGTAAAACATTCAGTGTAAAAGGGAAATAACTCTTGAGCGTGCTGGCAGCCAGGCAGTAAGTGGCAGTTGCTTCATTCTATAATCTGCTCTGGCACTTGCCTCGGTCGTGTCACTAAAATGACAGGGAGAACGTGGAAGAGAGAGAATCCACCTCTCTTGTCAGATGTCACCGAGTTTCTTTGCTCATCACTGAAAGCTGATCCTACATGAATCAAATATTTACTTACACCCAGTAGCAAATCCCTTGTGCAACATTAGCTGCTCTGTAGGAGAGAAAGTCGCTGCTGAATAACGGAGTGGCTTAAAAGATAAGTAAACCTTTAAAATAAGTGAATGTAAAATTGATGAGGGGGCTATTCTAAGCACTTCTGCAATGTACATTCATTATTTTCTTTTAATTCCAAGATATTAAGGGATACATGTACTGTTAATATGAATGAATTTTGTTACAACAGCGCCACCTGCTGGTCATTTTCCCACCAGTCTGACCAGCAAGTAGTCAAGGAAGTTGTCAGGAGAAAGAAAGAGGCTGATGTTCTTCTGCTTAGGAATAAAATTAGAAACCTTTCTCACATCTTTCCTAAGCAGAAGAACATCAGCCTCTTTCTTTCTCCTGACAACTTCCTTGACTACTTGCTGGTCAGACTGGTGGGAAACTGACCAGCAGGTGGCGCTGTTGTAACAAAATTCATTTATATTAACAGTACATGTATCCCTTAATATCTTGCAATTAAAAACAAAATAAATAAATGTAATCTGAGCCCAAAGCTCTGAGAGACCCAGGCAGGAAGTGATGTCACACCAAGCTAATATGGCAGCTGCAGTACATTAATATCTTGGAATTGAAAAAAAAAAAAATAATGAATGTACATTGCAGAAGTGCTTAGAATAGCCCCTCATCAGTATTACAATTACTTATTTTTAAGGTTTACTTATCCTTTATGGATGAAGGGCCGATGCAGGCCTGGGATTTCCATGCTGGAACCTATAGACAGAGTCACGGCTAGCACAAGTTCTTATAGTAAGGCTTTTACTAGCAAACCTAGGGATAAGAGTTCCATTGCTGGACTAGTCTACTACTGGGGTGTGTAACATTTCAGGATTTCGGATAGGAAACCTGTCTCCCCACTGTGTTGGATGGTGAAGCCCATGAGATCATATAAGGTGAGTAGAACGGGCTCCGTCTTCCCCAAGGAGTGTAACGGTGAGAAACCTCCCCCAATAGAGACCCACAAAGCTACACGGACACAGCACTTCCTGTTATGGATACAAAAGAAAGGATTCAATCTAACGTTTATTGTCGTACAGGGCTTTTTCTTTCCCAGAACAGAAGTGTAAGAATGGCTGAAGGCTCCGCTTGACTTTCTTCCCATTTTAGTAATGACAGAACTTGATTACGATGATGGAACCGAAATGTAGTGACTGGGTCATGGTAACGCGAGGTGTCACAAACATGATTTATTTACTCTTTGTGTATTTGTGTGTGTGTGTTCTATACATTTTGTCTAGGGAAAAAGATCCCAGCAAGAATCCTTTACATGAGGCAATGGGAGATACTCTTGTTAATATGAGAGAAGAGGTCAGGAAACATTTATATTAAGGGTAAAATGGACGGGGAGGAGGTGGGGGGAGTGGTTTATGTTGCCGGGGGAGGGGAAGGTGTAAGGGCAGTGGATGTGACAGTTGCAACCAGAGACGCTCAACAACATTTGCTCTTCCAGCCTGTGACTCCGCCCCCGCTGCTGATATCTACATTTTCACTGTTGGGCTCTTTAACTGGAGTCTGGAACAAGAGAACAATCCATGTTAGCGGTCAATAATTAAGCACATATTGATGCACATCAGTAGAATTGCTAGCCAATCAGCAGGAAGACAGCAACAGGAGGTCGATAAGCTCCTCCCACAATGGAATGTGTCTGATGGAATCTCCCCAATTCCTAAGATTATCGTTTTGGCTCATAGACGAGCAGAGAAGCAGCTGCCTCAGCCTGGAGTAGCGGAACCAATACGTCAGTGACATGAGTACCTGGGAGAGTGGGAGGCTATAGAGGCACCTAGGGCTCTGGCACAGCGGAATTTGGATCCCCTCATTAAAGGAACAGTGACACAGGATACACAGTAGATAACCGATAAGTACTACTATAGTTTATATAAACAAGCTGCTGTGTAGCCATGGGGGCAGTCATTCAAGCACAGGAATGAATGAATGGCTGCCCCCATGGCTACACAGCAGTTTGTTTATATAAACTATAGTAGTAGTTATCTGTTATCTACTGTGTATCCTGTGCTTGAATGGCTGCCCCCATGGCTACACAGCAGCTTGTTTATATAAACTATAGTAGTACTTATCTGTTATCTACTGTGTATCCTGTGCTTGAATAGCTGCCCCCATGGCTACACAGCAGCTTGTTTATATAAACTATAGTAGTACTTATCTGTTATCTACTGTGTATCCTGTGCTTGAATGGCTGCCCCCATGGCTACACAGCAGCTTGTTTATATAAACTATAGTAGTGTTTCTGAAGCAAACACACCAGTTCTACCAGTGCAGGACAACACTATATTATATTGTCAATCAATTAAAACACTTATTTTTTGTTGTTACTGTTCCTTTAAGGAAGTAGTAATATAATGCAGTTGCTACAATGAATAGAATTCTGCATGAGACATAGAGCTAATCATGGAGCCAGTCTATTGGCAGGAGTTTCAGCATCGGGGTCAGACACAAGCCAAGAATAACTCATCTCTTACCCACAGTGAATAAAGGGCCTGAGCACTTACCTTTCGAAGTATGTCTTCTGCTAACGTGAGGAATGCCTTCTCAATGTTTACATTTGCTTTTGCGCTAGTCTCAAAAAACCTAATTCCGTGTTCCCGAGCAATCTGATGGGCAAAGAGATAGACACATCCGGTTAGTAACACATACAATCAAATGTATAACTTGATCTGCTATTTGTCCATTTGTCGCCCCAAGAACTACAGTCACAGAATGGCTACAACTCAACGAGTCTCCCATCCATGATATTGTGCCATGGCTTGTGTGCAGCTCAGGCACCACAGTCCCTAAAAAAATGATCTTGTTTGTCTGAACTAGCCCTGAAATTGCACTGGAGTGTAGCAAAACTAACTAAAGCTGCATACGCCCATTTGTGTACAAACCCTTGAAGGAGAAGTAAACCCTAAACATGAATGTGGCTAAAAATGTCACATTTTCTATAGTGAACTTATTGCACGAGGCTAAAGTTTGAGCTTGTCAATAGCAGCAATGATCCAGGACTTCAAACTTGTCACAGGGGGTCACCATCTTGGAAAGTGTCTGTGACACTCACATGCTCAGTGGGCTCTGATTGGCTGTTGAGAAGCTAAGCTTAGGGCTCGTCACTAATTATCCAGCAGAAAATGAGCTTCCCTGGCTGTAATATAAGCTGATGCTACAGGTTTGCTGATTATTCAATTCTGATGCTAATTGCACTGGTTTCTGTGCTGCCATGTAGTAATTATGTGTATTAATGACTAATCAGCCTTATATTATGACATTTCTATGTGTACTGTATATTGTGAAGAAGCAGAATCCTTTTGTCCGGCCAAACTGAATTCTTTGCGAAAGATTCTGCCGAATACTGAACCGAATCCTAATTTGAATATGCAAATTATGGGCGGGAAGGGAAATCGCGTGAAAAATGTTTTCCCCTTCCCTTCCTTAATTTGCATATGCAAATTAGGATTCAGGTTTCGTCTGAAGGATTCAGGGGTTCTGCCGAATCCAAAATAGTGGATTCGGTGCATCCCTAATATACATAAAAGTAATAAATATCCTGTAAATGATATCGTTATAAACAACTCTTAGTGATGTCATCAGCTATAAATGGAGCTTAGTGATGTCAATTTTATTACGACTCCTAAAACTTGTGTATTATAATAAATACAATTTGAGGATATTAAAAGTTACCTCGGAGTTCCATGACCTGTATAACTTGGCCTTCAGCCTCGTGTTTTTATATGGTCATGAAACTCCTTTGTAATTTATAATATTCTTATATTTTACAAGACGGGGTACTTTATTCACTATATAATTTATAGGATATTCATGGCTTTTGTGTATTATATAGAAATATTAGTATAACTAAAAGCTGTGACATGCTGAGAAAGCATTAAAGGGGTTGTTCACCTTTAAATTAACTTTTAGTATCATGTAGAGAGGGATATTCTGAGACAATTTGCAATTGGCTTTTATTTTTTATTCTTTTTAGTCTTTGAGTTATTCAGCAGCTCTCCAGTTTGCAGTTTCAGAAAACTGGTTGCTAGGGTCCAAATTCCCCTAGCAGCCATACATTGATTTAATAAGAGACTGGAATATGAATAGGAGAGGCCTGAATAGAAAGAGGAGTAATAAAAAGTAGCAATAAGGATAAATGTGTAGCCTTACAGAGCATTTGCTTTTTAGATGGGGTCAGTGACCCCCATTTGCAAGCTGAAAAGAGTCAGAGGAAAAATCCAAATAATTCAAAAACTATAAAAAAGATAAAATGATGGTCAATTGAAAAGTTGCTTAGAATTGGCCATTCTATAACATATTCAAAGTCAACTTAAAGGTGAACCAACTCATGAGCCTAGTGATTTAGTGCCAAGCAGATCAGCAGGACAGCGCTCATGTTACAGTTCAGCTGTGCCAGGGACATGAATGTGGTTACTATGAGATTTACTATGCAAAATATTCCCAGTGCTTTAGTTACACATGAGGATTTCCTATAGGGACCATCAGGTTACTGGACTGATGATAAAGTTATTTATGTTTATTACATTATCATTGTTCCCAGCTGAATAGGGAAGAACATTATGCCTGACCCAGTCCCTCTGACGGATCATTTCCAGAACTGGAGATGCACAAGCAGCATTTCTTTATCCCTTTCTCTTCTCTAAATGTGACCCTGCAAGTTAAATCTGTGGCTTTGCTTCAGGAGTCAGAATGAGCAGTGCAGAGAATGTAATCAGCCACACAAGACACTTAACGTTTACAGTCAATGTGTTCAGCAAATGTGTTTTGGGAAGTTGCTTAGAATTAGATTTTCAGGGCGAGGATCCCTTTAATGTACCCTGGGTCTGTTTCCTGAATCACAAAGAAAATGAGACACAGACGTACGGAGAGAGGGAGAGGACAAATTACCTGCTCTCCTTTTGCTTTGGCCACCACTCTCTTATCTTCCATGTCGCACTTGTTTCCTAAAAGCATCCGCTCCACATCCTCGTTGGCATGCTGCAAGAGACAAGGCACACAGTGAGATATTATTATATAATATATATTATTATTATTATGTTCTCACACATATTCACCACTGATACAAATCCTGCAAAAAAAGCAGGCACCCTGCGGAAAGAGGGGAGGATTTTCAGACGCGGGTATACCAGCGGGTCTCATCTAAATTTCTTATCTTATGTAATATTGTCTATATTTTACAAAACTTGTTTCTGTCCTCGCCCACTTTTGATGACGTCACTTCCAGTTTGCAGGACCACCACTTCCTGTTTGTGGTGGTCAGAGGGTTGCGGGGCCGGGTCACGTAGCGGATCAAAGTGGGTAAATATGTGGGTTGTGGTTCGGGTCTTAGAAATTGGTTCCGGTCAGGAATCTACCCCGCAGTGTTTGTCACACTGACTGGAAGTGATGTCATGTTGGCAGGAAGTGACATCACAGCAAGCGTTTTTAACTATTAGGACAATTGTTTTTTTTAGCGCTTTCCCCTCCATTGGCCACCTGTAGCCCCCACTGAACAGGATCAGACACCCACACACTGGACAAATGAAGAATAATCCGCCCCAATCATATTGCAGGTATTCCGCGGATACCCAACCCCATGTAGGACTCACTGTGTAGTGATGAACAAAGCACAACGAGCAACGGAACAGTTTACAAAAAGTGGGGAGGAATGTACTTACAGTATATACTCGAGTATAAGCCGAGTTTTTCAGCCCCCAAAATATGCTGAAAAACTCGGCTTATACTCGGGTCAAGCGCAAAAACGGTCGCCGGCGCCTAAGAATATTCGCCGGCGCCTTAGAATAGTAGCCGGCGCCTAAGAATAGTCATCCAAAAACGAGATTGAAACTTACCAGAAGCTGCTGCATTTCTCACCCTCGGCTTATACTCGAGTCAATAAGCTTTCCCAGTTTTTGGAGGTAAAATTAGGTACCTCGGCTTATACTCGGGACGGCTTATACTCGAGTATATACGGTAGTCACAACACTGCAGCTTCCAGTTTCACATGGCAGCAGCACTCTACAAGCAGACATACATGTGAATGTGCAGTTGGCTAAAGGGCGTAAGGAGAGAGACAAAGGGTCCCGAATTGCTTGAAGGGGTTTCACGTTGCCTTTATTATTTACTGTGTGACACATACACTTTATATAAACCGGAGGCAGCCACGCAGCTGAAATAGGGCAGAAGGGAACAAGTTTGTAATTCTCAGACCAGCTCTGTACAATACAATGGGTTTAGCACTAGGGCAATTCAGAGGATGATGCTCAGAGTACCAGTGACCTTACGAGGTTCAAGTGACCGTAATGGGAAGCTATTAGAGGCAGTTCATGGCATTATTTATGAAAGAATGAGAAAAACTGTAAGAAAAAACACTGGGATTGAAGAGAAATACATGGGAGCCCATTCCTTATTCAGTTCTCATTATCAGAGTCTCAGGGCAATGCCGCAAACCTTAAAGGAAAAGTATAACCTGAACAATGTAGGTCTCTATAAAAAGGATTTTATAAAACAGCTCAAGTGTAAAGCCCTGCTTCATGTAAATAAACCATTTTCTTAATAATATACTTTTTTTAGTAGTATGTGCCATTGGAAGATTTTGTACCAGAGAGAATGGCTCAGACTAAATGCAGCAATCAGACAGCTAAAATTAATAAAGGTCAATAGACCTCTTCCAGCACAAATACAAATATGTATTATTCATCTGCTATTATTTGGGAAATACAATTATATTCTACATCAGGGACCTCTAATGTATGAGCTTTTATTAAAGGAGATCTAAAGGCTAAAATATAAATGTTGAATTTTATATAGAGCGACAATATAGAAAACAGCTGCAGACATTGGGCAGTGAGCTTCTAGTGAACAGACACTTTTAGGTCTAACTGCCAGTTGATCCAGAGGAAGGCAAAAAACCCATCTGAAGCCTCTCCAATTTGCCTCAGAGGGGGAAATATTCTTTCCTGACTCCAAAATGCAATGGGACCAGTCCCTGGACACATGGGAAGATTTGGCAAAGTAAGATTTATTTTTAATAAGGTGGACAGTATTTATTTTCAGGGTCTACTACTTTAATTGAGGAGTTTTTACAAAGTCTGTAAAAATTAAACACAATTAACTGCATATTATGTCTGACATGGCCCTAAACATGAATGCCAAAGGTCTGCCTAATAGTCGGATGTCCGACATGCATAGTCTTAGCAAAGTGGGTAGCCTATAAAGAACCAAAAATAAACCGTGCATGAGAAATTTCACGGCTGATGCACTTCAATTTCTAAACAGTAACCCCAAACAGTTAGTTGATTCCAGAAAACTATACATCGGTGGGAAGTACAAATTCTGTTGGATTCAAAACAGATATACAGTTGTGTGAAAAACTATTTGCCCCCTTCCTGATTTCTTATTCTTTTGCATGTTTGTCACACAAAATGTTTCTGATCATCAAACACATTTAACTATTAGTCAAAGATAACATAATTGAACACAAAATGCAGTTTTTAAATGAAGGTTTACGTTATTAAGGGAGAAAAAAAACTCCAAATCTACATGGGGCTGTGTGAAAAAGTCATTGCCCCCCTTGTTAAAAAATAACTTACCGTATATACTCGCGTATAAGCCGAGTTTTTCAGCACCCAAAATGTGCTGAAAAACTCAAACTCGGCTTATACGCGGGTCATACCTCCTTCCGCGGCCCCAGCAGGACTGTCTGTGACTGACTGTGTCGCCGCCCGGAGCAGGTCCAGGAGCTCCGGGCGGCGCGTCCTTCCCTGCCGGCGTTCGCTCCCAAAATGGCGGCGCCCATGGCCGCCACGTGGGCAGGCAGGGAAGGACGCGCCCATCACTAATAGCAAACTGTGTGAGACTTTCCAGTGACAGAGGGATCATTAATTACGGTAATTAGTGAAAAGTAGATGCCCACAGTTTTGAAATTGCATCAGTTGTCGCTGTTTTGCTAATCATGACATTTTTGCCAATTTTGTGTCACTCAAGCTAGATCTGCTTTTAGCATGATTTGCTGGCAAACTGGCCTGATTTGCACATCCGAAATCAATATAATCACAGGCTATTCACACATTCCTAGCAATACCCAAAAGTGATTTCCAGTTTCATTATTTCATTTAATTGCTGATCATCATTATAGCTAAGTAAGTGGCTGTAAGATATAAAGCACCCACTTTGCAGTTTAATGACAAAGTCATTGATAATGATATTTGAACTGAAATTAATAATGGTTTAGTTCTAATAGCTTTTCCATTATTACTATTTGAAAGAGCAAACAAAAAAGTAATAACAATGACAATCTCACCAGGCTTAAATGACCTAGGCTTATACACGAGTCAATACATTTTTCCAGTTTTCTTAGGTAAATTAGGTACCTCGGCTTATACACGGGTCGGCTTATACACGAGTATATACGGTAACTGTGGTTTATCACACCTGAGTTCAATTTCAAAGGTTATAAAGCCATTTCTAAAGCTTTGGGACTCCAGCGAACCACAGTGAGAGCCATTATCCACAAATGGCAAAAACATGGAACAGTGGTGAACCTTCCCAGGAGTGGCCGGCCGACCAAAATTACCCCAAGAGCGCAGAGACAACTCATCCGAGAGGCCACAAAAGACCCCAGGACAACATCTAAAGAACTGCAGGCCTCACTTGCCTCAATTAAGGTCAGTGTTCACGACTCCACCATAAGAAAGAGACTGGGCAAAAACGGCCTGCATGGCACATTTCCAAGGCGCAAACCACTTTTAAGCAAAAAGAACATTAAGGCTCGTCTCAATTTTGCTAAAAAACATCTCAATGATTGCCAAGTCTTTTGGGAAAATACCTTGTGGACCGACGAGACAAAAGTTGAACTTTTTGGAAGGTGCGCGTCCCGTTACATCTGGTGTAAAAGTAACACAGCATTTCAGAAAAAGAACATCATACCAACAGTAAAATATGGTGGTGGTAGTGTGATGGTCTGGGGTTGTTTTGCTGCTTCAGGACCTGGAAGACTTGCTGTGATAGATGGAACCATGAATTCTACTGTCTACCAAAAAATCCTGAAGGAGAATGTCCGGCCATCTGTTCGTCAACTCAAGCTGAAGCGATCTTGGTGCTGCAGCAGGACAATGACCCAAAACACACCAGCAAATCCACCTCTGAATGGCTGAAGAAAAACAAAATGAAGACTTTGGAGTGGCCTAGTCAAAGTCCTGACCTGAAGCCTATTGAGATGTTGTGGCATGACCTTAAAAAGGCGGTTCATGCTAGAAAACCCTCAAATAAAGCTGAATTACAACAATTCTGCAAAGATGAGTGGGCCAAAATTCCTCCAGAGCGCTGGAAAAGACTCGTTGCAAGTTATCGCAAACGCTTGATTGCAGTTATTGCTGCTAAGGGTGGCCCAACCAGTTATTAGGTTCAGGGGGCAATTACTTTTTCACACAGGTTTGGATTTCTTTTCTCCCTAAATAATAAAAACCAGAAACATTTTGTGTGACAAACATGCAAAAGAATAAGAAATCAGGAAGGGGGCAAATAGTTTTTCACACAACTGTAGGTGGCTTTCTTCTCCAAACTACATATCAATGGTGGGTGGATGCAAAGGCAACAAGCACAGCAGACAGACCGTGCAAGTAATTGGCTGCAACACTAAGTACTAGTGATGTGTGGGCTGGCCCCAAACCTGCTGGAAGTGAGGGGTAACCCATGGGTTGGGTGGGTAGGCCAGCTCCTGTACAAAATCTTTGGGTTGCGCTCTTCTCCTACTCTGCCTTTGACCTAGAACTGTGGCTTCAGGAGCCTAAATTTATAGACTCACGTCCACCCCTTTTGTAATATCACTGTGGATGGATCAGACGTGGGTCTATAAATAGAGGGGGAATGTGCCATGTATATATCCTAAGCATAGAAAACATTTCCTGATCATGGATGCTTTGCTGATAAACAGGCTAAAGATTGGAAATAAAAAAGTTGCAGCGGCTCAAGTGCTATTTATGGGGCAAGTTGGGAGACAATTCCCTAAGCCCAATATGAAGCCCACGTGAGACACTATGTGATCTATACATGGATGCCTCTCGGGTATCTAAACTAAAATAGTGCTGCTGTTTCACTGCTGGGACGTTGAGTTTATTTGGATGGAGATATAAATATTGTCAGAGCTGGACTGACTACACTACTCATTCCTCATGTACCAATGACAAGTTTCCTTTGATTACATATTTGACCCACTGTTAACGGGGATCTGGGCAAAAAAAGTTTTTTTAACACAGCAAATGTAATTTGAAACAAAATACATGAATTAAAAATGTTCATTTATTAGAAAATAGAATGGTATTTAAAGGACCAGTGGCACCATTTATTTATTTCTATTAATTCAACCGCAATTAGTAATGTTAATGGAGGTGCTGGCTCGTGATGATCCTGCAGGATAAAGATACATGAACCCGCTGCTCTTCTGTGAACTCACTACCTTCTTACAGCAGCAGATATCAGCTTCCATATATGCGCACAGCAGCCACTTCCTGGTTCTCTCACTTCCTGTTTTCGCGTCATCGATTCCGGAAGTGATGTCATTAACCCTGCTGCAAATTCTTAATTTCCCTACTGGCTTTTAAAGTAAAACCTCAGCCTTCCCCTTAGTGTTCCTCTCCCCAGCCTTCCCCAACACCGTTCCTTCTGCACAATTAGCCCAAACAGAAACTTTGTGTGACAAGATGAGGGAGAAACTGCGGCAACAATATAAATTCCCTGGTGCACTACAGCTGAACTGACTTCTGGGATAGGGCCGGATGTCCTGTAAGAAGGTGAGCCGTCAGGGGCTTGCGAGTAGTTTCATGGCAGCAGCATTAGTCACCCTATTACCTTTTTTTCAAAATGCATTACATAATATTGAGAGGAGTTTTATTATGGGAGGGTGCTAAACGCAAGGTAAATAAGTAACATGCAGCAGGACATGGGTTAGAGTCCTGCGCGGGTTCATTTTTTGGAACCCGTACCCGTCCCCTGCAATCCGCAACCCAGACCCACATTCTTACCCGCTTGGACCCGATACCCGCAAGTACCTTATCGGCAACCCGGACCCGCTGACCATCAAGAATCAGGAAGTGCTGTCATTGTAAAGCGGAAATGACATCATTGGAAGTAGGTGTGATCAGAAAAAGGGAATAAAAATCGTTATTGAGAAGACCCGCGGCCCAACCCGCGTCTATATCCTCACCCGGAAGCAGGGTACTGCAGGTTTTTGAGGGTAACCCGCGGGTACCCGACCCGTTGCAGGACTCTAACATGGGTATTATTTGGAGAGTGTAGTTTAAATAAAAAAGTTTTAAAATTGTAATGTTACTGTTCCTTTAAAAAGCAAAATTTGTTCATTCCTGTCTGTTCTCTCTTTCTGTTTAAACAAGGAAGCGAAGTCAATTCTCCAGCTGACTTCAGCTACATGGTATCAACAGTCAAAACCAGCAGTGCAGAGAATATAACCACACAGGCAGACATTGCTTTCAATAGAAATTAGCTTTAAATGAGGAAAGGCTAAAATTAAGTAAGCTTTATCAGAAAGGTCTATATAAATACACCAGTAACCCCTCAAAGTAATGCTGCTCTGAGTCCTCTGTCAAAAGAAACAGCACATTTCTTTCCTTCTATTGTGTACTCATGGGCTTCTGTATCAGACTGTTTTCAGCTTAAACCTCCAGGGCTAGGGCTTGAGCATGCTCAGTTTGTTCCTCTCTCACTCTCCCTGCTGTAATCTGAGCCCAGAGCTATGAGTGAGCAGGGAGAGACTCAGGCAGGAAGTGATGTCACAGCAAGCTAATATGGCAGCTGCTATACTAAACAAACAGAGAGAGCTTCTAGAGCTGTTTACTCAGGTATGGTAAAGCATTCTAAAGATTAAATATAGTCGTATAGTTTGCAGCTAATCTATTGGCAATAAAATGCCTCTGTAGCTTTCCTTCTCTTTCAACTATAAAACCAGAACATCCTGTTAGTGATTAAAGGAAAACTATACCCCCAAAATGAACACTTAAGCAACAGATAGTTCATATCCTAATACGTGGCATATTAAAGAATCTTACCAAACTGGAATATATATTTAAGTAGATATTGCCCTTTTACATCTCTTGCCTCGAGCCACCATTTCGTGATGGTCTCTGTGCTGTCTCAGAGATCACCTGATAAGAAATACAACTGTAACAGGAAGAAGTGTGAAAGCAAAAGACACAACTCTGTCTGTTAATTGCCTCATGTGACCTAACATGTATGGTTTGTTGGTATGTTTATGAGTACAGTGAATCCTACGATCCCAGGGGACGGCCCTTTTTTTTTTAAAATGGCAATTTTCTATTTATGATTACCCAATGGCACATACTACTAATGGTTTATTTACATGAAGCAGGGTTTTACATATGAGCTGTTTTATGCAATATCTTTTTATAGAGACCTACATTGTTTGGCGGGTATAGTTTTCCTTTAATGTACACTGAAACAATGGCACACCACGAAATCATCATCATTATCAAGCATCCACTGCTCTGATGTTCTTCTGTTTAAGAAAGATGTGAGAAAAGTTATCTGAGGTTTCTCATTTTATTCCTAAGCAGAAGAACATCAGCCTCTTTCTTTCTCCTGACAACTTCCTTGACTACTTGCTGGTCAGACTGGTGGGAAACTGACCAACAGGTTACATAGTTACATAGTTACATAGTTAAATTGGGTTGAAAAAAGACAAAGTCCATCAAGTCCAACCCCTCCAAATGAAAACCCAGCCCCATACACACCCCTCCCTACTGTCACATAAATGATATATCCCCATATCTATACTAACTATAGAGTTTAGTATCACAATAGCCTTTGTATTATGTCTGTCCAAGAAATCATCCAAGTCCCTCTTATAGTCATTAACTGAATCATCATCCGGCAGTGCATTCCCCAACCTCACTGTCCTCACTGTGATGAACCCCCTACTCTGTTCCTTTAAATGAAACTTCTTTTCCTCTAGTCTGAAGGGGAGGCCTCTGGTACGTGATTCTCTTTATGGGTAAAAAGGTCCCCTGCTATTTGTCTATAATGTCCTCTAATGTACTTGTAAAGTCTAATCATGTCCCCTCACAAGCGCCTTTTTTCCCCCAGAGAAAACAACCCCAACCTTGTCAGTCTCCCCTCATAATTTAACTCTTCCCTCCCTCTAACCAGTTTAGTTGCACTTAGTCTCTGCACTCTCTCCAGCTCATTTATATCCCTCTTAAGGACTGGAGTCCAAAACTGCCCCCATACTCCAGATGAGGCCTCACCAGGGACCTATAAAGAGGCACAATTATGTTTTCATCCCTTGAGTTAATGCCCTTTTTTATACAAGAACTTTATTTGCTTTAGTAGCCACAGAATGACACTGCCCAGAATTAGACAACTTGTTATCTACAAAGACCCCAAGATCCTTCTCATTTAAGGAAACTCCCAACACATTGCCATTTAGTGTATAACTTGCATTTATATTATTTTTGCCAAAGTGCATAACCTGCATTTATCAACATTGAACCTCATTTTCCAGTTTGCTGCCCAGTTTGTGGCAAGTGGCGCTGTTGTAACAGAATTCATTCATATTAACAGTACATGTATCCCTTAATATCTTGGAATTAAAAGAAAATAAATAATGAATGTACATTGCAGAAGTGCTTAGAATAGCCCCTCATCAATTTTACATTCACGTATTGTATAGTTTGTGCAGTAGAAGAGACAAAGGGCCAGTCTTACCTCATCTATGTTTCTGAGCCACTTGCTGATGTTCTCAAAGCTTTTGGCATTGGTGATGTCATACACAAGCATAATTCCCATGGCTCCCCTGTAGTAAGAGGTTGTGATGGTGTGGAACCGTTCCTGGCCTGCGGTGTCCCTGGGGGGAGAAATGGAGACATAAATAAAGGGACAATAAAATGCTTTTTTTAACTACATCAAAAGGATGAATTCTACTCTGAAACAAGAGCACAAAAATCAATCACATTAACCAGTGAAGTGCCATAGATTGTACAATATAAAAACTAGGGATCCCGCCCCCTGTCCGTGTTCCCAAGAGACCAACATCACTAATTCAGCAGCCATTACTGAAAAGAGTGTCAGCGGTTGGCACAGGTAAGTAAAGGGGGAGGTGCCTCTTAAAATCTATTTGGAGTCAATTGGTGGACTTTGAAAAATGAAAGGTTTTTTTGGGGAAAACTTTTTATCGTTCCAAAACTAACCTATTCCACCAAAAAAACCCTTTGATTTAATTTCGGTTGGTCTTTTTGAATTTCGAAGTTTTTCAAATTCGACCCTTGATAAATCTGCCCCTAAATGTGTTTTCAAAGTGATAATGAAATGCCCTTGTGAAAACCTGAAACACACAAGTATTACTGATTTCCAAGATTCTCTTGTAGCAAAACCTCCAGGAAGAAGCCAAGAATACTCTGTAAACTGTGACTATTATTATTATTAACATGTATTTATACAGCGCCAACATATTGCACAGCGCTGAGGTGACTGGTTTTAATGAGCACTTAATATCATACAAACACTTAATAATAACAACTTTGCACTTCACTGACATGTATACAAACAATAAGCCCTGCACCTTGAACTTATATATACGTCATATATATATATATATATATATATATATATATTATATATATATATATATGTGCTACATTACTCATATATAGGCTACATTATTTATATATAGGCTACATTACTTATATATATGCCTACATTATTTATATATAGGCTACAATTAACTATTTAACATTACTCATATATAGGCTACATTACTCATCTATAGGCTACATTACTCATATATAGGTTAAATTAATTATATATATAGGCTACATTATTTATATATAGGCTACATTACTCATATATAGGCTACATTACTCATATATATATATACACACACACACACACAACATTACTCATATATAGGCTAAATTACATATATATATATATAACAACTAGTTTGTTTTCAGATAAATCACCAGAAATAACGACTTTTTCCCAATTACTTTCTATTTTCTACGTGTGACCGTTTTTCTAATAGTGTAATTTCTCACCTTCTAAAACGGCTCTGGTGGGGGGGGGGGGGGGGGGTCACCGACTCTGTAATTGATCACATTTAGTTGATCCATTTCTTATCTTTGTCTCTGCTGAGCAGAATCTCTGGGTTTCATTACAGGCAGCTGTTAGACTTGATACAATAGTTACTGATACTCCAGAGATGAGAAATGGATCAACTCAATGTAGTAAAATTGTGACAGTTCAGAATCTGAATTACTGAGCCGTCAGACTCAAACACCAGAGACACCAACATTCAACTTTACACTTAGATTTTGGAAAAAAAAGTAAAAAAAATATATAATGGAAATTGATTGAAAAAAAGTTTTTATTTCTGGGGAACAATCTGAAAACAACTGAACTGAAAAAGTGTTTGGAAGGTGATCCCCTTTAAGAGGACTATTTGTCATGCCACGTATAAAGTGGACTGAAGCATTACCGGTGATGTTGCCCATAGCAACCAATCAGCAATTAGATTTGAATAGTTACATAACAAAAGAAGGTGTGACTGGTTGCTAAGGGCCCCTATAACAGGTTATTGTCAGTTAGGGCCACTTGTAGATTGTGAGTGAGCTATACGTATTCTGTGTGTTAAAGGGGAACGGTCACTTTAAGAAATAATTCCAAATCCTATTTTATGAGGTTAGTGAAGCAAAATAAAATTAACTTACACTGCAAAATTTTTTTCGAGACCGTGTGTTTTTTAGTATTGGAATTCACAATCACAGCAGACTGGCAGGCGCCATTTTGTAGACACTGTTATTAAGGCAAGCTCTGTAGCATCCTAAAATGTTGTTTATGTGCCAGAATGGGGGACCTGATACGCATGTCCATTGGCAATGGCTACACAATTAGAAATCTAGAAAGTGCAGAATGGAAAGTGAAAGTAATTTCCTTGCCCCGCCCATATGCCTAAGGCAAAGAGGAGGGGCAGACAATATGTGATTGACAGGTGAGACTTTTAAACAAGTTTATAACTGGTATGGATGTTTTAATAACAAAAAGAATTTGGGTTTGATGTTTAATTTGAAAAGGACTTTTATTATACAGCTTTTTATGTGTGGGTGGCAGGTCTCCTTTAACACTAACTCGTCTCTGCAGAACAAAGTCTCGCCCACAGCCGCATTTTATAACAAGTCTCAATATGATATGAAAAGCTGCTATACCGGTGGCTGCCATTTATAGGGAAGGGGGAGAGGGTGTGGCCTTTTTTTGTGAGCACAGAACATACCTACATTTATATATAAACCGATTTGTTCTGTTTTAGAAAATTAATAAATGAAATTTTCACATCTAAGGGTCGGGGCAGATTCAGGGAGATTAGTGGCCCAGCGACAAATCTCTTCTTCTTCGGGGCAACTAATCTCTCGAACTGCCTCCCGCCGGCTAAAATGTAAAATGCATGGCACTCGGTGCAATTCTTTTTCCCAAAGAGATTTCAAAGCTGCAAAGAGTCAGAAGAAGGCAAATCATTCAATAACTATAAAATAAATACAGAAGACCAATTGAAATGTTGCTTAGAATTGATCATTCTAGAACATCCTTAAAGTGAACATAAAGGTGAACTAGTCCATTCAAACTGTGGGTAGTTGTGGGTATCAGGGCAGTGCTGGGGTATAGACAGGGCACTAGCTGAAAGGAGTTTCTTCAGAGCACTCTGCTTTCCTCTCACACCCTAAATAAACACAGGCACTTTAATTGGCTCCTGATAATATTGGCCCTGCTGTGTATGAATGTCATAATTAGATTGTAAGCTTTATAGGGCAGGAACTGATATGAATGATGTAGAATCACTACAAAGTGCTGCAGAAATGTGTTGGTGCTATTTCAAAACAGGTATGTTATCCAGAATGCTCGGGAACTGGGGTTTTACGGATAACGGATCTTTCCAGAATTTGAATAAGTCTACTAGAAAATCATATAAACATGAAATAAAGCCAATAGGCTGGTTCTGCTTCCAATAAGGATTAATTATATCTTCGTTGGGATGAAGTACAAGCGACTTTTATTATTACACAGAAAAAGGAAATCATTTTGGATAAAATAGAGTCAATGGGAGACGGCTTTTTTTGTAATTCGGAGCTTTCTGGTTAACAGGTTTCGGGATAACGGATCCCATACCTCTACCAGTAAATCAAAAAAAGGAAGAACTCCAGCAGAGTAACTGCAAACGTTTTATTCCAGGTTGTGGTTAGACAACAACAATACCCTTTATCAACTTGATCAAGTTATTGGATATTGAGCCGAAACATGTCGTGTAAGCACAACCTGGAGTAAAAAGCTTGCGGTTACTCTGCTGAAGTTCTTCCTTTTTTTGCTTTTTGATTTACTGCAGTTGTGAGCACAGAGCAAATTATATGGACGTCCAACATACAACCGTATCCAATTGTACAGACCAGCAACAATCTTCTGTTTTTGGACTTCGCGATTTCAATAGCAGCCAATAAAAAGCTCTGTATCTAGTCTGTATCTAGTAGGATTGGAAGACAAGATACTTGATATTCCTTTGCATTGTCCCAACCCTTAGTAAATAATCCTGCTGATTTGCACCCGAGGATCGCTGTTTCCATTTCTTTGTGACTCCCTATAGACCAGGGATCCCCAACCTTTTGAACCCGTGAGCAACATTCAGAACTAAAAGGAGTTGGGGAGCAACACAAGCATGAAAAATGTTCATGGGGTGCCAAATAAGGGCTTTAATTGGCCATTTAGTAGCCCCTAAGTGGATTGTCAACCTACATTGAGTCTCTGTTTGGCAGTACATCTGGTTTTATACAACCAAAACTTGCCTCCAAGTCTGGAATTCAAAAATAAGCTCCTGCTTTGAGGCCACTGGGAGCAACACGAGCTACTGGTTGGGGATCACTGGTCTAGAGGGTGCAGGTTAGACAGCTACAAGAAGCAGCTCGGAATTCATTTGCCTATTGGTGATGGAGTTCTTCACCTTCCAAACACTTATTTCACTCCAATTGATTTCATATTGATCCACAGAAATAAAGACTTTTTCAATTACTTTCCATTATTTAATTTTTTTTACAGGAAATTATGGTGCAGATTCTGAATTGTTACATCTGATACATGTCTCAACTGTATCTGTGGAATTTCAACAACTATTGGATCAATTTCAACAGCTGCCTTTAAAGGAGACATTTTGTGTAAAAAAATAAGTATGTACCAATGCATTAAAAACCCTAATAATCCCTTCTCTTCCACTTCCTGTTCCCTGAACAGGAACCAATCGGCAGCTAGCAGGACCTGAGAGGGAACTGAAGCCTGTCTGTGCTTGTGTGACTACAGGGCTGTGATTGGCTGTCCCCCTCCTACTGTGCTTCTGGCAGGGACACGCCCACCCCTCATTTGAAACAGGGACCAGAGAACATCTATAGGGAGCTCCAATAAAGGGGTGATTTTTAAAGATAATATTAATTTTTAGCACCATGTAAACAACACCATAAATCACTTTCCTACAAAATTAGGGTTTTTTCATTTACCCTGTGTCTCCTTTAATGAAACCCAGGGATTCTGCAAACATAAGAAATGGACCAGCTAAATGTATCAATTTAGAACAGTTTACAAGGCTAAAAATGACACTTTACACTTGAATATTAGAAAAACGGTCACACACAGACAATAGAAAGTAATTGGAAAAAGTCGTTATTTCTGGCAACCTGTCTGAAACTAGGGATACACCGAATCCACTATTTTGGATTTGACCGAAACCACGGATCCTTCGCGACATATTCGGGTGAATACCAAACTAAATCCTAATATGCATATGCAAATTAGGGGTGGGAAGGGGAAAACATTTTTACTTCCTTGTTTTGTGCAAATGAGGGTTCTGATTCTGTATGGTCGGGCAGAAGGACTCGGGCCAAATCCGAATCTCGCTTAAAAAGGCAGAATCCCGAACCGAATTCTGGATTGAAACCAACTAGGCCTTTGAAGGTAAGCAACCCTTTAATGTCGGAGAAAAGCCCAAGATGTTCGGTTATAATAGAAAGAAAGGTTTCCTTTCATGGGTTGGTACTGGAGGGGTCAGTGGCTGGAGTTGAGCAGCTAATACTTAGAGATGGGTATAACAATTACATGGGAACCCCACTAGTTCTAATAAAGAGGTGTCGCTGCCTTGTACAGGAGACAAGTTGTCTATAACATAGAGCTTTAATGAGACTTCTGGAATGCGTTTCCATGATTAGAAAGATTATCACGGTGCTACATATAAAACAGGCTGGTTTCAGATAGACAAGTCCCAGCACAGGCACCGAGTGAGTGTTTATGTGGTAGTGAAAACAAATGAGCTGTTGCTAGTTAAAGCTCCCGGCACAAGATACTCCCTTCTCAAACACTGCCATTAAATATTTGTACTTCTCCAAACAGAAGTCAGGCCTGAGCGAGTGCAAGAAACGGCTCCGGGAATTTCTACCAGCATTTCCACGACCACCAGACAAGACATATGAACCTAATTTGCACCTGCTCTACTTAAAGGAGAAGGAAAGCTCCAAGACAGTTTATTGCCAATAGATTAGCCACAATAGTACAAGCTAGAACGCTATATTTATTCTGCAGAATGTTTTACCATACTTGAGTAAACAGCTCTAGAAGCTCTCTCTGTTTGTTTAGAATAGCAGCTGCCATATAAGCTTCGTGTGACATCACTTCCTGACTGAGTCTCTCCCTGCTCACTCATAGCTCTGGGCTCAGATTACAGCAGGGAGGAGGAGAGGAGCAAACTGAGCATGCTCAAGCCCTAGCCCTGGAGGTTTAAGCTGAAAACAGTTAGTCTGATACAGAAGCCCATGAGTACACAATAGAAGGAAAGAAATGTGATGTTTCTTTTGACAGAGGACTCAGAGCAGCATTACTTTGAGGGGTTACTGGTGTATTTATATAGACCTTTCTTATAAATCTTACTTAATCTTAGCCTTTCCTTCTCCTTTAAAGGATAAGGAAACCTTTAAAAGTAGTGAATGTAAAATTGATGAGGGGGCTATTCTAAGCACTTCTGCAATGTACATTCATTATTTATTTTCTTTTAATTGCAAGATATTAAGGGATACATGTACTGTTAATATGAATGAATTGTGTTACAACAGCGCCACCTGCTGGTCATTTTCCCACCAGTCTGACCAGCAAGTAGTCAAGGAAGTTGTCAGGAGAAAGAAAGAGGCTGCTCTGATGTTCTTCTGGGGATACACGGGCCAATAAAAGCGGCCGACAGACTGAGTCGGCAGCTTATTGGCCCGTGTGTGGGGCCGTCCGACGGGCTTCCCTGATAGATATCTGGCAGAGAGTCGGCAGATCTCTACGTCTATGACCACCTTTAGGGAAAAATGAGAAACCTCAGATCACTTTCTCACATCTTTCCTAAGCAGAAGAACATCAGATCAGCCTCTTTCTCCTCAATCTCAATAATTTCTCCAAAACATGCTATTCAATAAAAAAATATATTTTATTCACATCAGTAGTTAAAAAACATGTATAGTATTCCCTCTAACGCCTAACGCGTTGCAGAATCTTTCTTTCTCCTGACAACTTCCTTGACTACTTGCTGGTCAGACTGGTGGGAAACTGACCAACAGGTGGCGCTGTTGTAACAAAATTCATTCATATTAACAGTACATGTATCCCTTAATATCTTGCAATTAAAAGAAAATAAATAATGAATGTACATTGCAGAAGTTATTATAATAACCCCTCATCAGTTTTACATTCACTATTTTTAAAGGTTTACTGGTCCTTTAATGCTCCAGATAACTAATATATTGACAGCATCACAGCAATGTGTGTTATTCCATTACTCCATTACCATGGCTAGTAGTGACGTGTGAACTTGACCCGTTTTGCCGGAAATGCATTGAAATCCATGGGAGTCGAGATTTTTTCACCAATTACAGTCAATGGCAGGATGAAGGGTGGGTGTTCCCCCCCGAAACGTTGATGTTTGGTGGCTGAATAAAAGGGGATAATCCCCGACTGCACTAATCGGTGTGTGTGCGGATCCGTTTTCTTTTACACATTAAGTGTAATTATAGGGCCATTTACTTTAGTGTGGTACACTTTGTGTTGTGAGAAACTAAAACCAGTGCATTTGTATGAACTTGTGTGCACTTCAGTGTGGTTCATATATTTTATGTGAGTGTGGGTGCTACAGTATGAGGTGTCAGTGTATACAGCAGCACAGGCTCTTATGTGATAAGGGTGATGCTTCTAATAGAGGCCGATAAGCATCATGGCTGCCCTTATGAATGCATTAATTCAAGCGCACAGAAGGGAAACAATGTGCTTATTATTGTACTACAAACTAGAGTCCTACAGCGGGTCGTGTACCCGCGTGTTGCAGGTAGAAGTTTCGGGAGTGAGTATAGACACGGGTCGGTTTGTGGGTCGGGTCGCGGATCTTCTCAATAGCGAATTTTACGCTTTTTTTCTGAGCACTTCCTGTTTTACGCCTTTTTTCTGAGCACGCCTACTTCTAATGATGTCACTTCCGGTTTACAATGACAGCACTTCCTGTTTCTTGATGGTCAGTGGGTCGCAGATAAAGCACTTGCGGGTTATGGGTTGGGTTGAACAAATTGGTTGCGCCCATGATTCTACTACAAACTATACTCTATAATAATGGGGTTAATTTTCCCATAGAGTAGTGAGATGGAAAAGAAAACAGTATTAGGATTTCTTTTCCAAAAGAACCAGGATTCCCGTCAGTATGTGACACACAAACAGCAGTGATTTACCAGCAAGGTTGTTCCTTTCACTTTCACTTCTATAATCCACTCGTAGGCCAGATAGGAAACAAGGAGAGCCTATAGTGAGCAGCACTTCTGTATATTTGCAGACACATGAAGAAATGAAAGTAGTAAAAGTTGATCCAGGGACTGGTCCCATTGCATCGTGGGAGCGAGGAAGGAATTTTCCACCTCTCAGGCAAATTGGAGAGGGTTCTGAGGGTTTTTCGCATTCCTCTGGATCAGCTGCAGTTATATAGATGTTGAACTTGATGGTGGTGTGTCTTTTTCCAAGCTAAGTCACTATAAAGAAGTGTATGCCAAGGGAAGGCAGGTGCAAATGTGAGGCAGAGAAGGGCCATTCACAGATCTGCAGCTGTGGGGTTTCAGGAAAAGGTTTAATGAGATTTAATCTCTGCAGGCAGAAAAGGGCTAAGGAGAAATGAAGAACATTTGATGAATGGTCACTGTGTGCAGTTTCAATGAGCCAATGTACCTGAAGCAGAGAGTGTAAGTAAAGTACTAGCACTTAGCACCTATAGACAAGGACTCCGTCAGCACTTGGGTGAAAGGTGTATGTTACAAATAGGAATGACAGCAGCTTTAATAGTCCCTCCTGTAGAACTCAGTAGGGTCGCTGGCCAATTCATTCAGGGAGATGATGAAAAGGGTCACATTCCCAGGCTCTCAGGCATCTGCAGGATTGTGACTAAACAAGGGAAGTGGTTACCCAGAGGGACCCCCCGTCTCCCCAAGCCAAAGTGATTACAAGCACAGTGTGATTATTCACACACAGGAAAGAAAGGAGAATGATCTGCACTGCTGAGCCAAACCAACACTGTATCCAGCACTAAAGGGCAACAACAACATCACAGCTCAGCCAATTACATCTGTTTCTAGCGCTGCTATCCATCATATCCACTACAATAATACACTGCCCTCAACATTCACACACATTGCTGCAGCCACAATCTCCAACATCGATCGGCAAAAATACGATCAGACAATGTGTGTTGTATTAAGAAACAGAGTAAGCACAATGTGTGACTGGCAAATTATAAAATACTAAGGGTTTCCATAATACAAACTACAGCTCACAGGACCTCACAGACACACCATGTGTGCAGACTCCCTAAATATACCAGGGCTCGTATGTTTAATGCCCAACATGCAATATGGCTGCCAATTTATGTAGCAACCCAAAAAAAAAGTAAAATAAAGGACAAGGAATTTGCACAGGTAATCAAGAACAATGCAAAATGTACTAAATATCCAAATAATCCAATGAAATTGGTGATAAGAGTCCAGTTCCTCTTAGTCTAACTATGGGCACAATCAGCAGTAATGCAGAACTGAGAACACAATCAAAACCCCTATAATACAATTAAAAGGAAATAAAAAACAATTGTATTTGCATAAATGTGTGTATGTAGACTTGTGTGCTGTGTGTATGAATGTGCAACACACACACACACGTAAATTATGTCCTTATAAACGGTGAGTAGTGATGTCATCAGTTATAAACGGTGAGTTCTGATGTCATTTCTGTCACATGACTCACTGAAATTTGTGTATTATAATAAATAAAGTACCCCCAGTTGCAAAATATAAGGATATTAGAAGTGACCTCAGAGTTCCATGGCCTTCAGCCTCGTACTTTTATAAGGTCATGAAACTCCTCGGTGACTTATAATATCCTTATATTTTACAAGAAGGGGTACTTTATTCACTATATATTTTTACATTAAAGCTGGCCATAGACGTTAACAAAGCTGGCCATAGACGTCAAAAAAAAAAAAAAAAAAAAAGAGCAGCGTATTTCATCTATCTGATTTTGGCCCCAGTGTGGCCCTAGCCTTGCAGTTTGCTACATTAGCGGATATTTCATATGGAATATTAGCAACTACTGTATCACCTATAGCAGCTGCCTTCAATCTCAGTAGGGACAGAGATAAGAAATGTATTATGTATTATCCCCAGCCAATGGCTTGCAAGCAACATGTTACGCAAAACAGATGCTTGTTTTAAATTCCTGACTTTATTCTGTATTGATTGATTTCAAACCAGGGGTACTGCCAAACAGAATGTACTTTACACTGCCTGTCCATATAGGCGCTATCAAATAGCCAATCACAACGCTTATTGGCAGCTCATATACAACCAGTCAGCTCCTGCTCATTTCAGTAATGTAATGGCAGCTCAGCGTTTCCCTTGTGCTCCTACACTGTCCTACTGCAGTCAATGTAAAGTTAAAATGAGCGCATGAATTTTATTTGGGGGTACAATCATTAGTCCAGTCTCTGTCATGTTTAGCCCACACACAAATGTACATGTGCCCTATGCAGGACTTACATTTCTAACACTAACACATCAGAGAGATTCCAAAAAGCCTGTAGGGGCAAAATGGCTGCTGCCTGCTTGTTATTATTAGGAATTCCCAGACTGAAGGAAACAAGATTCAAATCATTTATATAGTGTAATTAAAGTTCATTTTGCTTGACTAATGGGATAAAATAGGATTTGGAATAATGTTTTTGGGTGACGGGTCCCCTTTAAAGGGGTGGTTCACCTTTAAGTTAACTTAATAGAATGGCCAATTCTAAGCAACTTCTCAGTTTCATTATTTATTTTTTTATTCCTCATCTTTCTACTCAGGCCTCTCCTATTCATATTCCAGTCTCTTATTCACTAGCAACCAGATTGCTTAATATGCAAATTGAAGAGTTGCTGAATAAAAAGCTAAATAACTCAAAAACCTTAAAGCAGAATTCAGTTTTCCAAAGAAAACCCTTCCTCCGACCCCACATAGACCCTCTCCCCTCCCAGCCTAGCTGCCCCCCGGGGAAATACCCCTAACTTTATACTTACTCCTTGGTGCAGATTCAGGCATCGGAGTTCACCGCAGCCATCTTCCAGGTCTGTGTGTCTTCTTCTGGCGCTTCAGCAATTTTTGTGATTTTCGGCGCATGCGCAGTTTTAGCAACCCGGCAAATTGCTCCAACTGCACATGCGCAGCTTCACCTGTCTCCCACTCACCTTACCGAAGACCTGGAAGATGGCTGCCAAGAACTCCGATGCCTGAATCTGCACCAAGGGGTAGGTATAAAGTTAGGGGCATTTCCCGGGGGGGGGGGGGTTTTGCAAAACGGTTGAATTCTCCTTTAGGTTATAAAAAAAAATGACACCAAATTATGGTAAGGTCATCTCCCATAGATTCCATTTCCATCAAATCAAATTTTTAAAAAGGATTTCCTTTTTCCCTGTTATTAGACGACCGTACTTTGGACTTGACCCCAACTAAGATATAAATCATCCTCACCAGAGGCAACACGGACCTTATGCGATTACTGTATATACTTGAGTATAAAGAAAAAGAGTATAGAGAAAAAGTTAACCTCGGCTTATACTCGAGTCAATGATGCGAATGGCTGCGATTCAGCAGAAGAAAGAAAGAATCCCAAGGCACACAGGATAATTGCAAGCAAGCTGCCATGCTTGTTTATTGCGAAGTGCAATGTTTCGGGGTCACGCCCCTTTCTCAAGCATGAGAAAGGGGCGTGACCCCGAAACGTTGCACTTGGCAATAAACAAGCATGGCAGCTTGCTTGCAATTATCCTGTGTGCCTTGGGATTCTTTCTGCTTGCACCATTCACTTCCTACCTGACCCGCATCTCCCCTGTACCTCTGCAGTCCTACGGCACCTGCAGTAACTCGCGCTAGAGGCGAGCTGTGGCCAAGTAAGTGGCTGGTGTTCTGGGCCAGGGATATGGGGCAGGCTTCTGGAGATCCAGATGCTCCAACGCAGAGGCAGGTTTATCCCTCCGCTCGAGTGTGGAGTGGGCTGAACCTGTGAGGGAGCGAGCTTGTAAATGTCTCATTGCCTTACCTGGCTGCGTATGGTGCAGCACTTGCTGTATGTTTGTATGTATGTGTATGCAAATGTAATGTATATATGTATGTAATGTATGTATACTCTTACAACAGCAAGTGTGGGCAGCACAGAGCTGTTACTGCAGCCTCTTCGGATCAGTAAGTAAGAGGAGTTCTTCCCTAGCAGAGCGCACACAGGAGCGTGTCTTCTGCTGAAGATGCCCTAAAATGCATCTCACCCCTAGGCTTATACTCGAGTCAATACGTTTTACAAGTTTTTGTAGGTAAAATAAGGTACCTCGGCTTATACTCGAGTATTTGAATTATTTTTACTAGACTTAAATTCTCTGTAAGGCTACAAATGTATTGTTACTTTTTATAACATCATTCTATTCAGGTCTCTCCTATTCATATTCAAGTCTTTGCTAGGGGAATTTGGACCCTAGCAACTGGACGGCTGAAATTACAAACTGGAGAGCTGCTGAATAAAAAACTAAACTCAAAAACCACAAATAATAAAAAAATGAAAACCAACTGCAAATTATCTCTGAAAATCCCTCTCTACATCATACTTACAGTTATCTCAAAGGTGAACGATCCCTTTAAGACCAATTAAAAAGCTATGTTCTAAAACATACTAAAAGTTAACCCCTTTATGGTATGGAGATCCAAACTGCAGAAAGAGCCCTTAGGAAGAAAACCCCAGGTCCCATAACTGTACATACACAGGATAAGTTCAGCTGTAACTCACCATATCTGTAACTTGATCTTTTTTCCTTGTAATTCCACTGTTTTGATCTTGAAGTCTATTCCTGTAAAAAGAATGAGCCAATATTTAGAATTGCTGCATTGAAATGCTATGGCAGAGATAGGACTATAAAGGAAAAGTGTTACATTTGTTCATTTAAACGCACTGGACAATGTGAGTTATAGTTCAGGAATGCCGTATATGCCAACAGAGGGCACGTGTATACTGGCTCAATAACTGTGTTCCTACCTACTAAATATATACAATAATAATGATACATTTCCATAAAAAGCACAATAGTAACAGAGAAAGTTCTGCCAATCCAACCCACTGCTTCTCTCTCACAGACTGATGCACAATTACAGGCACAGGATCCGAAATCAGCTGGAATTACCTGTAATTATCTATAATTACCTGTAATTAGTGCTATTGTCATAGTACTCACTGCTTCTAATCACTCAATGGGGATCAGATAGGATCTGTGCAGCCACTGGGACAGAATGTTCTGTTATACAGATAGCTAGAATCTCAGCTGCCATAAAGCAGGACAGGACTGCTGCTTACAATGGGGATCAGATAGGATCTGTGTAACCACTGGGACAGAATGTTCTGTTATACAGATAGCTAGAATCTCAGCTGCCATAAAGCAGGACAGGACTGCTGCTTACAATGGGGATCAGATAGGATCTGTGTAACCACTGGGACAGAATGTTCTGTTATACAGATAGCTAGAATCTCAGCTGCCATAAAGCAGGACAGGACTGTTGCTCTATGACAGAAATGAAGCAAACAATCATAAAGGGGTTATTTGCCTTTAAATTAACTTTCAGTATGAAGTGGAGAGAGATATTCTAGGGAAATATGCTGCTGGTTTTAAGTTAGGTTTGAGTTATTCAGGAGCTCTCTAGTTCACGATTTCAGCAATCTGGTTGCTAGGGTAATTTGGACCCATTAATCTGAATTAGAGACTGGACTATGAATAGGGGAGGCCTGGACAGAAAGAAAAGTATGTAAATTACAATACATTATTATCCTTACAGCGAAATCCAAGTTAAGTTACTTAGAATCCACTATTCTATAACATACTAAACATCAACTTAAAGGTAAACCACCCCTTTAATTATAATATGAAAGTATAAATGGCATTTTTTTTTTTACCAAAAATATGATTCTTGCTATAAAGGCTGATACTAAACACAGCAGGCTCAGGACATGTTTATGTGAATGAACAAGAAAAACTGAGATTTTCAGCAATGACATCATAAAGGACAAGATAGTGCTGCAGGCTGAGGTGGCCCTGCTGTGGCTTCACATAAGGATTTCCACATATGGGGAAACAGAGGAAAAGATTATGCCAGGAATTTTGCTAGGAATGTGCTTATTTATCAGCAATGTCAAGTCCCAAGGCCTCTCACCCTAAATGTCAGTTTCAGCAGTGACATCACAGGGGGAGGGGTGAATGAGAGAATCAGGAAATGCTGCTTCCTCTCTGGATTTCATAGTATTGGCTGGGGAGAGAATTTAGGGAGGACATACACCAGACAACTCTCCAGTGAATATGGCTGATCAGTCTGTGGGCTAAATAAATGGATAATATACAACTGACCATACACCGGTCACAGTCTGTTCTTCTGGGCGACAGAACAAACTACTAGACCATAAATAAGTGAGCGGAGGTGCTGCTTCTCTTCCTCATCTGCTGATGCACCATAACCAATGGAAAGGACCCATGCCCAACCCAAACCCGCTGACCTCTAAACTGACCCCCAACCCAATAAATCCCCCTACCCGACATGGACCCTATAAATTAAACGTACCTCCCGACCCGGGACCCGTGAAACCGGAAGTGACATCATCTTAGACTGGAAGTGACATCACTTTGCAGCCCATTCATCCGGAAAGGTACAAACAATTTCGTTGCAGCACTTGCCAGTGCTTCATTAGACTCCTTATCCCAGGCCAACCAATCACAGCTGCTCTTCAGCTCCCAGAATCTGGGTGCTGCATACAGGCCAAGGGACACCCGTTAATATAGTGAATAAAGTGCCCCCTATTGTAAATTATAAGGAAATAATAAGTTACCGAGGAGTTTCATGACCATATAAAAGTACGAGGCTGAGGGCCGAGTTATACAGGTCATGGAACTCCGAGGTAACTTCTAATATCCTCATATTTTACAACTGGGGCCACTTTATTTATAATACACAAGTTTCAGTGAGTCATGTGACAGAAATGACATCAGAACTCACCGTTTATAACTGATGACATCAGAACTCACCGTTTATAAGGATATAATTTACAAGATATTCATGGCTTTTGTGTATTTTATATATATATATATATATATATATATATATATATATATATATATATATATATATATATATATATATATATATATATATATATATATTATACAAGCAACAGGTGGATTTTAGAGCAGAGACTAATGTGAATAATGTGTAGTCTCAGATAATAATCTAATAAATCTATGTACAGGTATGGGGCCTGTTATTCAGACTGCTCAGGAACTGGGTTTTTCCAGATAAAAGATCTTTCTGTAATTTAGGTTACCATACCACAAGTCTACTAGCAAATCATATAAACATTAAATAAACTAAATAGGCTGGTTTTGCTTCCAATAACAATTATTTATATCTTAATTTGGATTAAGTACAAGCTACTGTTTTATTATTACAGAAAAAAAAATGGATTATTTCGTTAATAAATGAGTCTATGGGAGATGGTCTGGATAACAGATTTGCAGATAACAGATCATGTACGAGTAATGTAGGGAGATGAACAGATTAACATGACAAGGAAAAAACATAACATTCCTGGAGAGCCAATTGCAGCTTATTGTCAATAACAGGATTTTATTCCATATTGAGTGTTGGGCTTTTTGCCTGAGTCTTAATCCTCTGTGACTGTATCCAATGGAATAAGGTCATTTTGTGCATATTATAATGCTGACATGGAGAAGGTTTCCAGGATAAAAATAACACTGGTGTAAATTCAATTTCCCTTGAAAGGAATGAAAGTGCTGGGAGGAAAAGAACCAGTAGAAATAAACCAATGAGAAAACACCGGGAGCCATGAGTCCAATAGAAGATGAAACTATACAGAAAATAACACCCATGTAAAAAGTGAACTTTCCCTTCAATTCATTATTTTTCAGTTCAGTTGGTTTCAGACAGTTCACCAGAAATAAAGACTTTTTTGCAGTGACTTTCTATTTGTGACTGTTTTTCTAATATTGAAGTGTAAAGTTTAATTTTTCACCCAAAGCAGCTCTGGGAAGGGGGGGGGTCGCCGACCCTGTAAAGTTTTCTAAATTCATACATTTATATACATTTCTTATCTTTGTCCCTGCTGAGCAGAAGCCCTGAGCAGGGTTGCCAGGTGTAATTTGCATAACCAGCCAAAGTCGGCTGCTAAATTAGCCCAAAAGCAGCCAAGAGGCAAAAACAGCCCAATATGTGCAGACGGGAGACTGGGGTACAGAGCCCAAAATCTGGTAACTGAAACTTCTGAATCAGTCCAATTGCATGCTGGGTAGTCTTAAATTAAACTTGGCAGTGGTCAAATTGTTAAACAAAAACTACATTACCCAACATGCATTGGGCGACAAAGGCTTGGCACTTTTGGGCAAGAAAAAAACTTCACTTTCCAAAATACAAACCAGCCAAATGCCCAACAGGTAGCCCAAATCTGCAACTTGGCTAGTTTAAACTTTCAAAACCCACCTGGGCTTTTAATTAGCCCAATTTGGCTAGAAAAACCACCCAACCTGGCAACCCTGGCGGAGTTTCATTAGAGGCAGCTGTTAGAATTGATACAATAGTCGCTAATACTCTAGAGACGCTGCTGAGAAATGGATCAACTCAATGTTGTAAAATTGTAAAAACAACTGAACTGAAAAAAAGTGTTTGGAAGGTGAACAACCACTTTAAAGGAGAAGGAAAGGCTAAAAGTAAGTAACTTTATCAGAAAGGTCTATATAAATACACCAGTAACCCCTCAAAGTAATGTTGCTCTGAGTCCTCTGTCAAAAGAAACAGCACATTTCTTTCCTTCTATTGTGTACTCATGGGCTTCTGTATCAGACTAACTGTTTTCTGCTTAAACCTCCAGGGCTAGGGCTTGAGCATGCTCAGTTTGTTCCTCTCTCCTTCCCTGCTGTAATCTGAGCCCAGAGCTATGAGTGAGCAGGGAGAGACTCAGGCAGGAAGTGATGTCACACCAAGCTAATATGGCAGCTGCTATCCTAAACAAACAGAGAGAGCTTCTAGAGCTGTTACTCAGGTATGGTAAAGCATTCTGCAGAATAAATATAGTGTTACAACTTGCACTATTGTGGCTAATGTATTGGCAATAAAAGGCCTCTGTAGCTTTCCTTCTCCTTTAACTAAAAACATTTCATACGTTTGCTTGCAAATACCCAGCGGCGAAGCATAAATCTGCTAAGGAACAGCCACTAATTGCTTAATGAGAGAAGCAGAACAAACACCTCTTTAGTGGAAGTGCCAAGAAAAATTAAAGGGGAAGTTAAACTTCTAGTATACTTCTGATTCCTCTAATCTATGCAGCTTTGCAGCTCGTGCATCTGACAAATCAAAACATTGAACGAGAAAAGCTTATTTGGTTGTTTCTGTGTGTTACCACCCTGACAAACGCACGGGGAGCTCGTGTATTTATTGCTCATCTTTCTGTTGATGCATTTTCCCATTTATTGTGCCTGCTGCCTTTGCCTAGTGTCCAGCTGAGCTTCTAAATAAATAAAAATAGGAAAAGAATGGAAGGCTAATAACTGGTCTCCCTATTGATAGATAAATTATTTAACCCCTTACAGGCAGACAATGTAGAAGCTACAGAGATGACAATTAACTGAATAATGAAAACCAACTGAATGCTTCAAACAGTACATTCAACAGTGATTCCTTCAGTATATGATATCAGTGCATAGCCCCATTTGCTAATTATCTTATAATTGATCATATTATTTATTTGAACTGCTCCCCATGTCTGTTAAGGTACAGTACAAACATTTGCAACTTGACCCATGTGGCTTTCCGTAGGTCACTTACCTTGCCATTTAGTGATCACTTAATGAAGGGGCGGGATCAAAGTTCCTGCCTCTTTAAGGGCAGAGACACACGTGGAGATTCGGGGAGATGGCAGTTGGATCGCTTCGCTTTCTGAAGTCGCCCGAAGTTTCGGAAAATGAAGCGTTCCAAGTGCCATACCGTTGGCGATTGTAGCCAGCGGGAAGGCAGTTCGGGGAGAACGGTCGCCCCAAAGAAGAGTCGATTTGTCACCAAATCTTCACCCTAAATGGATTATTGAGAAATCTCCAATAATGGGGGCAGTTACTATAGAAGTGCACATATCACTTGTTTCTTTATCTTGTGAAGAGGACATGGTAATAACTAGGAATCCCCAGCCTGTAGCTGCACTACAACTCCCAGTGGCATATGATGGAATGCTAGAAGTGTACAACACAGGAGAATTGTGGGAAGAGAAGTCCCAATGTGCATTACGCCATATACACACAGCTGTTGTATTCATTAGTGCCGCCAGTAGGAAACTCACACAATCCCCAGAGCACATTGTGACAGTGTGTGTGTTTGTGTCTGGGTTGTTACAGGGAAGACAGTAGAGAAGTAGAAGGCTACAAGCATGAGCGTCTCTATCCCTGGGGCTAATACAAGGGTGAGGCCGGTGACTGAGAGCTGCACAGTGATCTTATGGGTGCCACACCTCACACACTCACCTCCTGCACATTGCACCCAGCACATTAACCCTTTCCCTGACAACCGATCTGTCCTAAAGGTGAACATCTCCTGCCAAGCAGTTTTTAGACTTTTTGTGCTCTTTCACTTTAAAGGGGATGTAAAGGCAAAAAAATTAAATCCCATTTTTACTTTCTTTAAAGGGATACTGTCATGGGGGAAAAAAATTGTTTTCAAAACTCATCAGTTAATAGCGCTGCTCCAGCAGAATTCTGCACTGAAATCCATTTCTCAAAAGAGCAAATAGATTTTTTTATATTAAATTTTGAAATCTGACATGGGGCTAGACATTTTGTCAATTTCCCAGCTGCCCCAAGTCATGTGACTTGTGCTCTGATAAACTTCCATCACTCTTTACTACAAGTTATGGTGGCCATACACGGGCCGATAAAAGCTGCCGACAGATCGAGTCGGCAGCTTATTGGCCCGTGTATGGGGCCCCCCGATCGAGATGCGTTCATGCGGTCCCGCAATCCGACAGCCCGTTCCCATTCGTTAGGATCCGATCGTTGGGCCCACGATCGGATCAGCCCGATATTGCCCACCTCAAGGTGGGAAAAACAGCAGCCTGCCAGAAAGCATTTCTCTCCTAAAGTGCAGGCATAAGTCACATGAGTGGGGGCAGCTGGGAAATTGACTAAATGTCTAGCGCCATGTCAGATTTCAAAATTGAATATAAAAAATCTGTTTGCTCTTTTGAGAAATGGATTTCATTGCAGAATTCTGCTGGAGTAGCTCTATTAACTGATGTGTTTTGAAAAAAAAACATGTTTTCTGATGACAGGATCCCTTTAATGAAAAAGAAACCTATCTCCAATATACTTTAATTAAAAAATGTCTACTGTTTTTATAAGAAACCTGACTGTATGCAGTGAAATTCCCCCTTCATTTACTGCTGTGGATAGGAATTGTCAGACGGTCCCTAACTGCTGTGCAGGTAGGTGTAACAATAAATCACCCCAAATATGAAAGCCTGGGGTCCTCTGAACATTTTTATGCCCAATATGTATAGGTGTACCCAAGCATGTGGCATATAGGGGCCCCAAAACAAAGACCCCCCATATGTTCTGTCATTTCAGGTACTGCAAAATCAACACATTTACATAGATTTGGGGGGCGCAATGGTAGAAAACAGTACGTTCACCCCAGAAAACCATACATTTTCGGAAAGTACACAATCCCCTGAATCCAAATTGGGTATGCATGTCTTTCTACTCCAATGTACCAAGCCCCAAACCTCCTAAATTTGGCGAGAAAGGCAGCTGTTTTTACATTTCTGAAAATCGCATAAAAAGATTGCAATTTTGCCACATTTATCTCACCCAATTTCTTACATACAATTGGAAAACACCTCAAATATTGACGCCAAAGGTTGACTGAACAGTTTGATGCCCAATGTGCATAGATAAACCAAAGCAGCTGGCATGGACCTCAAATAAAAACAGTGCATTTGACTTTTCTCCGCTGCCGTTTTGCCTTCTGTGAACAAAGACCTGTGACTGCGCATTGTCTGCCACAAGACCCTCCTAATGGCACAAAGACCCCCCCCCAGAGCCATATATTTTTGGAAAGAACACATTCTGACTAATCCGAAATAGGTAATTATGTCTTTCTACTTCAAACTACCATACTGCAAAGCTACGCTAAAGGCAGTGGTTTTTAGGACATTTCTGAAAATTGCCTCAAAATATTGCAATTGGCCGCATTTATCTCAGCCAATTTCTTACAAACAATTGTAAAACACCCTAAATAATGATGCCAAGGGTCTACGGAAGAGTTTGATGCCCAATATGCATAGATATACTAAAGCAGTTGGCATGTGCGGACCGCAAATAAAAATAGTGCATTTGAATTTTCTCGGCTGCCAATTCGCCTTTTGTGAACATAGACCCAGACTGCTTATTATGTGCCACAAGAACCTCCTAACAGCACAAAGACAACAAAAAATCATATATTTTTGGAAAGTACACACTCTGACGAATTCAAAATTGCTAAAAATGTGTTTGTACTCCAAATGATCAAAGAGCAAATGACACAAAAAAAATGTAAGGAAAAACAATGCAAGCATAAAAATACAAAACAATTAGGCAAATTAATAAAATAACAAAATAACTGATCCAACAACATGGTTAGTGTCAGCATGCTTGATCCAATAGCCACACTGGGAAAGCAACAGTTTTTAGGGGAATAACATGATGGAAACTGATTAAATGAAATCACTGATTGGTTACTGACCGGTAACCAAGAGAGCTGAAAAGCAGGAAGTAGTGTTCTGGCTATTATGTTAGACTCTGATGTTCTTCTGCTTAGGAAAGATGTGAGAAACGTTATCTGAGCTTTCTAATTGTTTTCCTAAGCAGAAGAACATCAGCCTCTTTCTTTCTCCTGACAACTTCCTTGACTACTTGCTGGTCAGACTGGTGGGAAAATGACCAGCAGGTGGCGCTGTTGTGACAAAATTCATTCATATTAACAGTACATGTATAAATAAATAATGAATGTACATTGCAGAAGTGCTTAGAATAGCCCCCTCATCCATTTTACACTCATTGTAAAGGTTTACTTGTCCTTTAATATAAAAATAGCAACGGAGAAGCAGAGGTCTGTATAAATGGCAGCCTGGAACAAGACAAACAGCAGTGTGATGAGGCCTAGAAATAAGAATGAAGGGCACTGCTAAAGTCTATGAGAAATGGGATCCTGTGGGATTGGACTGCTTATCACACAAGGTGACCAATAATATCACCAACTATCTGCACATGGACGGCCAATGACAGCAGTAGGTCTTGCGATTTCCCAGTACAGTTAGAGTTATGGGATCTGTTAACCTGAAACTGGTTATACAGTAAATTCATCTCCCATAGACTCCATGTTATCCAAATAAATCAATTTTTTTTTAAAAAAAGTGTAATAATAAAACAGTAGTTTGTACTTGATCCCAACTAAGATATAATTAATCCTTATTGGAAGCAAAACCAGCCTATTGGCTTTATTTAATGTTTATATGATTTTCTAGTAGACTTAAGGTGGCCATAAACAGAGACATTCGCTTGTTTGGCGATATGGTCACATTGAGGTGAGTGATATCGGGCTGATCTGAATGTGGGCTTAGGGCACAATGATTGGATCATAATGTATGGCAAACAATAGAGGGGTCTCAGGTAGAACAGTACAGGGGCTTTAGGATATAAACAATAGAGGGGTCTCAGGTAGAACAGTACAGGGGCTTTAGGATATAAACAATAGAGGGGTCTCAGGTAGAACAGTACAGGGGCTTTAGGATATAAACAATAGAGGGGTCTCAGGTAGAACAGTACAGGGGCTTTAGGATATAAACAATAGAGGGGTCTCAGGTAGAACAGTACAGGGGCTTTAGGATATAAACAATAGAGGGGTCTCAGGTAGAACAGTACAGGGGCTTTAGGATATAAACAATAGAGGGGTCTCAGGTAGAACAGTACAGGGGCTTTAGGATATAAACAATAGAGGGGTCTCAGGTAGAACAGTACAGGGGCTTTAGGATATAAACAATAGAGGGGTCTCAGGTAGAACAGTACAGGGGCTTTAGGATATAAACAATAGAGGTGTCACAGGTATGAACAATACAGGGGATTAGACTGAATTTGAGGTTTAAATGCAGGGGCCAGGTAATCTCTGTAGTGATACCTTTTAAATGTCACATATGGTCAGATCAGACACAGCATGTGGGGGTCGCCAGTTGGACAGCCCTGCTGTAACTGAAAGGGCTTCACAAAACATTATCATGAATGTCTATTCTACAGTCAGGTGGCTACTGTCTGTGTGAGCCGTATATGTATCTCTATATGAGGCTGCACATTTCACAAGCACTTCTGCCCATGACACACTTACTGAAATATCCCAACAAATCATGTGCTTGTGAAATACACGGAGCTCTGTGCTTACTAAGCAAAAGCCCAGCTGTGTCACCTACACTGGCCCACACTCACCAGTAATGAGACAAACTTGTACTGCTCAACTGCACAGGGAGAACTGAGACAAACAAAAATGTGCCTTTGTTCATGATGTTTTTCACTTGAAATGCCAAGTTCACGGGGGTCATCATTGTAAAGGGGAAAGGACAGAAGAGGCCTTGCACAATCTCAATCATTAAATGGAATTGCCTGGGAACATATATTCATAGAAAATCAGACGGCACACACAAAAGCATTCCTGCTAAATAGTTGTCGTTTTTTGGGGATCTCAATAAATCTACAACTATTTAGCACGAATGCTTTTGTGTGTGCCGTCTGATTTTCTATGAATATATGAACTAAGGATACCAAGGATTGCAGCAAGGATCCCAGATAGAGCACCACCCAACAAAATGAGCAGATTCTGCAGTACAATATATATTCAATGGAATTGCTTGGGAACCATGCACAGCCGCCCATGGGCAGCAATAGTTACGGCAACATTTGGGGACATATGAAAAGGGGAAAACCCAGTTGCATTGTGGGACAGGAGCGATTGCTACATCTGGCACACTTGCTTCTTGGGAGTAGGGTGGGTCTGTGCGCCAGATGCAAATAAAAACCTCATACAATATTAAAGACAAATGAAAGGTTAAAAGTAAGTAAGCTTTATCAGAAAGGTCTATATAAATACACCAGTAACCCCTCAAAGTAATGCTGCTCTGAGTCCTCTGTCAAAAGAAACAGCACATTTCTTTCCTTCTATTGTGTACTCATGGGCTTCTGTATCAGACTAACTGTTTTCAGTTGAAACCTCCAGGGCTAGGGCTTGAGCATGCTCAGTTTGCTCCTCTCTCCCCTCCCTGCTGTAATCTGAGCCCAGAGCTATGAGTGAGCAGGGAGAGACTCAGGCAGGAAGTGATGTCACACCAAGCTAATATGGCAGCTGCTATCCTAAACAAACAGAGAGCTACTAGAGCTGTTTACTCAGGTATGGTAAATCATTCTACAGAATAGTGTTCTAGCTTGCACTCTTGTGGCTAATCTATTGGCAATAAACTGCTTTGCTAGCTTTCCTTCTCCTTTAAGCAGGATTCGGCCAAATCATTGTGCCTGGCCGAACTGAATCCTAATTTGCATATGTAAATTAGGGACAGGTAGGGAAATCACGTGAGTTTTCATCACAAAAGAAGAATTTTTTCCACTTTTTCCTGTCCTGCCCCTAATTTGCATATGCATATAGGATTCGGACAAATCTTTCACCAAGGATTCAGTGATTCAGCCGAATCCGAAATAGTGTATTCGGTGCATCCCTAGTTAATCGTTTCACAAAAATATGTGTCCCATGATTTGTAATTCATAAAAAGTCCAAAATGTATTCTATTAGCATAATACCAAATTAAAAGTTAGTAAATACTGACCCCATATGACCCACCTTATGCATTTTGTACCCTCCAGTACTTAATCACCTTAAACAATTATGATTAAGTACCAAACGCATAAGGTGGATCACATGGGGTCAGTATTTACTAACTTTTAATCTGGTATTATTCTAATCAAATAAATGTTGGACTTATTATGAACTACGAGTCATGGGACACACTTCTGTTAAGTGATTATTTAATGGTGCCTTGGGAACTGGGGCAAGTCCCTGTTACTCTGCAGCCCAATATGGACTGGCGGCATAGACCCCCCTTTTCAAAAACTGTTCCATTGGTCGGCAACACATGAGCACAGACGATCTGTATATGAGTTTCACAGGAGGATAGACAAGGGGACAGTAGATCGAGAAGAACCGAGAGGAGACAAAGGAGTAGATTTATCAAAGAGTGACATTCGAGGTCGTCACAGTCCTCTAGAGTGAAATTCCACCACTCTCCATTCATTTCTATGGGATCTATAAGAGAGTATTTATCAATGGGTGAAAGTGAAAGTTCATCCTTAGATAAATACGTCTTTCAAAATCCCATAGAAATGAATGGAGAGTGATGGAATTTCACTCTAGCAGACTGGGCGATCTCTAACTTCACTCTTTGATAAATATACCCCATAGTGTAGAGGAGGAAGGGCACAGTCAGTACATGGAGATGCGGCAGTTGCATCTCATGGGGAGATCCTGGGGTCCCTCCGAGGCACAGACATGCAGAATCACATCCCATAATAGCAGGCGCTGAAGGTTTAACATGGCCGCTCGTTTCAGCAATTAACATTCCATTAATATGAGATCACTTTGTCCTTCTCCGGCCAGTCGTGGAAAGCACTTTATTATCCCCCTTATCTAAGGCTTCCAACCCGCAGCTCTCTAGCCATTGCCAATTAAAGGAACAGCAAGAATATAAAGGCAATACAGACATAATCTGAGCTTTATTTTCCATGCAACTAGAGTTAACCTATTTCTTCCCAACAATGTCCCTATTTTATACATGAATGACAGCCATTCTATAGTTCTGTAGGGAGCCATGAATGACATTGGCCTATTTTATCTCCTTGTGTAAGAACCCAACCCACTGTATTCTATAGAGTCGGCAAATGAGCGGATCTCTCCCCGATATGCCCACATTGAAGTGAGTGATATCGGGCTGATCCGATTGTGGGCCCTAGGGCCCAACGATCGGATCAAAATGGATCAGATATGGGCAGGTTAAAAAATCCTGCCGGATTGTGGCCACATCTATAAGTGTATGTGGTCCGCGATCCTGCAGGATTTTTTAACCTGCCCGATCAAGATCTGTCCGACTTTCAGCCAGATATCGATCAGGAAGCTCATCGGATGGCCCCACACACAGGCCAATAAGCAGCCAACTCGGTCTGTCTCCAGTTTTTATCGGCCCGTGTATGGGGGCTTTAAGGCTTCAAGATCATCCAATTGGAACGAGAGATCTAATGCTTTCAAAGAAACCCTTTCAATTAACGGTCAGTATGATGTACAGAGGGATATTCTGATACCATTTGCCACTAGCTTTCGTTTTTTATTATTTATGGTTTTTTAGTAATTTTTTAGTAATTTAGCTTTTTATTCAGCAGCTCTCCAGTTTGTAATTTCAGCAACCTGGTTGCTAGGGTCCAAATTACCCTAGCAACAATGCAATGATTTAAATAAGACTGGAATGTGAATAAGTGTCTGAATAGATAAAGTAGCAACAACATTAAAGGTGTAGCTTTATGGAGCATTTGTTTTTTAGATGGGGTCAGTGACCCAATTTAAAAGCTGGAAAGTCAGAGTCAGAAGAAAAAAAGGAAATAATTCAAAAAGTATAAAAAATAAATTACAATTGGAAAGCTGCATAGGACTAACCATTCGATGATGTAGCAAAAGTTTACTTAAAGGGGAACTATCACGAAAATGTAGCATAAGCTTCCTCATACTGAAATAAGAAACTTTCTAAATACAATCAATTAAATATTCTGCATAGTTTCTGAAATAATCAAGTTTATCTTCACTATCCCTCTCTCAGCATCTGTTTCTCTTCATTCTCTCTTCATGCAGCAGTTGGGTGTCACATATTCACTGACAGTTAGATCCAATATATCTTATAGGAGGGCTCCTTTCCTAGCAGATGAATTAGGACTCACTCAAATAACTGATTCCAGTACAAACAAAATCTAACAAAATAACTGCCTTTTGCACAAATCCTGCATGTAGAGAGACATGATGTCTGGTGAGTTTAATAGAGTGACCTCTAATACATCTTCTAGGCAAAAGGAGCCCCCCTATAAGATATATTGGATCTAACTGTCAGTGAATATCTGACACCCAACTGCTGTATGAAGAGAGAATGAAGAGAAACAGATGCTGAGAGAGGAATAGTGAATATAAACTTGATTATTTCAGAAACAATGTAGAATATTTAATTGATTGTATTTAGAAAGTTTCTTATTTCCGTATGCGGAAGCTTATATTACATTTTCATGATAGCTCCCCTTAAAGGATGAATCACCTCTTTAAAAGGAGAAACAAAGCCTTTAGCAAAAAAAAAAAAAACCCTACTCAACGTAGGGTTACGGGGCATTTCCCGGTGGGGGGGCACTAGGCTGGGGGGGTAGGAAGGAGGGGGTTTACATGGGGTGGGGGGTAGGGTTTTTTTTTGATAAAGGGTTCTATTTCCTACTTATTAAGAGGAGTAACAATTGCCCTGTGGGGTTATTACTAGTGCAAAGAAAAGACTTAAAGGGATACTGTCATGGGAAATTTTTTTTTCCCAAAATGAATCAGTTAATAGTGCTGCTCCAGCAGAATTCTGCACTGAAATCCATTTCTCAAAAGAGCAAACAGATTTTTTTATATTCAATTTTGAAATCTGACATGGGGCTAGACATATTGTGAATTTCCCAGCTGCCCCAATTCATGTGATTTGTGCTATGATAAACTTCAACACTCAATAGTAATGAACAGATCTGCGTCTATGGCCACCTTAAGTCTTTATTAAGAAATAACGAAACCCTGCTTGTGCTCTTCAGAAAAAGCGATCCGGCAATCCATTGTGCGGCACTCGATTTCTCCTCCCTGCTTTCCTTATAGGAGATAGCCAGGGAGGAGAAATTGAGCGCCGCACGATGGATCATCGCCTTGTCGCCTTTTCTGAAGGAGCGCAAGCAGAGTTTCGGTGAGTTATTTCTTAATAAAGACTTAGCAATTTAAATGTTTAATATGTCTTTGTATTTTATTTTTCTTTCGTTCTACACAAATTAATTTTTTAATATAAAAAATTGATATTAGTGATCCTTTAAGATGGCAGCAGAGCAAGTAATAATGTCAGTGTCCTGTGCAGTGGTCCCAACAATAGCCGAGGGCTGCAGGTTTTCATCTTTGTGCTGTGACTCGTGGAATATCCAGTTCCATGAAACGGTAAAAGGTGTTACGTGACCCAATGAGTAGCCTGGGGGGACAGGGTCACCCCCTCATATAGACATATGGGTGAGAAGAACATTATTTGTTCCTTTCTATACACACATCATTCATGTGGCCAATATGGAAGGCAAGGTTGTCACTCGATTGCTTTTCTTTATAAGGAGCGTAAATTAAAAAGCTTGCTACATTATTTGTGAGCTGTGCTAAATACGCGGGAATAAGATGGATATTAAATGGAATGTGATTGAGGTGAGGGGCACACTCTGAGCCCATGGAAAGACTTGCTGAGGGTGTGAGTGTGGCAACTCCAGCTCCAAACTGTCACACGGGCCAGAACTGCAGCTGAACAAAACCAACGGGCTGCACTTTATCAATGTTATATACTGAAACATACATCCAACGCGGCTTTTTGCAAAGGACATAAAATAACATACAAATTCACTGACAGAAATGGGCCAGACAGGTTACCTAGGAAACACATCCACTTTATAGTCATTTTCCTAAAGTCACCATATAATCTGCACCCTTGTTAAATCCTATGAAGTTATTCATGCAAAAACCAAGTCAGAGTGCAGCCTCTGCATCAGCACTTTAATAATAGGCAAACGATTCCAAATGCAAAAATAGGCTGCTTTTTATAACTAACATACCCCCAAACTTATACCTATAATTCCCCTTTAAAGGAGAAGGAAAGGTTAAAACTAAGTAAGCTTTATCAGAAAGGTCTATATAAATACACCAGTAACCCCTCAAAGTAATGTTGCTCTGAGTCCTCTGTCAAAAGAAACAGCACATTTCTTTCCTTCTATTGTGTACTCATGGGCTTCTGTATCAGACTAACTGTTTTCAGCTTAAACCTCCAGGGCTAGGGCTTGAGCATGCTCAGTTTGCTCCTCTCTCCCTCCCTGCTGTAATCTGAGCCCAGAGCTATGAGTGAGCAGGAAGAGACTCAGGAAGGAAGTGATGTCACACCAAGCTAATATTGCAGCTGCTATCCTAAACAAACAGAGAGCTTCTAGCGCTGTTACTCAGGTATGGTAAAGCATTCTGCAGAATAAATAGTGTTATAGCTTGCACTATTGTGGCTAATCTATTGGCAATAAACGGTCTTGGTAGCTTTCCTTCTCCTTTAAGCAATGGCACACATGATGATTGTGAGCATTTTGCCATGGTGCAATTGAAAGCTTGGCAGCAAAAGGGATTGTATGACTGTGCCCACAGGTCAGACAATTAATATTCAGAAATGCCATAAGGGCATCAGCAGGTCTCAAGTAATAACCATTTTTGCAAAGGGAAAAAAAACTGGTGCAAATCAGACTTTTTACCCATAATCCACGTACTTTGCCCCTGCTTATGAGTGTGCTGGATTTCTATACTGTACTGGGCACAAAGTAAATTGGACGGTTAACACGTAAATGCTTTGTGTATCTGCTCTAAGGGGCATCATTTTGCACACTTAAAGGAGAAGTCAACCTGTATGGGGAAAACCCCCCCTCCCTTTTGTAGGCCCCCTCCATCCCGGCCTACCTGCCCCCCCCCGGGCAAATGCCCCTAAATTGTTACTTAGCCCTCCTTCCAGGTCCTCTGCTGTGGACTTCACGGGCTCCATGTTCTCCCAAGCGCTCTTCTTCCTGCTTTGACTGGCGTTCTTTGGCGCATGTGCAGTACAAGGCATTTACCGTTAAGGATCTTCTACGCATGCGCCGAAAGTCACGAACTTTCCAAAAAAAAGATTGGATACGTTGTGACTTTCGGGCGCTTGCGCAGTTGGAGGCATTTGCTGGTACGGAGCAACTGCGCATACGCACAAAAAGTCACAAAGTTTCTGATCTTTTTTTTCGGAAACTTCGTGACTTTCGGCGCATGCGCAGAAGATCCTTAACGGTAAATGCATCGTACTGCGCATGCGCCAAAGAACGCCGGTCAAAGCAGGAAGAAGAGCGCTCGGGAGAAGATGGTGCCCGTGAACTCCGCAGCAGAGGACCTGGAATGGAGGGCTAAGTAACAAGTTAGGGGCATTTGCCCGAGGGGCAGGTAGGTCGGGGTGGAGGGGTTTTTCCCTGTACAGGTTGACTTCTCTTTTAAGGTGGCCATAGATGTTTATGATCTTTCCTGGAAAAGATCTTTCCAAGATTGTTTGTTTCAAGACACACGTGTAGAGCCTTCAAAAACTCGTTTCATATGATTTTATCGGTACATCTATGGCCACTTTTAGTGCCCTAATACTTGCACCCCTGCCTGTAGCAAATGATACACAATTACTTTGGATAGAACAAGTCAAGTTGTGTGAGCACTTACCGCAAGTTATAACAACACAGGTAACATTAGTAGTGACATGACATCAGCTTTACAGACTGGCACTTCTTCACTTTATATGATGAAATAGAAGAAAGCCGCCCGTACTTGCCCAGTACAAACATTCCCAGACTGCTGGGCCGGACAGAAAGTCAGTAAGATTTACAGTAAAGGCTGACGGATGAGAAATGCATGCGGAACAACAGATACGTTTTCATACATGTGTATGAGCACAAAAAAATGGCCCTTGAATGGAATAATCCAGGACTCAGCTACCCTGGTATTTCCAGTCAATCACACTCATGTCACACAAGAACATTAGTAGCTGCTAGATATATACTGGGTACAATAACACCTGTACAGGTATGGAATCAGTACAGAATGTCTCCTATAGACTCAATTTTATTCAAATAATCCAAATTTTTTTTTAAAAAAATCCTTTTTTTGTGTAATAATAAAACAGTCGCTTGTACTTGATCCCAACTAAGATATAATTAATCCTTATTGGAAGCAAAACCAGACTTAAGGTATGGAGATCCAAAATACAGGAAGATGCATTATCTGGAAATATTTTGCTAGATATTAGATGTATATCACAGGTCTCTCCTCAGTGCATCAATAAACATGAAGTGTGCCAGGATTCTTGCAGGACTGCCGCTGGTTCTAAGTTGTATCCCAGACAAGAGATGACAGGTTATTGGAAGGGAAGCAGGGTTGCTTATGGCCTAGGAAATATATTCCCCAAACAGTGGAGAGAGCAAATCCCTTGCTACTTTATACACATTATCATGCATCCAGGTTCAACTGCACCCTGCTAACTCTGACCAGACATCCAAGTGTATCTGTGAAGGTGTGATCCACAATACAACAAATAACTAAAGGTCCCCATACACAGGCCCATATTAGATGCTGACAGATTTAGTGGGCAGTTTATAGGGCAATGTATGGGGCCCTCCGACAAACTTCCCTAATTAATATCTGAAAGTGGGCCAGATGTTGATCGGGCAGATTTAAAAAGCCCATCGGATCAAGGACAATGCCAGTTGGTTGATATGGTCCTTGATCCACTTGCCTGTATTCTTCTCCTTGTGATCCAATCGTTGGGCCCTATAGTTGAGTCATTCGCGGAACCAATTGTAAGACCGAATCCCGCGACCAGAACCATTTTTACCCACTTTGATCCGCTACCCAACCCGGACCCCTAACTGCCTTATTCGCAACCCGCCGACCACGCCAGAAGTGACAAAGTTTTGTAAAACTTTAGACATTTAGATGAGACCCGCAACCCACAACTATAGCTAGACCTGAAAATCTTCAGCTCATTGCGCAGGGTGCCTGCTTTTTTTTCCGAGTGCCTGACCTGCTGCAGGACTCTGCTCTAGGGTACACAATCGGATCAACCTCGCCAGATGAGTTGATCTCTGTATGTCTGGCCACTAAGTTATCATGTCAGCACCAGTTGGTTGATGGTAGAAGGAAGCAATGAAGAATCCATTAGAAGCAGTGTCACACATAGCTATTGTTGTTTTATTGCTCAGACACAGTGGCGGCTCCTCCTCAGCATTGACTTATTCACAAGTACATTATCTTTATGCAGAAAATCAATGGCAGAAGCCATAGAGCTGGAAGAGATTTGACTTCATCCTCCTACAGGAAATATCACTTCCTTTTTGCTAAACAGCTGTAAGTGCCTTGCCCCCCACTCAGCGGCCCATTGATAGGTATCCCCCCACACTGTCCTGAGCCTCTTTTACTAACAACCCCTGCAAGGCACATAAGATGGCACATAGTCAAGTCTGAAGGTCCGGCTAGAGGCTTTCCTGAACCAGGGTCTTGTGGAGAACATCCCAGATGAACCCAAAGAAGGGATTTCAGCAGATGATTGTATGTAATACACGACACACATACGGGTTTCAGTAGTCACAGATTTATAGATCATATCCAAAAGGAACAATAGATTATCCTAGATAAAACGGATGAAGAATTTCAGTAGCAACAGACCTATAAACTCACACACTAAATGAACCAGATGGTTAGTTCTTCACAATATCCCAACAGAAGCAGCAGTTTGTATAGAACATCCCAATTGAATCAGAAAGAGGGTAAATTGAGGAAACACAAAAACATTGCCCATAAAGGATGCCAGTAAAGCTAAATGCAGATTCTACATTTGATCTCCTTTGGCTCAGATTGCAATGCGATTTACTATGCACCCTCCAGCCGTGGGAGAACTCAAGCCCCCGAGTTGACACCCAACTGCCGCATGGAGAGAGAATGAAGAGAAACGGATGCATGGCCCCTGTCTGGTGAAAGAAGGGTTATGGCTTTCATAAAATTTGGGGTGCTACAGTGATTAAGCTGTGGGGTGCAGTCCTTTCTAGTGAATGACAAAACAAAGGAGGAAGTATCTTGGCAGAAAGAGACGGGTTATGGTTATAAAACCACATATAATGTTATTCAGCAGCCTGGGAACACATGGAGTATTTGTGATTCTCCTTTTTCCTTCCAGGGGCATTTCCTCTGGGTCAAGGAATTCAGGTAAAGTTGCATCTCTGGAGAATGATAGTGAAACAGTGCAAATACACGAGTACGTACTGTGCACCACTAACCACAAGCACCAATTACTATCAGAGTAAGCAAAATTAAAGGAGTGTTCTATTCTTTATCTTACATTGTGTCGCACAAGGGAGCACTATCATACACCTGCAAGTTTAGAATGACTGCAAGAATAAAGTCAAATCAGAAATCATGTTTGTGGGGGAGAAACAAAATGCACTAACAGCTTTTATGGCTGCTTCTATCATTGATTTTTCCCTATTTTACAGCACATTGGGACCCATGTTTCTCGGGTGCTGTACACCAGGGGTGTTACACAGGTATTACCACAGAGTTTTTAGTTTTTATACCATACCTTCCAACTGTTCCGTTTTTCACAGGACAGTCCCGAATTTGACAGCCCGCAGTCCGAGTTTGTTATTGAAATGTTCCGACTCTCGCTTTGATCTCCTGCACTGAAGAGCCAGAAATACAGATACAAAGTTTCTAACTTAATTCAGAGGGTGGCGCTGTAAGTTGTGTGTTTATCCAGCAGGAAAAACTGCCAACAACAGGCTGCAGTTGTGTTGACATTATGCTACACACTATGGGTGTAACATACTATGTACCACAACGACTAGTGACAAGTTTCCAATAAGTGCAAAACCAAATCTCCAGGCCTAGTGTGTTATGTTATTCTTTCTCCAGAGAGAAACCCTTTCTCACACAATCCACTCGGCTCAATTTATCATGTGTGTTATAGTTGAAGCCAATATAGTCCAGATGTCTCGCTGGGAGTGATCTATACAATTATGTTATTTAATAGCTGCTCTGCTCACATACAGGCCTCCATGTCCGGCCCAGGGCTGGTCTCACCAGAGACTTCTCCTACTAAAAATCCGACATGAGGCTAGACATATTGTCAGTCTCCCAGGTGCCCCCAGTCATGTGATTTGTGTTCTGATAAACTTCAGTCACTCTTTACTGCTGTACTGCAAGTTGGAGTGATATCATCCCCCTCCCTTCCCCCCCCAGCAGCCTAACAACAGAACAATGGGAAGGTAACCAGATAACAGCTCCCTAACACAAGATAACAGCTGCCTGGTAGATATAAGAACAACACTCAATAGTAAAATCCAGGTCCCACTGAGACACATTCAGTTACATTGAGTAGGAGAAACAACAGCCTGCCAGAAAGCAGTTCCATCCTAAAGTGCTGGCTCTTTCTGAAATCACATGACCAGGCAAAATGAGCTGAGATGCACCTACACACCAATATTACAACTAAATACACTTGCTGCTTCAGGAATGACATTTTATATGGTAGACGGTAGAGTGAATTATTTGCAGTGTAATTTAGAAATAAAAAGTACATCGTAAAAATCATTACAGAATAAATTAAAACCAAAATCCTGTTTCTAAGACCGAGTCAAACATCACTTTAACACGGAAACGTAACTGTTTGGAGGCCACAATGTAGGACATAAGGCACAAGTCGTAGAATAAATGGCTGACTATACAACGACAAATAGAGCATTGCTTCAATGAATAAAACTAAACTCCTGGGTTCAGTCACAAAGTGCACTATATATATATATATATACACACACACGTCTATATGACACAGGGAAGCTGCCCTGCTCCAGCTGTTCTGGTGTCACATAGCACAACTACACTATCACATTACAATATCCACCAGGGAGACACTTATAGTTCAGCAACGCTCACGGGGGGTGGTTTCAGATGGAGGATTCCCATTATTTTAGTTACATGAGTTCATGGAACATTAAGAAACAACTCCATAAGAAGCAGCTGGAGGATATTATACATGTGTTGTCACTACAGTGAAATACTTTATTGTGCTGAGCAGGACTCACACCAGTCAGTATTTGTGTGTATTCTGCAGGTTTCCCATGGGCTCCCTATAGTAGAAAGCCCGTGTGACATATAAGTAGGGAGGGCTTATTATATATATTATAATTTAGTGGCCTGCTCATGTGCGACTGTACAGGGGGTATATGGTACGGGGAGGAATAGGAAATAGAAGTGCAACTACAACAAGCAGCAAACAGGGCAATTGCCTATTGTGAGCACTTAGAAGCCGTCAGTGAGAATGAGTAAAGGGGCAAGTACAGAGTAAGTTCGGGCCAGTGGAATGACTGGTATAGTGGAGAAATAGGGAGAGTGTAGAATAGATGATTGTAAGCGAGGGGGGTCGTCAGTCACACAGCACAAGTCTACATGATGAGTGGGGTCGCTCACACACTGTTTATTGCTGAGGGTCGGTGCTGTTTACTGCTGTGTTTAGTTGCCTGTTTGGGGCAGGGAGGGCTCACGTGATATAAGACTAGGAGGAGCGGCACTGTATTATAATGGGGGTGTCCCATAGTCTGACCCTGGAGTTTCCTTATCACTCTCTTATGACTGGGTTGCCTAAATTACCTCTCTGGGGCGGCTGTACGACAAGCACAGGGTCTGGTTGTGCGACAACCACAGGGTCTGGCTGTGCCACAACCACAGGGTCTGGCTGTGCGACAACCACAGGGTCTGGCTGTGCCACAACCACAGGGTCTGGCTGTGCCACAACCACAGGGTCTGGCTGTGCCACAACCACAGGGTCTGGCTGTGCCACAACCACAGGGTCTGGCTGTGCCACAACCACAGGGTCTGGCTGTGCCACAACCACAGGGTCTGGCTGTTGCAGACTGGTAGAGAAGTGTCAGTTCTATTGGCCAGTGAGCGGCTATTTATTCCAGAGGGGAATGGGCAGATATGGGGAGTCCAGGAGTAGAGTGAGGCTGAGGTGTGTCACGTGAGTGCAGGGGCCAGTAGAGTGGCTAGTAGCCCGTGTGTACATTATATTATATATATATCAGTGTAAGTGGCAGTTGTGCGAGTGTCAGTAACTCGTGTGAATACGGTAGTTTCCCCAATGAGAAGGCAGAGGGGGAGGAGCCAGACTGATCCCCCCAGGCCCCCGGGCCACTCACCGATGGTGGAGATGAAGGTGGTGTTGAAGGCATCGTCCGAGAAGCGGAAGAGCACGCAGGTCTTGCCGACCCCGGAGTCGCCGATCAGCAGCAGCTTGAAGAGCAGGTCGTACGTCTTTTTCGCCATGGGCTCTGCGTCCGTCTCACTCCGTGGGGCCTGGGCTCGGCCGGCTCCTCATACACGGGGGAGAGTCCCAGGAGGGACGGGAGAGGGTGCGGCCGGGGGTCTCCCAGCAGCGCTTAATCCACAGCCGCGAGTCCACAAGGAGAAGAGAAACAAAGCCGGCGGCCCACACCCAGATCCGTGCGCTCCCTAGTGCCGCCTGCTCGTCCCGGCCTCGTCCCACCTTCTCTAAGCCCCTCCTCTCGGGCCTCGCGACAAAATGGCGATCCCTCCCACACACTGTCCGCGCCCTCGCCTCACACAGACTCCGCCCACCGCGGGAGCGCGCAACCACTCCGCCCCCACCCCGCGCGATGCACTCAACAAAATGGCGGCCACTCCCCTCGCTTTAAGGTGCGCGCGCCGCTGCCTCTTTGCTAAAAGTTTTTTTTTTTATCCAACTTTATTGATAAGTCAAAGCACGTGACAAAGACACACTGGTCCACTGAGGGGTTTGACTCCAAATCCTGAGGTGATGGATTTCATTCTGGTCAGACCAGGAGATGATTTTATCCAGCCATGAAACCCCTGTGTCTTATATATATATATACACACACACACACTGTATATATATATATTTAATACACAAGAGCCATGACTAGCTTGTACATTTTATTTATTACAATGATATCCTTATAAACAGTGAGTAGTGATGTCATCAGTTATAAACAGTGAGTAGTGATGTCATCAGTTATAAACGGTGAGTTCTGATGTCATTTCTGTCACATGACTCACTGAAATTTGTGTATTATAATAAATAAAATTCCCCCAGTTGTAAAATATGAGGATATTAGAAGTTACCTCGGAGTTCCATGACCTGTATAACTCTGCCTTCGGCCTCGTGTTTTTATATGGTCATGAAACTCCTCGGTAACTTATAATATCCTTATATTTTATTCGCTATATATTCGTATAGTCATCTGGATGCCACATCCCCTCACCCCCTGCATTTACCCTTTTTTACTCTCCTACAGGGACAACGAGGGGCCACAATTCCCAGCCCTGTTAACTTGTGGGGCACTGACACCTGAGCTAGGGTTGCCACCTGGCCGGTATTTTACTGGCCTAGCTAGTAAAAAAATATTGCATGATTGCAATGTTAAGTATAGGGAAATACCATAAAAACATAGAAAGGCCGGTATATTTTTCTAGAAAAGGTGGCAACCCTAACCTGAGCTCAGTCTCTTGCCTCCATGTGGCAGCTATGGTTGGCACTTTTTGCTGAATCAAAACCTGGACAGAGGGGCCTGTGATGTCAGTGGGTGAATTGGTGGCCTGGAGTTGGCAGGTCGGTGACATAGTGGCAACCCCAGATGCAAATATCACTACATCTCCCTCCGGCTGTGAATAAATCTTATTTTACTCAAGGAAGGGGAATTATGGCAATGTGACAGCAGAAGGGCCACCGCCCACAACAAGAGGATAGTTACACTGGGAGGCTGTTTATCACAATAGAAAATGTCTAAATAAAAGTGCTGGGAATCAACTCTAATAGATAATAATGGGACAAAATCAAACCGCAACTCCACTAACCATAAACAGCACCAACATAATGTGATGAACTGAGAGCAAAGACTCATGGGAGATGAGAGGCGTGGGGACTCTATTGCAGTTGTGTTTGTCACCACCAATGATTCTAATTACTGATCTAGTATCCCCGGACAGCACCAGGGTTTGTTCTGTAGAGTGCACCTCCGACATTTTAGTTGTATATAAAGTGCACCGATCATCAAAAATGTGTGTTCCCCCAGCAGAACTTTGGCCCATCAGAGCTCACACTCTGATTAGGGCAAACATTTTTTTTTTGTTGATATGTGCCATTTAATAGCAATCCTCTGTGCATGTGCAGTAAAGAGGATTTTTGGCAAATTTGTTTTATCTTCTGTGCAAAATTTAATGCATTGACGGCCCAGCCCTGCCACCTCACGTCATGACTCCCACCCTGCAATGTCACAACTCTGCCCCACAGCATTCCAACTCCGCCCACAGCATCACAACTCCACCCACATCATCACAACTCTGCCTACAGCATCACAACTCCACCCACAGTATCACAACTCCACCCACATAGTCCTGCTGCTTATGTCATAGGCCAACAAAGCCAAGAAAAAAAGGTGGCAAACCTTATGTAATGTGATTGATTCTTCTGTGGGTTTATGGTTTGACAAGTACAGTTAAATAGCAGTAAGGCAGGTTTCATTTAGACAAATGCAGGAGTTTAGCGGCATGCCCTAAATGAATTGCACTCTTGTGGGTGTATTTGTAAGTGACCCCTATGGTGTATTGGTCTCTGCTATCCTTGGAAGGGATCAAGGTGTTGCTGTGATCCAGAGTTAAGGAGGCCATACACGGGCAATTTGTAGCTGCCAATATTAGTCCTTTAGACTGATTCAGCAGCTGATCTGCCCATGTGTGGGAGCTCCCGACAGGTCCTTCCGATCACTATCAGGCCAAAAATCGTCCAGATATCGATCGGGCAAGTTAAATTTTTATTGCGATCCAGGACTGCATCGGCTAGTTGATGCGGTCCTGCGACCCGTCGGCGCCCATTCCAGTATTGTAATCTGATCGTTCAGCCACACCCAATATTGCCCAGCCATTAGTGGGCATATCTGGTTACGGTCTAATAGTCCAAGATCTAATAGTGAATGGCCACCTTTAGTTAATTCAATTCCTAATGCCGCTCTTTGATTCAGAAGTGACTGGTTTTCTGTTTTTTATACATTAGGCAAGAAACAGCCTTGGACACAGATCAAAGAGCCCCAAAAGAACATAAAAAGGTAATTAGAGTAATTGTTTTATAGACTTCCTTTGTAAAGATTCATTTCAAAACATAAATATACAAGCAGCTTTGTGTCAGAGCTCTTCTGTAGCTTATATAAATATAATGTTTTTCCATTGGGATAAGCCAAAGAGATCTGTTGGAAGGGGTGGTTGTCCACTGTAGTCTGTGACAACCAGAGCCGGACCACGCCGACCAGGCGCCCTAGGCAACCTGGCCGGTCATGGTGCCGGCTAGTCACGGTTCGCATGCGTGAAATAACGGGCACAGCGCGCGAAATCCCGGCCGAGGTGTGCATGCACGAATGAATGCACGCATGCTCAGAAGTTGTCCTGCTGGAGAGAAGAGCAGATGTTTGACAACAAGGGAGAGAGAAGGAGGGAGGAAGGAGGGAAAAGACAAATTGGGTCCAGATAGGAGGAGGCACAAGGTGCAGGTTCACTGGATTTTAGGAGGAAGATATGTTTAAAAGCTAGAAGTATCATCTGGGGGCATCTTGCTAGTTTTAAGAGATGAATTAATTTAAGCGAAGTCGAAAGAGTAGTTCAGTTAGTTTATTGTAAAAGCATTTTAATGGTTAGGAAGCACCAACTGGGGCTGCAGTGGAAGTTTGAGTTGGAAGTTCCATGGACATGTCACCGCTATGAAGAGTCGTTCTGTGACGTATTGCAAATAGGATTCACAGTTGCGGAAGTTGCTGTCGCTGGTTTGCTGTTAAGATTAAACAGAAATAAATAAATAATGCATTCTGAATGTATCTTACAAATATGGCAGCCTGGAGAACAAGAGCGGAGAACTAATGTGATAATAATAGGTGAAGGAAAGCAGAAGATTTTAACATAAAAAGCACAAAAGAAAGTCGCAAAATGGGAAAGAATAACAGAGAAGAGAGAATAAAGGATAATGGGAAGAAATAGTGACCTTCACTATGAATCACCATCCTATCAAGTCTCTCTTATCCTAAAGACCAGTATTCAAAGGGATCTATGGGACATCCCCCAGCTGTTACCCTCCACCTTCTGTAATGGGTGAACATTATTAATCCTGAAGATGTTTCTACAATCAGTGTTCCCAAAAGCAAACGTCCATATTTACCCAGGCTTCCTTTAGCCGGCTGCTTCATTCCAGGTTGAGGGGTGGATGGCATTTCTTTAATATTCAAGTGTCTCTTCTCACATTCAGCCAACATAATAATCAAAGATCTGGAGGGCTTCACTGACGGAGTCTGGTATAACTGCTTTACGCCCATACAGAGTTACCATTAGGTTTGTGTCATTATCGCTTGAGCTTTGGACAGCTGGGATGATTGGTGGTGTCACTTTTTTATTCAAGAGGCCATCAAAATTGATTTTCTGTGGCAAAGGAGATGGATCAAATGAATACAATAGAACTGATGATACAATTTATACTATGGCATAAAATCCTACACACAAAGGAACAACCATTGCTAATATCACTTCTTACTGACACAATGATACATTTAGGGAAATAGTAAAAAAGATGGAATATCTAAGAATATCTAAGCATCTAGCTAATGAATGTTATTTAGAATTTAGATAATGTGTCACAATCAAAGGGACGTTATACTGAGCAACTATGTATTAGATAAGCCAATCCCAGGAGATCCCTCCAACAAATGTATTACTTAGTAAAGTCCCAGAACCTTTCTACCTTGTGTCACGATTCAGCCATTTCATTTGTTCCCTTACAAAGAAAACTACAGAGATTTTGGTGGGGTCAAAATATATTGGATGGCCACCTTGTTCCTTGATAATCTCACCAGACAAGAATACGTCTGGAATAAATCTATATCCACTCATTATAACAGCACGCTATGCCTAATACACAACTATAAACCTACACAGAACAACGGGCTTTGCTTCACTTCTTCAGCTCCGTTGAATCCCAGGCGATTCTCAGGGAATTTGGCCAAAAGCTGCGGAAAGAATAAAATAGTTGTTACTCAAACAGCACAATCCAGTTGGAGGCGGGACAATCTGTAGCTCCACCTTCCCAGTATGTTCCCTGAGACTCCTCCTCCAGAAGGCGTTGTCTTTTCTCCAACTATAGGAGGAGAAAAGCTTTGAAATATTATAATTTAATATAGCTAGAGTCTACTATTTTGAAGACAGATTTATTAGTATTATCTGGTTCTTCTATAGTGCCTGTAATTATACGCAGCACTGTGCAGAGCTTACAATCTATAATAAACGTTGCACCATCACAATGGAGCCAAGACTCTCAGTCCAGTAACAGAATGTTGGAATTCTTTTCTTATTCTGGGTGTACCCCCAGTCCAACCCTGCCCGTTACTAAAAGCTTTAGCTCGCTATATATTTGATAAAGCCTTATTTATGAACATTGATATGTAATATTTCTATTATATGCAGATGGTTTAGCATGTGATGTGCTGTGACTGGCCCCCTCTCAACAATGAATTGTACAGGTGAAGGTGAGAGCAAATATACGTTGTACAGAAAGAGCACAAGTGAAATGAATGATCTCTGAGTAAGAAACCCCAAACACAAGCCGATCACATGATGATGATGACAGGATTTAAACTTACTCCTTTTGTTGTGGATGAGAAATCAGCAGGGACTTTCGGTGGAAAAATCGCCCTCGAATACTTGATAAATTCAAACAGATGCTCCATGTTCAGTCCGTTAAAGGGGAACTGCAAAGGTGGAGACGTATTTGTTAGGAAAGCAGGAATTCTGAGCCACCAGGGATTAATGTCACTGTCCCAGAAAATGGCTAATAATGTATAGCAAGTTGCTTCTAAACTTACTGATCTCACAGACAGGGGCCTCTGATATGATCAAGGAACTGGATTTAACACCAAGCAGGACAATCTTTCATTAATACTGAGTCGTTTTTAAATACGGGTATCAAATGTTATGCCTTAATATTATACTCATGGAGTAACTCAAATTGAAATGTTATTAAAGATGGACTAACATTCTTTATGTTCCCTTTGCATAAAACAATGTACAGATGGTCCCTTCCTATTGCAGGGCTTCCCTTGCTATTCTAATCTTGTACTAAGGTCAAAGTTTTTCTCATAAAAATATTCACTTCTGTTGACTGGATAAAATCAAACTTACCCTGTGAAGCACCATGTAATAAAGCATCACTCCTACAGACCACCAGTCTACTGCTCTTCCATAGGGCTCCCGTTTCAATATCTCTGGAGCAGTATAATAAGGAGTTCCAGCAGGGCTTGTGGTTAAGACTCCAACGCCCATTCCTATAACAAACACAATATTTCATGTTAGTAGTTAGTAGTAGGTTTATGTTAGGTGTCTGTTCTATACATGTCTTTGTGATGAGCAAGATGGTGACACATTAGTTACCGAGTTGAACCCTGATATTCAACGCAACAAAGCAGCAATTCTTACCTTTTTTGCAAAGGCCAAAGTCTGTGATTTTTATATATCCGGATGCATCCAAGAGGACATTGTCAAGCTTTAAATCTCTGTGTGAAAAAAAGAAGATGTTTAATGGTGCTATTAGTAAGCGTCCGTTCCTATGGCATGCCAATGGTTCCAGTTGTGTGCCCCATACAGAATTGCTCATATGTACTGCCCTGAGCCGCTCCAGTGAGAAAATGACAGTTAGGAGTAGAAGCAATGCATAGCCACTCCCTACCTGGCTGAGAGAAAGTCTGCCCATGTTCCTTTGACTTATACACTTGTGTCTTATACAAGGTCAGGCTCTTGTTGCTGCTAAAATCACATGTCCCTTTTACTTGCATTAAGGCTTACCTATGAATGACGTTGTGTTCATGGAGGAATTCCAAGCCCAGAACAATGCACGAAGAGTAAAATCTGGAAATAGAAAGAAGATTCCCAAATCAGTTGGTAAATAATCACTGCAATCATCCTTGTTCCCTCCCAGAAATCCCATCCATACAATCCACTCTTCTACTTACATTGCTGCTTTATAGTTGAATTCCGGATGATCAATGACTTTTGTTAAATCGCCTCCAGCCGCTAAATCCATGGCGAGGCAAACGTGATGCTCTGTTTGGAACGAGGCAAACAATCCAGTGAGGAACGGATGTTGCTCTTGTTTGGCCAAAAGAAGAATCTCCTTCTCCATCAGAGCACTGGGAAATAAGAGTCAAATATTAATATGTCTGCACATTAAACTGTGCTGGAACCAATACAGTTGGGATGAGGCTTATGTCCCCTCTGTGTGACAAATGATAATAATCTAAACTGAAGTTAAAGTGAAAATTACTGCTAAATGTCATATTGTAACCAAAGGTCACCAAAGATTCAATAGGCAGTTAGTGTGTCTGTTGTCCCAGAGGAGGTGCTGCTTCTTGGCTCCCAGGGGAACAAAAGTTTAGAAGGTGTTGGGAAACAAGCAGCACCTATAGAATTGATCTCAATAGTATTGGGGGGAACATGTTACTCAGGGAGGCCCATTTATCAAAGTCCGTATTTATCTCATTATTTTCTGGAAAATACTCCGACCAATGGGGTTTTCCCCCTTATTTATCAACACATTTTCCTGAAAAAATCGTGAAAAAAAATGAATCGTACAAAGTATTGAGTTTTGTCTGAAAACCACAAAATCTTTAGATTATTGCATAAAGCCCAGTTCAGATCAAGATCCTTTGGGACCTTCCATTGACTTATATGCAACCTCGGCAGGTCTAAGATCCCAGATTTTCAGATTCAGACTTTTCCATCCCCAGGGTATAATAAACGCAAAAAAAAATCTAGTTGTTTTTTCCCACTACAAATACGGATTTTATAGTAAAAATAAAAAACCACAAATTTTTTGTGTTTTTGGCATTCGGACTTTAATAAATAACCCCCTGCATATCTGAATTTAGTCTGATGTGTGTTTCTTAACCTTTAATTGAGATTTATATATGTTTGGGGGAGAAATACTAAAAAGAGTTCCGGTGAGCCCTATTTATAGAGTCTCTTTGTGTCTTTCTCTTCTATACACTGGATTAATAGACTCGGTGCAGCCGTTTTCTATCCTTTGTGTTGGACTAATACAAGTGTGTGGACTTTATTTATTTGTATTAAAACATACAAGGAAAGGCGACTGTTTGTTGGCCTGTAACTTACCTGTTCAATTTAATTGAGGAAGTCATTTCTCGCTTTTTTAAGGTCTTGATGGCAAACAGTTTGCCTGTTGCTTTGTATTTTCCCAGATACACCTAGAAAAACACAATTACCGTCAATTAGATCACATAATGGGAATGAAAGTCCGAATGTTAATTATGGAGCAAGTGACTTACTTTTCCAAAACCTCCTTGGCCCAGCACAGCACTTAGTTGGAAATGGCTAATAGAAACGCGAGATGGCTGCTCATCACTGAAAGAGAATACGTATTTATTATTGTATCTTGTTTGTTGCAGTCATGTACATATACACTATGCCGGGAGCAGCTTGTACCATACCTTGTACAGTCTATAGGCTGCCATGAGCTACTTGGGCTGGGAGCAGGAACACTTTGGAGAATTCCTTTTGATATTTCTTCACATTCTGCCTCATGTTCTTTCTGCCCCTGAGATGTCACTATAGGACCACTGGCTGCAAGTCTATCAGGGACACTTAGAGGCGTGTTTGGTGGGTTTGGATCAGCTGCAGAATTCAAGATAAAGCAATCAGGACTCAGAAACATTGTTGGATCAGGAATGAAAATTTGTATATTGTACCCCCAAGGCCAGACTGTCACCCCTCAGATATTCTACCTGAAGACTTCTCAGCTTTTATCTCCACATTTTCTTCATTATCGTGTTCCACACATGAACGTTCCTCTACGGGCTTTTCACTGTCTGCTGCTTGAGGGACGGCACTACTATCTTCAGGTCTAAATTCAGCCTCCTAGAAATATAAACCATAATATCAGTCATTAATTTAGTGAAAATTGTGATCCCGGGCCTAATAATTACACTGTTCCAGATAAATATCCCTTCAACAAAATATAATAAAACCAATGTGAATAAAAAGCAAATCAGTAGAATCAAGATGGAAACTATAAGACGTGGGGTATAATAAGTGAAACAATGGGATAACATTTGTTACAAACAAAATAAATATTTTCTATTTGAGCCAATGGACTTGTTAGAAGGATCAATGCGCTGTACTTACAGCAGAGGGAACATCAGAAGGAACATCAGAAGGAACATCAGAAGGAACATCAGGAGGACCATCAGAAGGCCTCTCAATAAGAGCAGGAGGCGACTTTTCATCTTCCTCATTGGCATTTGAGGGAATCTCTTCACTTTCAGTTGCTGAAGGAACAGCAGAAACACTTTCAGGAACATCTGAAAAATTCAAACAAAATCATATGACTGAATGTTGGTGTCCCCAAAGATGGGGTAGGCCTGCAGGCAGACACATATATAGGTATTGTATATTGATAGAGCCTTGAACATGCACAGATGTGGTTACAAATATAAAACTTGATCTTGGGCTAGAGAGAGAATAAAAGATTGTGTCTAAGATATTGTACCTTCACTCAGCTCCACTTCTGTCTCCTTTTGGGACTGTTCTGCTATTTCAAGCTTTACTGGAGAGATTTCTTTCTCTTGACCAATCGATACATTGATTCCCGAGTCCTATTGAATAACAATAGGAATATAAGAGAAAGCATTGTGAGTTCCAATAAGCTGTATAATTCACATAGGATAAAATCCTCCCAAACACAGTGATAATATTGTTATTGGGGAGTGAATTAGTGATGGCAGGACACTGACAGGAGCCACAAATCACATGCTGGTTCCAGGATAAGACAGACATTAGGGGAACATATAATATTAGAATGATAAAGGAGGGTGGAATGTTCTGTATTTACATTAGAAGGACTTCTCTTCTCTTCTTCCGATCTCGTCTCCCTTTCCTCTTCTTCACTCTCAGAATTCACAATCTCAATGGGAGTTACAGATTTGAGAGAATCTGAAAAAGGCAAATAGAACTGAATGATCATCATGTTTGTTCTCCTGAAAAAAATATGAATTTATTGCTTAGATACGGTACCTGCAAACTTCACCGATTTCTTGGTTTTTCTCTTTTTCCATATCCGAGCCAGTGGGTTTGGTCTTTTCACGGGTGTAACATTCACTTGGCTACAGGAATCCTGTAAGGATCAAACATGAGGAAACATCAAACATTTTGGGAGAAAACAAAATTGTTATACAGGTATGGGATCTGTTATCCAGAAACCTCTGAATTATTGAATGGCTGCCTCCCATAGACTCCATTTTATTTAAATAATCCACATTTTTAAAAATGATTTCCTTTTTCTGTGTAATAATAAAACAGTCGCTTGTACTTGATCCCAACTAAGATATAATTAATCCTTATTGGAAGCAAAACCAGTCTATTGGGTTTATTTAATGTTTACATGATTTTCTAGTAGTCTTAAGGTATGAAGATCCAAATTATGGAAAGATCCGTTATCCAGAAAACCCCAGGTCCTGAGCATTCTGGATAACAGGTCTCATACCTGTACAATCAAACAGATTTGATTTGGTGCAGAGTTAAAGGGGTTGTGCATCTTTGAGTTAACCTTAGTATGATGTACAGAGGGATATTCTGACACAATTGCATTTGGTTTTTATGTTTTATCATTTGTGTTTTTTAGTTTTTCAGCAGCTCTCCAGTTTACAATTTGAGCAATCTGTTGCTAGGGTTCAAGTTACCCTAGCAACCATGCATTAAAGTGAATGTGAGACTGGAATATGAATAGGAAAGGGCTGAATAGAAAGAGGAGTAATAAAAAGTATCATTAATAATATATTTGTAGCCTTAGAGAGCATTTGGTTTTAGATGGGGTCAGTGGCCTCATTTGAAAGCTGGAAAGAGTCAGAAGAAGGAGGGAAAAAAATAAAAAAAACTGTAAATAATGACCAATAAAAAGTTGTTGAGAAGTGCCCGTTGTATAACATACTAAAGGGTAACTTAAAGGTGAGCCACCCCATTAAGGGCACACTTATGAGTGCTACAGGTGCAAACATTTAATGGCCAAATAAATTAATTTTGCTAAGGGAATAAAAAAGTACAGTTTTTAGGAGCTAAACAATAAGCCCAAAAGACAGTAAAAGAAAAAAAATATCTGGCTAATAAAATATAGAGGGAAAAGCACAAGGGTCCCACAGCAGACTCACCGTCTCATTATCCTCGTCTGGAAGTTGAACCTGCAGATGAAAAAAGGGAAAGTTAGGGAGCAACAATGGAAAGCACTTTTTAGAGAATGAGCCCTTGTGGCTAGTAACTATGTGCTCCACTCGGGGATTCACCTTCTCTCCCAGATGCTGTGTGTGCTGAATCTGGGCACAGGGAGCAATAACGGAGCCTTTATTGCACATAATGGATGGAATCAACTGAAAACTACCCCAGGGAAGCTTACACTCTAATTTCCCCACAAACCCAGTGTGGGACATAGAAGCCCCCTGCAGATAATGGAAGTGAAAGCAGAAACCCTCCCATACTAATCATTCCTCACTGCTGGGGTATAAAATGTGTTTATAGCACAATATAGATGGTAGTGTATTTCTATCATGTACTTGACATTAACTTCAACAATGAGCCAATCTGCGCTGCCCTAAAAATTGCAGATGGTCTTCATATTGACATGGATTGTGAATGACTCTCCTTTGTATCTGCCTGATCTGATTACTGCTCTTACTGACTGTTACAATCAGAAACCAGATGAATTGTGGAGGCTAAAAGCCCTTTACTCTGTCATACTGCCTGGTTGCTATGGTCATTGCAACTCTAGCAACCAAATAACCAAATGTGACAAAAGTTCCAAAGCAAAATCCATGAGCTATAAGACCAACTGCAACCTGCCATTGAAGCCCACTGGCTATATTATACTGAAAGTCCATTATAAGGTGGAAAAGTTACACGTGCTATTGGCCAGACAGGGGTCACATGGTACAGCAACGGCTCACAAGTCTGAGACAAAGTGGGGGTTCAGTTAGTGGCCAACGGTCACCAAGAAAAGCATTAGAGACTCACTCAGAGAGAGGATTTACATTGAATGGGAAGTGTCCCAGTCAGTAAAGAAGGACAGGGCTAAGAAGTTGGATTCAATGGCCTATTATTGGTATAATTACTGCTTTATGTATTGTAAGAGCCAATCATAAGTAGAGGAGGGGGGTGTAGAGAGATTAGCAGTACTGGCAGGCTGGGGGGCTCACACATTATATACGGATGCCCCTTTATCCACTCACTGCCCATAGAAATGTATGTGACAGCCTATCACAAGCCTTTCCCCCAATATTCATTTATTATTATTATTATTATTATTATAGGAGATATTCCCAGGGATCTTACCTTTTTCCTGAATGGAAGGCATGAGATACAGGCTTTTCCATATTTCTGACCCATCGTTGTTTTTACTGTTAATAAAGCAGAAATGTGATTATTAGTCATTTGGAGCATAAAAACCTATAGCACAAAAGCGTTTGAGACCAATATCCCCAGCCAAACCCACGTATCACTCTCTATACATGTTCCCTCTATAAGAAATAGACACTTACAGGTAAATTCACTAAAATTTCACAAAAATCTAAGTAAAAAAGATGAAAAATTGGCAGAGCACTGAGCAAGGGCTGCAGAGCGCTGATCAGTTACTCGCCAACTAAAGAAATGTCACAAGGGTGGTCTAGAAACTCTCACTGGCCCATTGTGACATCATAATCACAGTATGAACACTCGCTGCTGATTGGCCGGAGTGAATCACAACATCAATTCATTGTTTCAAAGTGAACAATGACATCAAAAGAAGTAAACAAGAAGAAAAACAAATCTATATATATAGTTTATTGGGCAAAAATGTAATGTATAAAGGCTGGAGTGAGCGGATGTGTCATGTAATAGTCACAACATGTTCCTGTTAGTCAGTGACTAGAATGGGGGACATAACTGTTAGACACAGAAAGGCCACAGCTCAGGAGCAACAGCAAACGAACGAAACAGTTATGTCCCCTGTGGCCCCACTTCTACTTACTGACTGGAGAAAATAAGGGGCATTTACTGAAACTACACTTTTTCTCACTAATAAAAACCAAACTCCCAAAACCCGAATCCCCTTAATTTACCAACATTTTCTCTTGTCAGTGCGACAAAACCTCACAATAAACTTGTGCCACAATCTGAATCCTACAACTTGACTCTTCAAAAAACTTTCGAATTGTTGTTGCTGCGGCGACTCAAATTTATCAAATTATTGAACTTAAACCAGCGCAGATCAGACTTCTCCGTGACCTTGAGAGGTTTTAACTGGAGTATTTTTCTGTTTGGATTTTTAGCAGTTTTTGAGGTATAATAAAACTCTAAAAATTCAATGTTTTTTTTTTCCTCTTAAAAATGTGAGTTTTCCCCTTGAAAAAGTGCAGCAGTAAAAGTGAAGGGTTAATAAAGAGGCGTGTAAGTGCACAGTAGCTGTATTATGTGACTGAGAGCAATACTTACAGGTCCAAACCTTGGCATATGCTCTGCTAATCACTGGACTGTTTCTGGACATCACATGAGAATTCATACACAGGCTCCTCATTACATAGTGCAGGACACCATTCAAACGCCAAAGAAACACCATGGATTTTGTACCCTGCCCTGCACTTTACACCTTGGATGGAAGTTTTGGGTTGTTCCCACAAACACTTGTAGTTCCCCCATGAATCCAGTTTTGTGGTTCGCTAATTGTTTTCTTCTTCTCTTCTCTACCGAGGGTCTCACAGCTTTGCCTGCTCCGAGGGAACCATCTGATACATCTCATATTTTACCCATATTTTTACATCCTATATTTTACCCATTGGTTAGTGGGTTCCCACAGCTCGGGGCTCATAACAAAATATTGAACGTTTCTCAGACAACCGCTCATTTGTTTTTCCCATAACCAAGTTACTTTAATTTTTCCCCATATATTTGTTTTCACTGACTGTTGCCTGTTTCCCCTGCCCCACTGGCTCTTATTATTTGCCCCACTGACTCTTATTATTTGCCCCACTGGCTCTTATTATTTGCCCCACTGGCTCTTATTCTTTGCCCCACTGGCTCTTATTATTTGTCCCACTGGCTCTTATTCTTTGTCCCACTGGCTCTTATTCTTTGTCCCACTGGCTCTTATTATTTGTCCCACTGGCTCTTATTCTTTGTCCCACTGGCTCTTATTATTTGCCCCACTGGCTCTTTTTATTTGCCCCACTGGCTCTTATTCTTTGCCCCACTGGCTCTTATTATTTGCCCCACTGGCTCTTATTATTTGCCCCACTGGCTCTTATTATTTGCCCCACTGGCTCTTATTCTTTGCCCCACTGGTGGGTAAGGAATCATCACTTGCCTGGTGGCATCTAATAGACTAGGAAACCTTTGGACCCCCAAGTAGGTGCTGAAAGAGACATAATACGTTTGGGAGAAAAGGAGGGACAAGAAATACCTGTAACTTGTCAGTCATAGAGGGAAAAGTAGCCCATAAACACCACTAGTAGATCTTCCCTGATGAGCTCAGCCAACAGCACCAATGGGCACACTATGGAAGAGTTATTAGTATAGAGAGTCCCCAGATTTGTGTGAAAGGCAACAGACAATAAGCAGACAGAGCTAGAGAACAACTGGGCAGAACACAGCTCATGTCACATGGAGCAGATACCCAGAGGGCATTTTCTGGAGCTGCCCTTGACTTCAATGGGAACCATGCAAAAGTGCAGCTGTAAAAGCTTTCCCACCCCATAATGCTATAAAGGATAAGTAAACTTTTAAAATAAGTGAATGTAAAATAGATGAGAGCAGTTTTGTAATTTACATGCATTATTTATTTTGTTTTGATGCCAAGATATTAAGGGATACATGTACTGTTAATATGAATGAATATTGTTACAACAGCGCCACCTGCTGGTCAGTTTCCCACCAGTCTGACCATCAGACATTCATCCTTCAGTTTTGGGCCCAACGCTCAACCATCACAGTCTCAATCCTCCAACTTAAGTTCTCATTCCTTAATCAACTGAATTGCTCAGTCTGACTTCTGTCCTCACACTTCAGCCAAACTATTTCCAAGTAACATTATTCCATCAGACATTCATCCCCCATTATCAGTCCTTATCCCTCAACCTTCAGCATTACTCTCATTCCCAGTTCCACCTTCTCACATTATTGCTCACATGGCAACCCTAACATTTCCCCATTATTCCTCACACCTTGATCCTCAATCATCATGATATATCACTTTTTATCCCTCGGGCATCAGAACTTTACCTCCAACATCAGTCCTCATGTCTCCATATGATCACACATTAAATATCATAGTGACCTCCAAAAAAGCCTTGTTATTGGATCAGATATCCCTTGATCCCACCACTATAGAATTCTGGGAAAATCTGGCAAATGCCGAGTCCCAAGTCAGAAACTGCCCTATTTGGTGAGTGGCTGCCAGAGAAATTTCATGTCATGTTTCTGGCTCCATCTTCAGAATGTCTGATTGTGTCTGTTGTGAGATACTAAGATCTGAAACCTTTAAGTTTTGTTTTTGTACCTTGTTTAATATGCAAAATTTAAAAAAAATTGACATTAAACACATCACGGTGTCCCATAATACTTAGCCAAGGCCACCTTGGGGGAGGGCCCTGCTTACTATTATTGCACCCCCACCTGGGTCCCCAGAGCAGTCGGTCTAAGTCTAATGGGCCCCAAAGGGTAAAAAAAGCCTAAAGGAACTGCACCTCTGGCCACACACCCGGGCCACCCACACCCACCACACAATATCCAGTTATACCACCCACTGCGGATGTACAGGTGGAACATACGGGAGAGAGAGACGCCGGCAGAACCATCTCTTTGTATTGCAGAGGCTCATCTCCATGATCTGCACTATAAGACTGGATTGTTTGATATGCGCTCACAAGTTTCACTTCAGTGCAATAAGTTACTTTAAAAAAATAAAGGCGCTGTCCCTCCTTTTTATTGTCTTTATTGTCAGAAAAAGGAATCCCCTGGAGTTGATTTTGAAATCAGGAATCTTGTAAATTGCCAATCCCACCAGAGAGTAGAGGAGCCACATGCTGATTTTTACTGAAGCATTAAAAGCACTTTGTTTGACTTATTTTGGAGATAGCACCTTATAGAAATCACTATAGCACTTTAATACACACACACAAACAATCTGTGCATAGACTCTCTATGGTTCAAGATACACACAGATTAGTGTTGTAACACTTTGGTGACTGCACTGAATATTAACAATATTGCACTAGGCTCTGCCATTTGTTTATTTCAAATACCAAGTCTTTTGAATTGTGGACAAACAGGAACAAAAAAACCGCAGGTAATGTGCTGCAAGGTTTTATTTATCAATTAAAGTCAATAAAGACTTGGCATTTGCAATTGCTTCTAATTGGGACAGAAGCTGTGGCACAGGAGACCTATCGTGATACTGGTACAATCGACTTCTTTTTTCATTGTTTTTTTCCGTAGCCTATGGAAAGAGAAGAGTTGAAAAAACAGAGGGCATGAAAGATGGTATAGGAGAGGAGAAAGGAAATGGAGGTTATGGACTAGAGAGAAAAATAGAAAGGTGATCAAAAATATAGTAGGAAAGAAAGTAAAGCTGAACAGCTGGTGGGAATAGAAATGGAAAAGAGAAACAAGAAGAGAGAATAAAAATAATTTAGCCCTAAAATGTTTGCCTGGCAGATGGGGAGAAACAGGGTTTCCAAAAAATAAGGAAGGACAGAACAGGAGAGAATAAATTCTACTCTGATAAAGGGGTGCACCATCACCAAGATAATGTCCTAGCTGGTAGGGGAGCAATCCCTCTGAAATCCATGAAAGGTGCTTTCCCATTCTCATTAGGGCAAGTTGGTTATAGTAAGACAACATGGAGATGATAGGGCAAGTGGGTAAACATTGGCCAAGGTAGGGGCAGTAGGACAAGATGGAGTTTACAAAACAAAATGGGCTAGATGGAGACTGAATGGCAAGATGGAGCCAGTAGAGCAAAATGGAGACAGTACAGCAAGACGGAAACATGATGGATAAAGTAGGTCAAGCTGGGGACAGTAGGGCAAGATGGAGACAGTAGAGCAAGATGGAGCAAGTAGGACAAGATGGAAACAGTAGGGCAAGATGAAGACAATAGGGCAAGACGGAGACAGTAGGACAAGACGGGGACAGCAGGGCAAGACGGAGACAGTAGGGCAAAACGAAGACAGTAGGACAAGACGGAGATAGTAGGACAAGAAGGAGACAATAGGACAAGATGGAGACAGTAGCTTAAGATGGAGACAGTAGGGCGAGATGGAGACAGTATGAAATGAAGAAGACTTGGTAGATTTTGCTCTTCCTCTGGTATTACGGGATAGGGAAGTTGAGGCTTACTAGGCACAGGCCTATACATGTTTATGTGTTGGAATGTCAGTTTTTATCATGGGAGTGCTTGAGCAATGGCTACTTTGCCATAGAGGCTAGGCTAAGGGATATGTGACTGACAGCTTTTGTCATAGAAGGCTGTGGGTCTTCCTATTGTTTTTCATGTAAGTGGGCAATCTGTAATAGGCAAAGGGCTATGTTGTCTTTGACATGGATTGGAGATTCCTCTTGTGATTGGTCAACTTTGAATGATATGGAAATGAAGAAGATTTGGTAGGTTTTGCTCTCCCTATGTTGTTACGGGATAGGGAAGTTGAGGCTTACTAGGCACAGCCCAACACATGGCTTTGTGTTGGAATATCAGCTTTTATTATGGGAGTGTTTGGGCAATAGCTAATTTGACATAGAGGATAAGCAAAGGGCTATATGACTGATGGCTCTTGTCATAGATGGCTGCAGGGCTTCCTTTTGTTTTTCATGTAAGTGGGAAATCTGTAAAAGGCAAAGAGCAATGTTGTCTTACAGGCAAACTTTGACATGGATAGGACAGTCCTCTTGTGATTGGTCAGCTTTGACTGATATAGAAATTCTTTAAGACTTGGCAGTTTTTTCTCTCCCTATGGTATTACGGGATAGGGAAGTTGAGGCTTACTAGGCAAAGTTCAGCACAAGGCTATATGTTGGAATGTCAGCTGTTGTCATGGGAGTGCTTGGGCAATGGCTAATTTGCCATAGAGGCCAGGCAAAGGGATAGGTGACTGTCAGCTCTTGTCATAGAAGGCTGTGGGTCTTCCTATTGTTTTTCATGTCAGTGGGCAATTTAAATAGGCAAAGGGCTATGTTGTATGACAGGCAGTCTTTAACGTGGATTGGACAGTCCTCTTCTGATTGGTCAACTTTGACTTATATGGAAATGAAGAAGACTTGGTAGTTTTTGCTCTCCCTATGGTATTAGGGGATAGGGAAGTTGAGGCTTACTAGGCACAGCTCAACTCTTGGCTATGTGATGGAATGTCAGCTTTTATCATGGGAGTGCTTGAGCAATGGCTAATTTGTCATAGAGGCTGGGCAAAGGGCTATGTGACTGACAGCTCTTGTCATAGAAGGCTGTGGGTCTTCCTATTGTTTTTCATGTAAGTGGGCCATCTGTAATAGGCAAAGGGCTATGTTGTTTGACAGGCAGTCTTTAACATGGCTCGGCAAGTTCTCTTGTGATTGGTCAACTTTGACTGATATGGAAATGCTGGACTTGGCAGGTTTTTCTCTCCCTATGGTATTATGTGATAGGGAAGTTGAGGCTTACTAGGCACAGCGCAACACATGGGTATGTGTTGGAATGTCAGCTTTTATCATGGGAGTGCTTGGGCAATGGCTAATTTGCCATAGAGGCTAGGCAAAGGGCCATGTGACTGACAGCTCTTGTCATAGAAGGCTCTGGGTCTTCCTATTGTTTTTCATGTAAGTGGGCAATCTGTAATAGGCAAAGGGCTATGTTGTCTGACCGGTAGCTTTTGACATGGTAAGGGCAGTCCTCTTGTGATTGGTCAACTTTGACTGACTTGGAAATGCTGAAGACTTGGCAGGTTTTTCTCTCCCTATGGTATTACAGGATAGGGAAGTTGAGGCTTACTAGGCACAGCTCAACACAGGATTATGTGTTCGAATGTCAGCTTTTATTATGTGAGTGCTTGAGCAATGGCTAATTTGCCATAGAGGCTAGGCAAAGGGCTGTGTGTCTGACAGCTCTTGTCATAGAAGGCTGTGGGTCTTCCTTTTGTTTTTCATGTAAGTGGGCAATCTGTAATAGGCAAAGGGCTATGTTGTCTGACAGTCAGTCTTTGACATGGATTGGAGATTCCTCTTGTGATTGGCCAACTTTGACCGATATGGAAATAAAGAAGATTTGGTAGGTTTTGCTCTTCCTATGTTGTTATGGGATCAGGAAGTTGAGGCTTACTAGGCACAGCTCAACACATGGCTATATGTTGGAATGTCAGCTGTTTCATGGGAGTGCTTGGGCAATGGCTAATTTACCATAGAGATGCTTGATAAAGGGGCTTGCCCCGAAACGTTGCACGTTCGCACAAAATAAACAGCAAGGGGTAACCCTGCACTTTAATTGCCTTGAGTGCCAGTGTATTTCTACATAATTTACCATAGAGGCCAGGCAAAGGGCTACGTGACTGACAGCTCTTGTCATAGAAGTCTGTGGGTCTTTCTATTGTTTTTCATGTAAGTGGGCAATCTGTAATAGGCAAAGGACTATGTTGTCTGACAGGCAGTCTTTGACATGGATTAGACAGTCTTCTTGTGATTGGTCAACTTTGACTGATATGGAAATGCTGAAGACTTGGGAGGTTTTTCTCTCCCTATGGTACTACAGTATAGTGAAGTTGAGGCTTACTAGGCACAGCTCAACTCTTGGCTATGTGTTGGAATATCAGCTTTTATCATGGGAGTGCTTGGGCAATGGCTAATTTGACACAGAGGTTAGGCAAAGGGCTATGTGACTGACGGCTTGTCATAGATGGCTACAGGTCTTCCTATTGTTTTTCATGTAAGGGGGCAAGCTGTAATAGGCAAAGCGATATGCTGTCTGACAGGCAGTCTTTGATGTGGATTGGACAGTCCTCTTGTGATTGGTCAACTTTGACTGATATGGAAATGCTGAAGACTTGGCAGGTTTTTTTCTCCCTATGGTATAAAGGGATAGGCAAGTTGAGGCTTACTAGGCACAGCTCAACACATGGTTATGTGTTGGAATGTCAGTTTTTTATCATGGGAGTGCTTGGGCAAATGCTAATTTGCCATAGAGGCTTGGCGAAGGCCTAACTAATTGTGTAAGTTTTGTGTAACCATAGGCAGGTATGTGTCAGTGCCTTACAAACGTAAGTTTGATTTGGCGGGTGCCATTTAAGGATCAAAGCAAATACCCTCCATTGGGCATTTCTGCAAGAACTTGAATGACCTCAATGAATGATGACACTGTGTTAGCACTTTATCTGGAATGTGATTGTTCAGAAATTGGGTTTACTTCTCCTTTCTCTGCACGTGGAACACAGGGCCGACACCTGGATCTCTGACTCTCACCTGTTGTGTTACAGGGTCTTACTTACTGTGGTTATTTGTTGGTTGAACTACTGACAATGGTGTTTCCTTCAGTGATAATAGCGACTAGTAATGAGTATACCCTGTACCTACTGTATCTGTATCAGCCGGACTGTGTATGCGCTACTGTATCTGTATCAGCCGGACTGTGCATGCGCTACTGTATCTGTATCAGTCGGACTGTGTATGCGCTACTGTATCAGCCGGACTGTGTATGCGCTACTGTATCTGTATCAACCAGATGGTGTATGCGCTACTGTATCTGTATCAGCCAGACTGTGTATGCGCTACTGTATCTGTATCAGCTGCACTATGTATGCGCTACTGTATCTGTTTCAGCCGGACTGTGTATGCGCTACTGTATCTGTATCAGCCAGACTGTGTATGCGCTACTGTATCTGTATCAGCTGCACTATGTATGCGCTACTGTATCTGTATCAGCAGGACTGTGTATGCGCTACTGTATCTGTATCAGCAGGACTGTATATGCGCTACTGTATCTGTATCAGTCGGACTGTGTATGCGCTACTGTATCTGTATCAGTCGGACTGTGTATGCGCTTCTGTATCTGTATCAGCCAGACTGTGTATGCGCTACTGTCAGTGCCGGGCCATGCTGGGCAGGCGCCCTAGGCAGGCCCAGCAGTCGCAGCGCCTATTTACTGCGCGCGTGCGCATGCGCGAATTTGCGATCGTGCGCATGCGCAAATTTGCGCTCGTGCTGAAGCCCACAAATCGTGAAAACTACATCGAGTCGGCCAGAGAAGGGAACCGGACTTGGGGTAGGCAACAGAGGAGGCATGTGCACGGCGCCGTCCCAGCTTTGCGCCCTAGGCACGTGTGTTATATGCAATGTGTTATATAATGTATTAGTTGTATGCTTGAGGTTTACTGAAAGCTGTCCCCTTTAATCAAGGTGTATGTCAGGCACTATGTATAGATGCACATGCCATATGGTCGGCTGACCCCGTACATTTCCAGAATGGCCAGATATTTAGATCATCATTGTAAATGGCCGGAAAATGTTTCTATCCATAATTGCTCCTGCTTTGGTGCTGCTATCAGACATGCGCCTTCCCCCAGATACACAGGAATAATATACAAGAATAATGACCCTGAGCTCAGGCAGTTCAATTCCACTCTGTCCATTCACTGCCTCTTTGTATCATTATAATCATAGTGTCTGTACGCGGGTACTTTGCGATTGGTTTTGGAAGCCATGAGGTCTATCTGTGGTTGCCCCCATCGATGTACTAGATTGGCAAACGCCTCCGGGTGTAGCTCCAATTCTCTGGGCTCTCGTTGATTTCAGCTGAGGTAATCTGCCTTTGTGTTGGATATCCCGGGTATGTGGATTGCGGACAGCATCACCTTGTTGATTTCTGCCCAATGTAATATTTGTTGTGCCTCCTCTAGGGCTGCCTTACTGCGGGTTCCTCCCTCGCTCTGAACTCGTACTGGTTTTGCTTGAAGCATTTGTGTCCATACTTCTAGTGCCAGTCTGACGGCACTTAATTCCAATATGTTTATTGGGAGTTTTGATCCTTCTGTTGACCATAGCCCTTGTGCCAATAGGTTGGTCCATGTCGCTCCCCAACTCTGTAGGCTGGCATCCGTGGCTATGACGTTCCAGTCTGGCTTCGCCCATGACTGTCCCTTGTTGAGGTTGCAAGGTCTCAGCCACCAGAGAAGAGAGTTCCTGGTCTGTTGGGAAAGAGAGAACATTCCAGACAGTGGTCCCCCTTTCCAGACTGCCAGAATATTCGCCTGTAGCGGACGAAGGTGTATCTGTGCAAATGGGATTGCCTCGATAACTAGTACCATGACCCCCAACACTCTCATTGCTGCCTGTATAGTTACAGTATCTTTTGCTTGTGAAGTAGGCGTTTTATCTGGTCCCTGAGTCTTTGCTGTTTTTCTTGAGGAAGACAGACTAGTTGTGCGACTGTGTTGAATTCCAGCCCCAGAAAGGTCATTTGGTGACTGGGCTGGAGGTTGGATTTGGACCAATTCACTGTCCATCCGAAACTCTGGAGCATTGAGATCGCTAGACTGAGGTCTTCTTTCGCTTTCTCTGGTGTTCTGGCAATTATGAGCAAATCATCCAGATATGGAGTGATTGATATCCCCTTTAGACGCAGGGCCGCTGCAGAAACCGCCATCAGCTTTGTTAACACTCGGGGGGCTGCTGATAACCTGAATTGTAGAGCCACAAACTGGAAATGCCTGTTGGCAAATGCGAATCGTAGAAAGCGGTGTTGAGGAGTTCAGATTGGTACATGGAGAAAAGTGTGACCTTGGTACATGGAGAAAAGTGTGACCTTGAAGGTGAATGGTTTCTTCTGGGAAAAGTCCGCTTTGACCTCGAAAAAACCTTCCTCGTCTGGAAGAATTGGATGATCTACTCTTGGACTGTGGGAGGAAGGTACTCTTGTCCCCTGTTGTTTGGGAAATGATCTTTTCCAATTCTTTGCTGAACAACCGCTGACCCTTGAATGGAAGTGATGTGAGAGATTTCTTTGAGCTAAGATCTGCTGCCCAACTCTTAAGCCACAGAACCCTCCTCGCCGTTATGGACAGCGCTGATGTCCTGGCCGTGGTTTGTGAAGCATCGAGTGTGGCGTCGCATAAATAGGCTGATGCGTCCACAATGGAAAGAATGGATGCTGTGAGTTCGGACCTAGGCACACCCTCCTGTACATCTCTGAGAAGGGCCTCTGCCCAAGAGTGTATCGCTCTGGATACCCATGCCGAAGCTAGTAACGGTTGTAGTGCAGCTCCAGAGGCTGAGTAGATAGCCTTTAGAGTACCTTACATCCATCTGTCGGCTGGATCTTTAAATGCTGCGGCATCAGTCACCGGCAGGGTGGAAGATTTGGACAATCGTGATACTGGGGCATCCACAGTTGGAGGGGTGAACAATTTATCCACCAACTCCTTAGGGAATGGATAAGACTTTGAAAATTTCTTAGTGGCTTGAAACTTTCGCTCAGGAAAATTCCATTCTTCTTGAATGAAATTGGTTAGTTGGTCATGTGCAGGAAAACAAGCAGTGGATTTCTGTTTTCGTTTAAATAGGCCTGTGGTGTGACTCTTCTCCTCTGATGATGGCGTGATATTAAGAACTTCCAGTACTAGAATAGAATTCCTGATGAAGAAAAAATGTTTTTATCCCCATCAGTAAGTCCATCCTCCCGGTAGCAGGACACTTAAAAAACTGATTGGTACAGTAAGTGTGGGGGGTCAAGCTGGCTATCCAGACATGCCCCTTAAATGTTTTATAAGTGTCCTGCCTCCTGGAGGATGGAGCTTAACCCCTAGCGTCCATGTGTCCCCCAGAGACGACAGAGAAATAAAGATATTATTCTACTATTCTACTATTGTTCGCCGATGATATTGCTTTGACAATAACTAATCCTGCAATTGCTTTACAGGAATTGTTTGACTTGATTGGTCACTTTGGCATTTTGTCTCACTATAAACTGAACATTACTAAAACGCAAGCCATGCCGGTTTGTATGGCCACTAGGGATATTGACACACTGAAACTGAAGTACCACCTGGACTGGCAGCAAACAGCAATTAACTACCTGGGAACTAAAATCAGGGCAGATCCTAATAATCTCTATCAGCAGAACTGCCAATCAGCAGGGAGCACTGCCAATCCCTCTCTATAATTCCTTTTTCCAGCAACTCCAAAGATTGCTACACACTTTCATTTGGAATTACAAAAAGCTGAGATTTCCACAAGGAATAATGCAGGGGCCTAAACAAAAGGCTGGGCTGCCCTAATGTGCAATTGTATTATAGAGCTATCATCCTGGACCAATCGGCCGACTGGCACCTACCCCCAGGAGTAAAGAAATGGGTAGATATGTAAAATTGGATATACAAACACCACTTTGGCCATGCTGGGCCATCACATATCTGGACTATGGGAAGACACCATCACACAACTATGGAGCACCTGCCTCCGTTAATTAAAGCAACACTGCTCATCTGGTATGCAACCAGGTCTAACAGCAATTAACCATCCCGATGAGCTCTCTAGTGGCACTTACCACCCTGGAAGAGACAATCCAAGACTTAAACCTTGGTGAATGGCTAAAAGTGGGCATCTCAAAAATGGGAGATCTATACGATCCAGATGGATTGCAAAACTTCTCTAAATTACAAAAGGCATATAAATTGCCGGATGCTCAACTCTACACATATTTGAGGATACAACACTATCTCCAGGCGAACCAATGGCTGGGACCACATCAGCCAACCAAGTTTGAGCTCAAATGCTGGACACCTACATGTAAAAGAAAAGGCACCACGATAATCTATAACTTACTGCTGCTGAAAAATGCAGACAAGCCCCAGCAGCTCTTGAAAAGTGGCAAACAGACGTACAAACACCTATAACTGTAGCCTCTGGCATCAACTTTTTCTACAAACCTCTAAGTTCTCCAAAGCACTAAACCATCACAAACAAACTATTAAGCTCATGTATAGGTGGTAAATGACCCCAGAAAAGATCCATCAAGCCTTCCCCAACTCGTCTAATTTGTGTTGGAGATGCCAGCGAGACGTGGGGATGATGATGCATATCTGGTGGGACTGCCCACTAGCACAATCTTATTGGCACAAGATTAGGGACCTCATCCATCAATCCACGGGCATATTCATCATATTTCGACCTGCGCTGTTTTTACTGGACTTAGAGATTCCACATGGAGATAAGGATCTTAAAAGACTGATAATGCAAATACTCCTGGCAAGCAGGAGCCTTTTGGCGCAATATTGGAGGCAGAGTGTACTACCCTCACTCCAAGAAATAACTAAGGAGGTTGAACACATCCAACTGTATGAGCGACTATTCTACTTCCATCAGCTCAAAGCATGAAAAATGGTCTTCGTATGAGACATGTGTACTAGTGTATTAGCTGTATGACAACTTAGCAATATACTAGCACTTGCGGGAATGCATATTTAAGTATATGACTTACCTTACTTTTGTGGTAGCCATATCTCCACCTCCTCTCCCTTCTCTTCCTCTCTCGACTTTTTCTTCCTTCTCTCCCTTTTTTCCTGTAATTGATTTAAAAATGATAAAAATTGTTAATAAAAAAAACAAAAGAAAAAAAACTTTGCTTTAATAACTTTGAGCAAAATATTGTGTTATCATTAAATCTTGTGTTAATAAAACTGAAACATCTATGGTGTCACCATTAACTTTGAATATATGAAAACATGAAAACATCTACTGTGTCGGTATCCACATTGTATGAATAAAATAAAGAAACCATTTACTGTGCCATCATCACTGTTGTATCATTAGTCAAGAATTTGTACTGTAATATCTTGAATTCATTGGAATTCTGGTGCTATGAGAATTGTTGTTGTGTTGGCAATTTTTATTTTTTTGATAATCCTGGGAAGGATGGCTAGTGGAGAGAAGGCATACACCAACCTGAAGTCCCACAGATTACAGAATCTACAAATGTTGCTCCCGGATCCCTCGTTCTGTCACAGTACAGTGGGAGTTTCTTGTTGTGTCTGGACGCTAGCGTGTCGGTTTCTGGTGTCACCCATCTGTGTATCAATTGTTGAAAGACCTTCGTGTGGAGAGACCACTCTCCCTGATCTACTGTTGTTCGGCTTCCCAGTTTTGTACCCCTGGGATGAAAACTGCGGAGATGCTGGGAACTGTTTGCTCTGCCCAATGGAGAATTCTGGTTACTTCTTGCATGGCCAGCTTGCTGCGCGTACCTCTTTGTTTGTTGACGTATGCCACTGCTGTGGCATTGTCGGTTTGTACTCTGACTGGATGAGATTAGAGGATTTTTGACCAGCCCTCTAGTGCTAGGGGAATGGCCCGAAGTTCGAGTATATTGATGGGTAAAACACTTTCCTGGTTGGACCAGTGTGTGTCCGGTACACTGCTCCCCAGTCTTTGAGGCTGGCATCTGTGGTTATCACCTCCCACTTTGCGGAAGCCCAGCTTCAACCTTTCCGAACATTGTGTTGCTTTGTCCACCAAACTAGGCTGGAGCTGGTGATCTGTGATATTGAATTATTTGTTGCAGGTCTTGATGGTTCCTGTTCCAGTGTGCCAGAAAGTTGTTCCCTGAAGGTCCCTGAGGTGGAATCTGGCGAATGGTATGGCCTCCAGGGCGGCAACCATTAGGCCCAAAAGATGTAGACAGTCCCCCGCAGAAGTTTTTGTTGCTGAAAGGAAGGACTGGGTTGAGGTTACTATTTTGTCAACTTTTGCTACCGATAGGTAGACTCTTTGGGGCAAATTCACAAAACGACAAAGCGCCTAACGCTAGCGTGAATGCGAAAGCGTAGCACATTTTTGTGAATTCGCCGATTCACTAACGGACGCTGGCGTAAATTCGCTAGTGTTACTTCGCACCCTTACGCCTGGCGAATTTGCGCAACGGACTTAACTACGCAAATTCACTGACGCGCAAATTATTCTGAACACTACCTTTTACGCCAGACTTCCTTCGCCACCTCAGACCAGGCGAAGTGCAATAGAGTAGATAGGGATTGCTTCAAAAAAAGTTAAAAATGTTTCTAAGTCCCAAAAAAACCTTGCGTTTTTTCTTTTTTTATGGGTGATAGGCTGAAAAAGATTTTTGGGGCTCCCCTCCTTCCCCCCTACATTTCCTAACTCATGGCACCTTAACTATACAGTAGGGCAAAATTATAATGTTATTTGCTGTTTTTGAAGGTTTCCCAGGCTTGTGTAGTGCTGCTATAAATACCTCCATTGTAACTTCAATTTGACGCTAGCGCATCTTCGCAACCTTACGCATAACCTGAGCGCAACTTCGGATTTTAGTGAATCTGCGTAGCGCTGGCGAAAATATGCCTGGCGAAGTGTGGTGAAGCAGACTCTGGAGCAACAACGATTCTTAGTGAATTTCCCACTTTGAGTTTGTGAATTTAATTGGAGACGCAGGAATTGTATGGTTTGGCTCGGAATCAGTGAGCTCTTGTGAAGGTTGATCAACCAACCGTGTTGTGTTAACACTTGCAGACACGTATTGGTGTCTTGGGATGCTTGTTCCACAGTGTGAGCCTTGATCAGTAAGTCATCCAAATAAGGGATGACGTGTATCCCCAGGGATCTTAAGTATTTAAGTCATTAAAATTCCTGGTTCCATGGCTGCAATGACTGATCTGATGGACTCCATCTTGAAGTTTTGGTTTAGTACTCTTAGATTTAAAGGTTTTAAGTTGAGAACTGGTCTGAATGTGCCCTCTTTTTTTCTCACGAGGAAGAGATTTGAATAGAAACCTCTGTGTTGTTGTGAAGTTGGAACCCTTTCCACTACTCCTGTTGCGAGTAAAATGTCTACTGTTTGCTGTAACAAAAGGAGTTTGTGAGGAGTCGTGGAAGATGGAAGAAACCTTCTTGAAAAGGGAATTCTGTAGCCCTGTTCTAAGATCGTCAATACCCAAGTTTCTGTCACGTTCCCAAAAAATTCTGAAGTCTGCCTGACACCCTTGGTAGTGTGGACTGTGGGTTCAAGTCAGGCTGAGTTTGTCTTTGTAGGATTGGGCTTTTTGTTATTGCGAGTTTGTTGTTGCCAGATGGGTCTACCCGTCTGGTACTTTGGTCATTTTGAGAATTTCTAAAGGAGGATCGAAAGGGTCGAAAGGATCTATTGTTTGAGGACCATCCCCTCCTTGTTGGATATCTATTTGTATTATCAAATCTGGGTTTCTTGCCCGTGGGTAGAAATGTGCTTTTTCCCTCAGTAACCTCTGATATGATTTGTTTTAAGTCCGGTCCAAAGAGGGACTCGCCGGTAAAACTCAGAAATAATCATTTTAACTTAGAAGCTGTATCGCCACTCCAGTGACGTAACCATAATGCGCGCCGTGCTACAACAGAATTCGAGGTTGTTTTTGCAGCCAATTTAACAATTTCTATAGCTGCCTCTGTTAGAAATATGTACAGGACACGGTATGTAGGCAACAGCATTGGTGCAAAATATTAGGCTTTATTACAACACACACATGAATGAGGGTTACAGCGGTGGGTATACAGGGCTGACTGACTATACCCACCGCTGTAACCCTCATTCATGTGTGTGTTGAAATAAAGCCTAATATTTTGCACCGATGCTGTTGCCTACGTACAGTGTCCTGGACTAGCGCCGAATATGATGAGAATACCGAGTGTCTTACATTGAATACCGGAGGGAAGCGGCTGGCGTCTCACACAGGCTGCGGCAAGGAGGACACAGCAACACTGGGTGAGCTCCGATGCGAATCGCATCATTTTTTGTACAGTGAAATGCTGGTGGATGTCTGGCTAGTTCCTGTGCCCAGTGTCGGGCTGTACGGGCAAGACCTGCTGAAGCTACTGCTGGTCGAAGAAACGCTGCTGCTTGAGTGTAGGATCTTTTTACAATTGACTCCATACGGCGATCTAGAGGATCCTTGTAGGAGGCTTCCTCAGCCGGTAGAGCTGTTTGGCGGGATAGGCGGGCAACTGCCGAATCCACTTTGGGGGCCTTGTCCCACTTCTTTTGGTGGTCATCCAGAACTGGATATATTTTGAAAAATCTTTGAGGTAAGGCAATGCGTATTTCTGGTTGGTTCCACTCAGCGTCAATTCCTTGAGTGATAGAGTTAAAAATTGGAAAAGCTAACTTAGATTTCTTTTGGACCCCTAGTAGTTTATCAGCTTTTGAGAGGGGTGTAGTCTCATCTTTGATATCAAGAGTTTGCATCATTTCCTTGAGTAATTTTTTTGACACCTCAGGGCTGGAGAAAGTTGATTTCTCATTGTCAGACTCTGAATCAGTTTCTTGTGAATTATCAGAGATATCAGAAATGGGGTTAATGAAATCCTCATCCTCTGTGTCTGAGGCTAGGCCCTCCTCTGATTCAGATGAAGGTTCTGGTATTAATGTGACCTTTCGTTTTTTAACCCTACGTGCTACTTGTGGTTGAGGTGGTTGAACAGTGTTCATAATCCACTGTAAGAAATCCCCAAATTGTGCAGGAACTTGGGCAGCTGCTTGAGCTGAGGGGTTTTGGTCCCAAGGCATGGAAGATGATCCCCCTGCCACAGTTGGTTGAGTAATGTGTAGTGGTGAATCTAAAATTGAGGGAGCGTTAGATACTGGAGTGGGATCCTCAGGACATTGTCCTAAATTAATTTGCGGGGATAGTACTGGTGGCTCCTGTGTAGCCTGGGAGTCTGACGTAGTCTTATAGTCTGAGCAGTAATTTCTCCCAGATTTTCGTAAAGAGTGTTTGCATTTTCTACATTTTGGCAACTTGTCTGTTTTTTTGGTTTTCTTTGCAGATTATATGACCTCTCTGAGGTCTTTAAGGGAATCAGTCTCTTCCATTATAGTAATGCTTGTTTTAAGAGGAAAAAACTGTGCACTCACGACTATAAGAAGACAGATTGATTAGCAGATCGTTTACTTGCTGAGGGGCAAAAAACCCTGTCTATCCCCTCTGTATGTGCTCTGCTGTGAGGAAAGGTGCAGAGATAGGACCTTCGTGGTTACCGGAGAGCCGCGTAGTGTTGCGCAATTCTAGCTGTGCTTTGAGATGACGACATCGCGACCCATACACATGGCGTGAAAAAGCTAAGCGCACATCGTAATGGCGCGTTATGCAGTTCCCGTTGCCTAGCAACCCGCTAGTGTGGGGACAGAAGTTTGACTGCTTATAGAGGTCACACAAGCTGTAGTGCAGTTTTCCTACCTTAATAGGAATGTTTGCACCCCTAGGTCTGATCTAGGGCCATAGATACTATACCTTATGAGCCTGTTATGCCGTGGGAAGCTCTGCATGTCCGGTAATGAGGTAGGGAGACAGAGAAAAAGAAAAAACCCCTTCACACTCTGGCACAGATATGACAGCTCTGCGTATCTAGTGCCTGGCCTGTAACAGAGTTACTCCAGCCATTGCTGTGTGTGGATCACTAGTAGGCAGCTCTGCGTACCCTGTGTGTCCAGTCTGTTCCATTTACCGTAACAGCATTATAATGGCAGAAGGAACAGCTTCTGCGTGTCCCGTTGTTCTGCAAATTCCTTGAATATGTAAAATTGTAGAAAGAGAAAAGAAAAAGAAAGAAACTAAAACTTTCCTTCGCCTCCAAAGCAGGACAAAGAACTGAGAGCGGAGAAGGTGGAGTCATACAATGTAACCAGAGGGAGGGACCAGGAGTGTTCAGTTTTTTCTGTCCTGCCTCCAAAGGTGAATGAAGACATAACCCATACGTCTGCACTGACAGGAGGGCCGACTAGAGAAGAGATGGCAAGATTATCTCTTGATTAACACGGAACCCAGAAACTACCTGTCACGGTCGGCACCCAACACCAGAACAAACACCAAGCACCCTGGTCTTGGCTCGTGCTTCACCAGTAGTGTGACCTCCTTTGGGCCTTGGAAGGAGACCTTGGCTTACTTGGAAGACACCTGCACTTAAACGAGAGGTGCAAGATGAGGGTTCTGGATAGGCAGAGGGGCACGACTGTAGATAGCGTCTTTAAGGCCAAAGGTCACGGTACAAGCAGGAATAGGCAAATTTGTGGTCAGACAGGCAGGATCGAGGCAGGTAGATAACAAGGATCGTCAGGAGGTAAGGCACCACTCGACCACCAGGGTTAGTTTTCATTACACTACCTTTGGCAGAAACCCTGGTACCGTTTGAAGGACGGCTTTGTCGTGGTGAATAACCAGCCATGGCTCTTTTGCAGATAGTGTTGCCATTTCCAATACTCTCTTTGCTGAGGTTATTGCTATCAGAAAAGCCAGTTTCAAAGACAACCACTTAAGGTCACATGAGGTAATAGGCTCAAAGGGGGCTTTCTTTGAGGAAAAAGCCTGCGTAGGAAAACCTGTGTGCTCGTGATCAGCGTTTGGATTTTCTCATCCGTAAGCTGGACTGTCTGGTGATTTGAATTAAATAATAGTCCAAGGAATTGAATCCTTCTTGAAGCAGTCAAGGACCTTTTATGCTGGTTTATCAGCCAACCGTGCTGTTGTAGAATTTGTAAACAGGTCTCTGTGTCTGTTGTTGCTTGTGTTGCCGAATGACCTTTGTGAATACTCGAGGGGCTGTACAGAGGCTGAAGGGTAGGGCTACGAATTGAAAATGTTGATTCCGGACTGCAAATCGTAGGAACGGCTGTGACTTCGGATGTATAGGTACATGCAGGTAAGCATCCTTCATGTCGACTGAGGTCATGTAGTTGTTGGGTTCCATAAAGGCAATGGCAAAGAGAAGCGACTCTATTTTGAATTTGTGGTTGTAAATTAACTCGTTGCTTCTTTAGATTTAGTACCGGTCTGAAGGAGCCCTCTTTTTTTGTCACCAAAAATAGATTGGAATAAAATCCTCTGAATTTTTGTGGCTCTGGTACTGGAACAATGACTCCTGCTTGCAAAATGTTGGAAATTGTTTGATTCAAAGCCTCTTGTTTGGATGGCGGAACCACTGATGGGACAAAACGTTTTGTAGGCATTGATTTGAAGGGAATTTTGTAGCCGGCTTTTATTATTTAAAGAACCCACTGGACTGTGACGTGTTTCCCAGTGGGATTGAAATTGACTGAAGCAGCCACCCTCGTGAGCCTCTGAGGCCTGCTGGAGACAGTCGTGATGATATAGTTTTTTGGGAGGCAGGTGTTTTGGCTTGTCTAGCTGGTTGCCATTGTGGTCTGCTTTTCCGTGCCCCTTGGTCTGAATTTGTATTTCGGAATGAAGAGGATTGAAAGAAACGATAGCTCCTATTTGTGTTGACCATGGTTTCTTGCTGGACAACCTAGTTGTATGGTTTAACCTCCCTTTTTTTCCCGTAGGGAGAAACATGCTCTTTCCTCCTGTTACCTCTGTAATTATCTGTTTTAAGACAGGGCCAAATAGAAAATCTCCCGAGTACTTGAGATTAATTAGTCTATTTGTAGATGTGGTGTCACCAGACCAGTGACGTAGCCACAGGGCCAGTATGGCCACCACTGTAGTAGCGGTGGATCTCGCTGCTAGTTGTGTTATCTCTAAAGCTGAATGCGGCAGCGCATTCGGTACTCGACATCAGGTGCGTGACCTGTGCGCACTTGGACCTTTCGCGCTACTCGCTGTAAGGGATCTGGTGCCATTCAGTGATCGAGAAGGGGGGGTAGGCTCTGTTATCACTCTCCACCCAATCTCCTAGTGTTACCCCTGTAGTGTAGATCTACAGTGTGTTGGGCTGTACAGGCTACTCCAGTGCTGCCAACAAGCCACCGTGCCTGGGCCAATAAACACCCTTGTGTGGGTGTCCATCAGGAGGAATTGCAGACTCTCCTGTTTTAGGCTACCTCCACTTACTGCAATATGTCAGCAAGGAGAGAAAGTGCCTCACGCTGGGAGAACAATCATCAAGTCTCAAACTCCTGTGTATTAGTTACAGATTCAAGCAAAGTCGGAAGAGTAGTTCAGTTAGTTTATTGTAAAAGCATTTTAATGGTTAGGAAGCACCAATTGGGGCTGCAGTGGAAGTTTGAGTTGGAAGTTCCATGGACATGTCACCGCTATGAAGAGTCGTTCTGTGACGTATTGCAAATAGGATTCACAGTTGCGGGAGTTGCTGTCGCTGGTTTGCTGTTAAGATTAAACAGAAATAAATAAATAATGCATTCTGAATGTTTCTTACAAATATGGCAGCCTGGAGAACAAGAGCGGAGAACTAATGTGATAATAATAGGTGAAGGAAAGCAGAAGATTCTAACATAAAAAGCACAAAAGAAAGTAGCAAAATGGGAAAGAATAACAGAGAGGAGAGAATAAAGGGAGATAAAGGATAATGGGAAGAAATAGTGACCTTCACTATAAATCACCATCCTATCAAGTCTCTCTTATCCTAAAGACCAGTATTCAAAGGGATCTATGGGACATCCCCCAGCTGTTACCCTCCACCTTCTGTAATGGGTGAACATTATTAATCCTGAAGATGTTTCTACAATCAGTGTTCCCAAAAGCAAACGTCCATATTTACCCAGGCTTCCTTTAGCCGGCTGCTTCATTCCTGGTTGAGGGGCGGATGGCATTTCTTTAATATTCAAGTGTCTCTTCTCACATTCAGCCAACATAATAATCAAAGTTCTGGAGGGCTTCACTGACGGAGTCTGGTATAACTGCTTTACGCCCATACAGAGTTACCATTAGGTTTGTGTCATTATCGCTTGAGCTTTGGACAGCTGGGATGATTGGTGGTGTCACTTTTTTATTCAAGAGGCCATCAAAATTGATTTTCTGTGGCAAAGGAGATGGATCAAATGAATACAATAGAACTGATGATACAATTTATACTATGGCATAAAATCCTACACACAAAGGAACAACCATTGCCAATATCATATCTGATACAATAATACATTTAGGGAACTAGTAAAAAAGATGGAATATCTAAGAATAGCTAAGCATCTAGCTAATGAATGTTATTTAGAATTTAGATAAGGTGTCACAATCAAAGGGACATTATACTGAGCAACTATGTATTAGATAAGCCAATCCCAGGAGATCCCTCCAACAAATGTATTACTTTGGGTCCCTTCAAAGGCACCCGACCAAAATTTTCCGTTCAGGCGATCGACGAGCCGACCGATATCCAACTCTTCAGCCGATATTGGGCGGCACTTTTCCCACCATACACGCACCGAATATCGTACAAAAATTCATTTTGTACGATATTATCTGTGCGTCTATGGGCACCTTTAGTAAAGTCAGAGAACCTTTCTACCTTGTGTCACGATTCAGCCATTTCATTTGTTCCCTTACAAAGAAAACTATAGAGATTTTGGGGGGGTCAAAATATATTGGATGGCCACCTTGTTCCTTGATAATCTCCCCAGACAAGAATACGTCTGGAATAAATCTATATCCACTCATTATAACAGCACGCTATGCCTAATACACAACTATAAACCTACACAGAACAACGGGCTTTGCTTCACTTCTTCAGCTCCGTTGAATCCCAGGCGATTCTCAGGGAATTTGGCCAAAAGCTGCGGAAAGAATAAAATAGTTGTTACTCAAACAGCACAATCCAGTGGGAGGCGGGACAATCTGTAGCTCCACCTTCCCAGTATGTTCCCTGAGACCCCTCCTCCAGAAGGCGTTGTCTTTTCTCCAACTATAGGAGGAGAAAAGCTTTGAAATATTATAATATAATATGGCTGGAATCTACTATTTTGAACACAGATTTATTAGTATTATCTGGTTCTTCTATAGTGCCTGTAATTATACGCAGCACTGTGCAGAGCTTACAATCTATAATAAACGTTGCACCATCACAATGGAGCCAAGACTCTCAGTCCAGTAACAGAATGTTGGAATTCTTTTCTTATTCTGGGTGTACCCCCAGTCCAACCCTGCCCGTTACTAAAAGCTTTAGCTCGCTATATATTTGATAAAGCCTTATTTATGAACATTGATATGTAATATTTCTATTATATGCAGATGGTTTAGCATGTGATGTGCTGTGACTGGCCCCCTCTCAACAATGAATTGTACAGGTGAAGGTGAGAGCAAATATACGTTGTACAGAAAGAGCACAAGTGAAATGAATGATCTCTGAGTAAGAAACCCCAAACACAAGCCGATCACATGATGATGACAGGATTTAAACTTACTCCTTTTGTTGTGGATGAGAAATCAGCAGGGACTTTGGGTGGAAAAATCGCCCTCGAATGCTTGATAAATTCACACAGATGCTCCATGTTCAGTCCGTTAAAGGGGAACTGCAAAGGTGGAGACGTATTTGTTAGGAAAGCAGGAATTCTGAGCCACCAGGGATTAATGTCACTGTCCCAGAAAATGGCTAATAATGTATAGCAAGTTGCTTCTAAACTTACTGATCTCACAGACAGGGGCGTCTGATATGATCAAGGGGAACTGGATTTAACACCAAGCAGGACAATCTTTCATTAATACTGAGTCGTTTTTAAATACGGGTATCAAATATTATGCCTTAATATTATACTCATGGAGTAACTCAAATTGAAATGTTATTAAAGATGGACTAACATTCTTTATGTTCCCTTTGCATAATACAATATAGAGATGGTCCCTTCCTATTGCAGGGCTTCCCTTGCTATTCTAAACTTGTACTAAGGTCAAAGTTTTTCTCATAAAAATATCCATTTGTTAGTTGTGTTGACTGGATAAAATCAAACTTACCCTGTGAAGCACCATGTAATAAAGCATCACTCCTACAGACCACCAGTCTACTGCTCTTCCATAGGGCTCCCATTTCAATATCTCTGGAGCAGTATAATAAGGAGTTCCAGCAGGGCTTGTGGTTAAGACTCCAACGCCCATTCCTATAACAAACACAATATTTCATGTTAGTAGTTAGTAGTAGGTTTATGTTAGGTGTCTGTTCTATACATGTCTTTGTGATGAGCAAGATGGTGACACATTAGTTACCGAGTTGAACCCTGATATTCAACGCAACAAAGCAGCAATTCTTACCTTTTTTGCAAAGGCCAAAGTCTGTGATTTTTATATATCCGGATGCATCCAAGAGGACATTGTCAAGCTTTAAATCTCTGTGTGAAAAAAAGAAGATGTTTAATGGTGCTATTAGTAAGCGTCCGTTCCTATGGCATGCCAATGGTTCCAGTTGGGTGCCCCATACAGAATTATTGCTCATATGTACTGCCCTGAGCCGCTCCAGTGAGAAAATGACAGTTAGGAGTAGAAGCAATGCATAGACACTCCCTACCTGGCTGAGAGAAAGTCTGCCCATGTTCCCTTTGACTTATACACTTGTGTCTTATACAAGGTCAGGCTCTTGTTGCTGCTAAAATCACATGTCCCTTTTACTTGCATTAAGGCTTACCTATGAATGACGTTGTGTTCATGGAGGAATTCCAAGCCCAGAACAATGCACGAAGAGTAAAATCTGGAAATAGAAAGAAGATTCCCAAATCAGTGGGTAAATAATCACTTCAATCATCCTTGTTCCCTCCCAGAAATCCCATCCATACAATCCACTCTTCTACTTACATTGCTGCTTTATAGTTGAATTCCGGATGATCAATGACTTTTGTTAAATCGCCTCCAGCCGCTAAATCCATGGCGAGGCAAACGTGATGCTCTGTTTGGAACGAGGCAAACAATCCAGTGAGGAACGGATGTTGCTCTTGTTTGGCCAAAAGAAGAATCTCCTTCTCCATCAGAGCACTGGGAAATAAGAGTCAAATATTAATATGTCTGCACATTAAACTGTGCTGGAACCAATACAGTTGGGATGAGGCTTATGTCCCCTCTGTGTGACAAATGATAATAATCTAAGATGAAGTTAAAGTGAAAATTACTGCTAAATGTCATATTGTAACCAAAGGTCACCAAAGATTCAATAGGCAGTTAGTGTGTCTGTTGTCCCAGAGGAGGTGCTGCTTCTTGGCTCCCAGGGGAACAAAAGTTTAGAAGGTGTTGGGAAACAAGCAGCACCTATAGAATTGATCTCAATAGTATTGGGGGGAACATGTTACTCAGGGAGGCCCATTTATCAAAGTCCGTATTTATCTCATTATTTTCTGACAACTACTCCGACCAATGGGGTTTTTCCCTCTTATTTATTAATACATTTTCCTGAAAAAATCATGAAAAAAACATGAATTGTACAAATTTTTCAGTTTGTTTTTTTTCTGAGTTTTGCCTGAAAACCACAAAATCTTCAAATTATTGCAGAAAACCCAGTGCAGATCAAGATCTTTGGCACCTCCCATTGACTTATATGCATATGGAGAACTCTCTCCCACGGTCTGTCCGACTTTCTCCCAACCTTTCTGCTTTCAAAAAATCTCTGAAAACGCACTTCTTTCGAGAAGCCTCCCCTCACTCTGCTTAACTACCAAACGCAACACCACATTTCTCACCCACTTACTTCGATTTTGCCCACTCCCACACCTTGTGTATTACTCCCTTCCCTTTAGACTGTATGCCTATGCATAGGGCCTTCCTCACCTTTTTGTACCTGTATTGATTGTGATGTTTGTTACTCCATATATTCTATATATGTAATTCATGTGATGTAGTTGTATAATCACATTTACTTTACAGCGCTACGCAATATGTTGGCGCTATATAAATACATGTTAATAATAACAACCTCGGCAGGTCTAAGATGCGGATTTTAAGATTCAGACTTTTTCCATCCTCAGGGTATAATCAACGCAAAAAACAAAATTAAGTTATTTTTTCCCACTAAAAATTCAGATTTTATAGTAAAATAAAAATAAACACAAATGTTTTGTGTTTTTGGCATTCGGACTTTAATAAATAACCCCCTGCATATCTGAATTTAGTCTGATGTGTGTTTCTTAACCTTTAATTGAGATTTATATATGTTTGGGGGAGAAATACTAAAAAGAGTTCCGGTGAGCCCTATTTCTAGAGTCTCTTTGTGTCTTTCTCTTCTATACACTGGATTAATAGACTCGGTGCAACCGTTTTCTATCCTTTGTGTTGGACTAATACAAGTGTGTGGACTTTATTTATTTGTATTAAAACATACAAGGAAAGGCGACTGTTTGTTGGCCTGTAACTTACCTGTTCAATTTAATTGAGGAAGTCATTTCTCGCTTTTTTAAGGTCTTGATGGCAAACAGTTTGCCTGTTTCTTTGTATTTTCCCAGATACACCTAGAAAAACACAATTACCGTCAATTAGATCACATAATGGGAATGAAAGTCCGAATGTTAATTATGGAGCAAGTGACTTACTTTTCCAAAACCTCCTTGGCCCAGCACAGCACTTAGTTGGAAATGGCTAATAGAAACGCGAGATGGCTGCTCATCACTGAAAGAGAATACGTATTTATTATTGTATCTTGTTTGTTGCAGTCATGTACATATACACTATGCCGGGAGCAGGTTGTACCATACCTTGTACAGTCTATAGGCTGCCATGAGCTACTTGGGCTGGGAGCAGGAACACTTTGGAGAATTCCTTTTGATATTTCTTCACATTCTGCCTCATGTTCTTTCTGCCCCTGAGATGTCACTATAGGACCACTGGCTGCAAGTCTATCAGGGACACTTAGAGGCGTGTTTGGTGGGTTTGGATCAGCTGCAGAATTCAAGATAAAGCAATCAGAACTCAGAAACATTGTTGGATCAGGAATGAAAACTTGCATATTGTACCCCCAAGGCCAGACTGTCACCCCTCAGATATTCTACCTGAAGACTTCTCAGCTTTTATCTCCACATTTTCTTCATTATCGTGTTCCACACATGAACGTTCCTCTACGGGCTTTTCACTGTCTGCTGCTTGAGGGACGGCACTACTATCTTCAGGTCTAAATTCAGCCTCCTAGAAATATAAACCATAATATCAGTCATCAATTTAGTGAAAATTGTGATCCCGGGCCTAATAATTACACTGTTCCAGATAAATATCCCTTCAACAAAATATAATAAAACCAATGTGACTAAAAAGCAAATCAGTAGAATCAAGATGGAAACTATAAGACGTGGGGTATAATAGGTGAAACAATGGGATAACATTTGTTACAAAGAAAATAAATATTTTCTATTTGAGCCACTGGACTTGTTAGAAGGATCAATGCGTTGTACTTACAGCAGAGGGAACATCCGAAGGAACATCAGAAGGAACATCAGAAGGAACATCAGAAGGAACATCAGAAGGAACATCAGAAGGCCTCTCAATAAGAGCAGGAGGCGACTTTTTATCTTCCTCATTGGCATTTGAGGGAATCTCTTCACTTTCAGTTGCTGAAGGAACAGGAGAAACACTTTCAGGAACATCTGAAAAATTCAAACAAAATCATATGACCTCACTGAATGTTGGTGTCCCCAAAGATGGGGTAGGCCTGCAGGCAGACACATATATAGGTATTGTATATTGATATAGCCTTGAACATGCACAGATGTGGTTACAAATATAAAACTTGATCTTGGGCTAGAGAGAGAATAAAAGATTGTGTCTAAGATATTGTACCTTCACTCAGCTCCACTTCTGTCTCCTTTTGGGACTGTTCTGCTATTTCAAGCTTTACTGGAGAGATTTCTTTCTCTTGAGCAATCGATACATTGATTCCCGAGTCCTATTGAATAACAATAGGAATATAAGAGAAAGCATTGTGAGTTCCAATAAGCTGGATAAGACATACATTGGGGGAAAATATAAGGGCACATTTACTAAGCTCGAGTGAAGGATTCGAATGAAAAAAACTTTGAATTTCGAAGGTTTTTTTTGGCTACTTCGACCTTCAACTACGAATAGAACTAAAAATCGTTAGACTATTCGATAATCGAAGTACTGTCTCTTAAAAAAAAACTTCGACTACCTACTTCGCCAACTACAACCTACCGAGCACCAATGTTAGCCTATAGGGACCTTCCCCATAAGCTTTCTTAGCAATTTCTGATTGATGGAAAATCGTTCGGTCGATGGATGAAAATCCTTCGAATCGAACGATTCTTCCTTTAATTGTTTGATCAAACTAAATGCGGTAAATCATTCGACTTCCATATTCGAAGTTGAAGAATTTTACTTCGATGGTCGAATATCGAGGGTTAATTAACCGTCGATATTTGACCCTTAGTAAATGTGCCCCCATAATATTAGAATGATAAAGGAGGGTGGAATGTTCTGTATTTACATTAGAAGGACTTCTCTTCTCTTCTTCCGATCTCGTCTCCCTTTCCTCTTCTTCACTCTCAGAATTCACAATCTCAATGGGAGTTACAGATTTGAGAGAATCTGAAAAAGGCAAATAGAACTGAATGATCATCATGTTTGTTCTCCTGAAAAAAATATGAATTTATTGCTTAGATACGGTACCTGCAAACTTCACCGATTTCTTGGTTTTTCTCTTTTTCCATATCCGAGCCAGTGGGTTTGGTCTTTTCACGGGTGTAACATTCACTTGGCTACAGGAATCCTGTAAGGATCAAACATGAGGAAACATCAAACATTTTGGGAGAAAACAAAATTGTTATACACGTATGGGATCTGTTATCCAGAAACCTCTAAATTATTGAATGGCCGCCTCCCATAGACTCCATTTTATTTAAATAATCCACATTTTTTAAAATGATTTCCTTTTTCTGTGTAATAATAAAACAGTCGCTTGTACTTGATCCCAACTAAGATATAATTAATCCTTATTGGAAGCAAAACCAGTCTATTGGGTTTATTTAATGTTTATATGATTTTCTAGTAGTCTTAAGGTATGAAGATCCAAATTACGGAAAGATCTGTTATCCAGAAAACCCCAGGTCCTGAGCATTCTGGATAACAGGTCTCATACCTGTACAATCAAACAGATTTGATTTGGTGCAGAGTTAAAGGGGTTGTGCATCTTTGAGTTAACCTTAGTATGATGTACAGAGGGATATTCTGACACAATTGTATTTGGTTTTTATTTTTAATTATTTCTGTTTTTTAGTTTTTCAGCAGCTCTCCAGTTTACAATTTGAGCAATCTGGTTGCTATGGTCCAAGTTACCCTAGCAACCATGTATTAAAGTGAATGTGAGACTGGAATATGAATAGGAAAGGGCTGAATAGAAAGAGGAGTAATAAAAAGTATCATTAATAATATATTTGTAGCCTTAGAGAGCATTTGGTTTTAGATGGGGTCAGTGGCCTCATTTGAAAGCCGGAAAGAGTCAGAAGAAGGAGGGAAATAATTAAAAAACTGTAAATAATGACCAATTAAAAAGTTGTTTAGAAGTGCCCGTTGTATAACATACTAAAGGGTAACTTAAAGGTGAGCCACCCCATTAAGGGCACACTTATGAGTGCTACAGGTGCAAACATTTAATGGCCAAATAAATGAATTTTGCTAAGGGAATAAAAAGTACAGTTTTTAGGAGCTAAACAATAAGCCCAAAAGACAGTAAAATAAAAAAACAAAAGACTGGCTAATAAAATATAGAGGGAAAAGCACAACGGTCCCACAGCAGACTCACCGTCTCATTATCCTCGTCTGGAAGTTGAACCTGCAGATGAAAAAAGGGAAAGTTAGGGAGCAACAATGGAAAGCACTTTTTAGAGAATGAGCCCTTGTGGCTAGTAACTACGTGCTCCACTCGGGGATTCACCTTCTCTCCCAGATGCTGTGTGTGCTGAATCTGGGCACAGGGAGCAATAACGGAGCCTTTATTGCACATAATGGATGGAATCAACTGAAAACTACCCCAGGGAAGCTTACACTCTAATTTCCCCACAAACCCAGTGTGGGACATAGAAGCCCCTGCAGATAATGGAAGTGAAAGCAGAAACCCTCCCATACTAATCATTCCTCACTGCTGGGGTATAAAATGTGTTTATAGCACAATATAGATGGTAGTGTATTTCTATCATGTACTTGACATTAACTTCAACAATGAGCCAATCTGTGCTGCCCTAAAAATTGCAGATGGTCTTCATATTGACATGGATTGTGAATGACTCTCCTTTGTATCTGCCTGATCTGATTACTGCTCTTACTGACTGTTACAATCAGAAACCAGATGAATTGTGGAGCCTAAATGCCCTTTATTCTGTTATACTGCCTGGTTGCTATGGTCATTGCAACTCTAGCAACCAAATAACCAAATGTGACAAAAGTTCCAAAGCAAAATCCATAAGCTATAAGACCAACTGCAACCTGCCATTGAAGCCCACTGGCTATATTATACTGAAAGTCCATTATAAGGTGGAAAAGTTACACGTGCTATTGGCCAGACAGGGGTCACATGGTACAGCAACGGCTCACAAGTCTGAGACAAAGTGGGGGTTCAGTTAGTGGCCAACGGTCACCAAGAAAAGCATTAGAGACTCACACAGAGAGAGGATTTACATTGAATGGGAAGTGTCCCAGTCAGTAAAGAAGGACAGGGCTAAGAAGTTGGATTCAATGGCCTGTTATTGGTATAATTACTGCTTTATGTATTGTAAGAGCCAATCATAATTAGAGGAGGGGGGTGTAGAGAGATTAGCAGTACTGCAGGCTGGGGGGCTCACACATTATATACGGATGCCCCTTTATCCACTCACTGCCCATAGAAATGTATGTGACAGCCTATCACAAGCCTTTCCCCCAATATTCATTTATTATTATTATTATTATAGGAGATATTCCCAGGGATCTTACCTTTTTCCTGAATGGAAGGCATGAGATACAGGCTTTTCCATACTTCTGACCCATCGTTGTTTTTACTGTTAATAAAGCAGAAATGTGATTATTAGTCATTTGGAGCATAAAAACCTATAGCACAAAAGCGTTTGAGACCAATATCCCCAGCCAAACCCACGTATCACTCTCTATACATGTTCCCTCTATAAGAAATAGACACTTACAGGTAAATTCACTAAAATTTCACAAAAATCTAAGAAAAAAGATGAAAAATTGGCAGAGCACTGAGCAAGGGCTGCAGAGCGCTGATCAGTTACTCGCCAACTAAAGAAATGTCACCAGGGTGGTCTAGAAACTCTCACTGGCCCATTGTGACATCATAATCACAGTATGAACGCTCGCTCCTGATTGGCCAGAGTGAAATGTCATTGTTTCAAAGTGAACAATGACATCAAAAGAAGTAAACAAGAAGAAAAACAAATCTATATATATAGTTTATTGGGCAAAAATGTAATGTATAAAGGCTGGAGTGAGCGGATGTGTCATGTAATAGTCACAACATGTTCCTGTTAGTCAGTGACTAGAATGGGGGACATAACTGTTAGACACAGAAAGGCCACAGCTCAGGAGCAACAGCAAACGAACGAAACAGTTATGTCCCCTGTGGCCCCACTTCTACTTACTGACTGGAGAAAATAAGGGGCATTTACTGAAACGACACTTTTTCTCACTAATAAAAACCAAACTCCCAAAACCTGAACCCTCTTAATTTACCAACATTTTCTCTTGTCAGAGCGACAAAACCTCACAATAAACTTGTGCGACAATCTGAATCATACAACTTGACTCTTCAAAAAACTTTCGAATTGTTGTTGCTGCAGCGACTCAAATTTATCAGATTATTGAACGTAAACCAGATCAGACTTCTCGATGACCTTGAGAAGGTTTTAACTGGAGTATTTGTCTGTTTGGAATTTTAGCAGCTTTGGGGTATAATAAAACTCTAAAAAGTCAATGTTTTTTTTTTCCTTTTAAAAATGTGAGTTTTCCCTTGAAAAAGTGCAGCAGTAAAAGTGAAGGGTTAATAAAGAGGCGTGTAAGTGCACAGTAGCTGTATTATGTGACTGAGAGCAATACTTACAGGTCCAAACCTTGGCATATGCTCTGCTAATCACTGGACTGTTTCTGGACATCACATGAGAATTCATACACAGGCTCCTCATTACATAGTGCAGGACACCATTCAAACGCCAAAGAAACACCATGGATTTTGTACCCTGCCCTGCACTTTACACCTTGGATGGAAGTTTTGGGTTGTTCCCACAAACACTTGTAGTTCCCCCATGAATCCAGTTTTGTGGTTCACTAATTGTTTTCTTCTTCTCTTCTCTACGAGGGTCTCACAGCTTTGCCTGCTCCGAGGGAACCATCTGATACATCTCATATTTTACCCATATTTTTACATCCTATATTTTACCCATTGGTTAGTGGGTTCCCACAGCTCGGGGCTCATAAACAAATATTGAACGTTTCTCAGACAACCGCTCATTTGTTTTTCCCATAACCAAGTTACTTTAATTTTTCCCCATATATTTGTTTTCACTGACTGTTGCCTGTTTCCCCTGCCCCCACTGGCTCTTATTATTTGCCCCACTGACTCTTATTATTTGCCCACTGCTCTTATTATTTGCCCCACTGACTCTTATTATTTGCCCCACTGACTCTTATTATTTGCCCCACTGGCTCTTATTATTTGCCCCACTGGCTCTTATTATTTGCCCCACTGGCTCTTATTCTTTGCCCCACTGACTCTTATTATTTGCCCCACTGACTCTTATTCTTTGCCCCACTGGCTCTTATTCTTTGCCCCACTGGTTCTTATTCTTTGCCCCACTGGCTCTTATTCTTTGCCCCACTGGGCTCTTATTCTTTGCCCCACTGGTTTCTTATTCTTTGCCCCACTGGTGGGTAAGGAATCATCACTTGGCCTGGTGGCATCTAATAGACTAGGAAACTTTGACCCCAAGTAGGTGCTGAAAGAGACATAATACGTTTGGGAGAAAAGGAGGGACAAGAAATACCTCTAACTTGTCAGTCATAGAGGGAAAAGTAGCCCATAAACACCACTAGTAGATCTTCCCTGATCAGCTCAGCCAACAGCACCAATGGGCACACTATGGAAGAGTTATTAGTATAGAGAGTCCCCCAGATTTGTGTGAAAGGCAACAGACAATAAGCAGACAGAGCTAGAGAACAACTGGGCAGAACACAGCTCATGTCACATGGAGCAGATACCCAGAGGGCATTTTCTGGAGCTGCCCTTGACTTCAATGGAACCAGGCAAAAGTGCAGCTGTAAAAGCTTTCCCACTCCATAATGCTATAAAGGATAAGTCAACTTTTAAAATAAGTGAATATAAAATAGACGAGGGGGCTATTCTAAGCAGTTTTGTAATTTACATTTATTATTATTTTCTTTTAATTGCAAGATATTAAGGGATACATGTACTGTTAATATGAATGAATTTTGTTACAACAGCGCCACCTGCTGGTCAGTTTCCCACCAGTCTCACCATCAGACATTCATCCTTCAGTTTTGGGCCCAACGCTCAACCATCACAGTCTCAATCCTCCAATTTAAGTTCTCATTCCTTAATCAACTGAATTGTTCAGTCTGACTTCTGTCCTCACACTTCAGCCAAACTATTTCCAAGTAACATTATTCCATCAGACATTCATCCCCCATTATCAGTCCTTATCCCTCAACCTTCAGCATTACTCTCATTCCCAGTTCCACCTTCTCACATTATTGCTCACATGGCAACCCTAACATTTCCCCATTATTCCTCACACCTTGATCCTCAATCATCATGAAATATCACTTTTTATCCCTCGGGCATCAGAACTTTACCTCCAACATCAGTCCTCATGTCTCCATATGATCACACATTAAATATCATAGTGACCTCCAAAAAAGCCTTGTTATTGGATCAGATATGCCTTGATCCCACCGCTATAGAATTCTGGGAAAATCTGGCAAATGACGAGTCCCAAGTCAGAAACTGCCCTATTTGGTGAGTGGCTGCCAGAGAAATTCCATGTCATGTTTCTGGCTCCATCTACAGAATGTCTGATTGTGTCTGTTGGGAGATACTAATATCTGAAACCTTTAAGTTTTGTTTTTGTACCTTGTTTAATATGCAAAATTTAAAAAAAATTGACATTAAACACATCACGGTGTCCCATAATACTTAGCCAAGGCCACCTTGGGGGAGGGCCCTGCTTACTATTATTGCACCCCCACCTGGGTCCCCAGAGCAGTGGGTCTAAGTCTAATGGGCCCCAAAGGGTAAAAAAAGCCTAAAGGAACTGCACCTCTGGCCACACACCCCGGGCCACCCACACCCACCACACAATATCCAGTTATACCACCCACTGCGGATGTACAGGTGGAACATACGGGAGAGAGAGACGCCGGCAGAACCATCTCTTTGTATTGCAGAGGCTCATCTCCATGATCTGCACTATAAGACTGGGATTGTTTGATAATGCGCTCACAAGTTTCACTTATGTCAGTGCAATAAGTTACTTTAAAAAAATTAAGGGGCTGTCCCTCCATTTTATTGTCTTTACAGAAAAAGGAATCCCCTGGAGTTGATTTTGAAATCAGGAATCTTGTAAATTGCCAATCCCACCAGAGAGTAGAGGAGCCACATGCTGATTTTTACTGAAGCATTAAAAGCACTTTGTTTGACTTATTTTGGAGATAGCACCTTACACTATAGCACTTTTATACACACACACAAACAATCTGTGCATAGACTCTCAATGGTTCAAGACACACACAGATTAGTGTTGTAACACTTTGGTGACTGCACTGAATATTAACAATATTGCACTAGGCTCTGTCATTTGTTTATTTCAAATGCCAAGTCTTTCGAATTGTGGACAAACAGGAACAAAAAACCGCACGTAATGTGCTGCAAGGTTTTATTCATCAATAAAAGTCAATAAAGACTTGGCATTTGCAATTGCTTCTAATTGGGACAGAAGCTGTGGCACAGGAGACCTATCGTGATAACCGGTACAATCGACTTCCTTTTTCATTGTTTTTTTTCCGTAGCCTATGGCAGAGAAAGGTTGAAAAACAGAGGCATGAAAAGATGGTATAGGAGAGGAGAAAGGAAATGGAGGTTAGGACTAGAGAGAAAAAATAGAAAGGGTGCTTATTCAACAATTTTATAGTAGAAATAAGTAAGTTTGAAAGATTGGTGGGATGAAATGAAAGATAATCAAAGAAGAGAGATAAAAATCATTTAGCCTAAAATGTTGCCCCACTGGCAGATATGGGAAGAAAAAACAGGGCGTTTCCAAAAGATAATGAAGGACAGAACACTCAGAGAATAATATTCTATCTCTGATAACAGGTGGCTACTTGCATCATCACCCAATAATTATCCTAGAGGTTTAGGTTGGGAGCATCCTTAATAGAAAGGTGCATTTCCATTCATCGTAGGCACGTTTTTTCATAGAAGACACACATGAAGAATTAGGCAAGTGTGGCGTTTAAATTCCAATCGCCAAAGGTAGAGCCTGGAGACAGATGAGTTTACCAAAATCATAGATGGGCTGATGGAGTCTCCTGAATGCACAGATGGACAGTAGAAGCAGACATGGAGACGTTACAAGCAGATCTGAACTATGTATGGGCATAAACTAGCAACTCGGGCAGTTTGCGCAAATGGAGACAGTAGTAGCAGATGACAAGTTAGACAAGATGGAAACGTGAAAGCAGTATGAAGACAAATTAGAGCAAGACGGAATCAGTAGCAGACAGAATCAGTTAGACAATACGGTTATGACAGCATGCAAGACGACCAGTAGCAGACGTAAAAAGATAGGACAATCACGAGACAGTAGGACAGATGGAGACTCAAAGTAGGACAAGCTAGTACCATTAGTACAGATCGGAGTCAATGACAGATGGAAGGACGTAGCGACTTAAGATGGACCGACCGCTTGTCTTTTAAGTGGCGATTGGATGGACTACTCGGTTATGAAAATGAAAGATAGAACTTTTAGTCAGAGTCTTTTTCTTATTCTTCCTATATGACCATGGATTATTTAACTAGTAGAATAGCAAGAACATGTGCATCTTACAATATGCCACTAGTCAAATCACATTTGCGATACTCTGCTTATTCGGCAATGGCGTAGCTTATACTTCTATACATGATGGCATTTGAGCAATGGCTTACCTTTGCCATGAGGCTAGGTCTAATGATGCTATGGACTGACAGATCTTGTCATAGTAAAGAGCTCCGCATGGCTTCCTATTGTTTCATGTAGGGGCATCTGTCTATCAATCAGCGACTGGCCGTTATATAAGTGCTGTTGACCTCGCGATTGAGATTTCTTCTTGCGTGACTAGGTGTCGAAATTTGTAGAATGATATGTGATCGATAAGAGATTCGGTAGGTTTTGTCTCCTATGTTGTACGGATAGGAAGCTTGTACGGTCCTCCTTTCTTACTAGCACAGCCTCAACACTAGGTCTTATTTGTTTGGCAATGTCACTCCTAGTCATGATGTGTTTGCCATCCTGTATTCCACGATTCGCATATTTGAGGCGTTGGCTTGAGAGTGTTTTTTCCTAGTATGGATCGCGAAGATGCCTTTGGTTATGATTTTCTGTGGTGAGTTTGGACGACTGCTAATTACTTTGTTATTTAACATTACATTGCTGATGGTGGTTTTTTTTGGCCCACATCGCAGTCATGTAGAAGAGTAGAAAGTTTAGTGCCTATGCAGAATTACATAGATGGAAGACTAGAAATTTATGATTACCTTGTGGAAAGCATTTATTCTGTGCTATTCTGAAGTAAGGGTGGGGAGAGAAATCATTCCAGTATGAATGGCTTCAGGGTTCATGGATGATGTCTCATTTCGCAGAGGAAGGAAATACACCCTTGTGATTGAATCTTACTCACGTTATGTTCCTCTTATAAGACAGTTGAATTTTCCTACGTGCAATTGCACAAGAAGTTGCAGTTTTGTTGGCAAACTTTATGACTAATTTGGTCGACCTGGCATATCAACAACTATAAGGTTAATCTTTAGGAAAGACTTATCTGTCCAGCAGCAGTCCGTCTTTTGAAATGCAACCTGATATTTTCCTTCCAGCGCGAAAGTCATTGCAGAAATGCGACCTGTTATGGCATGGAGCAGCAACCTGCTAAAAACCGCTCTGTTCTTAAATTGGGGCTGTTTTCCATGATTTTAAGCGTCTTTATGAGCCAAAAAAATGCATTATTGTTTACAAGAGACATCTGATGCGACAATTGTCCAGAGAAAGAAGAAAATTTGTTAGAAAGAAACCTTTCCTGTTAAGCGAGGACTTGCCGAACTGCAAGTTAGTTAGTTCTTTTGAGATCACTTTTAGCAGGTTCGAATTAGTGTGTGCAGATCCTGTGCTGGGACTGGCGTGAGATTGGCAAGGGCGCACTGTTCAAAAAGAGAACTGGTTAAAATAACAATGATCCTGCAGCTTATTGCTTGGGAGAAAGCAAGTCGGTCTGTAAGCCAAGTAGACCCTCCTCAAGGGAACTCTCTACGGGATTCTGGGAGGGAATCTCGACTTAAGAAATCGGACATTTTATGACTTGACGGACACGAATGAGAAAAAAAAACATCTTTTAGAAAAAAGGTGGAATTTAGAGCGAATCTCAGACAAAGAAATTTGGATTTTATGAGAAATGACAATAAAAATGTTTTTTACAATTTAAAAAGAAAAGCCAAAATAAAGTTAGAATATCAAAATGAGTTTTCTCGGACTGACAGTATTTCGTTGACGTGGATTGGTGGAGTTATATCTTTCGTCATTGCTTCTTATTTACTCGACTTAACACCTAGCCTTCTTGGCACAATGGCTAATATCACATATGAGTGCTAAGAAAGGTATATGACTATGACTGCTTGTTCATAATGGTGCAAGTCTTCTTTTGTTTCTTCCATATAAGATTGCGGAAATCTGAATAGCAAAGAGCAATGTTTGTCTTACAGGCTCAAATCATCCTTGATGGACTTTAGATCAGTCTCTTCGGTGACGCTTCGGTACATAGTCTTCCTTGTATCTGAATATAGAATTGTTGTGAAACGATCTTTAGGCCAGTTTTTGTCTCTCCTATGCGGTATTACGGCTGCGATTATGGTAATGTGGTTACTAGGGCCAACTAATCCTAGCAAGCTCATATGTCTGGACGTCAGCTCGTTCATATGGGAGTGTTTGTCGCAATGATATTTTGCCATAGATAACACTAGGCACCATATGGCATACTCATGTACTGTCTACTCTTTCATATGTATGGCCTGGTTGGGCTCCTTCGCACCTGTCTTCAGTGTCGTGGCATTTATATCAATTGCAAGGCTAGTTGTATAAGGCAGTCTTAGGATTGAGACAGTCCTTCTTCTGATTGTACTTTGACTTATATGGAAATGAGAAGAACTGTGCGATAGCGTTTTGCGTCTCCTTCATCCAGTATGTAGGCGGATAGGGAACATTTGAGGACTTACTAAGCACGTTCAACAGCCTATGCTTATTGGCTCTGAATGTTCGCTTTTTATCATGGCGTAGTGTTAGCCGTGGCTATTTCAATCCAGTCTAGCAAATGGTTATTATTGTGCTGACTGCTTTTGTACAAGGCTGTAGGGTTATTCCTAGGCTTTTATGAATGCGCAATCCTGTTAATCAGCTAAGGCTAGCTTAAGTTCGGAGCTCATAACTTACAGCTCTTAACACACGGCTTTGTGTTCTGGATGTCCTAGCTTTGTACTTCATGGGAAAGTGCACTTAGCAATGGTGCTAATTTGCCATAGCGACGCTACGGCAAGCTTCTATGTTTTTTGACAGCATTGTCATAAGAAGACATGTGTTTTCCATATTCTTTTGATGGAAGGGGAAATCTATGTATGGCAAAGCGTGTGTGTCTGACAGCTGTATGTATAAAAGGTCTGTGCTCTATTCGCTATTTTTTCATGTAAGTGGCAATCTTATAGGCAAATGGCTATGTTGTTTGATGGCAGCTCTTTGACAGGATTGGAAGTCTCCTTGTGATTGGGCACTCTCTTGACTGATATGGAGAATGCCGAAGATCTTGGCAAAGTTTTGCTCTCCCTTTGCATTAAGGGCTATCTTCGGAGTAAATAGGCGTTCACTATGGCACAGCTACGCTACACATAGCAGTGTTGGAATTCAGTTATTAAGGGATGTGGCAAATGTTAATTTGCCTTAGAGGCTGTGCAAACGGCTATCTGGTCGAACTCTTGTCATTAGTCTGTGGGTCTTCATATTGTTTTTGATGTAAGTGGGCAAATCTGTAATAGGCAAATGGGCCTATGTTGTCTGAAAGCAGTTTTGACATGGATAGGACAGTCCTTGCTGATTGGATGAACTTTGATATTGAAAGTAAGAAATTGTAGGTTTCTTCTCCTATGTGTTGATTACAGATAGGGAAAGTGAGCTTATATAGCACAGCACAACATTTTAAGTGTTGGAATGTCAAGCTTATATCATGACTGTATTGGGCATATGCGCAAATTTGCCACTACGAGGTCGGCAAGGGCTATGTGACTGACAGTCTGTTATATAGTTGTGGGCCTTCTATTGTTTTCATGTAAGTGGACAATCTCGTAATAGGAAAGCACTATGGTGATCTGACAGGCAGTCTTTGACATGAATTAGACATCCTCTTGGATTGGTCAATTTGACTGATATGAAATGTGTAAGAGGCTTGGACTTGTCTCTCCGTATCGGTACTACGACTCCGATAGGTTGAAGTTGTGGCTTCCTAGGCCCTCAAAATCTTGGGAATGTGAAGGAAATGTTGGTTCTTATTTCATGGAGTCTTTTGGCAATGGCTTAATTCTGTAATAGAGGCCAGGCAAGGATGTGATGACAGATCTGTATAAAGCTTGTGGGTCTTCTACTTGTTTTCATTAATTGGCAATCGGATGCAAAAGGACATCTTGTCTGACTAGGCATCTTTGAGTGGATTGGACAATCCTATTGTATTGGTCACTTATACATATATTGAAATGAAGAAGACTTGGTAGGTTTTGCTCCTATAGCTATTACTGGCTGCCTAGGATTGAGCTTACTAGGGCACAGGCCCGTATAAATTGTTTATGTGTATGTATGTTCAGTTCTTTATCATGTGATCCTGAGCATTGGTAATTTGCCATAGAGCTAATCAAAGGCTTGTGATCTGACAGCTCTTTGCATAGAAGCTGAGTGTTTCCTGATTGTTATTATGTACCAGTGAAGCAATCTGTAATAGGCACTGGCTATGTTTTCCTAAGTCTTCTTGTGATACGGTCAACTTTGACAATCGAGAAGCAGGATATTGGTATGTTTTGCTTCTTCCAGTATGGTATACTAGGTAGGAAGTTGAGGGTCAGCGCACACTTTTTAAGTGTATGGAATGTAGCTGTTTCATCGGAGTGCTTGCGCACATGGCTAATTTACCTAGAGCGCTACGCAAGAGGTGTGTAGTGTGGATGAGGTGCTGTTCAAGAGTTTGGTTTCTATGTGTTCATGGTATGTTTTTTTTGTAATAGGCATTAGCTATTGTTGTCTGAAGCAGTCTATTTCCATTGAACATTTGACCTAGCCTTCCTCTTGTTTTTTTCTGAATATGGAAAGTGATTTTTCTCCCCTATGTAATACAGTATCCGTGTGTATGGCACAGTCGATTGTTATGAGTGTTAGTTGTTGTTTTCTAGTTCTCTCTCTCGGACTAATGGCATAATTTTGTCATAGGGCCCTGCGGCAAAGGCTATGATTGACAGCTTGGTAGCTGCATTAGGATGACGGTTTTTCTTCTTGTTTTTCGAAGGTGGTATCTGTAACTAGGTTAAAGGGCTATGTTGTCTTTGACCAGCGTCTTTGACAGTGGCTCCGGAATTCTCATTGTTGTTTTGTCGAATCTCTTGATGCTGATATGGATATGTTGTAAGACCGTGGCAGGTTTTTCCTTATTTATTGAATCGGATATATTTTCAGTGCGTGCCACCACCATTGGGTGTATGTGTTGTGCTCATTGTCAGTCTTTGTATGTCATGGGGTGACTTGCCTATCTGATAATTGGCCATCGGCAGCTATCGCTCACATCGCGATGTGATGACCCTTTTTGCATATTATTTCTGAAGTTTCCTATTTGTTTTCAGTAAGGGCATGCGTTCTCTAATAGGTCCAACAGGGCTATGTTGTCTACCTTCTATTTTGTGGTAGTGCTGTTTTATGTGCAGTCCTCTTTGTATGCGGTCATAGTTTTTGATCTGATTGATATGTTCCCGAAGATTTGGTTTGTTCTCTCCTTATGGTTATTAGGAGGGATAGACACTTTGTTTCGTGATTTTCGTTATATGTATTGTTCTGATCAATGGGCTACACTTTTGCTCATTGTAATGTTAGCGAAGAGGTGGATCACTGATGTTCGATCTACGTGCTCATTCGTAGGCTTTGATTCTATTTGTGTTAGTTATAGTGGGCATCTATAAAGGAAAGGGGTAGTTGTTCTTGACGCAGCTTTTGACTCTGGTAAAGGCTGATAGTCATTCCTTGACATGCGGATGGTATCGTGCTCTCGGTGATTGTCAAACATGTGATCCGATCTATTTGGAACTTGAATATTATTGTAACCTTCGGCTGGATTTTTGGTTCCCTTGTTGTTTGTAGTAGCGTGTATTTAGGCTTACTAGCACAAGCTTAAACCCTTATGTGTTGGAATACTCGCTTTCATCCATTTTCGGCATGATGCCTAGCTCTTACTTTTTAAGTGCTGGCCAAAGGCCTATTAGATGAATCTTTGTCATATCAGAAAGGTCGTATAGCTTGTCTTGATCAGCCATTTTTCGATATGTGATAGGACGTTTTTTTTTGCATTCAACTTTTTGACTCTATATGGAAATAAAAGACACCTCTGCTAGGTTTTTTGTCTTCCTGTATTTGGTATTTACAGGATAGGACTTTTGTATTTATTTCAGGACAAGCTTCGACACTTTTGTTCTGTAGATCTTGAGTTATTGCTTGCGCATGGTACATTTGCCATAGCGCTAGCACGGCTATCTTTTTGTTTTTTTTTTTTTTTCTGCTTATGTGTTTTTCTCTTGTCATAGAGTTCTGTTTTTTTGTTATCCTTCATTAAGTCTGCTTAGTTCGGTTGTTAATATAGGCATAAGAGCTTGTAAGGAGCCCTAGTCTTCATGGATCGAAGCATTTATGATTTGCTCTGTTTTGATTGTTGATATGTGTTATTGCTCTTCTTATTGTGATTGGTATACTGAAATTAATTGAGCTATATGCACAGTCACACTGGCGATTATGTTGGTAATGTCGCGGTTTCATGGAGTGCTTTGGGCAGCTCCAATTATACCATTAGAGCTTAGTAAAAGCTATGTGATGAATGTCTTGTGCATCAGAAGTCTGTTGTCTTTTCTACTCTGATTCTCTGTCCATAATAAAAGTGGGCAATTTCTGTATATCAGCAAGGTAGCTGTTGGACAGTCAGTCGCTTGACATTGGATTAGACAGTCCCTTTGTGATTGGTCATCTTGTCTGATATTGGAAATATTGTAAGAGGATCTGGCAGTTTTCTCCTATGGACTACGCGTATAATTATTTGCGCTTAGCTAGACCGACAGCTCATCCTATTGCTACTGTTGGCTAAATATCAGCTTTTGTCAGGTAGTGCTTGTGTAATGGCTAATTTACATAGCTGCTAGGTCATAAGTTGTGCTTATGTTTGACGACAGTTGCTCCTATATGGCGGCATAGTTTCTATTTTGTTTTCATTTAAGTGGGCAACGCTGATAGGCACAAGGCAATGTTGTCTGACAGCAGTTTTTACTAATGGTTACGACAATCCTTTGTGATTTGATCACTTTGACTTATTTGAAATGCGAAGAGTGCAGTTTTTTCTCTCCCTTATGTATGACGGGATAGGAAGTAGCTTACTAAGCACAGCTATCAATAATGGCTTATGTTGTATGTCAGCTTTTATCATGGGCACTTCTTGCAGAGCGGATTGTAATTTTAGTATAAGGTTTTAAGGCAAGGTCTATGTAACTGACAGCTGTTGTCATATAGAAGCCTGTGCCGTCTTTCTTACTGTTTCATGTATGTGATTGCACTCTGTATAGAAGCTATGCTCTGACAGCGTCTTTGAGTGATCGGGACAGTCTTTCTTTGATTTGGTCCTCTCTTGGACGAGCTTGGATGCCATCAAATGTCGAAGTACTTGCAGTTTTTCTCTCCCTATAGTTAGTACGCTCTTAGTATGAACGTGTAGGACTTACTAGCTACAGACCAACATCGATTGTTAGACCTGGAATTATTGGCAGGTTTATGTGGGAGATGTTGCGGTATATTGGCTAAACTTTGCCAGTAGAGGCTAGGCAGGCTTGTTGAGATGTCTTGTCATAGAAGGCTTAAGACCTCTTCTTATTTTTTGTAGAGGGGAATCTATAGTAGTCAGGCATAAGCTTAGGTGATCTACAGCTCTTGTCATAAAAGTCTTTGGTTCTTCCCTATTGTTTTTTCATGTATTCATTATGCTTGGGCAATGCTCTTTATTTACCCGAGGCTAGGCAACTGTATGGCTCATGTGACTACAGTCTTGTTCTTCAGACAGTCTGTGGGTCTTCCTGATTTCTATTCAGTGGGCATACTACCTGAATAAGTCAGATAGTAGCTATTGTCGCAACAGGCAGTCGTTGGTGTGTGTGTGGCGGTCACTTTCGGTTGATATGAAATAAAGAAGCACTTGTAGGTTTTTCTCTCCTATGCATTACGGCAATGGAAGTGAGGCTTACTAGCTCATACATGGCTATGTCTAATGTCAATTTGATTTGGGAGCTTGGGCAATGGCTAATTCCATAGAACGCTTGCGAAGGCTAATAATTGTGTACTTTGTGTACCCATAGGCGTGAATGTGTCAGGTGCCTTATTAAAACTAGTTTGATTTTGTGTATGTGCATTAGATCAAGAAGGCAAATACCCCTCCACCCATTTTATTATTTGAGGTTTCGGCATTTTGCAATTACGATTGACTTACCGCATATGAATGATGACACTTGTGTTAGCACTTTATCTGAATCTATGGTTACTTTATTCCTCGCAATTTGATACACATGCGACCACGGCTGTATTACCTTACTCTTCACCTGTTGTCGTACTGGTCTTTACTTTACTGTGATTATATTGTGTTGAAACTACTGTACAATCGGTGTTTTCCTTCAAGGTGTATGATATGCGCTCAGTATGGCATTCTTCACCCTGTAACTACTGTATCTGTATTCAGCAGCTCTGTCTGATCTACCATGTAATCGGTAACGTCGACAAGCCATTGTATCGCTCATCGTTGTATCTATGTTCAGTGACGTGTATCGCTTGTACTGTTATCACCGGAATTGTTATGCGCACTGTTTATCGTTATCAACCAGCTGATGTGTAGCGCACCTTGTCATGCTCTGTATCATGGGCGGGACGTGTTATGCTGACTTACCTGTATTCTGTATAGTCATGCTAGTCATTTTTTGTGCTGTCGCTAGGTTCATTCTTGTCATTACCCCGGACTTTGTTCGTACGTCTGTTATCTGTAATCAGTCCAGACTTGTCGTGTATGCGCATTTACTTGTTCGTAATTCAAGCAGGATCATTATGCGCACTGTAATGTTACTCAACCGACTGTGTCATGCGTAACTGTATTCTTATCGTCCGGAATGTGTATTGCAGCTTACTGTATCTGTACAGTCTAGCCACTGATGTATCCGTTGTAGTCTGTATTTAGCCAGTTTATGTCGTATCGTATTCTGTATCAGCCAGACTGTGTATGCGCTACTAGTGTCAGTATCAGCCGAGCTGTGTATCGTACCAAGTGCCAGGCCATGCTGGGCAGGCCGCTCTATAGCTGGGCAGTCAGTCAGCGCTATTACCCGTGGCGCGCTGCACCTATGGCGGAATTTACGGATTGTTGCGGTCGACCGAAATGCAGCAAATATTGCGCTCTGTGCCTGAACCCACAGATTCCGAGAAAATAACAAATTCAGCTAGTCGCCACTGGAAGGGACACAGACCTTTACGGGTAGCGACACAGAGGTCATAGCTGCACGCGCCTCTCAGCTCTTGCGCTCCTAGCACAGTGTTATATGAAGTTATAGAAGTATTAGATTGTTGCTTGAGAGTGTACTTGAGACGTTCAGCTTTAATTTCACCAGTAGTGAAATGTCAGCACTATGATAATTGACAGGCCGTTTATATGGTCTCAAGGCTCTGACCCGCGCTTAATTTTCCAGATGGCGGATTTTATATCCATCAGTGTGGATGGCCGGACAATGTTTCATCCATAATTCTCCCCTAGCTTGGTGCTGCTATAGAATGCGCCCTTCCGATACATCAGGAATTAACTATACAGAATCCATACCCTGAGTCAGTCAGTTCTCCATTCCACTCTCTCATTCATGCCTCGTTTGTATCATTATAATTCTTAGTTCGTAAGCGAGTACTTGTCGATTGGTTTGGAAGCCATCTTACGACCGGTCTATCTGTGTTGCCCAACGATGTAATAGAATTGCAACGTATCCGATGGTGTAGCTCAAGTTTTGGTGTAGTATTAATTGATTTCGAGACTGATTAACTGCCTTTTGGTGGGAATATCCCAGCTGGTCATGTTGCTGGATCTGTGGACAGCTCTACCATTCGTAGCATCTATCATTGCCCAATGTAATATTCTGTTGCCTATCTTTAGGGCTGTCCCCTTACTGCGGGTTCTCTCCCTATGACGCTTTAACTCCACCTATCTGGTTTTGTCTGAGTCCATTATTGTGGTCCATACTTCTAGGCGTCCTGACGGGCTTCTTTAAATCCATATATGTTTATTGGCGGAGTTAGACTTTCTGTTGACCATCAGCCCTGATGTGACCGATAGGTTAGTTCCTTACCCTCCCCCTAACTCGTAGCTTGCAATCCTGTTGGCTTATGACTTCTCCTAATTTCTGTGGCGCGGCCCAATGTACTGTCACTTGTTGATGGTTGACAAGATTCTCAAGCCACCAGAGTAGAGTTCACTGGTCTGTTGTGGACAGAGAACATTGGAACAAAATGGTCCCCCGTTCCAGCTGACCAGAACTATTTCGCTTGATATGCGGACGAGTGTATCTGGTGCCACAATTGGAAATGCCTTCGATTAACTCAAGACCATGACCACCATAACATCTGTTTTCATTGCACGCATTTGTTTATATTTACACGTGATTTTTGTTTCGTGAAGTGAGTCGTCTTTATCTGTCTGCTTCAGCCTCTTTTTTTCTTTTGCTAGGAAGGACAGATTGTTCGTGGAACTTGTTTATTCTCAGCCCAGAAGTATTTTGATCGTCATGTAATGGGTGTATCTGTGGATTTGACCAATTCACTTCATCCGTAAATCTGCATCTAATCGTAATGAGGTCTCTTTCGCCTCTCTGGTGTTTGTGCAATTTAATTGAGCAAATCATCCAGATTATGAGTGATGATATCCCCTTTACGCCGCATGGCCGCTGCAGAACCACCATAGCTTTGTAACACTCGGAAGGGTCTGCGTGATACACCCTGAATTCAGTATAAGTCCACCAACTGGAATGCCTGTTGGCAAATGTAATCGTCAGAAAGCCGGTGTTGATAGAGTCAGAATGGTAATCGAGAGAAAATTTGACCTGTGAAGGTGATGGTTTCTTTGGAAAAGTCTCGCTATGACTCGAAAAAACCTTCCTCGTCTCTGGTACATGAATTACTGCTTGGACTTGGCAAGGATAGAGTACTGCTTCGCTGTCCTGTCGCTCTTCGGCACAATGACTCTTCATTCCGCATTTTCGCGACAACGCTGAACCCTTGATGACATATCGAGAGATTCTCTTTGAGCACGATCTGCTGACCAACCTTAACACAGAACTCCTCGTGCGGTTAGGCACAGCGCATCGATGTCTGGCCTCATGTTTGTAAGATCGAAGGTGTTCGCATGCATAATAGGTGATGGCTCCACAATGCTGAGAGGGAATCGGAAATTGCTCGCTCGATTCGGACCTAGGCACACCTCCCCCCCTGTACATCTCCCCTGAGAGGCCTCGCCCAAGAAGTGCATATGCTCTGGTACCCATGCCAGTAGAACCGTTGTTGTTGCGCTCCAGAGGCTGAGTAGATGCCTTTTGTAGTTACTCCATTCACATCTGCTCGGCTGGATCGTCTAAATGCTCCCGCGATCTCATCACCGCAGCGTGGATCAGATAATGGACAATGGTCCATACTTGGAGAATCCACAAAGTCCCTCGCGGCCACGCTTACCGTGAAATCGATCGACCACCATCTCCTTACGATGGATATTTAGGAAAAATCCCTTTTTGCGGGGGACAACAGGGCGGAAAATCATTATAATTTTTTTATTTTCCTTATGCTTGAAAACTTTTCACTCAGGAAAATCCATTTCTCTTTGAACAAATTGGTTAGTTGTCCATTGCAGGATAAGAAGGATTTCATCTACCGCAAACAATCTTATTCTACGATATGCCCGAAGTCGTCGACCATATCAACGCTCTGAGATGTCTAAGTAATCCACCTCCGGAGGCAGGACATAGAGCGCACATACTGAACAAAAAATTCAGCTCACCTGCACTTACTTTTATTAGCCATGGCTACCTCTGTTATCACCAGTTTCGTCGGTCAGCTTTGTTAGGAATATAACAGAGTGCGATGCAATTTGCACATATTAAGTAACGAACTTAATACGAACTTGAGAAACGTATTCAATATAATAACTAATCGACAGAATAACTGCACTCGCCTGTAACCTTAACAGAAGCGCTGGTTGGGTGCTAAACTTGGCATGACAGTTCGGGCCGCAGTAGAAGAAGAATTTTTTCATTACTGCGCTAAGTGCACTATCACCATCCTTTCCTTGTCCGTTCCTTTATAGATTCTCAGGGGCCCTCTGTTGCTAGTTGACCAGGACATACGCCGTTCATGTCTACCGTTCTGCGAACCCGTTGCTACCCACACCCCGGCTTCCTCTTCCCACGCCCTTATTCGGTGTGACAAATTACTTCCCTGCTTAGTGCGCGCTGCTAAACACTTTAACCTTTCTACCAAAATAGGCAGCAGGTCGCAGAACTTGCCACAGACATGTAGTCGGTTAAGAATTATTACTCATAATCAAGTGGACAGTGAGCTCCAAGTGGCCCTGCGCCTCACTACTCTGTCTTCTCTCGCGCAAGCTCTGCATATCTCAGCAGCAGTCCCCAGAGACACGAGGTATAAGTACGGGTCTCCTCGCATAGACTGACGCGCTTAACATGGGTACAATGCCAGGCTCGGTTCCTCTTTACGCATCATTATTGTCACACACTTTATGCTCTCCACCGAAGCCACTATAGCTTATAGTGCCAGTTTCATGCTGGAAGTACCCTTGTTACCAGATGTACGACCATGTACTAGCATATAAATCGTCTCATGGTTCACTTGCGCTGTTATAACTGGCTTTGGTACTCATCGTCTAAGTAAGCGAAACGTTAGCGAGATTGCACGAAACACGTAACTCAACTGTCACAGGGTTCTTTTCTCTTTAGCTATAGTGGGGTAGTCTGCATCGCAGTATCCACCTCTAATATGGAGAAGACGCAGACCAATGGATGACCCGATGAGAGATATCTGAACACCGCCCATTATCCTGAGTGCACCAGATTAACCATGTTTCTTCTCAGCAGAAAGTTGCAGGCTCCCCCATGTTCCGACCTACCCTCTTTGCGACCCGTTACGGCAACCAAGATATTGTCATTCTTCAGTAAGCGAACTTCACGTGGAAGGATGCCTGGCTCAATATGGATGGACCCTGAAGTGTCGATGCTGGAACCAGTCAGTAAGTTCCAATATCTGCTTAGTGGGCTTGTGGGTCTCTGTCAGGCTGGCCCCTCGACCTGTGCAAACCCTGCGACATGCTCGGATATTGTCGAGGTTTCCTTGACCACTGATGATGTGTAAAAGCAAGGAAAGGCTGGAACATGCTGGCTTTTTCAGAGTCTAGGACGATACCCCAACTGGAGACCCTGATGTCAGCACTATCCCTGACTATCATCCGAATGGAGTTCCGGTTGCCAGTGTTAAATACTTTAGATCACACCAAAGCAAACACACGCTCCGAAGTCCCCTATAAGTAGGCTTTTGTGGTTGTCGTCGCTTGCTTCATGAAATGATGTCGGGCTCTCCGTTGTTGACAAAACCCCTTGTTTGCTCTCCATCAATTCTCGCTGTGGACATTTTCAATAAGCCAGCCGGTATAAACTGTTGACGGACTCAACCTAGGTACTAGCGTTTTACGTGTCTGTTCATTGGACTTCGAGAAGAGGTCCGTAACCGACAATAAGACGCGTGTAGCTCTCACACAAGAAGGTTCATGACCACTCTCTTGACAATTCTAAAATACCACGTCCTCTTCCCTATCCGTCCAGTCTCGTGAAACAAAATGCCAGACTCAATCGTCGCTCCTTTTATCTGATTTTGACTATTCGCTCTGGCAACTGCTGCGAGTTACATCGGGCATATGCATAGATATCCTCAAATTCCAAGACATACAGCTCCTCACGATTGGTGTAATCACTGCGCATAAAGTACCGTACCTTGAAATTGTTGTTTATAATGCCAAAATTCGTATGCTTGTCACCCTCACCTGCATGTGTACCCGCCTTCGTACACTCCTCCCTGTGCTCTGTGTAGTGCCACCTCTCACCGGTCTTAACGTGGCTCTGAGATAGTTGCCCGCCTCTCAGTTGACGAGATCCCGGACGAAAGCCGTCGAATGCGCTGGTCCCACTCATTCCAGGTCCGCCGATGCGAGTGTTTGAATATCTCTACTAATGGCCTCTGTTCGTGGGTGCTCACTTGTTTGTTTAGCTTTGGGCACTGGCACCGTTGGCATATCGGTTATACTTAGAGGTGGCACTAGCTGCTGTCATCCTGTACCTAATGTTACGGACAGCATTTCTTACGCTCTAGACTTTCTTAGACCGCTTGGATAAAAGCGTGTCCTCCCTTGACGACACAAAACTTATTCGGCTTTAGTCTTACATCATCATTAGAGGGCGCTGTAAGAGTTGCTCCCCAGGCCCTTAGAGGCTGCCCGGCATCGCAGTGGTCCCACAGGTCAACTGAGTGTAAACATGAGATCTCCCTACCTGTTGAGGTACTCCGAGTTGAGTCACATCTAAGCACCTGTCTGACGGAACTAGGTCAACAGAACTCTTGTGTGAGATCGAATGATCTTTGTTCAACTGTGTAGAAGTGATTTTGAAACTCTCCGTCATGTGGAAATCTGCCAGAAGAGAATAGTAGCTAATCCACAGTGCTCTAAATTTGTAACCCCAACACGGTGGACTTGATGTTGCTTACGCCAGACTTTGTGTGTCATGGAAAGATATGGTCCTTCTCTTCCTCCGTGTATAGATTATTGCTCTTTGCCGAAGATCCAAGCTCCACATACCCACATACATTGTACATCACGTTGATGTCCGCGATAGAATGGCTCATTTGCCCTCTGCATGTATTGAAGTCACACCGTGTTAGTTGGAGCACTTCGCCGCGATTCAGTCATAGTACTTTGTCCTTCAAGACTTTGTTAGTCCATGACTGGACGGCAATCAGAAGTCCTGTCACGAAACACAGTCAGTTGTAATCCCACGAATGCGCCTTAGGACCATGTGCCCGAGACGATGACGTATATGTTTGGTTGAACTACCTTGGTAGCTGCTGCAACAGTGCGAACGGAATTGCTCTAAACTGTGACTAATTGCTCTTCTTAGGATCTGTGCTCATTTCATACTGTTGATTGTTCCCTGTGATCGGGTGTGTATTAGCGTCTTCGAAGGTCTCATTTGTCAGTAACAGTTTGCCTGTCATGACTCAGAAATCCGACACGTAATCATCCGATGCGGAACTTTTGCTTGATACGAAAATGTTGAGATCGTTTCAGAATCAGACTGGTCGAAATGTTCCCCCTTTTTTATGTCCAGAAAAAGATTGGTATTTAAACCTTTGACCCTATAGCGCAAAGAGATTTTCGTGTACCTCCTTGACTGGACCTTATAGTCTTTCGACGACTCCATAATGAGCCTGCAATTTCGTTTGGCATATCTTTGCAATGTGAACGTAGTGATCCACTCAGTGTAGTGGCTCGCGTAATATACCGGAGAGACATTTCACTACTCTGTGTCTAATGAGAGGTCGAGGAACGCCTTTTCGTGAACTATTGAGTCACATACCCTAATCTCTGAGCCATAAAAATAGTAGAGATTTATTGCCAGAATATTGCAAAGGAAATGTTTGAAGACGAACCTTCAATAGGTCCCACCTACCCCTCCAGTGGCGGGTGTGAGTCAGTGGACTGGCTTTTCTTGCCGACCTGGCCTTTATGTCTGACCATGTCTGTTTGACAGATGCGTATGTCCTTATTTTGGTATTCTCCCTGTTTAGCTTCATTGGCGTCATACGAACAAGTGTTTCTAAAAGGGCGAAAGACGACCTTGTTGAGGATCCACCATTACTATGCTCATCTCTTACTTGCGCTCCACTCTGCATCGGCAGCCGAGTCTTTTCACAGATGGGAAGAAGTGCTGCTTCCCCCTAACCTCCTCAAGATGATCTTCTATTGAGATTACCACGGTCCAAAAAGGCGTTTACCCTGAACTTAAGATCGTTACTTATTATTTGGTCATGCTCCTTGTTCGCCAGACCAAGCGCAACACCAGGTCCTGGCCAACAACAATGTCTATCATCAACTGAGCCCTTGGCCTGCCTAATCTCTCTT